>NC_135232.1:556214105-556822230 GCF_051348905.1 Ranitomeya variabilis | reverse complement strand
GTGCAGGATCCATTAGTCCTTGCCAGTTGTCCATTGTTCTTGGAGGGATAGCATCTCTGTCTGGTTCCTCATGCCCTGCTGTCAATTCACCTAAGATAAGGGTTTTTTGTCTCTGCAGCATACATGCAGTGTGCTTTACAATTCAGTGCAATTCATTGTGTTTTCGTCCAGCTTAGACTTTGTTTGGATTTTTCAGTCATGCTGGATTCTCAGGAGATGCAGATATACATTCTATGTCTTTAGTTAGATGTAGAATATTTGTATTATCTGCTGTGGATATTTTTAGGGTTTTAATACTGACCGCTTAGAATTCTGTCCTATCCTTTTCTATTTAGCTAGAAGTGCCTCTTTTGCTAAATCCTGTTTTCTGCCTGCGTGTGTCTTTCCTCTTATACTCACAGTCAATATTTGTGGGGGGCTGCCTATCCTTTGGGGTTCTGCTCTGAGGCAAGATAGAATTTCCATTTCCATCTACAGGGGTATTTAGTCCTCCGGCTGTGTCGAGGTGTCTAGGACGTGTTAGGTACACCCCACGGCTACTTCTAGTTGCGGTGTCAGTTTAGGGTTTGCGGTCAGTACAGGTACCACCTACTCCTGAGAAAGTCTCTCATGCGGCTCCAAGGTCACCGGATCATAACACGTATCCGCGTCACACAATAACGGTCACATGTGACCGCCACCCAGACCGGTTACCCGGGGGACGCCAGTAAACAACATGGCGCTTCCCTGGTGATCGATCTGATACACCTACTTTCATTAAGCTAGCCCACATCAGCATAATGCGTCCATAACCCGGCAACAGCACTGAGCTACGGATCGCGATAGCGGCCACAATACATATGAGCAGGCGCATCACACTACAACAGTGCTCCAACTCATATTGAGCCTGCATCACATAATAGTGGCCACCTACGATCCCCATTCAGATCAGCTTCTCGAGAGGCGTAAATGAACTACAAATAACGATCCACAATATTAAAGGGACAGAATCATATAAATCAACAGTAGGACAACACAGTGGAAAAAACAACACACATTTGACAAACATAATGGGACAGTCGGAATATAGACAGGAGGCAGAAAATCTAGCATCTCCATGCTTTGTATATGATATATTCCTTGTGCAAAATATGCACATAATCCATATGCACATGGACGCATTATGCTGATGTGGGCTAGCTTAATGAAAGTAGGTGTATCAGATCGATCACCAGGGAAGCGCCATGTTGTTTACTGGCGTCCCCCCGGTAACCGGTCTGGGTGGCGGTCACATGTGACTGTTGTTGTGTGACGCGGATATGCGTCACGTCTGGGCATGGCTCCATTCCGATCATGTGATGGAGCGCGGCGGGGACGTGGTGCGCCTGCGCTCACACACTATGGTCTGTATGATGATCTGCGACTCAGCGGTTATGCCGGTGAGAGGACGCTGGGCGATGATGAAAGCATGCTAATGGTAAGCTAATATGCTTGATTTGTTAATGAAGTAACGCCATGTTATATGAAGGTGGTGGATAGGTTGTTTGTCCTTTTAGCGCCGATAGCTTTTATTGGCTCAAATTAAACAGGAAGTCTGCAACAGAAAGTGATCTATTGGTGGAAGATCTCTATGGGAACGAAGATGCATCCAGTGGATTTGTGGACTATAGGATAAAACAAAGCATTGATCTATATTTGTATTTTGATTATTATATTGATTTATGTGGTGATGGTATATTTATATAAGATATACCTATATATCAGTGTCTGATGTTCGTTATTTGTTATATTGATGTCTGGTATTTTAATGTGGGCTGTGACTTGATAGTGATTAGTGCCCTGCGTGGTATCCACACTATTTAAGACAGCCTTGGACACCACTTTGCATGCTTGAAAAAGACCGCTGTATGGTCGAAACGTCGCTTTATCATGGCTGAATAAAACCTTTTCTACTTTATTACTACACCCGGCTGGAGCGCTGTTCTTCTGACTTGGAGTATCTTGATTGCCCAGGAGTGTTCCCTGGACATGGAGCAGGCGCCCCAATAAGTGAGTGCTGTCAGCCACTTTTCTATTGCATTTGGTGCTGCCGACTGTCTGGACCTTGGAGATATTATCCCTTCCTCATACGACTCCTCCTGTTCCTCCTCCTCCTCTTGTTCCACCACCTGACTCTGAATACTGTTTAAGGTGTGCTCCAGCATGTAAATGACCGGAATAGTCATGCTGATAATGGCATCATCAGCACTAAACATCTGCGTCGCTATTTCAAAACAGAAGGGTGCATAGGTCCCTGATCTGAGACCACTCCTGCAGCGTGATTTGCCTCACCTCTGGATCTCGTTGGCCCAGGCTATATGTCATAACGTATTGCACCAGGGCTCGTCGGTAGTGTTGAGCATTCCGATACCGCAAGTATCGGGTATCGGCCGATATTTGCGGAATCGGAATTCCGATACCCAGTTCCGATACTTTCAGTATATCGCATGCCGGAATTGGAAGTTCCCATAATTCACAGAGCCAGAATTTAGCCAATGAGGACTAATTAGAAGTGTGGGCACATCCTGTTCTGCATGGTAGGCATGTAAGTATTGGCATGGCTGTGATTGGCTGCTGAAATTATGTCATGATGCACTATAAAAGTCACCGCTGCCATTTTGGGCTCACTCTGCTGTGAATTCAGTTAGGGACAGGATGCTGTGTTCTTACTGAGGGCCAGTTTAGAGATAGCGATTTGCTTCATTGTGCTTTACAAAGGCTAATTTAGCAACCGCTGTGTGAGAACCTTGCTTTTGCCTTGCAGCGGTGTTTACAGCTGTCTGCAAGGTCTCTGTGTGTGTGAGTGCAGCTCACTCTGTAGTCTGTTCTACCGCCACAGCCGGTTGTAGTCAGCTCAGGGTGTGTCACTGCCTCATACCGTTCCAGTGTCCATTTTTCAAATAGTGCAGCCTGCTGCACATTTTTTCAAATTTTTCCTATTAGTGGCTTTCCATCCGTTTCCTGCTAGATTGTGGAAAAACACTATATAGGATTACATAGAGGAGCTTTTTTGGCCTTGCAGCGCCGTTTACGGCTGTCTGCACGGTCTGTGTGTGAGTGCAGCTCGCTCTGTAGTCTGTTCTGCCGAAAAAACAAAAAGTTTATAAAGTTCACCAAACACTCCACTTTACAGTTGTGTAGGCCACATTACATTAGCTCATATTAAAGTCTAGTCCACACTTGATAAAATTAGTGTTCCTTATACCTGTTAGCAGCTGTTCAGGAATAAGCACACTAAGCCCTTAGTACTTTTCTGCCTATCTTTATCAGTCTACCAAGATGAAGAAGGCAGGTGTAACGGGGTCTACCAAGCTGGGGTACCTCTTCCCGTACCACCCCGTGTTTCAGGAGGTCCACTTTGCATTGGCTGGAGTCTGAATAAAGGACGCTGGCTGGAATTCCTTGATTACATGAGAGCATATAAAAGCTGACTGCTTCTCCACGTATTTCCAGTCTCACAACACTTTATTCACAGAACACAGAATATATGTAACAACAGATACAGAGGGCAGGTCCATTCAAAAGCGGCAGGCCAGACATACATTACAATAGCCGCAGGGGGCCGGAGCCTGCTGATATTTACTGTGGGAATTACAAAGGTGGGGGAGGTCAGAAGGGGGATATCTTGTCTCCTGTGCCCAGGGGTGCAGCCTGTGGGCTGATGCATTAGGGACATATATCTCACATGGAACCTATTATATATACAAATAACTGCATAACATATTCTGGGTGCTGGGGGGTTCTGTAACACGGCTCCCCCTTTCAGCGACGCGATCGGCATACACAGTCTGATCCTTAACGGATCGGTTTGGGGATGACTGAAGTTTATGGGGTTGGTACAAGTTCCGTTTGTCGACTTAGTCCATCGGCGTTACCGTTTTGTTTGCCGGGTCTGTAGTGGATGGTGAAGTCTAGAGGTTGTAGGGCTAAACTCCACCGCAGTAATCTGGCGTTGTCTCCGGAGACCCGATTAAGCCAGACTAGGCGATTATGGTCCGTTAGGAGGGAAAACTGTCGTCCATACAAATATGGTTGTAACTTTTTGAGTGCCCATACTACTGCCAGGCACTCCTTCTCGATGGCCGCATAGCTTACTTCACGGGGCAGTAGTTTCCGACTCAGGTAAGCTACCGGGTGTTCTTGGCCGTCCGGCCCACTTGGCTCAATACTGCCCCCAATCCAAACATAGAAGTGTCTGTGTGAACAAGGAAACGTTTAGGAACATTAGCATATAGTGTAAAATTTCATTATTTACCATAATGTAATGATTACAATTAAACTTTCATATATTATAGATTCATTATCCACCAACTGAAATTTGTCAGGTCTTTTATTGTTTTAATACTGATGATTTTGGCCTACAACTCCTGATAACCCAAAAAACCTGTCTCAATAAATTAGCATATTTCAACCGTCCAATCAAATAAAAGTGTTTTTTAATAACAAACAAAAAAACCATCAAATAATAATGTTCAGTTATGCACTCAATACTTGGTCGGGAATCCTTTGGCAGAAATGACTGCTTCAATGCGGCGTGGCATGGAGGCAATCAGCCTGTGACACTGCTGAGATGTTATGGAGGCCCAGGATGCTTCAATAGCGGCCTTAAGCTCATCCAGAGTGTTGGGTCTTGCGTCTCTCAACTTTCTCTTCACACTATCCCACAGATTCTCTATGGGGTTCAGGTCAGGAGAGTTGGCAGGCCAATTGAGCACAGTAATACCATGGTCAGTAAACCATTTACCAGTGGTTTTGGCACTGTGAGCAGGTGCCAGGTCGTGCTGAAAAATGAAATCTTCATCTCCATAAAGCATTTCAGCCGATGGAAGCATGAAGTGCTCCAAAATCTCCTGATAGCTAGCTGCATTGACCCTGCCCTTGATGAAACACAGTGGACCAACACCAGCAGCTGACATGGCACCCCACACCATCACTGACTGTGGGTACTTGACACTGGACTTCAGGCATTTTGGCATTTCCTTCTCCCCAGTCTTCCTCCAGACTCTGGCACCTTGATTTCCGAATGACATGCAAAATTTGCTTTCATCAGAAAAAAGTACTTGGGACCACTTAGCAACAGTCCAGTGCTGCTTCTCTGTAGCCCAGGTCAGGCGCTTCTGCCGCTGTTTATGGTTCAAAAGTGGCTTTACCTGGGGAATGCGGCACCTGTAGCCCATTTCCTGCACACGCCTGTGCACGGTGGCTCTGGATGTTTCCACACCAGACTCAGTCCACTGCTTCCTCAGGTTCCCCAAGGTCTGGAATCGGTCCTTCTCCACAATCTTCCTCAGGGTCCGGTCACCTCTTCTCGTTGTACAGCGTTTTCTGCCACATTTTTGCCTTCCAACAGACTTACCATTGAGGTGCCATTAATCTATTTGCTATATGACTTTTTTGGTTATGCACCAGTTCAGATTAGATTGCTGTTCGGTCAGTTTTCCTATATTTGCTATGTATTTTTTCTGACTTGAACGCCCCGCCCTTCACCATGCTGTGATTTTAACTACATCCAGACACAGTTGGTTCTGAGCTTCCTATATAAGCAGGCTGTACCATTTTATTAGCCATAGGTAAGTGTTCACACTAGGCAGTCAGCTCAGTTACCCATCCGTTTTGAGATTACCTTGACGTTTGGTGGATGGGCTCACAACTTTTGGCCAAATCTTGTGCTAAAAATCTCATGTGTTTTTTCATATATTTCACAAGCCATTATGCTATTCACACTTCATGTATTGCACATTTCCTTGCTTTAGCATAAGTAGATTTTGAGTGCAGCCATTGATCTATTTGCTATAGCTCCTGTAGGCAGTCCCAGAATTCCAGCACATAGGGTACAATAGGTACCCCTTCTATAGTGCCCTCCCCTTCCCAGTGTTCTAGCACTAAGTCTAGGGGTCCCCTTACCCGTCTCCCGTATACCAGTTCGAACGGGGAGAACCCCGTGGATTCTTGGGGTACCTCCGGATAGGCAAACAGGAGGTGAGGCAAGAATTTCTCCCAGTTCCTGTAGGTCCTGGTAAAAGTCCCAATGAGTTGTTTTAATGTCCCGTTAAAGCGTTCACACAACCCATTGGTTTGCGGGTGGTATGGGGCACTTCTAATGGACTTTACGCCACACAGCTTCCACAGTTGGTTGGTCACCTCTGCTGTAAACTGGGTACCCTGGTCCAAGATAATCTCCCGGGGAAATCCAACCTGTGAGAAAACCTGGAGCAGGGCAGCCGCCACCGTCTCTGCCAGTATGTTAGGTAACGCAACCGCCTCTGGATACCGTGTGGCATAATCTACCACTGTCAATATATACCTTTTCCCTGACGGACTGGGTTTGGCTAACGGCCCTATCAGATCGACTGCTACTCAGCTAAATGGTTCCTCCACAATGGGGAGGGGGCGTAATTTGGCCTTGCATCGATCTCCCCTCTTGCCAATGTGCTGGCAACTGTCACAGGTCTGGCAGTACTGACGAACATCATAGGTTACCCCCGGCCAAAAGAAGTTTTGTGTCAGACGATTCCATATAAACTGTTCCCCTTCCAGTACCCCTTTCCCCTCCTGTGCCTTCCCACGATATCCGTCCAATGAAGGATCCTCAAGTAACTCCCTCTTAAATTCATCTGGGGTGGCCCAAGAAATGTGTCTGGCTATGGAAATACGTGTAGGGCTGGGATGTCTTACCTGGGCCTCCTCTGAGTGTGATTCCGCCTCCGCAGCTCGAGCTTGTCTCCGGGTGGTCACAGGATATATCTCAGCCAGAGGGGCAACCAAGAAGGCAGACAACATAGGCCCCAAGTCATTTCCCAGCAAGACGTCTGCAGGCAAATCCTCCATCAAACCGACCTCAACAAGGCCATCCCCGACTCCCCAGTTCAGGTGAATCCTGGCAGTGGGCAGTCGCTGTATGGCTCCCCCTGCTACACAGACTGCCACTGTCCGGACCGTCTTCTCTTGGTCCCGGACGAGATGAGGCTTCACAAGGGTCAAAGTTGTTCCGGAATCTCTTAGTCCCTGCATGCGTTTCCCATTAACCCACACGACCTGTCTATGCTGTTGTCGATCATCTGCCCGGGCTGCCTGCACAGGGTCTACTTCATGCAGCACTTCCTCCATTTCTTCCACCCCTTGGTTAGTTGTAGCCCCCAATGCCGGGTCAGCTTCACCTTGGTAGCAGTGTACAGTGGCCCGGCTGAAGGTAGCTGTTCCCGCCTTTGGCCACTGGGTATGCTGAGTCCGGTTGGGACATTGTCTTTGCAGGTGGCCCAGCTGACGGCAGGTGTGGCATCGCGCCCCAGGGGAACTTTGGTAGGCCAGGTTTCTAGCTGGTCCCCCTACAATCTTCGGTGGTTTGGGGCCCTCCAGGTCCATGGGCGGACCCTTAGTGACCATCTTTGATCCAGACAACTGAGGCCTCCTGGCGTCATGATGTTCATCGGCCAGACAAGCGGCTTCCTCAAGAGTCATTGGCCGCCTGTCCCGAAGCCATTCCTGTGTCTCGGGGGTTAGTCCATTAAAGAACCGTTCTAACAAGAAGAGCTGGAGGACGTCCTCCTTAGTGGTTGCTTGGCTCGCTTGTACCCACTGTAGCAGTGACTGCCGTAATTTACTGGCCCATTCAGCGTGGGTATCGGTTACTCGTTTTATAAGTCCGCGGAACTTTTGGCGGTATGCCTCTGGTGTCAGCGCATACCGGGCCAAGATCACTTCTTTGATCCGCTCATAGTCCATACAGTCCTCATCAGGTACCGTGCGATAGGCGTCCGCTGCCCGGCCGGTCAGCTTTCTGGCCAGAATCTGAACCCGTTCCTCCGGCTTCACTTGATGAAGGGCACACTGCCGCTCAAAGTCCTGCAGAAAGCCATCAATGTCTTCCTCTGCCTCCCCCAACTGTCGGAAGGCATTATACTGGATCTTTTTGTGGCTTACTGTTGAAGGTACCTGGTAGGAGGCCAGAGCTCCCCCTGCTCGCTGACTCTCCTCTCTCCTCTCTGCCATCTCCATCTTGGCCAGCTCCACTTTGGTCCACTCTGCCATCTCCATCTTGGTTAGCTCTATCCTGGTCCGCTCGGCCATCTTTTCCTTCAGATCAGTACGCACATCAGCCATCACCTCTCGTATGATCTCTACTGCAGGGTTTGGGCCATAGAACACCAGTCTGTTCTTTACCTCCCTCTGGAATTCAGTCTCCTCCACGTTCACATTGGGGGGCGCTGCACCGTCGTGTTCCATGATGGCTGCTATCAAATCCGCTTTTGTTTTGTTGCTGGTGATTAACCCTCGGGCTTCCACCAGATCTTTTAATGTAGTCCTCTTTAACTTCTGGTAGTTGTTTTCCATTCATTCCTTTCCTCCTGTAGAAGGGATATCAGATCCCGCTGTCTGCCACCAGTGTAACGGGGTCTACCAAGCTGGGGTACCTCTTTCAGTACCACCCCGTGTTTCAGGAGGTCCACTTTGCATTGGCTGGAGTCTGAATGAAGGACGCTGGCTGGATTTCCTTGATTACATGAGAGCATATAAAAGCTGACTGCTTCTCCACTAGTGTTGAGCGATACCTTCCGATATCGGAAAGTATCGGTATCGGAAAGTATCGGCCGATACCGGCAAAATATCGGATCTCGCCGATACCGATACCCGATACCAATGCAAGTCAATGGGACGAAAATATCGGAATTAAAATAAACCCTTTCTTTCCTTGTAGGTTCATTCTACATGAAGGAAAACAGCTAAGAATAATGTAGGATGTATTGGGGGAGGTGGCGGAGACATTAAAGGCATAGAAGTTTAGCCCAATCACATAGAATAGCAGGAATTTTAATTTGTTTTTAATACGTTCGGAGTTACAAAGATATTGACTATGTTAAGTTTTTTTTTATTTTGTCAGATATTGATGTTTCACTACTTCCACGCCCTTCACCCTCTTTTTTACTTCTCCCACACTTTTTTCTTCATCATCAGCAGCATCTTCGACATCAACTTCTTCTTCACCTTATTCATCTTCTTCTTCATCTTCTACCTATTATTTTTTTTGTTACATTGTTCATATTCTTTTTATTTAACTATTATTCTTCTTCATATTCAACTTCTTCATCATATTCTTATTTGTGACAGGCATTCCCGTAGTTGTTATCAGGGCCGGACTGGGACTAAAATTCAGCCCTGGCATTTGAAGTCACACAGGCCCACTTGTCACATGGTGACTGTATAATATCTTTGTACACTTGTAGGCTACAAGAAGTGAGGGGAGTGTAACACGACTATATAACATATAATTACAGCTGTATCCAGCATTACAGCTCAGCCCCCATAGAATGTAATACAGCACAGCCCCCATAGAATGTAATACAGCCAGCCCCCATAGACTATAATACAGCCCAGCCCCATAGAATGTAATGCTGCACAGCCCCCATAGAATGTAATGCAGCACAGCCCCCATAGCATGTAATGCAGCACAGCTCCCATAGAATGTAATGCAGCACAGCCTCCATAGAATGTAATGCAGCACAGCCCCATAGAATGTAATACAGCCAGCCCCCATAGAATGTAATACAGCCAGCCCCCATAGAATGTAATGCAGCACAGGCCCATAGAATGGAATGCAGCACAGCCCCATAGAATATAATGCAGCACAGGCCCATAGAATATAATGCAGCACAGGCCCATAGAATATAATGCAGCACAGGCCCATAGAATGGAATGCAGCACAGCCCCATAGAATATAATGCAGCACAGCCCCATAGAATATAATGCAGCACAGCCCCATAGAATATAATGCAGCACAGGCCCATAGAATATAATGCAGCACAGGCCCATAGAATGGAATGCAGCACAGCCCCATAGAATATAATGCAGCACAGCCCCATAGAATGTAATACAGACAGCCCCCATAGAATGTAATACAGCCAGCCCCCATAGAATGTAATGCAGCACAGGCCCATAGAATGGAATGCAGCACAGCCCCATAGAATATAATGCAGCACAGGCATTCCCGTAGTTGTTATCAGGGCCGGATTGGGACTAAAATTCAGCCCTGGCATTTGAAGTCACACAGGCCCACTTGTCACATGGTGACTGTATAATATCTTTGTACGCTTGTAGGCTACAAGAAGTGAGGGGAGTGTAACACGACTATATAACATATAATTACAGCTGTATCCAGCATTACAGCTCAGCCCCCATAGAATGTAATACAGCACAGCCCCCATAGAATGTAATACAGCCAGCCCCCATAGACTATAATACAGCCCAGCCCCATAGAATGTAATGCTGCACAGCCCCCATAGAATGTAATGCAGCACAGCCCCCATAGAATGTAATGCAGCACAGCTCCCATAGAATGTAATGCAGCACAGCCCCCATAGAATGTAATGCAGCACAGCCCCATAGAATGTAATACAGCCAGCCCCCATAGAATGTAATACAGCCAGCCCCCATAGAATGTAATGCAGCACAGGCCCATAGAATGGAATGCAGCACAGCCCCATAGAATATAATGCAGCACAGGCCCATAGAATATAATGCAGCACAGGCCCATAAAATATAATGCAGCACAGGCCCATAGAATGGAATGCAGCACAGCCCCATAGAATATAATGCAGCACAGCCCCATAGAATATAATGCAGCACAGCCCCATAGAATATAATGCAGCACAGGCCCATAGAATATAATGCAGCACAGGCCCATAGAATGGAATGCAGCACAGCCCCATAGAATATAATGCAGCACAGCCCCATAGAATGTAATACAGCCAGCCCCCATAGAATGTAATACAGCCAGCCCCCATAGAATGTAATGCAGCACAGGCCCATAGAATGGAATGCAGCACAGCCCCATAGAATATAATGCAGCACAGGCCCATAGAATATAATGCAGCACAGGCCCATAGAATATAATGCAGCACAGGCCCATAGAATGGAATGCAGCACAGCCCCATAGAATATAATGCAGCGCAGCCCCATAGAATATAATGCAGCACAGGCCCATAGAATATAATGCAGCACAGGCCCATAGAATGGAATGCAGCACAGCCCCATAGAATATAATGCAGCACAGCCCCATAGAATATAATGCAGCACAGGCCTATATAATATAATGCAGCACAGGCCCATAGAATGGAATGCAGCACAGCCCCATAGAATATAAGGCAGCAGAGGCCTATAGAATGGAATGCAGCCAGCCCCATAGAATATAATGCAGCACGGGCCCATAGAATGGAATGCAGCACAGCCCCATAGAATATAATGCAGCAGAGGCCCATAGAATGGAATGCAGCGAGCCCCATAGAATATAATGCAGCAGAGGCCCATAGAATATAATGCAGCACAGGCCCATAGAATATAATGCAGCACAGGCCCATAGAATGGAATGCAGCACAGCCCCATAGAATATAATGCAGCACAGGCCCATAGAATATAATGCAGCACAGGCCCATAGAATGGAATGCAGCACAGGCCCATAGAATACAATGCAGCACAGGCCCATAGAATATAATGCAGCACAGGCCCATAGAATGGAATGCAGCACAGGCCCATAGAATGGAATGCAGCCCAGCCCCATAGAATATAATGCAGCACAGCCCCATAGAATATAATGCAGCACAGGCCCATAGAATATAATGCAGCACAGGCCCATAGAATGGAATGCAGCACAGCCCCATAGAATATAATGCAGCAGAGGCCCATAGAATGGAATGCAGCCAGCCCCATAGAATATAATGCAGCAGAGGCCCATAGAATGGAATGCAGCCAGCCCCATAGAATATAATGCATCAGAGGCCCATAGAATGGAATGCAGCCAGCCCCATAGAATATAATGCAGCAGAGGCCCATAGAATATAATGCAGCAGAGGCCTATAGAATGGAATGCAGCCAGCCCCATAGAATATAATGCAGCACGGGCCTATAGAATGGAATGCAGCCAGCCCCATAGAATATAATGCAGCACGGGCCCATAGAATGGAATGCAGCACAGCCCCATAGAATATAGTGCAGCAGAGGCCCATAGAATGGAATGCAGCGAGCCCCATAGAATATAATGCAGCAGAGGCCCATAGAATATAATGCAGCTCAGGCCCATAGAATATAATGCAGCACAGGCCCATAGAATGGAATGCAGCACAGCCCCATAGAATATAATGCAGCACAGGCCCATAGAATATAATGCAGCACAGGCCCATAGAATGGAATGCAGCACAGGCCCATAGAATACAATGCAGCACAGGCCCATAGAATATAATGCAGCACAGGCCCATAGAATGGAATGCAGCACAGGCCCATAGAATGGAATGCAGCCCAGCCCCATAGAATATAATGCAGCACAGCCCCATAGAATATAATGCAGCACAGGCCCATAGAATATAATGCAGCACAGGCCCATAGAATGGAATGCAGCACAGCCCCATAGAATATAATGCAGCAGAGGCCCATAGAATGGAATGCAGCCAGCCCCATAGAATATAATGCAGCAGAGGCCCATAGAATGGAATGCAGCCAGCCCCATAGAATATAATGCATCAGAGGCCCATAGAATGGAATGCAGCCAGCCCCATAGAATATAATGCAGCAGAGGCCCATAGAATATAATGCAGCACAGGCCCATAGAATATAATGCAGCACAGGCCCATAGAATGGAATGCAGCACAGCCCCATAGAATATAATGCAGCAGAGGCCCATAGAATGGAATGCAGCCAGCCCCATAGAATATAATGCAGCAGAGGCCCATAGAATGGAATGCAGCCAGCCCCATAGAATATAATGCAGCACAGGCCCATAGAATGGAATGCAGCACAGCCCCATAGAATATAATGCAGCACAGGCCCATAGAATATAATGCAGCACAGGCCCATAGAATGGAATGCAGCACAGGCCCATAGAATACAATGCAGCACAGGCCCATAGAATATAATGCAGCACAGGCCCATAGAATGGAATGCAGCACAGGCCCATAGAATGGAATGCAGCACAGGCCCATAGAATGGAATGCAGCACAGGCCCATAGAATACAATGCAGCACAGGCCCATAGAATATAATGCAGCACAGGCCCATAGAATGGAATGCAGCCCAGCCCCATAGAATATAATGCAGCACAGCCCCATAGAATATAATGCAGCACAGGCCCATAGAATATAATGCAGCACAGCCCCATAGAATATAATGCAGCAGAGGCCCATAGAATGGAATGCAGCCAGCCCCATAGAATATAATGCAGCAGAGGCCCATAGAATGGAATGCAGCCAGCCCCATAGAATATAATGCAGCAGAGGCCCATAGAATGGAATGCAGCACAGCCCCCCCTAATAGCTCCACAATCCAGTCATCACTCATTGATTAAAAAAAAAACCAAAACACCCTACTCACCTTTCCTCCTGCCCCGCGCTGCTCTGGCTCTGGACTCAGCAGTCGCAGTCTGCCCGCCCGGTCACACAGCAGGTGCGCCATGATATGACGTCATCGCGCACCCGCGTGTCAGCGGCAGGCACTGGCAGAGCGGGGAATGATGGGAGAGGAAGCGTCAGCAGACGCTCTCTCCTCCATCATTGCATTCAACTGGAGCGGCGTCTATGACGCCGGTATAGTTGAATGCGGGGCCGGGAGTGCGCCGACAGCGGGGAGAGTGTGCCGACAGCGGCACACTCGAGCGGCCCACTACTGCCACCGGCCCTTCTGGCATTTGCCAGAACTGCCCGATGGCCAGTCCGGCCCTGGTTGTTATCTATAAAAGTTTGAAGATTCCACCTTCCGTTCTGCCTGTCACAAAAGAGTTACATTTGTCCGCGTTCAGTTTGGCCTGCAGCATCAGGCTTTATCCAGGGGCACCACGAGGAGGAACGGACTCACCCCCATACACTGCTTAGTTTTCTTCTGCTTATAATTTAGATAATATCTTTTGCTCTGATATTTAGTGTTATGCTTAATGTTCTTCTGCTCTTTGTTCTGCAGCCTCTTGTTCTTCTGCTTCTCAGTCTCCCATGTTGTCGTCGTCTCCAGGGTCGTCGTCGTCTCAGTGGTTGTCGTCTCTGGTGTCGTCGTCATCTTAGGGGTGGTCTTCCGGGTCATCGTCTTTAGGGTCTTGAACTTGGAAATGTAGCAGAAGGTATAAGAAGGCTGAGAAAATGCCGAGAAACAGCTGATGGAACTGGAACTCGGATGGCTACCCGAAGGTCCAAGAGCCAATGGAACTACCGAGGACCAGCTGATGTTACTGGAACCCGGTTACTAAGCAGGAGGTACCCGTGCCAGAAAGCACTACCAAGGACCACCTGACGTTGGTGGAACTCAGATACCCAGAGGGAGGCACCTAAGCCAAAGGCTCTGCCCGGAACCAGCTGACGGTACTGGAACCAGGATGGGGAGCAGAAGGTACAAGAGCAAAAGACACTGCCGAGAACCAGCTGACGGTACTGGAACCCGGATGGGTAGTCGAAGGTCCAAGAGCCAATGGAACTACCGAGGACCAGCTGACGTTACTGGAACCTGGTTACTAAGCAGGAGGTACTCGTGCCTGAAAGCACTACCAAGGACCACCTGACGTTGGTGGAACTCGGATACCCAGAGGGAGGCACCTAAGCCAAAGGCTCTGCCCGGAACCAGCTGACGGTACTGGAACCAGGATGGGGACCTATTCAAGCTTGTCTTCTTAGAGCCCCAACTAGTGGGGTTGGAGCAAAGGGTCAGCAGGGGGAGCAGAGTGTAGGCTGAAGCCTGCACTGGAGGCATTTGGAGGTCTGTTGTGTCTGCGTGGCATTTGCAGGACACGATGCCGGCTACATAGCAGGGGAACAGCTGGCGTTGCTGAACCCCACTGACACATTGGCGGGTGTTTTTCTCTGTGCAGCTAGCACTTCCGGGCGCCAACTGGCGCTGTTAGAGCCCAGGGTCAGCAGGAGGAGAGGGAGCAGAGTGTAGGCCGAAGCCTGCACTGGCGGCAGCTTTGTGTCTGCGTGGCGTTTGCAGGACACGATGCCGGCTACACAGCAGGGGAACAGCTGGCGTTGCTGGACCCCACTGACACATTGGCGGGTGTTTTTCTCTGTGCAGCTAGCACTTCCGGGCGCCAACTGGCGGTGTTAGAGCCCAGGGACAGCAGGAGGAGAGGGAGCAGAGTGTAGGCCGAAGCCTAATTGAACCAAATTTAAAGGTAACCTTTAACCCACCTTCAGGTGTTACAAACTAGAAGAGCCACACCTTGTGCAGCTGTAATGCTGAACAAGTCAAAGGTTGCTCTTTAAGTTTTGAATCTTGCAGACGCTGAATGAAACACGTATAACATTTAGCCCCTTATACAGTTAAACTGTCTTGGAGGCGTGACTTTCCTTCTTAATGAGACGCAGCACAGCTGTCAAAAATCCCACCTTGGTGCTGGGCGCAGCCTCCTGAGCGTCGTTATTAGCTGTACAGGAGTCTGCGCTGTCGTGTTATCCCTTGGTCATGCGCTGTTAGCACTGCCCGTCTTCTGACATCATTTCATGTCGGCCGGTGCGGTTCGCGTTGACCATGAATCCCAGCCCCGCAGTGTCTTTTACTTAATTCACACTGTGGGGCTGGGATTCATGGCCTTGCGCAGTAAATATGTTTGCCTCTCACTCGTGTCCTTACACCTGCTACAGACTGTGCGGCGTCAGCTGATCCCTTATCGCATGCCATGGCCATGAAGCCGTACAGTCTGAAGAAGACGGAAGGAGATGAGTGACAGGCGAACATATGCACTGCTCATGCCCGTCAATCACACCCTCGCAGTCAAAATAAATAAGACACCGAGGGGCGTTGTGTTGGGCAGGGTCTCAGCAGAGGCACAGCCAGCCAAACAATGATGTCAGAAGATGGGCAGCGCTACCAAGGGGGTTGCAGCGGGTCATTACAAAGGAAAGTCACACTTCAGGGACGGTTTAATGGTCTCAGGAGACACATTTTAGATGTGTTGCGTTCGGCGTGTGCAAGGAGAGTAACTTAATGAGCCACCTTGTACAAATGCAGCATTACTGCAGTACAAGGTGGCTGTTATACATGCCAATGCCTGGGGGGGACAGGTTCCCTTCAAATTCAGTTCTTGTGTCTGCATGGCGTTTGCAGGACACGATGCCGGCTACACAGCAGGGGAACAGCTGGCGTTGCTGAACCCCACTGACACATTGGAGGGTGTTTTTCTCTGTGCAGCTAGCACTTCCGGGCGCCAACTGGCGGTGTTAGAGCCCAGGGACAGCAGGAGGAGAGGGAGCAGAGTGTAGGCTGAAGCCTGCACTGGCGGCAGCTTTGTGTCTGCGTGGCGTTAGCAGGACACATTGCCGGCTACACAGCAGGGGAACAGCTGGCGTTGCTGAACCCCACTGACACATCGGCGGGTGTTTTTCTCTGTGCAGCTAGCACTTCAGGGCGCCAACTGGCGGTGTTAGAGCCCAGGGTCAGCAGGAGGAGAGGGAGCAGAGTGTAGGCCGAAGCCTGCACTGGCAGCAGCTTTGTGTCTGCGTGGTGTTTGCAGGACACGTTGCCGGCTACACAGCAGGGGAACAGCTGGCGTTGCTGAACCCCACTGACACATTGGCGGGTGTTTTTCTCTGTGCAGCTAGCACTTCCGGGTGCCAACTGGCGGTATTAGAGCCCAGGGTTAGCAGGAGGAGAGGGAGCAGAGTGTAGGCCGAAGCCTGCACTGGCAGCAGATTTGTGTCTGCGTGGCGTTTGCAGGACACATTGCCGGCTACACAGCAGGGGAAAAGCTGGCGTTGCTGAACCCCACTGACACATTGGCGGGTGTTTTTCTCTGTGCAGCTAGCACTTCCGGGCGCCATCTGGCGGTGTTAGAGCCCAGGGTCAGCAGGAGGAGAGGGAGCAGAGTGTAGGCCGAAGCCTGCACTGGCGGCAGCTTTGTGTCTGCGTGGCGTTTGCAGGACACGATGCCAGCTACACAGCAGGGGAACAGCTGGCGTTGCTGAACCCCACTGACACATTGGCTGGTGTTTTTCTCTGTGCAGCTAGCACTTCCGGGCGCCAACTGGCGGTGTTAGAGCCCAGGGACAGCAGGAGGAGAGGGAGCAGAGTGTAGGCCGAAGCCTAATTGAACCAATTTTAAAGGTAACCTTTAACCCCCCCTCAGGTGTTACAAACTAGAAGAGCCACCTTGTGCAGCAGTAATGCTGCACAAGTCAAAGGTTGCTCTTTTAATTTTGTTCCTTGCACACGCTGAATGAAACACGTATAAAATTTAGCCCCTTATACAGTCAAAACTGTCTTGGAGGCGTGAGTTCCCTTCTTAATGAGACGCAGCACAGCTGTCAAAAAAACCACCTTGATGCTTGGTGCGGCCTCCTGAGCATCGCATTTTGCTGTACAGGAGTCTGCGCTGTTGTGTTATCCCTTGGCCCTGCACTGTTACCGCTGCCCATCTTCTGACATCATTTCATGTCGGCCGGTGCGGTTCGCGATGCCCATGAATCCCAGCCCCGCAGTGTCTTTTCCTTATTTCACACTGTGGGGCTGGGATTCATGGCCTTGCGCAGTACATATGTTCGCCTCTCGCTCGCGTCCTTACACCTGCTTTAGACTGTGCGGCGCCAGCTGATCCCTTATCGCATGCCACAGCCATGAAGCCGCACAGTCTGAAGAAGGCGGAAGGAGATGAGTGACAGGCGAACATATGCACTGCTCATGCCCATCAATCACACCCTCGCAGTCAAAATAAATAAGACACCGAGGGGCGTTGTGTCGGGCAGGGAGGCCGCAGAGGCGCAGCCAGCCAACCAGTAATGTCAGAAGACGGGCAGCGCAACCAAGGGGGCTGCTGCCTGTCATTACAAAGGAAAGTCACACCTCAGGGACGGTTTAATGGTCTCAGAGGACACATTTTATACGTGTTGAGTTTGACGTGTGCAAGGACAATAAATGAATGAGCCACCTTGTACAAATGCAGCATTACTGCTGTACAAGGTGGCTGTTATACATACAAACACCTGGGGGGGCGGGACAAGTTCCCTTCAATTTCAGTTCTTGTGTCTGCGTGGCGTTTTCAGGACACGTTGCCGGCCACACAGCAGGGGAACAGCTGGCGTTGCTGAACCCCACTGACACATTGGCTGGTGTTTTTCTCTGTGCAGCTAGCACTTCCGGGCGCCAACTGGCGGTGTTAGAGCCCAGGGTCAGCAGGAGGAGCAGAGGGAGCAGAGTGTAGGCCGAAGCCTGCACTGGAGGCAGTTTTAGGTCTGTTGTGCCCTCGTGGCGTTTGCAGGACATGATGCCGGCTACACAGCAGGGGAACAGCTGGCATTGCTGAACCCCACTGACACATTGGCGGGTGTTTTTCTCTGTGCAGCTAGCACTTTCGGGTGCCAACTGGCGCTGTTAGAGCCCAGGGTCAGCAGGAGGAGAAGGAGCAGAAGGCCGAAGCCTGCACTGGCGGCAGCTTTGTGTCTGCGTGGCGTTTGCAGGACACGTTGCCAGCTACACAGCAGGGGAACAGCTGGCGTGGCTGAACCCCACTGACACATTGGCGAGGTGTTTGGCTCTGTGCAGCCAGCACTTCTGGGCGCCAACTGGCGGTGTTAGAGCCCGGGGTCAGAAGGAGGAGCAGAGTGTAGGCCGAAGGCTGCACTGGAGCAAGTTGAAAGGGAACCTTTAACCCCCACCCCAGGCGTTTGTTGCTGAAAGAGCCATCTTGTACAGCACTAATGTTGCAAAAGGAAAAGGTGGCTCTTTTAATTATGCTCCTTTCAAAGGCTGAATTACACACTTATGAAATGTGTCCCCTCACACCGTTAAACCGTCCCGGAGGTGGGACTTTCCTTTGTAATGTGACGCAGCACAGCCGTCATTCCTACCCCCTTGGCGCCGTGCGCCACCTCCTCAGCGTTGTTTGATTCTGTCCCGGAGCCTGCGCTGTTATGTTATCCCTTGGCCAGGCACACTTAGCGCTGCCCATCTTCTGACATCATTTGGTGTCAGGCTGGCTGCGCCGGTGTAATCCCACCGCGGGCCTGGGATCCGTGGCCATGCGCAGTGCATATCCTCGCCTCTCACTCCCCTCCCTCCGGCTTCTTCAGACTGTGCGGTGTCACGGCCGTGGCATGCTATTAGGGATCAGCTGACGGCGCACAGTCTGAAGAAGGCGGAGGGAGATGAGTGAGAGCCTGAGGTGAAGATATGCACTGCGCATGGCCATGGATCCCAGGTCCGCAGTGTGATTAAATCAGAAGACACTGCGAGGCGGGATCTCGGCCAGTGCGGCCGCACAGGCGCAGCCAGCCTGACACCAAATGATGTCAGAAGACGGGCACCGCAAAGTGTGCCTGGCCAAGGGATAACATAACAGTGCTGGCTTCGGGACAGAATTAAACAACACGGAGGAGGCGGTGCACGGCGCTAAGGGGGTAGGAATGACGGGTGTGCTGCGTCACATTACAAAGGAAAGTCCCACCTCCGGGATGGTTTTAAGGTATCAGTGGACACATTTTATAAGTGTTAAGTTCTGCGTGTGCAAGGAGCTAAACAAAAATAGTTACCTTTTCCTTGTGCAGCATTACTGCTGCACAAGGTGGCTATTTCAGTAACAAACGCCTGGGGGGGGGACAGGTTCCCTTACATTTCAGTTGTTGTGTCAGCGTGGCGGTCGCAGGACACATTGCCGGCTACACAGCTGGGGATCAGCTGACGTTACTGACACCCAATAACACTGGGTCGTATGTTTTGACTGTGCAGACGGCACTTCTGAGCCTCAACTGGCGGTGTTGGAGCCCAGGAATTACAGTTCAGGTGGTAGAAAGATGAACACAACAGGAGACCTGGATACTGTAGACAGTCACCCAGTTATTTAATCAGGAAGAGGAGTGGCAAATTCCTGCGAGATCCAGGCCTGGTTTATTTTCAGGAAAGTAAGCCGGTCAATGTTATCGGAGGATAGTCGCATGCGACGGTCTGTTAGTACACCACCTGCAGCACTAAAGACGCGTTCTGATAATACAATAGCCGCAGGGCAAGCCAGCACCTCCAATGCATACTGGCTTAGATCTGGCCATGTATCCAGCTTAGAGACCCAAAACTTGAAAGAGGAAGAGCCGTCTGGGAGTACAGCAAGAGGGCAAGACATGTAGTCTGTCACCATCTGACGGAACCGTTGCCTCCTGCTGACTGGAGCTGTCTGTGATGGTGTAGACATTTGTGGTGGGCACACAAAACTGTGCCACAGTTGGGCCATACTGGTCTTGCCTTGGGCAGAGGCACTGCTCTGCTCCCTCTTTGTGCAGAGCCTCCTCCACTGCCTGGATGCACTGAGCTGCTTTGTAAAGCACTAGCAGCACTTCTCTCAGTTGGACTAGAGAAGATGATGGAATTCAACAGTGTGTCTTGGTACTCCCGCATTTTACGCTCCCGGTTCAACGGTGTGATGAGGCTTTGTACGTTGTCCCGGTAGCGAGGATCAAGGAGGGTGAACACCCAATAATCAGACATGTTGAGAATGTGGGCGATGCGGCGGTCGTTTCTCAGGCACTGCAACATGTAATCAACCATGTGCTGCAGACTGCCAACTGGCCAAGAAACGCTGTCCCCTGCTTGAGGCGTGATCTCTGCCCGCTCGTCATCACCCCACCCTCGCTGTACACACTGACTACTGGACAATTGTGTAACTCCCTCCTCTGGACCGATGTCTTCCTCCTCCATTGACTCCTCCTCATCCTCCTCACAAGGTGTCCCCTGCCTACGCATTTGTGAGGAACCACGTGGCGCTGACTGTCCAGAAGATGATGGAAATGGTGAATTCTCATCCTCCACCTCTTCCACAACATCATCCCTTAGCGCTTGCAGTGATTTTTCAAGCAGGCAGATAAGGGGGACAGTCATGCTGACTAGTGCATCATCTGCACTCGCCATCCGCGTGGAATAATCGAAGGGACGCAAAACCTGGCAGACGTCCTTCATAGTGGCCCACTCTGTGGTTGTGAAGTCTGAACGGCGCGGAGTGCGACTTCTTTGCGCCTGATGCAGCTGGTACTCCATTACTGCTTTCTGCTGCTCACACAACCGCTCCAACATATGTAACGTGGAATTCCACCTGGTAGGTAGGTCACATATGATGCGATGTTCCGGAAGGCGGAATCGGTGCTGCAGAGCCGCAATGCGCGATTTTGCCGTGCTGGAACGCCGCAAGTGAGCACACTCCAGGCGGACCTTGTGCAGCAGTGCATCTAGATCCGGATAGTCCCTCAAAAAACTCTGCACGACCAAGTTGAGCACATGTGCCATACATGAGATGTGAGTGAGGTTGCCGAGGCCCAGAGCTGCCACCAGATTTCGGCCATTATCACACACTACCATGCCTGGCTGCAGATTCGCTGCCACAAACCACACATTGCTCTCCTGCTTGATGGCATTCCAGAACTCCTGCGCTGTGTGGCTTCGATTCCCCAAAGAAATTAATTTCAAGACGGCCTGTTGACGTTTGGCCACGGCTGTGCTCATGTCGGTCGTAACAGGTAAATGTTCACGGGTCCATGTGGAGGTGGACTGTGACGGCTCCTGCAGCAATGATTCTAAAGGAACTTGTGTAAGAGGAGGAGTCAATGCGTACAGACTGGATTCCTGCAATCCTTGGAGTGGGCAGGACACGTCCTGCGCCACTCGCACGATCTGTACCCGGCTCAACAACATTAACCCAATGGGCAGTGAGGGAAAGGTATCGCCCCTGTCCATGGTGACTGGTCCACGCATCGGTGGTGAGGTGGACCTTGCTACTGACGGCGTTCACTAGCGCATGTTTTATGTGTCCCTCCACATGCTTGTGCAGGGCAGGGACGGCTTGCCTGCTGAAATAAAAGCGGCTGGGCACATTGTACTGTGAGACTGCCAATGACATCAAGTCACGGAAGCTGTCAGTCTCCACCAGCCCGAATGACAGCATTTCCAGTGACAGAAGTTTGGCAATGCCTGCAGTCAGAGCCTGTGCTCGTGGGTGGTTTACCGAGAAAGGCCGCCTTTTCTCCCATGCCTGTACTACCGATGGCTGTAGACTGGGCTGGGAGTGTGAGGATGACTGGGAACGTGGTGCTGCGGGTGGAATTACAGTGGGTCTCTGGACAACAGTGCCAGAGGTTCTTCCATGGCGATCCTGGGAGGAAGCCGAACCAGCTGTGTGTGAGCTGGAGGAAGAGGCAACACGAGGTGAAGAGGTGGTAGCTGCCGCTGTTGGTTGGCCTAGGTCTTCATTGTGTTTTTGTAACTCCACCACGTTCCTGGTCCGCACATGTTTCCACATGTTGGAGGTATTGAGGTTGCTGACATTTTTCCCTCTTTTGATTTTATGATGACACACCTTGCATTTGACATAGCAAATGTCATCTGCAACTGTGTCAAAAAAGGACCAGGCACTGCAAGTCTTGGGAGCGCCCTTTTTGGCTTTTGGAAGAGACATGCTCCTAACGGGTGCCAAAGTGGAGGCTACAGGATCCGCAGTCTTCCCCCTCCCTCTCCCTCTTTGGCCTGTTCGGGGAATCTCTTCCTCAGAGCTGCTCCCACCACCTTCCTGTCCCTCACGCCATGATGGGTCAAGGACCTCATCATCTACACTACCCTCTGCCACCAACTGCTCATCCTGGGTAGTCTCAGCAGCACAGCACGCACCAGAAAGTGGCACCTGAGTGTCATCAGCGGATGCGTTCTGCGGTGTGGTTACCGAAGGCACTGGCCCACCCGCCTCTTCAGACTCAGAGAGAAAAAGCTGTTGGGCATCACTGCACACTGCCTCTTTTTCCATTTCTCCAATGCTGCTTGGCTGGCCCCCTGTTTCCAAGCCAAGAGATTCAGAGAACAGAAGTAGAGACGGCTCCTGTCCTGGGCTCTCTGTCTGCCTGGGCAATTTGGCAGGTGGCGAAGAGACAGATGGGTGCTCTCCAGTGCTCTGTGTCTGAGAGGATGTGGCACTAATTGAAGTCGATGCGTTAGCTGCCATCCATCCGACAACGGCTTCAATTTGGTCTTCACGCAGCAGCGGTGTACGGCGCTCTCCGACAAAGCTGCGCATGAAGGACTGTTCCCTGCTGAAACTGGGTGATGATGAGTCACCGGTGCCCGCAGCAGGCACAGAATCCCCACGTCCTCTCCCTGCTCTGCGCCCATGCCCACGTGCCTTACTCCCTGCCTTCTTCATCTTGGTTGACTGATAAAGATAAGCAGAAAAGTACTAACGGCTTAGTGTGCTTATTCCTAAACAGCTCC
Source organism: Ranitomeya variabilis (assembly GCF_051348905.1). Classification (NCBI taxonomy): domain Eukaryota; kingdom Metazoa; phylum Chordata; class Amphibia; order Anura; family Dendrobatidae; genus Ranitomeya; species Ranitomeya variabilis. The sequence continues at coordinate 556,799,026 of NC_135232.1, read as the reverse complement.
TAACAAGTATAAGAAACACTAATTTTCTAAAGTGTGGACTAGACTTTAATATGAGCTAATGTGGCCTACACAACTGTAAAGTGGTGTGTTTGGTGAACTTTATTATTTATTTATTTTTTTTGGGCTGAACTGACAACAGGGCGAGCTGCACTCACACGGAGACCGTGCAGACAGCCATAAACGGCGCTGCAAGGCCCCAAAAACCTCCTCTACGTTATCCTATGTAGTGTTTTTCCACAATTTAGCTGGATACGGGTGGAAAGCCACTAATAGGAATTATTTGAAAAAATGTGCAGCGGGCTGCACTATTTGCAAAAAAGGACAATGGAATGGATAGAACTGTATGAGTCAGTGAACCACCCTGAGTTGGATACAACCGGCTGTGGCTGCACACAGACTACAGGGCGAGCTGCACTCACACAGAGACCGTGCAGACAGCCGTAAACGGCGCTGCAAGGCCCCAAAAGCCTCCTCTACGTTATCCTATGTAGTGTTTTTCCACAATTTAGCTGGATACGAGTGGAAAGCCACTAATAGGAATTATTTGAAAAAATGTGCAGCGGGCTGCACTATTTGCAAAAAAGGACAATGGAATGGATAGAACTGTATGAGTCAGTGAACCACCCTGAGCTGGATACAACTGGCTGTGGCTGCACACAGACTACAGGGCGAGCTGCACTCACACGGAGACCGTGCAGACAGCTGTAAACGGCGCTGCAAGGCCCCAAAAACCTCCTCTACGTTATCCTATATAGTGTTTTTCCACAATTTAGCTGGATACGGGTGGAAAGTCACTAATAGGAATTATTTGAAAAAATGTGCAGCGGGCTGCACTATTTGCAAAAAAGGACAATGGAATGGATAGAACTGTATGAGTCAGTGAACCACCCTGAGCTGGATACAACCGGCTGTGGCTGCACACAGACTACAGGGCGAGCTGCACTCACACGGAGACCGTGCAGACAGCCGTAAATGGCGCTGCAAGGCCCCAAAAACCTCCTCTACGTTATCCTATGTAGTGTTTTTCCACAATTTAGCTGGATACGGGTGGAAAGCCACTAATTGGAATTATTTGAAAAAATGTGCAGCGGGCTGCACTATTTGCAAAAAAGGACAATGGAATGGATAGAACTGTATGAGTCAGTGAACCACCCTGAGCTGGATACAACCAGCTATGGCTGCACACAGACTACAGAGTGGGCTGCACTCACTCACACACACACACACAGAGACCTTGCAGATCGCTGTGAAAACAGCGCTGCAAGGCAAAAGCAAGGTGAACACACAGTGGTTGCTAAATTAGCCTGGGAAAAGCACAAAGAAGCAAATCGCTATCTCAACTGGCCCTCAGTCAGAACACAGCGTCCTATGCCTAACTGAATTCACAGCAGTGAGCCCAAAATGGCGCCAGCGACTTTTAAACTGCAGCATGACATCATTTCAGCAGCCAATCACAGCCTTGCCAGTAGTTTCATGCCCACCATGCTGAACAGGATGTGCCCACACTTGTAATCAGTCCTCATTGGCTGAATTCGTGCTGTTTGAATTGAGAACTTCCGATTCCGGTATCCGATATGTGGCAAGTATCGGATCTCGGTATCGGAATTCCGATACCGTAAATATCGTCCGATACCCGATACTTGCGGTATCGGAATGCTCAACACTATTCTCCACGTATTTCCAGTCTCACCACACTTTATTCACAGAACACAGAATATATGTAACAACAGATACAAAGAGCAGGTCCATTCAAAAGCGGCAGGCCAGACATACATTACAATAGCCGCAGGGAGCCAGAGCCTGCTGATATTTACTGTGGGAATTACAAAGGTGGGGGAGGTCAGAAGGGGGATATCTTGTCTCCTCTGCCCAGGGGCGCAGCCTGTGGGCTGATGCATTAGGGACATATATCTCACATGGAAACTATTATATATACAAATAACTGCATAACATATTCTGGGTGCTGGGGGGTTCTGTAACAGCAGGGAGTAAGGCACGTGGGCGTGGGCACAGAGCAGGGAGAGGCCGTGGGGATTCTGTGCCTGCTGCGGGCACTGGTGAATTATCATCCCCCAGTTTTAGCAGGGAAGAGTCCTTCATGTGCAGCTTTGTAGGAGCTCACCATGCCCCGCTGCTGCAGGATGAACAAATTGAAGGCGTTGTCGGATGGATGGCAGTTAACACATCGACTTCAATTAGTGCCATATCCTCGCAGGCACAGAGCACTGAAGAGCACCCATCTGTCTCTTCACCGCCTGCCAAATTGCCCAGGCAGTCAGAGAGCCCAGGACAGGAGCCATCTCTACTTCTGTTCTCAGAATCTCTTGGCTTGGACAGAGGGGGCCAGCCAAGCAGCATTGGAGAAATGGAAGAAGAGGCAGTATGCAGTGATGCCCAACAGCTTGGTCTCTCTGACTCTGAAGAGACGGGTGGGCCAGTGCCTCCGGTCAGCACACCTCAGTACGCATCTGATGAGACTCAGGTGCCACTTTCAGGTGCGTACTGTGCTGTCGAGACTACCCCGGAGAAGCAGTTGGTGGAAGAGGGGAATGTAGATGATGAGGTCCTTGACCCATCATGGCGTGAGGTACAGAAAGGTGGTGGGAGCAGCTCTGAGGAAGAGATTCCTCAACGGGCCAAAGAGGGAGAGGGAGGGGGAAGACTGCGGTTCCTGTAGGCTCCACTTCGGCACCTGTTAGGAGCATGCCTCTTCCAAAAGCCAAAACGGGCGTTGCCAAGACTTGCAGTGCCTGGTCCTTTTTTGACACAGTTGCAGATGTCATTTGCTTTGTCAAATGTAAGGTGTGTCATCAGAAAGTCAAAAGAGGGAAAAGTGTCAGCAACCTCAATACCACAAATATGTGGAAACATGTGCGGACCAAGCAAGCGGTGGAGTTACAAAAACACACTGAAGACCTAGGCCAACCTACAGCGGCACCTACCACCTCTTCAGCTAGTGTTGTTGTCTCTTCCTCCAGCTCACACACAGCTCGTTCGGCTTCCTCACAGGATCGCCAAGAAAGAACCTCTGGCACTGTTGTCTAGAGACCCATTGTAATTCCACCGACAGCTCCACGTTCCCAGTAATCCTCACACTCCCAGCCCAGTCTACAGCCATCGGTAGCACAGGCATGGGAGAAAAGGCGGCCATTCTCGGCAAACCACCCCCGAGCACAGGCTCTGAATGCTGGCATTGCAAAACTACTGTCCATTGAAATGCTGTCATTCAGGTTGGTGGAGACTGACAGCTTCCGTAACTTGATGGCATTGGCAGTCCCACAATACAATGTACCCAGCCGCTTTTATTTCAGCAGGCAAGCCATCCCTGCCCTGCACAAGCATGTGGAGGGATACATAAAATACGCGCTACTGAACGCCGTCAGTAGCAAGGTCCACCTCACCACCGATGCGTGGACCATTCACCATGGTCAGGGGCGATACCTTTCCCTCACTGCCCATTGGGTTAATGTTGTTGAGCTGGGTACAGATCGTGCGAGTGGCGCAGGACGTGTTCTGCCAACTCCAAGGATTGCAGGAATCCAGTCTGTACGTATTGACTCCTCCTCATACTCAAGTTCCTCAGAATCATCGCTGCAGGAGCTGTCACAGTCCACCTCCACATGGACCCGTGAACGTTTACCTGTTACGACCGATATGAGCACAGCCATGGCCAAACGTCAACAGGCCGTATTGAAATTAATTTCTTTGGGGAATCGAAGCCACACAGCGCAGGAGCTCTGGAATGCCATCATCAGGAGAGCGACATGTGGTTTGTGCCAGCGAATCTCCAGTCAGGCATGGTAGTGTGTGACAATGGCCGAAATCTGGTGGCAGCTCTGGGCCTAGGCAACCTCACTCACATCCCATGTCTGGCACATGTGCTCAACTTGGTCGTGCAGAGTTTTTTGAGGGACTATCCGGATCTTGATGCACTGCTGCACAAGGTCAGCCTAGAGTGTGCTCACTTGCGGCGTTCCAGCATGGCAAGATCGGGCATTGCAGCTCTGCAGCGCCGATTCTGCCTTCCAGAACATCGCATCATATGTGACCTACCCACCAGGTGGAATTCCACGTTACATATGTTGGAGCGGTTGTGTGAGCAGCAGCAAGCAGTAATGGAGTACCAGCTGCATCAGGTACAAAGAAGTCGCACTGTGCGCTGTTCAGACTTCACAACCACTGAGTGGGCCACTATGAAGGACGTCTGCCAGGTTTTGCGTTCCTTCGATGATTCCACGCGGATGGCGAGTGCAGATGATGCACTAGTCAGCATGAGTGTCCCCCTTATCTGCCTGCTTCAAAAAGCACTGCAAGCGCTAAGGGATGATGTTGTGGAAGAAGTGGAGGATGAGGAGTCAATTCCATCAGCTTCTGGACAGTCAGCGCTACGTGGTTCCTCACAAAGGCCTATGCAGGGGACACTTTGTGAGGAGGATGAGGAGGAGTCAATGGAGGAGGAAAACATCGGTCCAGAGGAGGGAGTTACACAATTCTCCAGTAGTCAGTGTGGAGAGCGAGGGTCGGGTGATGCAGAGCAGGCAGAGATCACGCCTCAAGTAGGGGACAGCGTTTCTTGGCCAGTTGGCTGTCTGCAGCACATGGTTGATTACATCCTGCAGTGCCTGAGAAACGACCGCCGCATCGCCCACATTCTCAACACGGCTGATTATTGGGTGTACACCCTCCTAGATCCTCGCTACCGGGACAAATTACAAAGCCTCATAACACCGTTGAACCGGGAGCGTAAAATGCGGGAGTACCAAGACACACTGTTGAATTCCATCATCTTCTAAAGTCCAACTGAGAGCAGTGCAGCTAGTGCTTTACAAAGCAGCTCAGTGCGTCGAGGCAGTGGAGGAAGCTCTGCACAAAGAGGGATCAGAAGCAGTGCCTCAGCACAAGGCAAGACCAGTATTTCTCAACTGTAGCACAGTTTTGTGTGCCCGCCACAAATGCCACACCTTCACAGGCGGCTCTAGTCAGCAGGAGGCAACGTTTCCGTCAGATGGTGACAGACTACATGTCTTGCCCTCTCAGTGTACTCCCAGATGGCTATTCCCCCTTCAAGTTTTGGGTCTCTAAGCTGGATACATGGCCAGAGCTTAGCCACTATGCATTGGAGGTGCTGGCTTGCCCTGCTGCTAGTGTATTATCGGAATGCGTCTTTAGTGCCGCATGTGGTGTACTAACAGACCGTCGCATGCGACTATCCTCCGATAATGTTGACCGGCTTACTTTTCTGAAATGAACAAGGCCTGGATCTCGCAGGAATTTGCCAGTCCTCTTCCAGATTAAATAATTGGTTGGCAACTATCCAGGTCTCCTGTTGTGTTCATGTTTCTACCACCTGAACCCTGGGCTCCAACACCGCCAGTTGCTGCCCAGAAGTGCCGTCTGCACAGTCAACACATGACCCAGTGTTATAGGGTTTCAGTAATGTCAGCTGATCCCCGTGTGCGGCGTCACGGCCGTGGCATGTGATTAGGGATCAGCTGATGCCGCACAGTCTGAAGAAGGCGGAAGGAGATGAGTGAGAGGCAAAGGTATGCACTGCGCAAGGCCATGAATCCCAGGCCCGTAGTGGGTTTCAATCAGAAGACACTGCGAGGCGGGTTCTCGGGCAGCGCGGCCGCACAGGCACAGTCAGTCTGACACCAAATGATGTCAGAAGGTGGACAGCGCTAACTGCGCATGGCCAATGTTGAACATAACAGCGCAGGCTCCGGGACAGATTCAAACAATGCTGAGGAGGCAGCGCACGGCAACAAGGGGGTAGGAATGACGGCTGTGTTATGTCTCATTACGAAGGAAAGTCCCACCTCCGGGACGGTTTCACGGTATCAGGGGACACATTTTATAAGTGTTTAGTTCAGCGTTTGCAAGGAGCATAATTAAAAGAGCCACCTTTTCCTTGTGCAGCCTTAGTGCTGCACAAGGTGGCTCTTTCAGTTACTAACGCCTGCGGGGGGGTTAAAGGTTCCCTTTCAAATTGCTCCAATTAGGCCTCGACCTACACTCTGCTCCTCCTGCATTCCCTGGGTTCCAACACCGCCAGTTGCTTCCTGGAAGTGCTGTTTGCACAGAGAAAAACACTTGCTCCTGTGTTAGTGGGGTTCAGTAACGTCAGCTGCTCCGCTGCTGTGTATCCGGCAATGTGTCCTGCGACCACCACGCTGACACTCCATCAGATATTAAACTGCCTCAAGTTCAGGCTTCGGCCTACACTCTGCTCCTCCTGCATTCCCTGGGTTCCAACACTGCCAGTTGCTTCCCAGAAGTGCTGTCTGCACAGAGAAAAACACAAGCTCCAGTGTTAGTGGGGTTCAGTAAAGCCAGCTGCTCCCCTGCTGTGTATCCGGCAATGTGTCCTGCGAACGCCACGCTGACACTACAACATATATTAAAGAGAACCTGTCCCCTCCCCCCAGGCGTTTGCATCTGAAAGAGCCATCTTGTGCAGCACTAATGCTGCATTTGGACAAGGTGGCTCTTTTAGTTAGTCACCTTGCACACGCAGAACTAAACACTTATAAAAGTTGTCCCCTGATAACGTTAAACCGTCCCAGAGGTGTGACTTTCCTTCATAATGACATGCAGCAACCCCCTTGTCGCCGTGCGCCGCCTCCTCCTCAGCGTTGTTTGAATCTGTCTCGGATCCTGCGCTGTTATGTTTTCCCTTGGCCATGCGCAGTTAGCACTGCTTGTCTTCTGACATCATTTGTTGTCAGGCTGGCAGCAACTGTGCGGCCGCCCTGCCCGAGATCACGCCCCGCAGTGTCTTATTTATTCTCACTGCGGGGCTGTGATTGATGGTCATGAGCAGTGCATATCTTCGCCTCTCACTCATCTCCTTCCACCTTCCTCAGACTGTGCGGCTTCACGCCGTGGCATGTGATTAGGGATCAGCTGACGCCGCACAGTCTGAAGCAGGCGTAAGGACATGAGTGAGAGGTGATCATATTTACTACACAAGGCCATGAATCCCAGCCCCGCAGTGTGAATAAATCAGAAGACACTGCGGGGCTGGGATTCATGGGCAGCGCGACCGCACAGGCTGACATCAAATGATGAAGACGGGCAGCACTAACAGCGCATGGCCAAGGGATAACACAACAGCGCAGACTCCGGTACACAAAAAAGCAATGCTCAGGAGGCTGTGCCCAGTGCCAAGGGGGTATTTTTGACAGCTGTGCTGCATCTCATTAAGAAGGAAAGTCCCGCCTCCATGATGGTTTCATGGTATGAGGGGCAAAATTTGATAAGTGTTTCGTTCAGCGTGTGCAAGGAGCATAATTAAAAGAGCCACCTTTTCCTTGCACAAGGTGGCTCTTTCAGTCACTAACGCCTGTGGGGGTTTAAAAGTTCCCTTTCAATTTGCTCCAATTCAGCTTCGGCCTACACTCTGCTCCTCCTGCTGACCCTGGGCTCCAACACCGCTAGTTCCTGCTCAGAAGTGCTGTTTGCACAATCAACAGTTGCTCCTCTGTTATTGGGTTTCAGTAACGTCACCTGATCCCCAGCTGTGTATCCGGCAATGTGTCCTGTGACCGCACGCTGACACAACAACAGATATTAAACTGCCTCGAGTGCAGGCTTCGGCCTACACTCTGCTCCTCCTGCTGACCCTGGGCTCCAATACCGCTAGTTGCTGCTCGGAAGTGCTGTTTGCACAGTCAACAGTTGCTTCTCTGTTATTGGGTTTCAGTAACATCAGCTGATCCCCAGCTGTGTATCCGGCAATGTGTCCTGCGACCGCCACGCTGACACAACAACAGATATTAAACTGAAGAATAAAAACGTATATACACTGGCGCTTATTCACCTGGAAGGATGAGGTAGGAAGCCACGGAAGCTGCAGGTGGTTAAAACAGGTTCTGTGCAAAACTCTGTTAAAAATTAAACCAGTTGATTAATAATACTATTAACCACCGCGCTAAACCGAAACTGGACTATCAATGTACTTACTTTTGATATGGCTATTACTATGTTGTCTGGGGTCCCTTGTGAGTGAAGGGTTACACCTGGTTACAGTGGTTTGCTGAAAGGTAAAGTGTGCAGCAGAGTGATATATTATTTGATTTGGACCTTACAAAAAAAAAAAAAGGTGTTGGTTACAAACACTTACTCTTTTTATGAGGCTGTATAGGTTGCACCTGTGGTGTTTCAATGTGGGGTTAATAGTTTCTCTTTCCACAGTGTAGTGAACCGATACTGGAAGGCAAAGTGTGTAAAACCTCGGTATATTGTTTATATTGTACACACAAAGTATCAAGGGTATTAGCTGGGTGCACTTACTCCTTATATAAGGTTGTACAGTTTACACTTGGGATGTTCTTATGTGAGGTTTTGGTATTTGTCTTTCCACAGTGTGGTAAACTGATGCTGGTGAGTAAACAAAGTAGAGAATAAAGTGATTTGCAAGCAATACACTAGAATAGTAGGAAGTTACTGGCCACAATAATTGCAGTGGTATAAATAGGAATTAGTTGGCACTCACCACATGTTTGCTTGTGAAGGTACCCGCGGTGAGGTAGGCAAGGTAGTCCACTGGATACGGTGCCGATAAAGTAACCCGCTGAGCTGGGAGGGTTAGAGTCCGGTGTGCGTGCCAGAGGCCGCGGTTCCTGGACGAGAACGTACCGGCGAGTGGTGAGGAGGTACCAGCGCCTCGCGTGCCCCGGCCGGAAGCAACGCTGAGGATGTGGTGCCGAGATGGGGCAGAGCTAGTGTGACGTCACAGAAAGCAGGGACGGGTGCGCGAGAGAGACAAGCTGCCTCTCTTGTCTCTCTCGCGCACCCGTCCCTGCTTTCTGTGACGTCACACTAGCTCTGCCCCATCTCGGCACCACATCCTCAGCGTTGCTTCCGGCCGGGGCACGCGAGGCGCTGGTACCTCCTCACCACTCGCCGGTACGTTCTCGTCCAGGAACCGCGGCCTCTGGCACGCACACCGGACTCTAACCCTCCCAGCTCAGCGGGTTACTTTATCGGCACCGTATCCAGTGGACTACCTTGCCTACCTCACCGCGGGTACCTTCACAAGCAAACATGTGGTGAGTGCCAACTAATTCCTATTTATACCACTGCAATTATTGTGGCCAGTAACTTCCTACTATTCTAGTGTATTGCTTGCAAATCACTTTATTCTCTACTTTGTTTACTCACCAGCATCAGTTTACCACACTGTGGAAAGACAAATACCAAAACCTCACATAAGAACATCCCAAGTGTAAACTGTACAACCTTATATAAGGAGTAAGTGCACCCAGCTAATACCCTTGATACTTTGTGTGTACAATATAAACAATATACCGAGGTTTTACACACTTTGCCTTCCAGTATCGGTTCACTACACTGTGGAAAGAGAAACTATTAACCCCACATTGAAACACCACAGGTGCAACCTATACAGCCTCATAAAAAGAGTAAGTGTTTGTAACCAACACCTTTTTTTTTTTTTTTGTAAGGTCCAAATCAAATAATATATCACTCTGCTGCACACTTTACCTTTCAGCAAACCACTGTAACCAGGTGTAACCCTTCACTCACAAGGGACCCCAGACAACATAGTAATAGCCATATCAAAAGTAAGTACATTGATAGTCCAGTTTCGGTTTAGCGCGGTGGTTAATAGTATTATTAATCAACAGATATTAAACTGCCTCAAGTGCAGGCTTTGGCCTATACTCTGCTCCTCCTGCTGACTCTGGGCTCCAACACTGCTAGTTGCTGCCCGGAAGTGCTGTTTGCACAGTCAACACTTGCTGCCGTGTTATTGGGTTTCCGTAACGTCAGCTGATCCCCAGCTGTGTATCCGGCAATGTGTCCTGCGACCGCCACGCTGACACAACAACAGATATTAAACTGCCTCGAGTGCAGGCTTCGGCCTACACTCTGGTCCTCCTGCTGTCCCTGGGCTCCAACACCGCTAGTTGCTGCTCGGAAGTGCTGTCTGCCCAGAAAAAAACACTTGCTCCTGTGTTAGTGGGGTTCAGTAATGCCAGCTGCGCCCCTGCTGTGTTGCGGCAATAACTCTACCCTGCTCCACCTGCTGTCCCTGGGCTCCAACACCACTAGTTTTGGCTGCTCAAAAGTGTCTTTGGCACAGGTACTCCCTCCTACCCAGCCTGGTTACAGCACACCAGCTGTTTCCGGGTAGTGTCAAGGTCACTTGGCCTCCAATACATTGTCCTGTAGGGTTGAGGTCGGGTTGGCCGACTCCATGGTGCCTGCAGTTTAGGTGCTTCCTATGTGGGCTGCGGGAACTGGCAATCAAGGCTGGTTCGGTAGTGCCAATAGGACAAGTTCCCCCTGCAGGACTGTGGATTTTCGGTAACCACGGCCGGCTCGCGGCCTAGCAACTTTTGTTTTTCATGTGGACCTTCTGCCTATCTGAGTTCCAGCACCATTAGCTGGTTCTTAGGAAGACAATCTTGAATAGGTCCCCCTGGTTCCAGTACCATCAGCTGGTTCCGGGCAGAGCCTTTGGCTTAGGTGCCTCCTTCTGGGTATCCAAGTTCCACCAACGTCAGGTGGTCCTTGGTAGTGCTTTCTGGCACGGGTACCTCCTGCTTAGTAACCGGGTTCCAGTAACGTCAGCTGGTCCTCGATTGTTCCATTGGCTCTTTTACCTTCTGCTACCCATCTGGGTTCCAGTACCATCAGCTGGTTCTCGGCAGTGTCTTTTGCTCTTGTACCTTCTGCTCCCCATCCTGGTTCAAGTACCGTCAGCTGGTTCCGGGCAGAGCCTTTGGCTTAGGTGCCTCCTTCTGGGTATCCGAGTTCCACCAACATCTTTTGGTCCTTGGTAGTGCTTTCTGGCACGGGTACCTCCTGCTTAGTAACCGGGTTCCAGTTCCGTCAGCTGGTTCTCGGCAGTGTCTTTTGCTCTTGTACCTTCTGCTCCCCATCCTGGTTCCAGTACCATCAGCTGGTTCCGGGTAGAGCCTTTGGCTTAGGTGCCTCATTCTGGGTATCCGAGTTCCACCAACGTCAGGTGGTCCTTGGTAGTGCTTTCTGGCACAGGTACATCCTGCTTAGTAACCGGGTTCCAGTAACGTCAGCTGGTCCTCGGTAGTTCCATTGGCTCTTGGACCTTCGGGTAGCCATCCGGGTTCCAGTACTATCAGCTGGTTCTCGGCATTTCCTCAGCCTTCTTGTACCTTCTGCTACATTTCCAAGTTCAAGACCCTAAAGACGACGACCCTGAAGACCACCCCTAAGATGACGACGACCCCGGAAACGACGACCCTGGAGACAACGACCCTGGAGATGACGACCCTGGAGACGACGACCCTGAAGACTGAGAAGCAGAAGAACAAGAAGCTGCAGAACAAAGAGCAGAAGAACATTAAGCATAAGCCTAAACATCAGAGCAAAATATATTATCTAAATTATAAGCAGAAGAAGACTAAGCAGTGTATGGGGGTGAGTCCGTTCCTCCTCGTGGTGCCCCTGGAAAAAGCCTGCTGCTGCAGGCCTAACTGAACAAGGACAAATCCTGTTGTAACTCTTTTGTGACAGGCAGAATGGAAGGTGTAATCTTCAAACTGTTATAGATAACAACTACAGGAATGCCTGTCACAAATAAGAATATGATGAAGAAGTAGAATATGAAGAAGAATAATAGTTGAATAAATAGAATATGAAGAATGTAACAAAAAAGAATAAAAGGTAGAAGATGAAGAAGAAGATGAATAAGGTGAAGAAAAAGTGGATGTAAAAGATGCTGCTGCTGAGGATGATAAAAAAGGAAGAAGAAAGTGTCGGAGAAGTAAAAAAGAAGGTGAAGAGCATGGAATTAGTGAAACATCAATATCTGACAAAATATAAAAAATCTTAACAGTCAATATCTTTGTAACTCCGAACGTCTTTAAAAAAAAAACTTAATTCCTGCTATTCCATTTGATTGGGCTAAACCTCTATATTAATTTAATGTCTCCTCCACCTCCCCCAATACATCCTACATTATTCTTAGTTGTGTTCTTTCATGTAGAATTAACCTACAAGGAAAGAAAGGGTTTATTTTAATTCCGATATTTTGGTCCCATTGATTTGCATTGGATCGGGTATCGGTATCTGCGATATCCGATATTTTTTGAATATCGGCCGATCCAATCTGATACCGCTACTTTTCAATATCGGAAGGTATCGCTCAACACTACTCGTCGGTGCTGCCACAGTCGCTGCAACATGTGCAGAGTTGAATTCCACCGTGTGGGTACATCGCATTTCAGCCGATGAACTGGCAGGCCCAATGACTTCTGTAGAGATGTAAGTCGTTGAGCTGCGGGATGCGAACGGCGGAAGTGAGCACACAGCGACCTTGCCCTCTGCAGAAGCCCATCTAGTCCGGGAAAGTGGGATAAAAATTGCTGGACAACCAGGTTCAAAACGTGAGCCATATAAGGCACTTGTGTGACATTGCCCCGGGGAAGGGCCGCACCCAGGTTTGCAGCATTGTCGCACACGGACTTCCCTGGCTGCAGGTTGAGTGGAGACAACCATTGATGGAATTCGGTCTCCAGAGCTGACCACAACTCCTCAGCTGTGTGACTCACATTTCCCAGACATTTCAATGTAAACACCGCCTGATGCCGTTGAGCCCTGGTGATAGCATAGTAAGGAGGTGTGAAAACACAAAAAAGCACAGTAAAACCAAAACCACTCTGTTGCAAAAAAATCACAGTGGACAGCAAGTGCTAGTAAAAAGATGGAAAAAACAGGGTATTTGGTTGATACGTTTTTTGCAAAAAATGTATATTAAGCCGCTCTACCAATCGCCAAGGTATACCCATATCAGAGCAGTCCTAACTAATGTATGTGATCCATATCTGATGTATTTAAAACCTGGTCATATGTACAATACCTGTATGAGCAGGATTCAGAAAAGGAATGTCCATGTGGACACGTTGGACAGAACGTGTCCACATGGACATTCCTTTTCTGAATCCTGCTCATACAGGTATTGTACATATGACGAGGTTTTAAATACATCAGATAGGGATCACATACTTTAGTTAGGACTGCTCTGATATGGGTATACCTTGGCGATTGGTAGAGCGGCTTAATATACATTTTTTTGCAAAAAACGTATCAACCAAATACCCTGTTTTTTCCATCTTTTTACTAGCACTTGCTGTCCACTGTGATTTTTTTGCAACAGAGTGGTTTTGGTTTTACTGTGCTTTTTTGTGTTTTCAAGTCTCTTGGTGGTGTGAACATGTCTCTACTGGCTTGTTCACTGTGCGCGCAGCTCATGTGTTCTGGTTTTACATAATTGTTTTCTTGTTTCCACAAGACTGGGGAGGCTTCCACCCCTCTTTTTTTGAGCTGTGCGCACAGGAGCCGTTCTGTCCAACGTGTCCACATGGACATTCCTTTTCTGAATCCTGCTCATACAGGTATTGTACATATGACCAGGTTTTAAATACATCAGATAGGGATCACATACATTAATTAGGACTGCTCTGATATAGGTATACCTTGGCGATTGGTAGAGCAGCTTAATATACATTTTTTGCAAAAAACGTATCAACCAAATACCCTGTTTTTTCCATCTTTTTACTAGCACTTGCTGGCCACTGTGATTTTTTTGCAACAGAGTGGTTTTGGTTTTACTGTGCTTTTTTGTGTTTTCAAGTCTCTTGGTGGTGTGAACATGTCTCTACTGGCTTGTTCACTGTGCGCGCAGCTCATGTGTTCTGGTTTTACATAGTAAGGAGGTGTGCAGGATTCCTTCTGCGCAGTTAGAACGTGGGTGGCATTACCAGACAGGCTTTGGGTGCAGGTGGAGGACCGAGAGGAGGTTGAGGAGGCAGAAGCAGTGGAGGAACTTCTAGATACAGAGGATCGACGAGTAACTCGTGGGGACGGCAAGACTTGGACAGCAGCTCCTTCTCCTGATGTCACCATAGTTACCCAGTGCCCAGTCACCGACATGTTGCGCCCCTGTCCATGTCTACTCATCCAAGTGTCTGTGGTGAAATGCACCCTGTCACACACAGAGTTTCTCAAGGAAGCGGTGATGTTGTGTGCGACATGCTGGTTTAGCGCAGGCACAGCTTTCTTTGAGAAGTAGTGGCGACTGGGCATCTGGTACTGGGGCACTGAAACGGACATAAGGTCTCGAAAATCCTCTGTGTCCACCAGGCGGAAAGGCAGCATTTCTGTAGCCAACAGCTTGCAGATGGTGAAATTCAACCTCTTAGCTTTGTCATGGCTAGGAGGAAATGGTGTTTTACTTGTCCACATCTGAGGGACTGAGGGCTGGCTGCCGTGCTTAGTCGGAGTTGAGTAGGGTGTCCCCGGAAAACTGCTGGTCTGTGAGGAATGTGCTGGTGGAGATGTTATGTTGCCTTGATCAAAATGTGGTGTTGATGTCGTAGAGCGCTCAACACCAGCAGGTGTTTCCACTTGCAAATGTCCTGATGACCTGCCAATCACACTGGCTGTTGTGGGTAAAGTGGTGGAAGGTCTGCGTCCAAAACCATGTGCGACTGCTGTCCCCACAGTCACAGAGGATGAAGAGGATGGGGATGCACTTGATGGGGCAGACGGTGGTTGACCCGGCCCATGAGGCCACATTGTAGCACAGTAAGCTTCCCACTGCAACTTATGTCTTTTATGCATGTGACAGTTCATGCATGAAGTACTCAAGCTAGTGATTTTTTGGCCTCTATTGAGATTTTGTTGACAAATCTTACAGACAACATGAGTTGGGTCATCCTTTGCGATGTCAGAAAATGCTCAGGCTATGCAAGACTTAGAGTCCGTGCGACCTGAAGAGCCACCATGACTTCTGCTCAGAGGCACAGTTGGGGTTGAGGATGCAGTTGTTGACGTGCTTCTAGTACTCCGTCTCTCTCCAGGAAGGCGCAACCTAACCTCGTCGTCAGACTCGTCACTAGCATCCTCCTCCACCTCCTCTGCTGACCTCATGGACTGGCAGACTGTGGGTTGACAGTAAGTGGGGTCTCCAACCTCGTCATCATCATCCTGTGTGTTCTCACACCCGTCATCCTCATAGCCAACCTCTTCCTGCCCTGACCGAAAAGTCAAGTTTTCGTTCCAATCAGGTATCTCAGTCTCATCATCATCTTCCTCATTGTCTCCACCAACAGGAGTTACAGTTTGGAAACGAGGGTCTACATTATGCTCAGAACCTTCTTCATCTGAGCCTGGATCCGACTCACAAAGATTCTGGGCATCAGTGCAGATCATTTCCTCATCTGGATTCACAGAAGCTCTGGAGCAGACCTCTGATTCCCAGGCTATAGTATGAGTAAACAGCTCTGTAGACTCAACCATCTGTGTTACCCCATGGTCAGACGGGCGGCTGGAGACTTGGGAGCTGGGAGGAAGCAAGTGCGATTGGGGTGACAACTCTGAGGACTGGAGTAGTTGTGATGTTGAAGTTGACATGGAGGAGAGCCCACTTGAACGAGCACTTGATGTCCGTTCAAGCACCTGCTGTTTTTGTGCCTCATCTGGAATTTTTGGCGATGCTCGGAGTGATGGTCGAAAGAAAGGGATCATATCAGATTGTCCACGAAAAGAAGTAGACATCTTACTTTGGCTGGAAGATGGTCTTTCTTCTGCAGATGTTACTATTGCTTTACCACCTACCCCACGGTCACAACCTTTTTTCTCTTTCCAACACTCCTATTCCCCTTTCCACCAGCAGCAGGCATTTTGCCACTCATTTTGGTGCTTAACTAATTGGCAACTCTGTATCTGTAGTTGTTGGCACAACAACCAATGGATGAAAACTGAGCAGAACTGAGTGGCCAAACTGTGGTACTAGGCCCAAAATGATTTACTGGGTTAGATGCAGTAACAATTTTGATACACAGGCGGTGTAGTTAGCTTCACAGACGGGCTACTCCGCTGACGTGCAGACACTGCTCCTAGGCCCACAACAATTTACTGGGTTAGATGCAGTAAAAATGTAGATACACGGGCGGTGTAGTTAGCTTAACAGGCGGGCTACTCCGCTGACGTGCAGACACTGCTCCTAGGCCCAAAAGGATTTACTGGGTTAGATGCAGTAAAAATTTAGATACACAGGCGGTGTAGTTAGCTTTACAGGTGGGCTACTCCGCTGACGTGCAGACACTGCTCCTAGGCCCAAAACAATTTACTGGGTTAGAAGCAGTAAAAATTTAGATACACAGACGGTATAGTTAGCTTCACAGGCGGGCTACTCCGCTGACGTGCAGACACTGCTCCTAGGCCCAAAATGATTTACTGGGTTAGATGCAGTAAAAATTTAGATACACAGGCGGTGTAGATAGCTTCACAGGTGGGCTATTCTGCTGATGTGCAGACACTGTGCAGCGCCCAAGGGTCCTGGTCGTTGCAGTAATATCATTCTCCTCTAGGGGGGAGTGATGTTGCGTTTGGAGGCAATGAAGGAGAACTCTTTGTCAGGTAACACAATGCATGCAACATGTTCACACTCTAGACCAGAAGGGGGAGCTCTAAGCCTGTTTAAGGTGAACTTCCCTATAAGAACATCCTGATCTGGAGGGAAAGGGTTCAGTTCCTCTCAGGAAGACAGAGGAAGAGGAAGAATAGGAGCCCTGTGTCCTGAAGTGCTGCAGCTCCTAGGAAACAGACGGATAGAAAGCAGAACATATTGCAGCAAGCGTAAAAGGAAGTCAGAGCAAAGGAGAGGATATCAGAGGGAGATCAGCCAGGAGAAGGCTGCTTCCTTCTGAGGCGCAGAAATCCAGTGGCCGGCATACCGAGGGAGTAAGGATCTCTATGCATTACTTCAGAGACCAGCAGGACAGCTATTTCCACGGTACCTGTCCGCCCTATACCCAGGAGGCAAGGTGGCACCGCTTAGAGGCTGGGGCCTAATAGAGTCCCTGTAAAACGCCTCAAGCCACCAGTCATACAGGTTTGTCCTATCCCATCTGGGGAACAGAGAGAGAGACATACATCTACAACAGTTGTGAGTACCTTATGAGAAGCTTAGCAGTAAGGGACTACAACACTGCAGTGCAAAGTAAGGCTACTGATTTCACCCTGCATAAGGGGACTCTGGATTTGCCTCCAAACCGACCGGACTCTGCCTGCCCTGTGGTCTGGTACCCTGGACTGTGGATGATGAAGCCTTCAGTAAAGGTAAGGAGGCTGCAACCTTGTGTCCTCGTTCTTCACTGCGCCTCTCACCATCCACCATCTACACACTGGGAAGTCCTGGGGACATACTTCACCTGTGGGAAGTTATACCATCTAGCTGCCATAACATCACCCCAGCGGACCCCTTAAAGCAGCGTCGGTCATCCTGACCGAATACCACAGGTGGCGTCACGAACATATCTGTTTAAAGACCTTTCCCTTTTACATGGACGTCCCAGGGCCACGGACCGGGTCAGCCACCGTGACATCCCCCTGTGAACTGAAGGACCCGGAACCGAGTACCCCACGGCCCCATGCAGGCGCTCCAGTTTTGGCGTCATGAACAGGATCGACTTAAGCCTGAAAATCGGGTCTTGTGCGCCTAAAGACTGTGCCAGAATTGTGCCTGAACTGTGATTTATTGAAAGACTATATGCAGCGCCCCAGAGTCCTTGTCGTTGCAGTACTGTTGCTCCGCCGCTAAGGGGAGTGATGGTACGTCTGATGGCACTTAAGGAGTTCACCTGACCAGGTATCACAGTCACACATTACACTTCACACTCTGGCCACCAGGGGGAGCAAAGGGTTCTATGATTAGGCCACTCCTCACAATCTGGTAAAACTGGGGGCTGGATAGGAAGTTGGAGAGAAGCTGACTGGGTTTTGCCCAGGCAACACCTGGTGAGAGAAGAGGTTGCTTGGGAAGATTCAGGGGGGTCCCTGCCAGGGGTGGGATCCTGACAGTGGCCTAGCGAACAGGACAGATCGTTACAGAGCCGCGCCTGCACTACATTGCAGCGGTATCTTAAGAAAGGATAAGAAGCGAGGTTTATTGTGGAGAAGTGAGAAACGAGATCACAGCACAAAGGAGAATAGAACCAGTAGGAGTCGTGCCTTAAGATCGTGGCAACATCCTACTGAGGCGCGTAGCCGGTGGCCGGAACGCCAAGGAAGTATTGGGCTCCAAGCATTACTTCAAACAGCGGCAGGACAGTTAATTATAGGTTGGCTGTCTCACCTAAATCACCTAAGCAGACATAGGAGGCAATTGTGGGAGAGGGGAGTCTCTAGGGTCCCAGAATAACTCCAGGCCTACCCGTCATACGGGTGCGTCCTAGCCAAATCATCTGGGGGACGGAGAAGAACATCAGAACAGATACGATAGTTGTGAGGAAGAACATCAGAAACAGACACAACAGTTGTGAGGACTATCCCGTGGTGCTCAGCAGGGAGGTACTACAACACACAGGCGCTAGAAGGTAGGCACTGATTTCCACCTGCAAAGGAAACTCTGGATGTGCCTTCGGACCAGCCGGTCTCAGCCAGCCCTGTTAGCAGTGCTCTGGATTGCGGATCCTGAAGCCTTAAGTAAAGAGGTAAAGAGATTGCAACCCTGTGTCCTCGTTATTCATCGCACCTTGCACCATGTACCATCATCACATCTTTCATTGGACGCCCCTTAGCAGGGTCACGGACCGGGTCTAGCCACCGTGACAACCCCAGGACCGAGACAGAGAGGCCCGGTACCGAGTACCCCGCGGCCCTGCATCTGGGGGCGCTCAATATACATTGTGCATTGCCACCAAAAATTGCCACCAAAATCTGCCAAAGCCGTGCTGCGTGGAGCACAAGGGGGGAGATGTACCTTAGTGGATGGAGCTAGCCAAAAAGAGCGCGAAGCAGAAAGGACAGGTGCCGCGCTGCTGCCTGGAACGCCGGAAGTGAAGGCGTCGTACGGCGGAGCCGCAAAAGGAGGCGCCGGCTTCTATCAGGTTAGCGAGGGAAAGAACAATGTCCAACCCGGGAGGGGAGTTGGCAGCGGTCGCAGCCGCAGACCTAATAGCACCCCCAGGCCTCACCGCAGATGTGCCCACAGGCCCTGCAATAGACGCAGCCGCAGGCCTTGTACCGCCACCAGGTCCCGCAGAGCCCGCCGCTCCCATCAGCCAGCCGGGCACTGCCACAGCTACAACGGCCATCATGCCCTTGTCCATGCCATACATACCCGGAGCAGCCTGGCTCCCGCAATATTCTGGAGAATCACATAGTTAGCTAACTATGTTAGCACATAGTTAGCTAACTTTAAAGAAAGACTCTGCAGCCTGCTTGAAGTTTATCCCCTGACAGAGCATAAGAAAGTCCACTTTGTAACGGGCCAACTGCTTGGAGCGGCCCTGAGTGAGGTGAAATCCTGGCCAGCTGTGGATAAAGAGACAGAGTGCAGCGGGTCTTTGCTAAGCTTAAAACCACCTTTGACACCGGCAACGCTACAGAAATCAAATTGAAGTTTTATGGCAGCAAGCAGAGGCCGCAGGATAGCCTACTGCGGGCAATCAGGCAGGTTGACCCTAACAGCATACAAGATGAAGATAAACTCTTAAAAGAGTGGTTCATTGATGGACTCCTGTGTGATAACCAAAGGGTCCAACTGCACCTCCTGGCCATGCAGAATCCGGACCTAGCCTTTGCGCAATTTAAAGACAAGGCCATCCAGGTGCTACAGGAATGGCAGCCCAGCCGTGCAGTACTCCCTAGGTGTTAAGACCTCACGTACCACCAGGTGGTGGCGCCAGATCCTCAAGTCCCTGCTGAGGCCGATGCCCAGATCCTTGAAGAGGATTCTCCTGCAGGACTACACCTCCAGAAGCAGGAGCTGACCAAGAACTTTGCTGCATTAGCCCAGACCGTGCAGTCCCTACAGGAGGCCCCCAAGGTGAATATCAAGCTGGCTTCCAGACCGGAGAATGTGCCCTGGCGATGACAGAAGAGGATCCCGCTGACCAGAGGAAGAGGTAACGATCGCTATCATCAGGACGAACGACCCATCTGCCGCCGCTGCAATCAGGGAGGCCACATTGCAAGGTACTGTCATTTAAATCAGCGACCCCTGGGGCAGAGGGCCAATCCCCAGGAGTAGGACGACCAGGCCCAAACAACTGGCGAGCCAAGCACGTTGGAGGACGACCTGTTCTCCCCATTGTGATCGACGGTATCCCCATGAACACTCTGTTGGACACCGGTTCTCAGGTGACAACTATGCCTTACATCCTTCATAAATGTTAATGGGCTGACACAGACATTACTCGTGGCCCTGACGATGGTTTCACCATAGTAGCCAGTAACGGTCAGCCATTACCACAAGTGGGATACAAAGAGGTCACCATTAAAGTGGGGCGGGTAGAGTTAAAATCCCAAGGGATCGTGATTGTTGATATTGATCGCCGTGAATGTAACCCTATGATGACCATTGGTACTAATGTCATAGAAAATTGTCTTGCAGAGGTTATTGTCTTCTTACAACAGGTGGCGGAAACTGCTGGTTCCAGTGAGCAACGTATTTTTCAGAAAGAAATCAGAGCTCTGGTACAGAGACAACAGGTAGAACTATCTGGTGGAGCACTTGGCAGTGAGTAATTCAATCCCCATCGCAATACCCCCCATGAGTGAAATGTTAATATGGTGTCAGGCAGCAATAGGCCTCAGAAGAAAAGACTACCAGGCCTTGGTAAAACCAGTGTATTCAGATAGTAGGCCCACAATCCTGACAGCCCGAGGGGTGGTTGAAGTCCACAAGGGGAGGGTGCCAGTATGTGTCCTTAACTGTGGAGACAAAGAGGTCCACCTAACCAAATATGCCACAATTGCCAAACTGTTTACTGTTGATAATAATGTGATACAGGCAACAGAACCCTTGGTCCCGTCCAACCAGGCGGAGGACAATGGCTCTGCAGGACAAATGGAAGTTTGGTGTCAAAAACTACATGTGGGCACTGACTCTACACCATCACACCAAAAATAAGGGGCTTGCAGGGTGCGGGTGGTCCATGTGTATGAGCGGGTATTCAGCAAGCACCCCCTAGATTTTGAGCATGTAAAAGGGATTCAACATCATATCCCCTCATGAGATCACCCGTCCATGAAAGAGAGATACCGTCCTGTACCTCCAGCTCATTATCAGTGTGCCAAGGACATGTTGCGAGAGATGGGGGCTGGGGTAGTTAGAGACAGTTGTAGCCCCTGGGCAGCTCCATAAGTCCTCGTCAGAAAGAAAGACGGCACGATGAGGATGTGAGTAGATTATAGGCAGATCAACCGCATTACACACAAGGATGCATACCCTTTGCCTAGAATAGAAGAATCATTAGCTGCTTTAAAATCTGCTAACTACTTCTCTACCTTGGATCTCACCAGTGGGTACTGTCAGGTTCCCGTAGCGGTGGCAGATAAGGAGAAGACGGCCTTTACCACACCAATGGGTCTCTGTGAATTCAATTACATGCCGTTCGGACTGTGCAACGCCCCAGGAACGTTTCAGAGGATGATGGAGTGCTGTCTTGGACACAAGAACTTTGAAACTGTCTTTCTGTATCTGGACAATGTCATTGTCATTGCTTTGGTCTGAAGGTAAAGCCATCCAAATGCCATCTGTTAAAGCCCAAAGTGCAGTACCTGAGCCATGTAGAGAGTGCTGAAGGAGTGGCCCCAGACCCTGACAAGGTCACTGTGATCAGAGACTGGCCAAAGCCCTGCAACCTCCATGAGGTCCGGCAGTTCCTCGGGTTGGTAGGCTACTACCGAAGATTTATCAAAGACTTCACCAAGAAAGCCGCGCCACTACAAGACCTGTTAGTGGGCCAATCCAAGAGAACCAAGAGTAAGAATACCCCATTTGACTGGGATGATGGACTGGAGAGATCCTTCACTGATTTGAAGTTGGCTCTGACAGGAGACGAGGTACTGGCTTATCCTGAATATGACCAACCATTTGTGCTGTACACGGACGCCAGCAACATGGGACTAGGAGCCGTGTTGTCCCAGGTCCAGAAAGGCAAAGAAAGGGTAATTGCCTATGCCAGCAGGAAACTTCGTCCCACTGAAAGGAACCCTGAAAACTACGTCTCCTTTAAGCTGGAGTTCCTTGCCATCATCTGGGCTGTGACGGAGAGATTCAAGCACTACCTAGCCTCGGCAAAATTCATCGTCTTCACGGATAACAATCCACTGACACACTTGGACATGGCAAAACTTGGTGCCCTGGAGCAAGGTGGATGGCCCGGTTGTCCAATTATGATTTCACCATCAAGTACCACGCAGGGCACAAGATTGCTAATGCCGATGCATTGTCCAGAATGCCCAACTTGCCAGAGATGGGAGAAGATTCAGAAACACTCGAAGAAATAGAGTTGCCAGCTTTCCATCGCCCCAAGGCAACTCAGTATTCTCATTGTGTGAGAAACCAGCACAGAAACAAGCCAGAAGCCACGCTGAATCCCCTGCCCCACATGGATGGGCAGAGACCCAGGACAGTGACCCCGCGGTCCGTCAGGCGAAAGAACTCCTGACGCAGGCAGGTTCACACCCTGGCCCAGATGATCCACAAGAGACGCAACAACTGTGGAAGGAGAAAGGCAAGCTATGTATCTATGATGGTAAGCTGTGCCGGAGAAGCATCGACCCACGCACTCATGAGTTGGTGTGGCAGATAGTGGTCCCAAGACAAGATGCGCCAATGGTTTTGGAAATATCTCTGGTCGGTGAAGACCTTTGGATCTGCAGCAGCCGCTATCTACATGCTCTAATCTCATCCTAACCAGGTGAGCAAATTTGGTGTATATTCTCCTCTGTGTAACGTGGATAAGACCCTATTGCGTTCTTTGTCTCCCCCTTGTTTTACAATGGTTTTGGAAGCATACCACAATGGGACAGGACACTTCGGATGGAAAATGTTGGAGAGTCTACTTTGTGGAAGGCTCTACTGGGTTGGCATGAGAAAAGCCATCGAAAAGTGGTGCCGAGAGTGTGGCCCATGTAGCCTGCGCAGAAAGGACCGTGACAGCCAGAGGGCTCTCCTGCAGCCCATAGTCACCAAACAGCCACTTGAACTGGTAGCCTTAGACCACGTGAAGCTAACACCCAGCCGATCAGGCTATGTCTACGCCCTGACCATCGTGGATCACTACTCCAGATTCCTGGTAGTTTTACCTGTCAAGGATCTGACAGCAAGAACAGCAGCCAAGGTCTTCCAATGGTACTTTTGTAGACCACACGGCTACCCAGAGAAGGTCCTTACTGATCAAGGTCCAGCCTTTGAAGCGGAAGTGTTTCAAGAATTCTGTAACCTGTACGGATGCAAAAAGATCAGAACAACACCGTACCACCCACAAACCAACGGAATGTGTGAAAAGATGAACCAAGTAGTGATTGACCTACTGAAGACCTTACCTATACAGGTAAGGAACTTATGGCCAGAAAAGTTGCCAGATTTGGTAGACTTGTATAAACACATTCCTGTCAATTCCACCAACTGTACTCCAGCATACCTGATGAGAGGAAGATCCAGCAAACTACCTGTTGATCTAGACATGGGAGTCCTAACCCCAGAAAATACCTCACCAGATGCGGATTGGGATACAGAAAGACAGCAAAAGTACCGTCAAGTACAAGAATGTGTAGAACGAAGTCTATCTCAAGCCAGAAAAAAACAAGAGCGAGACTACAACCAACGTGCCCCTGCAATTCCCTTGTCACCAGGTGAACAAGTGTTATAGCGTAAAAGGAGAATGAACAAACTTGATGATCAGTGGAAAGCAGAAGTATACACCATCTTAATATCCAACTTTGACAATACTAAAGTCTGTCTTATCAGCAAAGATGAAGGTGAAACTTTGACGGCAGTATCCAGAGACCATCTCAAGAAATGCCCTGATAAATTGAGGAACAGAGAAACAGATCCAGGAACATCTCCACCTATGGAAGAGAAGATGATACACACTGCTCTTGGAGATTTTCCCCAGTCTTGGACTCAAGTAAATCAGGCCATCGTGATACCTGTCTTAACGTTTCCTCAGCTGGAAATACCAGAACAAAATGTGACTCAGAACCATCCAGAACCTGAAGAGACTGCACCAACAGGTTCAAGCAGCAATTATCACCCCAGCAGTGGAACCAGACAATCCACCCTCTGCTATTGGTGAAACTGTTAGACCCATGGTGAATCTGAGACCACGCAGATGACTACCTAGTTTACCTACACATAGTACATGCAATACATGAGGCAAAATGTTAACCCCGCGCATTCCAATTCACCAAACAATTTTGCCCCTATCTACATAATGGGGAAAAAGTGAAAGGAAAAGTGTTGGAGGCAAATTGACAGCCAGGAGGAGATGGCATACAGGTATATACTATATACAGGGGAGATGATATACAGCTTGTGGTGCAGTGACCAATGTTACAGCCAGGGGGTGCTGTGTGTGCACTTCAAGATGCACTTGGAGGCATAGTTGTGATGAAACAGTGACTGGCAGTGTTGTGAATGGCCGATATGTGTCGCAGAGGGAGTCTGCGTGGTAAGTCTGATGTAATGTGGTTGTTCTGGGACCTGTAGTCCCTCAAGAGTTCGTGTAGTGTTGTATAATAGTCAAGGGAGACTTACTAGGCTAGTTGTGTGAGATGGGCTGGACAAACTAGCCTCACAGCCACACTCCCACACATGGGAGTGGTTACAGGTAGATAATGTGACCAGGGTGTGGGTCACATGGTCCTGGGAGGTTCCTGTGTATGGATCCGTTTGTTCCTGTGCAAGGTCCTGGATGGTCAGTGTTGGAGGCTCCTGGGAGTGGAGTCGTCCTGGAAACACTTAGAGACCATAGACCTGGACGGTTAGTGTTGGAGGCCCCTGGGAGTAGAGTCATCCTGGAAACACCTAGAGACCGTAGATCTGGACGGTCTGTGTTGAGGACTTGGGACTGACATGAAGTCAGCATGAGGAGTGGAACTCCTGAAAGGTAACCCCGGACAAGGGGATTATAATATACAGCAGAGAAGCCTATCTGCTACATGAACTGTCTGATGTCCTATAATGTTTCGTGGCTGTAATGAAACGGACTGTACCCTGTCTGGTTTATGCAGAGTTTAAATAAACCATATGGACAGATTTGTGTGAGGTACCGTGCCTGAGTGCTTGAATCCTATGCCAAGCGAGTGTTCCCCAAGACCCGTAGTGGGTGAAATGCTACAAGCTATATATTATATACAGGAGGAGATGACATACAGGTATATACTATACACAGGGGAGATGACATACAGGTATATACTATATACAGGGGAGATGACATACAGGTATATACTATATACAGGGGAGATGACATACAGGTATATACTATATACAGGGGAGATGACTTACAGGGATATCTAATATATAAAGCTGAATGTGTGTGTGTATGTCCGGGATTGGCATCTGCACCGTCGCAGCTACAGCCACAAAATTTTGCACAGTCACATGTCTGGACTCTGAGAGCGTCATAGGCTATGTTGTGAGGCGAAATTTTAATTCCGCACATTCCAATTCACCAAACAATTTTGCCCCTATCTACATAATGGGGAAAAAGTGAAAGGAAAAGTGTTGGAGGCAAATTGACAGCTGCCAGATGTGAACAAGGGGGACTTAAAGAGTGAAAGCAATGGCGCCAAAGACTATATACTGTACAGTTGCTAAGGTGGGGCCCCGACATAGGATACTCACCACACACGGGGATATGAACACACACACAAAATGCGCCACACACTACCACGTGCTTGAACACATACTGTATATCACCCTCAGCACACATTTCACCACACATACACCAACCTCGCCACATAAAAGTCGAAACACAAAAGTGGCCGCTCAAAACTCACCACGCGCAAAACTCGCCACATGCAAAACTAGGCTCAAGCAAAACTTGCCACACGTGCAAAACTCACCTCATGGAAAACTCGCCGCACGCAAAACTTGCACACGCGGAAAAATTGCCACATGCACAAAAGTTGCAACACATGCAAAAGTTGCCTCACACAAAACTTGCACATACTCAAAGCGCACCACACATAAAACTCGCCACGTGAAAAACTCGCCATGTGCAAAACTTGCTGCACACAACTTGCTACACTAACCTGTCACATGCAACTCGACACACAAAAAGTTGCTACACGCATGTCGCCACACAAAACTCATCTCACAAAAGTCGCTACATGCATGTCGCCACACGCAACTCAACACACACACAACTTGACAAATGAAACTCGCCCTAAAACACACACAAGTCTGGTATTATCCTTCAAAAATAAAAATCTGATTAATAAGCAGACAAACTACAAGACCAACAAATGTACCATATAGGAAATACGGCAGCTGTCAGTCACATGACCTGTCTATTATGTGTATGTGTGAGCTAATATATACTGCCAGGGGGGAGGGCTTCCTGTTGGCTGGGGATTTATCAGGCTGCCAATTTAGCTTACAAATACTGAGGTAAAAATACTGAGCAAATAACGTGTGAATGAGGTCTAATACAGCAGGAGATGACACACAGATATATACTATATACAGGAGGAGATGACACACACATATATACTATATACAGGGGAGATGACACACAGGTATATACTATATACAGGGGAGATGACATACAGGAACATACTATATACAGGGGAGATGACACACAGGTATATACTATATACAGGGGAGATGACACACAGGTATATACTATATACAGGAGGAGATGACACACAGGTATATACTATATACAGGAGGAGATGACATACAGGTACATACTATATACAGGAGGAGATGACATACAGGTACATACTATAAACAGGGGAGATGACACACAGATATATACTATATACAGGAGGAGATGACACACAGGTATATACTATATACAGGAGGAGATGACACACAGGTATATACTATATACAGGGGAGATGACACACGTATATACTATATATAGGAGGAGATGACACACAGGTATATACTATATACAGGAGGAGATGACATACAGGTACATACTATATACAGGAGGAGATGACACACAGGTATATACTATATACAGGAGCAGATGACACACAGGTATATACTATATACAGGAGGAGATGACTTACAGGTATATACTATATACAGGAGGAGATGACACACGTATATACTATATACAGGAGGAGATGACATACAGGTATATACTATATAAAAGAGGAGATGACACATAGGTATATAGAGGAGGAGATGACATACAGCAGGTATATACTATATACAGGGGAGATGACATACAGGTATATACTATATACAATAGATGACATACAGGTATATAGTATATATAGGAGGAGATGACATACAGGTATATAGTATATACAGAAGAGATGACATACAGGTATATACTATATACAGGGGAGATGACACACGTATATACCATATACAGGAGGAGATGACACACAGATATATACTATATACAGGAGCAGATGACACACAGGTATATACTATATACAGGAGGAGATGACACACAGGTATATACTATATACAGGGGAGATGACACACAGGTATATACTATATACAGGAGGAGATGACACACAGGTATATACTATATACAGGAGGAGATGACATACAGGTACATACTATATACAGGAGGAGATGACATACAGGTACATACTATAAACAGGGGAGATGACACACAGATATATACTATATACAGGAGGAGATGACACACAGGTATATACTATATACAGGAGGAGATGACACACAGGTATATACTATATACAGGGGAGATGACACACGTATATACTATATATAGGAGGAGATGACACACAGGTATATACTATATACAGGAGGAGATGACATACAGGTACATACTATATACAGGAGGAGATGACACACAGGTATATACTATATACAGGAGCAGATGACACACAGGTATATACTATATACAGGAGGAGATGACTTACAGGTATATACTATATACAGGAGGAGATGACACACGTATATACTATATACAGGAGGAGATGACATACAGGTATATACTATATAAAAGAGGAGATGACACATAGGTATATAGAGGAGGAGATGACATACAGCAGGTATATACTATATACAGGGGAGATGACATACAGGTATATACTATATACAATAGATGACATACAGGTATATAGTATATATAGGAGGAGATGACATACAGGTATATAGTATATACAGAAGAGATGACATACAGGTATATACTATATACAGGGGAGATGACACACGTATATACCATATACAGGAGGAGATGACACACAGATATATACTATATACAGGAGCAGATGACACACAGGTATATACTATATACAGGAGGAGATGACACACAGGTATATACTATATACAGGAGGAGATGACATACAGGTACATACTATATACAGGAGGAGATGACACACAGGTATATACTATATACAGGAGCAGATGACACACAGGTATATACTATATACAGGAGGAGATGACTTACAGGTATATACTATATACAGGAGGAGATGACACACGTATATACTATATACAGGAGGAGATGACATACAGGTATATACTATATAAAAGAGGAGATGACACATAGGTATATAGAGGAGGAGATGACATACAGCAGGTATATACTATATACAGGGGAGATGACATACAGGTATATACTATATACAATAGATGCCATACAGGTATATAGTATATATAGGCGGAGATGACACAGGTATATACAATATACAGGAGGAGATGACATACAGCAGGTATATACTACTATGTAGAACCAGAACACATGAGCTGTGCGCACAGTGAACAAGCCAGTAAAGACATGTTCACACCACCAAGAGACTTGAAAACACAAAAAAGCACAGTAAAACCAAAACCACTCTGTTGCAAAAAAATCACAGTGGACAGCAAGTGCTAGTAAAAAGATGGAAAAAACAGGGTATTTGGTTGATACGTTTTTTGCAAAAAATGTATATTAAGCCGCTGTACCAATCGCCAAGGTATACCCATATCACAGCAGTCCTAACTAATGTATGTAATCCCTATCTGATGTATTTAAAACCTGGTCATATGTACAATACCTGTATGAGCAGGATTCAGAAAAGGAATGTCCATGTGGACACGTTGGACAGAACGGCTCCTGTGCGCACAGCTCAAAAAAAGAGGGGTGGAGGCCTCCCCAGTCTTGTAGAAACAAGAAAACAATTATGTAGAATCAGAACACATGAGCTGTGCGCACAGTGAACAAGCCAGTAAAGACATGTTCACACCACCAAGAGACTTGAAAACACAAAAAAGCACAGTAAAACCAAAACCACTCTGTTGCAAAAAAATCACAGTGGACAGCAAGTGCTAGTAAAAAGATGGAAAAAACAGGGTATTTGGTTGATACGTTTTTTGCAAAAAATGTATATTAAGCCGCTGTACCAATCGCCAAGGTATACCGATATCACAGCAGTCCTAACTAATGTATGTAATCCCTATCTGATGTATTTAAAACCTGGTCATATGTACAATACCTGTATGAGCAGGATTCAGAAAAGGAATGTCCATGTGGACACGTTGGACAGAACGGCTCCTGTGCACACAGCTCAAGAAAAAGAGGGGTGGAGGCCTCCCCAGTCTTGTAGAAACAAGAAAACAATTATGTAGAACCAGAACACATGAGCTGTGCGCACAGTGAACAAGCCAGTAAAGACATGTTCACACCACCAAGAGACTTGAAAACACAAAAAAGCACAGTAAAACCAAAACCACTCTGTTGCAAAAAAATCACAGTGGACAGCAAGTGCTAGTAAAAAGATGGAAAAAACAGGGTATTTGGTTGATACGTTTTTTGCAAAAAATGTATATTAAGCCGCTGTACCAATCGCCAAGGTATACCCATATCACAGCAGTCCTAACTAATGTATGTAATCCCTATCTGATGTATTTAAAACCTGGTCATATGTACAATACCTGTATGAGCAGGATTCAGAAAAGGAATGTCCATGTGGACACGTTGGACAGAACGGCTCCTGTGCGCACAGCTCAAAAAAAGAGGGGTGGAGGCCTCCCCAGTCTTGTAGAAACAAGAAAACAATTATGTAGAACCAGAACACATGAGCTGTGCGCACAGTGAACAAGCCAGTAAAGACATGTTCACACCACCAAGAGACTTGAAAACACAAAAAAGCACAGTAAAACCAAAATATATACTACTAGCTGTTTCCAGCCAGCTAACGCTCGGCACGCTCATTGCTATCTAATTAACGTTGCTGGTGATTAAACTAAAGAAAATAATGACAACATTCAATAGCGCTTACGCAGGTGGTAAATTAACTTAAAGTGAAGTTAATAACAATAATATCTCTCTCTGTCCATATCAATCTGCTCAGGTGTTCGTTGTTGATAACCAATCCTACGATTTAGTTGATATTGTTATTGTCGATCAGCTATTGCATTATTGTCCGGATTTTCCTGTGGCCTGTGAGATGGACCTGGCGACTCTTCTTGGCTCATTTTGTTTGGGAGAATGCTGATGCAATTAAATGTACGTTTACCTTGGCTGAAGTGGTTGAATTACATAGAAAGGAAGTGCTGCATGTGTAATGTGGGGGTGTGTGTTGTGAATTCCGTTCTCGGGCTCCCTCCTGTGGTCGTGAATGGTACTTTGGTGAGTTCTGTCCTTGGACACCCTCTGGTGGCTTTGAGTGGAACTGCTGATCTTTGAGGTTGGCTTTCTCAGCTGCCCTTGCTTATTGCTTCTGCTGGCTTCCCTATTTAACTCTGCTCAGGTCGTTAGTTCATGCCAGCTGTCAATGTCTCAGTACTGGTTCAGATATCTCTTGGATTTCTCAGATGACCTGTCTACTCCAGCAGAAGCTAAGTCCCTGCTAGTTCATTTGCTGTTTATTGGTTTTTGAATCTATTTCTCAGTACATGCTATGTTTCTAGTCCAGCTTGCTATTATGATATTTCCTTGCTAGCTGGAAGCTCTGAGGGTGCAGAGCTGCACCTCCACACCGTGAGTCGGTGTGGAGGTCTTTTTGCACACTCTGCGTGGTTTTTGTAGTTTTTAATACTGACCGCATAGTTCCCTTTCCTATCCTCTGTCTATTTAGAGAAGATCCGGCCTCCTTTGCTAAAATCTGTTTCATTCCTGTGTTTGTCACTTCCCTCTTAACTCACAGTCAATATTTGTGGGGGGCTACCTTTACTTTGGGGAATTTCTCTGAGGCAAGGTAGGCTGCTATTTCTATCTTTAGGGGTAGTTAGCTCTTAGGCTGTGAAGAGGCATCTAGGGAGAGTTAGGCACGCTCCACGGCTATTTCTAGTGTGTGTGATAGGATTAGGGATTGCGGTCAGTAGAGTTACCACCTCCTCAGAGCTTGTCCCAGGTTTTCCGTTTTAACCATCAGGTCATTCTGGGTGCTCCTAACCACCAGGTCCATAACAGTGGTGGAGCCTCGTGTGGTAATGTGTGGGGATGGAGCCTCGTGTGGTAATGTGGGGGGATGGAGCCTCGTGTGGTAATGTGGGGGAATGGAGCCTCGTTTGGTAATGTGTGAGGATGGAGCCTCGTGTGGTAATGTGTGGGGACGAAGCCTCGTGTGGTAATGTGGAGGGACAGAGCCTCGTGTGTTAATGTGTGAGGATGGAGCCTCATATGGTAATGTGTGGGGACAGAGCCTCGTGTGGTAATGTATGGGGACGGAGCCTCGTGTGGTAATGTGTGGGGACGGAGCCTCGGGTGGTAATGTGGGGTGACGGAGCCTCGTGTGGTGATGTGTGGGGACGGAGCCTCATGTGGTAATGTGTGAGAATGGAGCCTCGTGTGGTAATGTGTGGGGACGGAGCCTCGTGTGGTAATGTGTGGGGACAGAGCCTCATGTGGTAATGTGTGAGGACAGAGCCTCGTGTGGTAATGTGTGAGGACAGAGCCTTGTATGCTAATGTGTGGGGACGCAGTCTCGTTTGGTAATGTGTGAGGATGGAGACTCGTGTGTAAATGTGTGGTTACGGAGCCTTGTGTGGTAATGTGTGGGGATGGAGCCTCGTGTGGTAATGTGTGGGGACGGAGCCTCGTGTGGTAATGTGTGGGGACGGAGCCTCGGGTGGTAATGTGGGGTGACGGAGCCTCGTGTGGTGATGTGTGGGGACGGAGCCTCATGTGGTAATGTGTGAGAATGGAGCCTCGTGTGGTAATGTGTGGGGACGGAGCCTCGTGTGGTAATGTGTGGGGACAGAGCCTCATGTGGTAATGTGTGAGGACAGAGCCTCGTGTGGTAATGTGTGAGGACAGAGCCTTGTATGCTAATGTGTGGGGACGCAGTCTCGTTTGGTAATGTGTGAGGATGGAGACTCGTGTGTAAATGTGTGGTTACGGAGCCTTGTGTGGTAATGTGTGGGGATGGAGCCTCGTGTGGTAATGTGAGGGGACGGAGCCTCGTGTGGTAATGTGTGGGATGGAGCCTCATGTGGTAATGTGTGGGGACAGAGCCTCGTGTGGAAATGTGTGGGGACGGAGCTTCGTGTGGTAATGTGGGGGGACGGAGCATCGTGTGGTAATGTGTGGGGATGGAACCTCATGTGGTAATGTGTGGGGACGGAGCCTCGTGTGGTAATGTGGGGGAATGTAGCCTCATGTTGTAATGTGCGGAAACGGAGCCTTGTGTGGTAATGTGTGGGGAAGGAGCCTCATGTGGTAATGTGTGTGGATGGAGCCTTGTGTGGTAATGTGTGTGGACGGAGCCTCGTGTGGTAATGTGTCAGGACGGAGCCTCGTGTGTTAATGTGGGGGGATGGAGCCTCGTGTGGTAATGTGTGGGGACAGAGCCTCATGTGGTAATGTGTGGGGACGGAGACTCGTGTGGTAATATGTGGGGACGGAGCCTCATGTGGTAATGTGTGGGGACAGAGACTCTGGTAATGTGTGAGGATGGAGCCACATGTGGTAATGTGGGGGACAGGATTATGTGTGGTAATGTGGTGGGGGGCGGGATTATGTGTGGCAATGTGGTGGGGGGGTGGTATTATCTGTGGTAATGTGGGGGGGCAGGATTGTGTGCGGAAATGTGGTGGGTGCGGGATTGTGTGTGGTAATATCGTGGGGACGGGATTATGTGTGGTGATGTGGTGGGGGGGCGGTATTGTGTGTGGTAATGTGGTGGGGGGCGGGATTATGTGTGGTGATGTGGTGGGGGGCGGGATTATGTGTGGTGATGTGGTGGGGGGACAGGGTTGAGTGTGGTGATGTGGTGGGTGGGCGGGATTATGTGTGGTGATGTTGTGGGGAGGGCTATGTGTGGTGATGATTGTGTGTGGTAATGTCGTGGGGGGCGGGATTATGTGTGGTGATGTGGTGGGGTGGCAGGATTGTGTGCAGTAATGTGGTGGGTGCGGGATTGTGTATGGTAATGTGGTGGGGGGTGGGATTATGTGTGGTGATCTGGTGGGCGGGTGGGATTATGTGTGGTGATGTGGGGGGTGGGATTATGTGTGGTGATGTGGTGGGGGACGGGGTTGAGTGTGGTGATGTGGTGGGTGGGCGGGATTATGTGTGGTGATGTTGTGGGGGGCGGGGCTATGTGTGGTGATGTGGTGAATGGGCGGGATTGTGTGTGGTAATGTCGTGGGGGGCGGGATTATGTGTGGTGATGTGGTGGGGGGGCGGGATTGTGTGCGGTAATGTGGTGGGTGCGGGATTGTGTGTGGTAATGTGGTGGGGGGCGGGATTATGTGTGGTGATGTGGTGGGCGGGCGGGATTATGTGTGGTGATGTGGTGAAGGGCGGGATTATGTGGGGTGATGTGGTGGGGGGCGGGATTGAGTGTGGTGATGTGGTGGGGGGGCGAGATTATGTGTGGTAATATCATGGGGGGCGAGATTATGTGTGGTAATGTGGTGGAGGGGCAGGATTTTGTGTGGCAATGTTGTGGGGGGCGGGATTATGTGTGGTGATGTGGTGGGGAGGCGGGTTTATGTGTGGTGATGTGGTGGGGGGTGGGATTATGTGTGGTAATGTGGTGGGGGGGCAGGATTATGTGTGGCAATGTGGTGGGGGGCGGGATTATGTCTGGTAATGAGGTGGGGGGTGGGATTATGTGTGGTGATGTGATGGGTGGCAGGATTATGTGTGGTGATGTGTTGGGGGGTGGGATTATGTCTGGTAATGGGGTGGGGGGAGGGATTATGTGTGGTGATGTGTTGGGGTGGTGGGATTATGTGTGGTGATGTGGTGGGGGGCAGGATTATGTGTGGTGATGTGGTGGGATTATGTGTGGTGATGTGGTGGGGGGGCGGAATTATGTGTGGTGATGTGGTGGGGGGCAGGATTATGTGTGGCAATGTGGTGGGGGGCGGGATTATGTCTGGTAATGTGGTGGGGGGTGGGATTATGTGTGGTGATGTGATGGGTGGCAGGATTATGTGTGGTGATGTGTTGGGGGGTGGGATTATGTCTGGTAATGGGGTGGGGGGAGGGATTATGTGTGGTGATTAGTGTTGAGCATTCCGATACTGCAAGTATCGGGTATTGGCCGATACTTGCTGTGTCGGAATTTCCGATACCGAGATCCGATACTTTTGTGGTATCGGGTATCGGGTATCGCAACAACATTAATGTAATAATGTGTAAAAAAGAGAATTAAAATAAAAAATATCGCTATACTCACCTGTCCGACGCAGCCGGGACCTCAGCGAGGGAAGCGGCAGCGTTGTTTGTTTAAATTTCGCGCTTTTACTTGGTTACGTGAAGTCCCGGCTTGTGATTGGTCATGGCGGCCATGTTGCCGGGACGCGGACCAATCACAGCAAGCCGTGACGAAATTACGTCACGGCTTGCTGTGATTGGTCCGCGTCCCGGCAACATGGCCGCCATTAACCAATCACAAGCCGTGACGTCACGGGAGGCTGGACATGCGCGTATTTTGAAAAGCGCGCGTGTCCAGCCTCCAGTGACGTCCCGGCAACATGGCCGCCATTAACCAATCACAAGCCGTGACGTCACGGGAGGCTGGACATGCGCGTATTTTGAAAAGCGCGCGTGTCCAGCCTCCAGTGACGTCCCGGCAACATGGCCGCCATTAACCAATCACAAGCCGTGACGTCACGGGAGGCTGGACATGCGCGTATTTTGAAAAGCGCGCGTGTCCAGCCTCCCGTGACGTCACGGCTTGTGATTGGTTAATGGCGGCCATGTTGCCGGGACGCGGACCAATCACAGCAAGCCGTGACGTAATTTCGTCACGGCTTGCTGTGATTGGTCCGCGTCCCGGCAACATGGCGCCGTGACCAATCATAAGCCGGGACGTCACTGGAGGCTGGACACGCGCGCTTTTCAAAATACGCGCATGTCCAGCCTCCCGTGACGTCACGGCTTGTGATTGGTTAATGGCGGCCATGTTGCCGGGACGCGGACCAATCACAGCAAGCCGTGACGTAATTTCGTCACGGCTTGCTGTGATTGGTCCGCGTCCCGGCAACATGGCCGCCCTGACCAATCACAAGCCGGGACCTCACGTAACCAAGTAAAAGCGCGAATTTTAAACAAACAACGCTGCCGGTTCCCTCGCTGAGGTCCCGGCTGCGTCGGACAGGTGAGTATAGCGATATTTTTTATTTTAATTCTTTCTTTTACACATTAATATGGTTCCCAGGGCCTGAAGGAGAGTTTCCTCTCCTTCAGACCCTGGGAACCATCAGGAATACCGTCCGATACCTGAGTCCCATTGACTTGTATTGGTATCGGGTATCGGTATCGGATTGGATCCGATACTTTGCCGGTATCGGCCGATACTTTCCGATACCGATACTTTCAAGTATCGGACGGTATCGCTCAACACTAGTGGTGATGTGTTGGGGTGGCGGGATTATGTGTGGTGATGTGGTGGGGGGTGGGATTATGTGTGGTGATGTGGTGGGGGGCAGGATTATGTGTGGTGATGTGGTGGGGGGCGGAATTATGTGTGGTAATGTGATGGGGGCGGGATTATGTGTGCTGATGTGGTGGGGGACGGTGTCATGTGTGGTGATGTGGTGGGGGCGGGATTGTGTGTGGTGATGTGGTGGGGGGCGGAATTATGTGTGGTAATGTGGTGGGGGTGGGATTGTGTGTGGTGATGTGGTGGGGGGCGGTATTATGTGTGGTTATGTGGTGGGGGGCGGGGTTGTGTGTGGTGGGTGGGCCGGATTATGTGTGGTGATGTTGTGGGGGCGGGGTTATGTGTAGTGATGTGGTGGGTGGGCGGGATTGTGTGTGGTAATGTCGTGGGGGGCGGGATTATGTGTGGTGATGTGGTGGGAGGGCGGGATTGTGTGCGGTAATGTGGTGGGTGCGGGATTGTGTGTGGTAATGTGGTGGGGGGCGGGATTATGTGTGGTGATGTGGTGGGGGACGAGGTTGAGTGTGGTGATGTGGTGGGTGGGCGGGATTATGTGTGGTGATGTTGTGGGGGGCGGGGCTATGTGTGGTGATGTGGTGAATGGGCGGGATTGTGTGTGGTAATGTCATGGGGGGCGGGATTATGTGTGGTGATGTGGTGGGGGGGCGGGATTGTGTGCGGTAATGTGGTGGGTGCGGGATTGTGTGTGGTAATGTGGTGGGGGGCGGGATTATGTGTGGTGATGTGGTGGGCGGGCGGGATTATGTGTGGTGATGTGGTGAAGGGCGGGATTATGTGGGGTGATGTGGTGGGGGGCGGGATTGAGTGTGGTGATGTGGTGGGGGGGCGAGATTATGTGTGGTAATATCATGGGGGGCGAGATTATGTGTGGTAATGTGGTGGAGGGGCAGGATTTTGTGTGGCAATGTTGTGGGGGGCAGGATTATGTGTGGTGATGTGGTGGGGAGGCGGGTTTATGTGTGGTGATGTGGTGGGGGGTGGGATTATGTGTGGTAATGTGGTGGGGGGGCAGGATTATGTGTGGCAATGTGGTGGGGGGCGGGATTATGTCTGGTAATGTGGTGGGGGGTGGGATTATGTGTGGTGATGTGATGGGTGGCAGGATTATGTGTGGTGATGTGTTGGGGGGTGGGATTATGTCTGGTAATGGGGTGGGGGGAGGGATTATGTGTGGTGATGTGTTGGGGTGGCGGGATTATGTGTGGTGATGTGGTGGGGGGCGGGATTATGTGTGGTGATGTGGTGGGATTATGTGTGGTGATGTGGTGGGGGGGCGGAATTATGTGTGGTGATGTGGTGGGGGGCAGGATTATGTGTGGCAATGTGGTGGGGGGCGGGATTATGTCTGGTAATGTGGTGGGGGGTGGGATTATGTGTGGTGATGTGATGGGTGGCAGGATTATGTGTGGTGATGTGTTGGGGGGTGGGATTATGTCTGGTAATGGGGTGGGGGGAGGGATTATGTGTGGTGATGTGTTGGGGTGGCGGGATTATGTGTGGTGATGTGGTGGGGGCGGGATTATGTGTGGTGATGTGGTGGGGGGCAGGATTATGTGTGGTGATGTGGTGGGGGGCGGAATTATGTGTGGTAATGTGATGGGGGCGGGATTATGTGTGCTGATGTGGTGGGGGACGGTGTCATGTGTGGTGATGTGGTGGGGGCGGGATTGTGTGTGGTGATGTGGTGGGGGGCGGAATTATGTGTGGTAATGTGGTGGGGGTGGGATTGTGTGTGGTGATGTGGTGGGGGGCGGTATTATGTGTGGTTATGTGGTGGGGGGCGGGGTTGTGTGTGGTGGTGTGGTGGGTGGGCCGGATTATGTGTGGTGATGTTGTGGGGGCGGGGTTATGTGTAGTGATGTGGTGGGTGGGCGGGATTGTGTGTGGTAATGTGGTGGGGGGCAGGATTATGTGTGGCAATGTGGTGGGGGGCGGGATTATGTCTGGTAATGTGGTGGGGGTTGGGATTATGTGTGGTGATGTGATGGGTGGCAGGATTATGTGTGGTGATGTGTTGGGGGGTGGGATTATGTCTGGTAATGGGGTGGGGGGAGGGATTATGTGTGGTGATGTGTTGGGGTGGCGGGATTATGTGTGGTGATGTGGTGGGGGGCGGGATTATGTGTGGTGATGTGGTGGGATTATGTGTGGTGATGTGGTGGGGGGGCGGAATTATGTGTGGTGATGTGGTGGGGGGCAGGATTATGTGTGGTGATGTGGTGGGGGGCGGAATTATGTGTGGTAATGTGATGGGGGCGGGATTATGTGTGGTGATGTGGTGGGGGACGGTGTTGTGATTCGGTTATTTGGCTCCCCCAGTGGTCGCTTGTGGTACTGGTGTCTTGTGAGCTTTTCACCTGTTTCTATCAGGATGTGGGAGTTTCCTATTTAGCCTTGTTCCTCAGTCATTCCAATGCTGGCCATCAATGTAACCAGAGTCTTTCTGTTGCATGTACCTGCTCCCAGTCTGCTGACCAGCTAAGTTGGACATTTCTGTCCTTAGTCTATTTTTGTATGTTTTGTCCAGTTTGCAGTTATGTGATTCTCTGCAGCTGGAAGCTCTTGTGGGCTGAATTTGCCACTCCGGTGCCATGAGTTGGCACATGAGTTTAAGGTAATTTCAGGATGGTTTTTGATAGGGTTTTGTAGCTGACTGCGAAGTCCACTATTGTATCCTTCTGCTATCTAGTTAGTGGGCCTCGCTGTGCTAAATCTGTTTTCATACTACGTTTGTCTTTTCACCTTAACTCACCGTTATTATATGTGGGGGGCTACTATCTCCTGTGGGGAATTTTCCTCTGGAGGCAAGCCAGGACTGTTTCATCTATTAGGGGTAGTTAGTCCTCCGGCTGGTGCGAGACGTCTAGCGAAAATGTAGGCACGTTCCCTGGCTACTATTAGTTGTGTGTATAGGTTTAGCATCGCGGTCAGCTCTAGTTTCCATCACCCGAGAGCTTGTCCGTTTTTCTGTTTCTGATGTTCCCCTGCCATTGGGAACCATAACAGTATGGCCGGCCTACATGTTTAATCTATGGGCTGAAGCAGGAGAGAAAAAGGAACTGTGTGGAATTTTTTTTTTTTTTTTTCCCTCTGAAGTTGCACTCCAGCTCTAATTGCAGTCTCCTGCTTTCCTCTCCTCTTAACCCCTGAATGGCTCAGATTTTATCTGTTGAAATATGGATCTCCAGAGTCTGGCTACAAATTTGAATAATCTTGCTGCTAAAGTTCAGAATATACAAGATTTTGTTATACATGCTCCTCGGTCTGAACCTAAAATTCCTTTACCAGAGTTTTT
This sequence comes from Ranitomeya variabilis, assembly GCF_051348905.1. Lineage (NCBI taxonomy): Eukaryota > Metazoa > Chordata > Amphibia > Anura > Dendrobatidae > Ranitomeya > Ranitomeya variabilis. The sequence continues at coordinate 556,759,926 of NC_135232.1, read as the reverse complement.
CTCCGGAGATCGATCTTGTTTTCTGAATTTTAAATACAATTGTAAATTGTTTCTTTCTCTGAGATCTCACTCTGCTGGAGATCCTGCACAGCAGGTTAAAATAGTGATTTCATTATTGCGGGGTGACCCTCAAAATTGGGCATTTTCATTAGCGCCAGGGGATCCTGCGTTGCTCAATGTGGATGCGTTTTTTCTGGCCTTAGGGTTGCTTTATGAGGAACCTAATTTAGAGATACAGGCTGAAAAGGCCTTGATAGCCCTCTCTCAGGGGCAAGATGAAGCCGAAATATATTGCCAAAAATTTCGAAAATGGTCTGTGCTTACTCAGTGGAATGAGTGCGCTCTGGCGGCAAATTTCAGAGAAGGTCTCTCTGATGCCGTAAAAGACGTCATGGTGGGGTTTCCTACGCCTACGGGTCTGAATGAGTCCATGACAATGGCTATTCAGATTGATCAGCGTTTACGGGAACGCAAACCTGTGCACCATTTGGCGGTGTCTTCTGAGAGGGTACCAGAGAGTATGCAATGTGATAGTTTTCTGTCCAGAAGCGAACGACAGAATTATAGGCGCAAAAATAAGTTGTGCTTCTATTGTGGGAATTCAACTCATGTTATATCAGCATGCTCAAAACGAACAAACAAAGTTGCTAAATCCTCTGCTATTGGCACTTTGCAGTCCAAGTTTATTTTGTCTGTGACTTTAATTTGTTCGTTATCTTCTATTGTCGTGGATGCTTATGTGGATTCTGGTGCCGCTTTGAGTCTTATGGATTGGTCCTTTGCCAGGCGCTGTGGGTTTGATCTAGAGCCTCTGGAAGTCCCTATACCTTTAAAGGGTATTGATTCTACACCATTGGCTAGTAATAAACCACAATACTGGACACAAGTGACTATGCGTATGACTCCAGACCATCAGGAGGTGATTCGCTTCCTTGTGTTGTTTAATCTACATGATGTATTAGTGCTGGGATTGCCATGGTTGCAAACCCATAACCCAGTCCTTGACTGGAAAACAATGTCTGTACTAAGCTGGGGATGTCAGGGAAATCATGGGGGCGCACCTTTGGTTTCCATTGCTTCATCTATTCCCTCTGAGATCCCGGCTTTTTTGTCTGATTATTGTGATGTTTTTGAGGAGTCTACTCTTAATTCTCTTCCCCCTCACAGAGATTGTGATTGCGCCATAGATTTGATTCCTGGCAGTAAATTTCCTAAGGGTCGTTTATTCAATCTGTCTGTACCTGAACATGCTGCTATGCGAGAGTATATTAGGGAGTCCTTGGAAAAAGGACATATTCGTCCTTCTTCGTCTCCTTTAGGAGCAGGGTTCTTTTTTGTAGCCAAAAGAGATGGTTCTTTGAGACCTTGTATTGATTATAGACTCTTAAATAAGATCACAGTCAAATATCAGTATCCTTTGCCATTGCTGACAGATTTATTTGCTCGCATTAAGGGAGCTAAGTGGTTCTCTAAGATTGATCTTCGCGGTGCGTATAATTTGGTGCGAATTAAGCAGGGGGATGAGTGGAAAACCGCATTTAATATGCCCGAGGGCCATTTTGAGTATTTGGTAATGCCTTTTGGTTTGTCAAATGCCCCTTCAGTCTTTCAGTCTTTTATGCACAATATTTTCCGTGAATATCTGGATAAATTCATGGTTGTGTATCTGGATGATGTTTTGATTTTTTCGGATGACTGGGAGTCTCATGTTCAACAGGTTAGGAAGGTTTTTCAGGTTTTGCGGACCAATTCTCTGTTTGTAAAGGGTGCAAAGTGTGTTTTTGGGGTTCAGAAGATTTCTTTTCTGGGGTACATTTTTTCCCCTTCTTCTATTGAGATGGATCCTGTTAAGGTTCGGGCAATTTGTGACTGGACGCAGCCGACTTCTCTTAAGAGCCTTCAGAAATTTTTGGGCTTTGCTAATTTTTATCGTCGATTCATAACTGGTTTTTCTAGCGTGGTCAAGCCTTTGACTGATTTGACTAAAAAAGGTGCTGATGTTGCCGATTGGTCTCCTGCTGCTCTGGAGGCCTTTCGAGAGCTTAAGCGCCGCTTTTCTTCTGCCCCTGTGTTGCGCCAGCCTGATGTTTCACTTCCTTTTCAGGTGGAAGTTGATGCTTCCGAGATTGGAGCGGGGGCGGTTTTGTCACAGAAAAGTTCAGATGGTTCAGTGATGAGACCTTGTGCGTTCTTTTCTCGAAAATTTTCGCCCGCCGAGCGAAACTATGATGTTGGTAATCGGGAGCTTTTGGCGATGAAATGGGCATTCGAGGAGTGGCGTCATTGGCTTGAGGGTGCTAGACATCAGGTGGTGGTCTTGACTGATCACAAGAATTTGATTTATCTTGAGTCGGCCAGACGTCTGAATTCTAGACAGGCGCGCTGGTCGTTGTTTTTCTCTCGGTTTAATTTTGTGGTCTCGTATCTGCCAGGTTCTAAAAATGTGAAGGCTGATGCCCTTTATAGGAGTTTTGAACCTGATTTCCCTGGTGATTCCAAACCTACGGGTATCCTTAAGGATGGGGTGATATTGTCTGCTGTCTCCCCTGACCTGCGACGTGCGTTACAAGAGTTTCAGGCGGATCGGCCTGATCGTTGTCCGCCTGGTAGATTGTTTGTGCCGGATGAGTGGACCAGTAGAGTCATCTCGGAGGTTCATTCTTCTGCGTTGGCAGGTCATCCGGGAATTTTTGGTACCAGGGATTTGGTGGCTAGGTCCTTCTGGTGGCCTTCCCTGTCTCGGGACGTGCGTACTTTTGTGCAGTCTTGTGATGTTTGTGCTCGGGCCAAGCCTTGTTGTTCTCGGGCTAGTGGATTGTTGTTGTCCTTGCCTATTCCTAAGAGGCCTTGGACACACATCTCTATGGATTTTATTTCTGATCTCCCTGTTTCTCAGAGAAGGTCTGTCATCTGGGTGGTGTGTGACCGTTTTTCTAAGATGGTTCATTTGGTACCTTTGCCCAAGTTGCCTTCCTCATCTGAGTTGGTGCCTCTGTTTTTTCAGAATGTGGTTCGGTTGCATGGTATCCCGGAGAATATAGTTTCTGACAGGGGATCTCAGTTTGTGTCCAGATTTTGGCGGGCGTTTTGTGCCAGGATGGGCATTGAGTTGTCTTTTTCGTCTGCATTTCATCCTCAGATGAATGGCCAGACGGAGCGTACTAATCAGACCTTGGAGACTTATTTGAGGTGTTTTGTGTCTGCTGATCAGGATGACTGGGTCACCTTTTTGCCGTTGGCAGAGTTTGCCCTTAATAATCGGGCCAGTTCTGCCACTTTGGTTTCCCCTTTCTTTTGCAATTTGGGGTTCCATCCTCGTTTTTCATCTGGTCAGGTGGAATCTTCGGATTGTCCTGGAGTGGATACTATGGTGGACAGGTTGCATCGTATTTGGGGTCAGGTGGTGGACAATTTAAAGTTGTCCCAGGAGAGGACTCAGCATTTTGCTAATCGCCATCGTCGTGTTGGTCCTCGTCTTCGTGTTGGGGACTTGGTGTGGTTGTCTTCCCGTTTTGTCCCTATGAGGGTCTCTTCTTCTAAGTTTAAGCCTCGGTTCATCGGTCCTTATAGGATTTTGGAAATTCTTAACCCTGTGTCTTTTCGTTTGGACCTCCCAGCATCCTTTGCTATCCATAATGTTTTCCATCGGTCGTTATTGCGGAGGTATGAGGTGCCAGTTGTGCCTTCTGTTGAGCCTCCTGCTCCTGTGCTGGCTGAGGGTGAATTGGAGTATGTGGTGGAGAAAATCTTGGACTCCCGTGTTTCCAGACGGAGACTTCAATATCTGGTTAAGTGGAAGGGCTACGGTCAGGAGGATAATTCTTGGGTTTCAGCTTCAGATGTTCATGCCTCTGATTTGGTCCGTGCCTTTCATAGGGCTCATCCAGATCGCCCTGGTGGTTCTTGTGAGGGTTCGGTGCCCCCTCCTTAAGGGGGGGGTACTGTTGTGATTCGGTTATTTGGCTCCCCCAGTGGTCGCTTGTGGTACTGGTGTCTTGTGAGCTTTTCACCTGTTTCTATCAGGATGTGGGAGTTTCCTATTTAGCCTTGTTCCTCAGTCATTCCAATGCCGGCCATCAATGTAACCAGAGTCTTTCTGTTGCATGTACCTGCTCCCAGTCTGCTGACCAGCTAAGTTGGACATTTCTGTCCTTAGTCTATTTTTGTATGTTTTGTCCAGTTTGCAGTTATGTGATTCTCTGCAGCTGGAAGCTCTTGTGGGCTGAAATTGCCACTCCGGTGCCATGAGTTGGCACATGAGTTTAAGGTAATTTCAGGATGGTTTTTGATAGGGTTTTGTAGCTGACTGCGAAGTCCACTATTGTATCCTTCTGCTATCTAGTTAGTGGGCCTCGCTGTGCTAAATCTGTTTTCATACTACGTTTGTCTTTTCACCTTAACTCACCGTTATTATATGTGGGGGGCTACTATCTCCTGTGGGGAATTCTCCTCTGGAGGCAAGCCAGGACTGTGTTTCATCTATTAGGGGTAGTTAGTCCTCCGGCTGGTGCGTGACGTCTAGCGAAAACGTAGGCACGTTCCCTGGCTACTATTAGTTGTGTGTATAGGTTTAGCATCGCGGTCAGCTCTAGTTTCCATCACCCGAGAGCTTGTCCGTTTTTCTATGTTTCTGATGTTCCCCTGCCATTGGGAACCATAACAGGACGGTGTCATGTGTGGTGATGTGGTGGGGGTGGGATTGTGTGTGGTGATGTGGTGGGGGGCGGAATTATGTGTGGTAATGTGGTGGGGGTGGGATTGTGTGTGGTGATGTGGTGGGGGGCGGGATTATGTGTGGTTATGTGGTGGGGGGGCGGGGTTGTGTGTGGTGGTGTGGTGGGTGGGCCGGATTATGTGTGGTGATGTTGTGGGGGCGGGGTTATGTGTAGTGATGTGGTGGGTGGGCGGGATTGTGTGTGGTAATGTGGTGGGGGGCGGGATTGTGTGTGGTAATGTGGTGGGGGGCGGGATTGTGTTTGGTAATGTGGTGGGAGGCGGGATTGTGTGTGGTAATGTTGTGGGGGGCGGGATTATGTGTGGTGATGTGGTGGGGGGCGGGATTGTGTGTGGTAATGTGGTGGGGGCGGGATTGTGTGGTAATGTGGTGGGGGGCGGGATTATGTGTGGTGATGTGGTGGGCGGGATTATGTGTGGTGATGTGGTGGGGGGCGGGATTATGTGGGGTGATGTGGTGGGGGGCAGGATTGTGTGTGGTGATGTGGTGGGGGAAGGGATTGTGTGTGGTGATGTGGTGGGGAGCAGGATTATGTGTGGTGATGTGGTGGGGGGGTGGGGTTGTGTGTGGTGATGTGGGGGGGCGGAATTATGTGTGGTGATGTGGTGGGGGGTGGGGTTATGTGTGGTGATGTGATGGGGCGGGGTTGTGTGTGGTGATGTGGTGGGGGGGCGGTATTATGTGTGGTGATGTGGTGGGGGGCGGGGTTATGTGTGGTGACGTGGTGGGGGACGGGATTGTGTGTGGTAATGTGGTGGGGGGCGGCATTGTGTGTGGTAATGTGGTGGGGGGGCGGGATTGTGTGTGGTAATGTGGTGGGGGGCGTGATTATGTGTGGTAATGTTGTGGGGGGCGGGATTATGTGTGGTGATGTGGTGGGGGGCAGGATTGTGTGTGGTAATATGGTGGGGGCGGGATTGTGTGTGGTAATGTGGTGGGGGGTGGGATTGTGTGTGGTAATGTGGTGGGGGCGGGATTGTGTGTGGTAATGTGGTGAGGGCGGGATTGTGTGTGGTAATGTAGTGGGGGCGGGATTGTGTGTGGTAATGTGATGAGGGTGGGATTGTGTGTTGTAATGGGGTGGGGGCGAGATTATGTGTGGTGATGTGGTGGGGGCGGAGCTACTGTGCAGGGGGCGGGATTAGAGAGTAATCACGATGCCTCTTATATATATAGATTTACAGGGGAGATGACATACAGGTATATACTATATACAGGAGATGACATACATGTGTATACTATATATAAGGGAGATGACAAACATGTATATACTGAGGGGAAAATGAGAGGTGTGAGGTGAAAATGAGGGGTGTGAGGTGAAAATGAAAAGGTGTGAGTGCAAAATGAGAGGAGTGAGGGAAAATAGTGGAGTGATCGGAAAATGACAGATGTGAGGTCGAAATGACAAGTGTTAGGGGGAATGAGAGGAGTGACAGGGAATGAGAGGAGTGAGGGGTAAAATAAGAGGAGTGAGGGGGAAAATGAAAGGTGTAAGGGAGAAAATGAGAGATGTGAGGGGGAAAATGAGAGGCGTGATGGGAAAAAAAGAGAAGTGAGGTGCTATAACTAACCACAAATATTTACTATGCCCAGGCAACGCCGGGCTCTTCAGCTAGTATAATATATATATATATATATATATATATATATATATATATATACAGTATATATAATCAGTGAGACACATACCTCTCTGTGTTCATCATCTCATTAAATACATTTACATTTGACCAGCTTGACCAATGTGCGAAAATTTTGCAAGGGCCAACTAGTATAGATATCATTGCATACATCAAGAGGGTCCATTCCATTACTGTCTACTGCTGCTGCTTCTGCCTATTACATATATTGACCGTATATACCTAGCCCCAGGTATCAGTGGCCAGGAATATTTTTTTTTTGCATCTTAATCCTGCTTATTTTATTCCAAAGCAATCCAAAGCCTCCTTTTTTCCTCCATTTGCTTGTTGATACTGCGGTCTACAGCCAGATCCTTTTCATAGTACAGCGTGAAAATCCAACAATTTTAAACGGATTTGCCCATCCCAGCCATCACATCTGAGTGCACAGACAATTATGCTATTTTTTGTGGTACTGTAAAAAAAGTAAAAAAAATTTTTAGTGTCTTATACAATTTCTTGACACCATTTTGTTGCCCAAAAAATATTTAGCTGCCAAAAAAATATTTAGCTACAGGGCAGATTTTTTATGCTGGGTTTTTCCGCCACACGGATCGCATATCATTGTGCTCAAAATTGTGCCATTTCAGGCCTCCATAGAATTTTTTTTGCTGTGTCATAGATTACTTATTGACACTATTTTGCTGGCCCCCCAAAAAACCACAGGTCAAATATTTGAAAGTGGTCTATCTGCGTCACTCGCCTCTTCTATCTCTGGGCTACAATTTGTGGCATTTGAGGCTTCCATTCACCTTTTTTTGCTGTGTGTTACCCTAGTTCTATACACTAGTTTGCGGTAAAAAAACAAACAAACTGCAGGCCACATATTGAACAGTGTGTTATCTCCATCAGACGCCTCATCTATCTGTTGGCTATAAATTGTGGCATTTGAGGGCTCCATTCAACTGTTTTTGCTGTCTGTTACCTAATTCTATACACTATTATGCGTAAAAAAAAAGGCCACATATTGAACAGTGTGGTATCTCCGTCAGAGTCCTCATCTACCTGTGGCCTACAAATTGTGGCATTTGAGGCCTACATTCAACTGTTTTTTCTGTGTGTTACCCTAGTTCTATACACTATTTTGCATAAAAAAAAAACACAGGCCACATATTGAACTGTGTGGTGTCCCTGTCAAATGCCACATCTATCTGTGGGCTACATATTGTGGCATTTGAGGCCTCCATTCAACTGTTTTTGCTGTGTCTTACCCTGTTTCTATACACTATTTTGCTGTAAAAAAAACAAAAATACAGGCCACATATTTAACAGTGTGGTATCTCCGTCAAACGCCTCATCTATCTGTGGGCTACAAATTTGGGCATTTCAGGCCTACATTAACCTTTTTATGCTGTGTGTTACCCTAGTTCAATGCACTATTTTGCGGTAAAAATACAGGCTACATATAGAACAGTGTGATATCTCCATCAGACGCATTATCTATCTGTGGGCTACAAATTGTGGCTTTGATGTCTCCATTCAACTGTTTTTGCTGTCTATTACCCTAGTTCGATACACTATTTTGCGTTAAAAAAAATACAGGCCACATATTGAACAATGTGGTATCTCTGTCAGACGCCACATCTATCTGTGGGCTACAAATTGTGGCTTTGATGCCTCCATTCAACTGTTTTTGCTGTCTATTACCCTAGTTCTATACACTATTATGCGTAAAAAAACAGGCCACATATTGAACAGTGTGGCATCTCCGTCAGAGTCCTCATCTATCTGTGGCCTACAAATTGTGGCATTTGAGGCCTACATTGAACTGTTTTGGCTGTCTGTTACCATCGTTCTATACACTATTTTGCGGTACGAAAAAAAAATGCAGGCCACAAATTGAACAGTGTGTTATCTCCGTCAGATGCCTCATCTATCTGTTGGCTATAAATTGTGGCATTTGAGGGCTCCTTTTAACTGTTTTTGCTGTCTGTTTCCCTAGTTCTATAAGCAATTTTATGTTAAAATAAAGGCCACATATAACATATTGAAAAGTATGGTATCTCCGTCAGATGCCTCATCTATTTGTGGGCTACAAATTGTGTCATTTGAGGCCTCCATTCAACTATTTTTGCTGTCCGTTACCCTAGTTCTATACACTATTTTGCATTAAAAAAACCAGGCCATATATTGAACAGTGTGGTATGTCTGTCAGATGCGTCATCTATCTGTGGGCTACAAATTGTGGCATTTCAGGCCTCCATTCATCTGTTACTGCTGTGTCTTAGCCTAGTTATTGACAACAGTTTGCTAAAAAAAAATTGTTACCTACAGTCCCAATATTTTGTGGTTTTCACGCACACGGATCACATTTAAGTTTGCTCCAAATTCAGCCATTTGTAGTGAATGTGGAGAATATTGTAGTCCATTTAAAATGGGCAAGGCACGTGGCAAGGGACAGGGAAGTGGACCTGATGGTTATGGTGCATGCAGAGGCCGAGACCTTGGGCAAGCTGAAATTGTGCCACAACAAACACTCACATCTTCTCGCCCTACCTTCCTGTCGAAATTACTAGGGGACCGTAGAAAACCACTATAGAACCCAGAGCAGTGTCAAAAGGTTGTTGGTTGGATAGTGGATAATGCTTCCAGTCACTTTGCCAATATCACCAGCACCCTGTCTTCCACATGGTCAAGTCTGAGTAGCCGTGAGTCTGGACCGCATATTCCTCACCCTGATCCTCCTTCCTCTCGCCATGCCGAGTGCCCAGAGACAACTGATCCCACACTTGGACACTCCGAAGAGCTGTTCACTTTTCCACTTATAGATTTGGGCCTTTTGCCTGGTCCACTTGAAGCAGGGCAAAATGAGATTGCATGTAGCGATGCCCAAATATTTGAACAGCCATGGTCACTCGAAGGCGACGGTAGGAACGTGTCACAAGAGGTGGACAAAGATGAGACACAACTGCCAAAAAGTCAGGAGGAGGATATAGTAACTGACCCAAGCTGGCAGGGGGACATGCAGAGCGAGGACAGCAGCACAAAGGGGGAGGGAGGCATAGCACCCCAACAGGCAGGAAGAAGCAGTGTGGTGGCTGCAGACAGAAGGCGGGCAACCGTTCCTTGTAACACCAACATGACGGAAGTTGTCAGCCCAACTGTTAGGTCTTCCTGAGTCTGGTTGTTTTTTAAAGACTCTGCCTATAACCCCAAACAGGCCATTTGCACCACCTGCCATGCCCGCATCAGCACGTCCACCACCAGCCTGATCAGGCACATGGCAGCAAAGCACTCGACTTTGTGGGCCGAACTCCAGGATCCAGGAACAGTGTCTGCGAGTGAAACCACTTCTTCTTCCACTGTTGTGCATGCAAGCCAATCCCCTGTTCACGCTGCATTCAAAGATGCCTCCTGCCCTGCACCTGTCATTGCCCACACTCAGCTAGCACCATCATCAAGCACATCCACGTTCTTGTCCTAGCACAGCCTTCAGTTGTCCATACCCCCAGTCATTGGAATGCAAGTGGAAATATGCAGCCAACGCCCCACAGGCCACAGTACTAAATTCACATATTTCTCGTCTGCTTGTGCTCGAAATGTTGCCTTTTAGGCTGGTGAAGACTGAAGCTTTCCGCAACCTGATGGCGGCAGCTGTCCCAAGGTACTCATTCCCCAGCCACCACTATTTCTCCTGGTATGCCATCCCGGCATTGCACAGGCACATGTCTCACAATATTACCCATGCCCTCAACAATGCTGTTACTGGGAAAGTCCACCTAACCACGGACACGTGGACAAGTGCTTGTGGGGAGGGATGGTACATCTCACTGATGGCATACTGGGTTTACATAGTGGAAGTCGGGACCCAGTTGGACCTTGGGATGGAACACGTCCTCCCGACGCCGAGGATTGCGGGCCCTACGTCATCCGCCTTTCAAGTGAAAATGCTGACAGGCTGACTCTTATAAAAATGAACAAGGGCTGGATTGGGACAGCCTGCTCTACACCACCGAATGATAACAGCGAAACATAACCTCCAATGCAGTGTCGTTTTTTAGGAGGTGTATTCCCATACACCCCTTCACACCCACACATGGGTATACGCTTCCTGATTTTGGCTATCTGGTGTTATCCTCCTACTTCTCCTCATCCTCATCATCCACCACCACTAGATCTCCATGGTGACCATGGTCCCTGATGCAACAGCCAACTTATTGTGCAAAAGGGTGTTTTTGATGCCCTTTAAAAAAATGTTTACACAGTATGTTGATGTGTACCCCCCAGGGGGAAATGTTTGGCAGCCTATACACTTAGTGTTTGGGCATTACAAGTATAGAAGACCCGCTCCTTTAAACTGGGAAAACATTTTTCAGAGGCCATCCTCCACATTTCTTCCTTGGGGGATTGGAGTACGTGTCAATTTTGGGCAGGCCTTGTATTCACTTCATGGGCAAACTTTAGGTGACTTATAAAAATCATAATAATGGGAACTTTGGTTTCATGTGGCCATGCAGTACATGGGTTCAAAGGCTTATTGGGGTGCGTGTAACTTTGGTGCAGAGCAGGCCTTGCATTCAATACATAAGCAGACAGCATGGGAGTACCAAATGAATAATGTGAACTTGGTTTTCATGTGGCCATCCAGTACGTGGGTTCAAATGCATATTGGGGTGCATGTAACTTTGGTGCAGGGCAGGCCTTGCATTCAATGCATAAGCAAATAGTATGGGAGTACCAAATGAATACTGGGAACTTTGGTTGCATGTGGTCATCCATGACATCTGTTGAATGGGTTGTTGGGGTGCCTTCAATTTTGGTCAGCCCTGACACTCACTGCATACTCAATAACAGTATAAGTGACACACTGTTTAATAATGGGAACATCAAAGCATAGCCGTCTGCTGGCTCTCTAAGGCTAGGTTCACATTGCGTTAGAGCAATCCGTTTAGCGCTAGCGCTAGCAGATTGCGCTAACGCAATGTATTTGTAGGGGCCACGTTTAGGGGTCGCACTAACGTCCCCGCTCTCGCAGATCCCCGATCTGCGAGAGCGGGGACGGACCTCGGGCACGCCGCGGACGCTGCAAGCAGCGTCCGAGGCGCACTACAATAGAACGGCACATCGCTAGCGCGAGCTGAAAAAGGCACGTGCTAGCGATGCGCTTCAGGCTGAAACAACATTGCTGTCAATGGGTGCGCTAACGTACCCGTTGCATGGCGTTAATTTCCAAATTTTGCTGTGCAACGCTGTCCGTTAGCGATCACCCACTAACGCAATGTGAACCTAGCCTAAGAAAAGTCAGGGCTGACTGCTGGCCCTATAAAAATAGACTTTGTGACTTTCAGAGTCCCTCCATAAATGAAACAGGATGTATCTGATGATGTGTCACACACCACATGGCCAGATAAGGTTGTAAAATGACATTTCCCAGTGAATGCATTTGTCTTGGTTGAAAGCAATGGTAAAGTTGAAAAAAACAAAAAAAACGCTATGTGTGAACATAGCCTAAGTGGTGGAGTAACATTTTTGTTTTGGGTTATTTATTTTGCCTTACACAAAAATCATTACCCTGGAAAAGATGTTCCGTAACATATTTCCCGGGAAAATCCATTTTGGTTTCGTTTTTGTATGTTTTATTGTGTGCCTGTAAAAGTGGCGTAAGACTCTGACAACATTGTTCACAACTGTGACCTGAGAGTCAGAAATGCTTCCGGGGTATTCCCGCTGATGTCCCCATATCATTTGAGCACTGTTTCCATCAATTTCAGATGTTTTTAGACCCTAAAAGGACCCCCAGGGGTGGTCGCGGCAAAAATGCTCGGTTTTCCCACAGACTTACATTGGGCTCGTTGCTCGGGTCGAGCACCCGAGCATTCCAATTTGCTCGACCTGATCAACGAACACCCAAGCATTTTAGTGCTCACTCATCACTACCCTCTACTAATCCCTGCAGTGCCTCCACCCTGTTTCATGAACATAAGGATGAATGAGCTCGGGGAGATCAAAACATCCAACACCGCAGAGACACCATCACGTGTTTCTCAATGCAGTGATCCAGAGCACTGCCCCCATCCCTTATGGGAAATATGCAAATGCATGTAGAAAAGCCGCGGAGACACCATCACGTTTTTCTCAACGCAAGCAATGAATAGTCAGGTCTTTCACCGGGAAGGAACAACCACGGGAAGGGCAGCATCCAATCAAGGAAAACCACCTATGCCAAAACATGGTATCCATCCACAGACAGCTGTTTCGGGGTATTTGCCCCTCATCAGTGTGGATTAGGAAACTGGCTATAAGGAGCAGTGCCTAGTGAAAAGGCTATGAACATAAGGATGAATGACCTCGGGGAGATCAAAACATCCAACACCGCAGAGACACCATCACGTGATTCTGAAGTGTGTGGGAGTGTGTGGGAGTTTACAGTGAACATGAGCAGTGCTGCCTTTGGGGTGATCCACAGTTAAGAGGAGACTCAAGAGCTGAGATAGCGAGATCCTAAAGGAGAAGTGACTGATTAATCACAGTGGCCTTTTGGAGGAGACATCCATGTATAGGAGCCGAGTCACGGACCTCCAAGCCTGCAACGGAAACAGGACTGAGTTTGTGGGATTAGTTTGGGTCCAGAGCGGTAGATCCAAGGCACCAGTACTAGTAGAAAGAAAATGCGGAAACTTTGAGCGAATAGAGAGACTTGTTGATTAGGACTAATTTATAGGATAGCAGCACACCACTGATGAAAAAATGAAAAAACTTTATTCAGGCATAGCAAGCCATATTAAAAACATGAAAAGCCTTACGCGTGCAGCACCCTTAGTTATAAGATATACAATTAAAATAACAGCTAGAATAAATATCAATGAACAACCAATCACAGATGACAAATAATTAATTACATATGCACAAGGTGTGGATGCAAACACAGCAGCAAAAAAAAAAAAAAAACAACATAGAAAAAAACATCAATAAATATAAAATAGGTCGTTTCTTGAGTTCATGCCCATTGGATATCTCGTGTCCAACTTTAGAATCCAGAATGCCTCCCTTGAAGTCAATAGTTTCTGTTTGTTTCCACCCCAAATGGGATTAAAAATCTTTTCAAATGCATAAAAAGCAAAATGTGTGACGTGTCGTCTCTTTTGGTGAATATTCACAAAGTGTTTTGAGGCACTGGAATAAGCCGCATTCTTGTTTTGAATATTGGCTAGATGTTCAGCTATGCGTTTCTTAATTTTTCATGTAGTGCAACCAACATATTGCATTTTGCACGACAAACAACAGATGCAGTAAATTACATATTCTGCATCACAATTCATGACCGCGTATGGCCCATTTGGGATCTTTTCCTAACACCACTCCACCAAACCCGCCACTAGTGGCCAATCAAAAATTCCACCACCCCCCACTTAATGCTAATTATGCATTAAAAACATAACACGTTAAATTCTTTGGATAATTTTGGCCACAGTGGCCAGTTTTATTAACAAACAAAACATAATAATTATAATTATAACAAAAAACATCTGAAAAACTTGGGGGGGGGTTCTTGGAGCTAAAAGATCTGGCATCATATATATATAGGCAAAAAATGCCCCAAAATTTCTAACACTTTTTTACCCTCAGCCGTGACCACCAGCTCGAAGGCACCATGTAACCCTTTTCAGGGCAGACCAAAAACCCCAAAGCTTCCGAGGACAATCCCCGTCCAGAGCCCCTAACCACAAGCCAGATCAACCCCCATCCAATTGACCTTCCTCCAATAAAACATCACCAACTCCAAGAACCCCGCCAACCACGAACCGCCCTGACCACCTCAGGCTCGTGAGTGCCCCACCACAGCCAATGCCCTTTCGATTCCCTCCTGTAGGGCGAGCGCCCACAAATCAATACTGATGTCATTCAGGTGCACGCCATCCTCTCTCCAAAAATTACCGGCCCCAGCCTCTAACTCAAAATGCCTCATTACAATTCCCCCATTCCTGGATACAAACTTCGCCACTGCCCTATTAAGTTTTATCCTGGCCCTATTAATGCCTTTCAAGGATCGAGCCAACCTCCATTGCTTCCTAGGCACCATGTCAGACCACACGTCAGAACTCCCGGATAAGAGACATACAATCTCAAAAAATCAAAACGGATGTCCCTAATCAATTCCCTAATCGGTTTCATACCCAAATCATTCCCCCCATGTGCACCACTAAAATATCCGGAGCTCTATCCAAACGCGCGTCCCGGGCAAATTCTGGCAACACCCACATTCCATAACATACCCCGGAACCCCAACCATCGAATCATTACAGTATCACGGCTTAAACCTAACTGCCTGCCATCCGGCCTGTCGTCAGCCTGCGATGCACCCCAATACACAAACGAATGTCCGAAAATCCAGGTCAATAATGGGGGCTGACCTAAAAAACAGAATAACAATTACATGCCAGCATAACTCAATACACCCCCCAAAAAACCACCTAACGATGTACGTAAGTCAAATAACGATTCGAATTCCATCTCCCAATGCGTTTAATCACTTCAGCTCCTAAACCCAAACCATGCCTCTGTATCAGCCCCAATTCTAAAAGAGTGAGACCCGTAGGACCCAGAATCAAATCCCAACTCAGCCAAAACCTTTTTTAACACTGCCGAAAATTGAAAACGTGACAAAAAGGCCCGTCTTGGTGACAAAGCAATGGGTCCGATCTGCCAGACCACAAACTCCTGTACTCCTCCAAACAACATTGCGGGCACATCAAACATCCATCCACCCTCCCTAAGACCACCCGCTTACCCTTTCCATACTTGTAAGTTTTCAACCACCGAATCCAAAAAGAAATGCCTCCTGCCCAAAAATCAACATCCTCTGCCAACAAACCTCCTGCCCTGTGTTTGTTAAGAGACACCAGCTCCCCCAATCTCAAAGCCCCAAAGAACGCCCAAGAATATGCCAACCTAAACAGGGAAGCTTCAAAATGAGAACAACAAATTCTCCCAACTACGTCTCCCAACTTAGTTAACATGTTAAGCGAAATGGGTCTGCGCTTGTCGACACTAACATTTCCGCTACCAAAACCCTTCAGAGCCTGCATTATCAGAAAATTGTTGGTAATATCGACCGATCCCTGCAGCTTAAAACCAAAAGCCAAGCCTGCCATAAATTTATTCACCTTTAACACAGACCAACCACACTCCGCCACGTTGGCCTGGAGATTGAGGGCTGAATCAACCGACCTCCTCGTCCGCAACAATTTTCCACAAACGTGAAGGGCATACCACTCCTGAGGCCTCCGCGTCTGGCACCAACTCCCGGAAACACTCCCACTGTGAAGGAGACAAAGCATCTGCTATAGAATTTTGCACACTTGGCACATTTACCACAGAAATGTATGCATTCAACTCCAAACAGTGCAACACCAATTCCCTAACCAATCTAATCACCGGGGGAGAGGAAGAAGTTAGACTATTAATAATCGAGACCACACTTAGATAATCACAGTGAAACCTGACCTTCCGATTTTGAAAAATGTCACCCCAAATCACAACTGACACCACAATTGGGAACAATTCTAGCAGTGCAAGATTCTTGTTTAAACCCTGTTTCCGACAACCCTCCGGCCACATTGTAATTCGATAAAAAACACTGCCAAATAACCAAATCTTCTCTATGTTCCTTAGTCAAATGAACAAAATGATGTGCCGCCCTGATTCCTGCTGTCGCCAACGAAAACCTGCGGCAGAAAATCCTACAAATGGGCATAATCCGGCACGCAAAGTTCAAACGCCCCCAAAATGGATTGCAACTCCTTCAAAGTCACCTTACACAATCGACCAATCCTGTGTACCTCCTGTACCAGCAACAAAAGCTTGTCCTCAGGTAACCTACACTCCATTTTCTCTGAGTCAATAAGGATGCCCAAAAAACTCAAAACCTTGCCCGGTCCCTCCATCTTTTCTCTGGCCAACGGAACGCCAAAAAGCCCAGCCATCCACTCCATGGTAGCCAACAAATTCCTGCATACGGCAGAGTCCGGGGGACCAATAGACAAGAAGTCATTGAAATAATGAATGATGGAAGGAACTCCGGTAATGTCCCTAATCACTGATTTCAGGAAAGTGCTACACGTCCCAAACAATGAACAAGAAATCGAACAGCCCATAGGCAAACATCTGTCTAAATAAAAACCACCGTTCCAAAAACAACCCAGCAAAGGAATGGTATCTGGGTGAACCGGGAGCAACTGAAAGGCCGATTCAATATCCGTCTTAGCTAATAAAGCCCCTTTGCTATACCACCGTACCCATTGTACCGCTGCGTCAAATGAAGTGTACACCACTGATCATTACTCCTCATCTATGCCATCATTAACTGACCTACCCCGTGGATACGACAAATGCTGGATCAACCGAAACTTGTTCGGCTCCTTCTTAGGCACCACCCTTAATGGTGAAACAATCATACCTTCAATCGGCAAAGAACTAAATGGCCCAGCCATCCTACCCAGGTCCACCTCCTTTGCCAACTTACTGCTGACCCACTGCAGCATGGAGGTCTGCTGACCTCAAATTCCTGGTAGTAAAGGAACTGCATTATTAGGAGCCGGAATCTGAAAACCATCAGAAAACCCACGTAAAAGAATTCACGCCTTTTCTTGATCCGGGTATCTATTTAGATAAGGGGCCATCTTTTGAAGCCTCACTGGGGTCTACCCCTTGACTGCCACCCACTCCTGGCTTACCCCTTGCTTTCTTGAAAAATGTTGACGCTCCGTGAGAGCCTCCGTTGCAATGGGAACAAACATGTTTAAATTTGCAGGAGTTCCCATACTTACATTGGCCGTCATTAATCTGCCAACATGTTCCGGACTTCTCTTTCCCACCCTGGGCCCCCTGACCTCTGCTGCCATGTCTGGACTGTTGGTTGCTGGCAGCTCCGCTCCCATGAAAGGACTGTCCATACCTCACTGGGGCCATGACTTTCAACCAAAGCCCAATGTCCTTTTGATCCCATTTGATTTCTGGCCTAACCGCCTTCCTCTGACGGAACTGCTCGTCATAACGCAGCCACACCTGACCCCCATAGGTACGGTGCACCTCCCCTATCGAGTCGAAATAACAAAAAAGACCCAAACAGTTGTCTGGAAATTTCTCGCTTATTATACTAGCCAGTATCGCAAAAGCCTGCTGCCAATTAATGAAAGTTTGCGAAATCAACCGCCACCTTCTCTTCTCCTCCTCCTCCTTTTTACTATCCTACTTCTTACCCTTGTCCAAATTAAACTTTTCTAAAGGAAGGAGGGAGAAACTCTCCACATACTCATCCTTCCAAATTTTCTCCTTCACCTCCTTCTTTAAATGCGCACCAAGCGGACCCTCAAAGCATACATACACCTCCCCTTTCGCTCTGTCATCCAACTTTACTGTATCACCCTTATCCTTCTCGGTCTGCACTGACACCGATACCCCAGTGGACGACGCCTGTGCTGACCCCCTGGCCTTGCTGCGTCGCTCGCCACCCGCGATCCAATACCCAAACCCTGTAACCAGGCTCCCAGAGGTGATCCCCCAGCACCTTCCACAACACCCCCTTCTAGACTTCTCAAAAAGTGCGACACCCCAGCCAGAATACCCGACACCCCAGAGCCCCCTACTCCTGCTAGCGCACTAATGTCGGCTACCGCACTCTGACTTCCCCCAACCTCACCTGACCGACCCCCCGATGGTGACAAACGAGACATGGACATATACTCACGAGGCTGCGCAGGTGCTGGGTCCTCACCAGCCGGACATCCAGACTCCTGCTGCTCTCCGTCCACCGGCTGCTCACTCCCCGACTCGCTCCCGTTGTCGTCCCCTTGCTGCCCAAGGCCCGCACCCCTGGCCTTCACGTCACCAGGAGGGACCAAAGCAGGGGATACTTGCCGCTCCCTCGACCTTCTGCTGGCCCTGGATCTGTAGGTAGTAGCAGCCTCTCGTAGCCTGCCGCCCGTCAGTGCGCTGCTGTCAGTCCCAGATCGAGAGCCCGGCAAAGCATCTTGAGGCTGCCTGAACTCCAACCTGCTCTGCCTGCCACTCCCCTTGTCAGGTGCCCGTCCTCCAGCCGCTCCCAGGGTACCTGCAGCTGCAGACACTGCCGGATGTCTTCCTGCATCTGTCACAACTGCCTGCCTCCCTCTCACCGCTGCTGGCTGGGCCACACTCGCGGATTCTTCACTGCCACTGCTGGGCCCTCTCCTGGCCTGCGCCGGCCCACAGTGCCCAGGTGCAGGCCGAACTTCCTGGCGCAGCCTGCATTTCTGGTTAAGTCTGACTGGCCGCAGTGCTCCTCGTCCCCGTGGTGCACCGCCGGCAGGGCGGGTGCCTGGATTCCTGCCGGAGGTGGCGCCGGGCGGGTCTGCCGCACCAGTGCACCTGGCCTCTGCAGGGTCCCGAGAGGGGCTCCGCGGCCTCCGTCTGCCACGCGTTGAGATCTCCGTCGATAGCCACTCCAGGGGCCTGGTCCTCCGCGTCCTGCTGCCCCACTGACCTGCATCGCCCAGCAATGAAACCAGCTGTTCCTGCAACCAGCCATCCCTCCGTGACCGCGCCATGTCCTGCAGCCTGTCTACCAAGCCCTCAGCAGACTCCATGGTAAGTAGAGGGAGGGGGGAGGCCTTTCCACGCTGGGTTCTTTCCTGCGAGTGACTTTTCCTGCACTTTTCCATCCCTTGTCGCCCGTCCCCAACCCCCAAACTCCTCCCACACCCCCCTACAGCCAATCCCAAGCACAGCCTTTAAAAACAATATGGGCAAACCCTCCCATGGGGGGCCTCCATCAAGCTGCGCCCATTCCAGCCCCCATCTTGAAAGATGTAATCTTCTGTGAAAAACCTGAAAAAGAACTAATAGATTTAGTATTATCCAGTGCGTAAATGCACACATTGCAACGATTACCAGCACATTTGTAAAAATCAGTAGTGGACAACCAGGATTTAGGAGTAGAATGTTGTTTGAGAACACAAGGAGAAAGCGCACTGCCTAAACTAAAACCTTTCCTTGCTACATATCTGCAGCCATTCCTGGTAATTTGTCATCCTGATTAACTACAGGTAAATAATTTTTCACTATATTTTTTATTAAGTGAAATTGGGGGCTATAGGGAGTAGAAAATGTAACAAAAAAAATCTGAATCTGTAGGGGGAAGGGCTCTGGTAGGTGAAATATCTAAGGCTACTTTCACACTTGCGTCGTTTGGCCTCCGTCGCAATTCGTCGTTTTGGGGAAAAAAAACGCATCCTGCAAATGTGCCCGTAGGATGCATTTTTTTCCCATAGATTTGTATTGCCGACAGATCGTGACATATGGCCATACGTCGTGTCCATCGTGCGTATTGTTTTGGTGGACCATCGTCACGAAAAAACATTCAAGGGAATATTTTTTTGTACGTCGGGTCCTGCATTTCCTACCGCGCATGCCCGGCCGGAACTCCGCCCCCTCCTCCCCGGGACTTTAGAATGGGCAGCGGATGCATTGAAAAACTGCACCCGCTGCCCATGTTGTGCCGAATTTTCACAACGTCCATTGGTACGTCGCGCCGATGCTTAGCGACGGCCCTATACCGATGGAAGTGTGAAAGAAGCCTTAGGTGTCTGCAAACCTTATTGAAAGCTTCTTTAATATCATGACAATTATAACCTCTATCTAACGTTCAGTAACAACATGACTTTCCTGTAAAAAAATGTCTCGATTAGAGCATAAACGTTTGATTTTGTTAAATTCACCATAAGGGATTGCCTTGATAGTATGTTTCGAATGAGAGGAAGAAGAAAGAAGTTAAGGGTTTCCTGAATTACCTTTTCTATATGCCAAAGTATGTATCTTATGTAAAATGGAATCACCTGTTAACAATACATCCAAAAAAGGAATTTATGTGCCTACACCACTGATAGTAAAAGATAAATTTAAATCATTGGTATTAAGATACATATGAAATTTTTCCAGATCTGCTGTAGAACCCTGCCATATAAAGATCTGATCGTCCACATATCTGCCAAACCAATAAATCATCAGCAAAAGGATTAGAATCATTGAAAATAAAATGTTCCTCCCAGCAAGCCGTGTACAAAATTGCAAGCGAAGGTGACAATTTCGAGCCCATAGGGGCACCAAGAATTTGGAAAAAAAATGTTCTTTTCAAACATAAAAAAATAAAGTTTGAGCAGATATGTGAGCGATCTGATAATAAAGTGCTTTAACTCTGCAGAATAATCACTGTAACGATCCAAATGATAACTGACAGCCTGAACAGCCAAAGAATGAGGGACAGATGAATAAAGATTCACTACATTACGTGAAAAAGCAATAATTTTATTCCCAATACAGATCATTAAATGCTGTTAAAATAGAAGACGTATCCATGAGGTACCCATGAACCCAAATTTTCGTTTAAAGATCCGATGCTAGATATAATAGGATGAAGGGGAGGGGAAAACGTTTTTGTGGGTTTTGGGAAGGCCATGAAAAATAGACACAATAAGATGATCAGGTATAAGCCATTTACCAATTTTAGAATTTAAAAACCAGTCTGAATACCATCCTGCACCAAACACAGAAGTTCGGATTTGTATGTTGTAGTTGGATCAGATGCAAGTTGTAGATAGGTGAATGAATCATTAAGTATACTGTGTACCAAATTAATATACAAATCAATATCTAATACCACTGTACACCCTCCCTTATCCGATTGTCTGAGTACAAGGTTGGAATTATTTTGCAATTCCTTGATGGCCAAAGATTCATTTGCTGGCAAATAGTGATGAGCGAGCACTAAAATGCTCGGGTTCTCGTTGCTCGGGTCGAGCAGATTGGAATACTCGGGTACTCGGCCAGAACAATGCGCCCACTGTAAGTCCATGGGAGACCAGAGTATTTTTACCGCGATCCCCCCCGGGGATGCTTTTAAGGTCTAAAAACATCTGAAAATGATGGAAACACTGCTCAAATGACACAGGAACATCATGGGGATCGCCCCTGGAAGCTTTCCTGACTCCTAGTTCACAGCTGTAAACTCTTTTTTCCGAGATTCGTTCCATTTTTCCCGGTGCCACAAAAAACACACTAAAACGAAATCAAAACTGATTTTGCTGGGAAATATGTCAAGGTACATCTTTTGCAGGTAAATGACTTGCCTGTAAGGCCAAATAATTAAGCCCAGACCGAAAATTTCCTCCCCACACTTAGGCTTAGTTCAGACGCAGCATTTTTGAAGCGTTTTTCAACTTTAACATTGCTTTCAACCACTACAAATGCATTCACTGGGAAATGTCATTGTAACATTTAACAACACTAGCTGGCCATGTGGTGAGTGACACATAAGTAGACCCATCTTGTTTCCTTTATGAAGGAGGGACTCTTAGTCGCCGAGCCTATTTTTACTGGTGCATCAGGTATCAAACAGTGGGTCTTCTAAGCTGTTGTAGCCTATCCTGTGAGTGGATGAGCTGCCAAGAATTATGACGCACCACGATACTCCTTTCATAAGAAGTCCAGGGGGGACTCCTGAAAAAGTGTTGCATTGAATTCAAGGCCTGCCCTGCTACCAATTCATATGAACCCCAATAAGCCTTTGAACCCACATACTGGATGGGCCCATGAAAATCCACTTCACAATATGCATTTTGTACTCCCATACTCCTTTGCTTTACACATTGGCAGCAAGGCCAGCCCTGCTGCATAGTCAGTCATATGCACCCCATTATGTCTTGGAACCCACATACTGGATGGACCCATGAAAATCCACTTCACAATATGCATTTTGTACTCCCATACTCCTTTGTTTTACACATTGGCAGCAAGGCCAGCCCTGCTGCATAGTCAGACATATGCACGCCATTAGGCCTTAGAACCCACAAACTGGATGGGCTCATGAAAATTTACTTCACAATATGCATTTTGTACTCCCATACTCCTTTGTTTTACACATTGACAGCAAGGCCAGCCCTGCTGCATAGTCAGTCATATGCACCCCATTATGTCTTAGAACCCACATACTGGATGGGCCCATGAAAATCCACCCGTATTTTTATAATGGTATGATGGTTCGCTCTTTGCCGGACTATTTACAGGAGAATTTGGCAATTTTATTTGCCATGTTTCTGACACTATGTTTAAGATATGGCTTTAAGAAGGCTAATACTTGCAATACAATGCAATTTTATTGCAAACTACAAAATTCAAGGAATAGTATGATTGAATAGTGTGAGTGCGTACACTTTTGTATATGTTAACATACAAAGGTTAATAATTACATATAAGGATTAAATACATATAGTGATTACTTATATATGAAGATTAACTACATACAGTATACTTACATCATCCACAAGAGGCTTTTAAACATCATCCGTCTGGAATATCAGAGAAGCAACACCAAGACAGACAGAGAACCCCTGGGAGATTACCTACACTGCATGGGCGTCCCGAATTATGCAGGTATCAGCACACTGTACATGTACAGGTACCCCAGTTTTGGCATCTGTCTTAGTCATGTTTCTCTGGTCTTATATAGTGATTTACACTATGTAGTAACTCTAGTTTCACCCAGACCTTCAAGTGGCCAGCTTTCAAGGTTGTATGAAACTGAGATATCATGGAGTCATCAAAAGAGGGGCCATAAACCCCTAAAATATAAAAGCCACAAGGATTTAGATCAAACCACCACAGGCAGAGTTTCAGTAAACCTTAATGTTTTACAATGACAAACAGCAAACATATAGAGGCTTAGAACTGTTTGTGAAGTGAATAAACAAAAATTTCTCAAGATTGTGTCACTATGATCATTGTCTGACACATCTGTAAATGTTTTATAAGAAATTCAGCTATGTGATTGTCTGAATGCATTCGGTATACAGTATATTAATCTGAATTCCAAATCACCATTTGTATATTCGCCATTTGTACATTTGAGGCAGCGAAAGTTATGGCTCTCAAGGAGAGAAACTAATATAGTCGACAAACAAATATTTGTAATGAACTACTGAGCCAAACTAACAGCATTGCTTTATCAAATTTATTTAAAGTGCATTGTATCCAATGTGAGCAACCAGGTAACACAAAAAGGAGCTTTTCAAGTGAACTCTTTCAGGTACACATATGTTATGAAGTCTTTGCCAAAAAGGATATGGTTTCACAAATGGGGGGTACCTTTTTAAAAAATATACTATTGCCATCACAGCCCCCCTTGCTCAAAATTCTGGGGCCTATAAAAGTACAGAACACGTTCACCCAGGTCATGTCATCGGAGATAAGGAAGAGACATTGCAGGAAACAGAGTTAAGAAGTGTACCCAATGTAGGGGTGTGGGTCTCTGAGACTTGTAATGGAGGGCATGAGCTGACAAACAATTCCCCAATGTAGAGTCCTTTCTTTACTAAATAAAATAGTGCCATCACAGCCCCCTTGCCCAAAATGTAGTTTACAGAGCACGTTCACTCTGGTGATCTAATGGCAGTTAAAGGACACATTGCAGGAGATAGAGTTAAGAAGTAGTCCCAATGTAATGTCAATCCTAATTCCCCAATGTTGGGTCCTTTCTTTACTAAATACAATAGTGCCATCACAGCCCCCTTGCCCAAAATGCACCGTACAGAGCAGGCTCACCCTGGTGATCTAGTGGCAGTTAAAGGACACATTGCAGGAGACAGAGTTAGGAAGTAGAACCAATGTAATGTCATGCCCAATTCCCCAATGTGGGGTCCTTTCTTTACTAAATAAAATAGTGCCATCACAGCCCCCTTGCCCAAAATGCACCGGCCTATAACAGTACAGAGCATGTTCACCCAGGTCATCTAGTGGTTCTGGATGATGAGGATGAGGATAAGTATTATTATCATTATTATTTATTTATATAGCACCATTGATTCCATGGTGCTGTGCATGAGAATGGGTTACATACAAGTTACAGATATTACTTACAGTAAACAAACTAACAATGACAGACTGATACAGAAGGGCGAGGACCCTGCCCTTGCGGGCTTACATTCTACAGGATTATTGGGAAGGAGACAGTAGGTTGATGGTTGCAGGAGCTCTGGTGTTGGTGAGGCGGTAGCTTTGGTAGTGATGAGGAGGCAGCGGGGTCAGTGCAGGCTGTAGGCCTTCCTGAAGAGATGGGTTTTCAGGTTCCGTCTGAAGGATCCGAATGTGGTTGATAGTCGGATGTGTTGGGGCAGAGAATTCCAGAGGATGGGGGATATTCGGGAGAAGTCTTGGAGGCGATTGGATGAGGAGTGAATAAGTGTGGAGGAGAGAAGGAGGTCTTGGGAGGACCGGAGATTACATGAGGGAAGATATTGGGAGATTAGTTCAGAGATATATGGAGGAGACAGGTTATGGATGGCTTTGTAGGTCAGTATTAGTAATTTGAACTGGATACACTAAGGGAAAGGGAGTCAGTGAAGAGATTTGCAGAGGGGGGAGGCGGAGGAGTAGCGAGGAGAGAGATGAATTAGTTGGGCAGCAGAGTTAAGGATGGACTGGAGAGGTGCAAGGGTGTTAGCACGGAGGCCACAGAAAAGGATGTTGCAGTAGTCAAGGCGGGAGATGATGAGGGCATGCACAAGCATTTTAGTAGATTGACGGTTGAGGAAAGGACGGATTCTGGAGATATTTTTGAGCTGGAGGCGACAGGAGGTGGAAAGAGCTTGTACGTGCGGTTTGAAGGAAAAGGAAGAGTCGAAGGTTATTCCGAGGCAGCGGACTTCCGTTACGGGGGAAAGCATGATGTCATTGATTGCGACAGATAGGTCAGATAAGGAAGATCTATGGGATGGAGGAAATATGATGAGTTCAGATTTGTCCACATTGAGTTTGAGGAAGCGAGAGGAGAAGAAGGAGGATATGGCTGATAGGCACTCTGGGATTCTGGACAGCAGAGCGGTGACGTCTGGGCAAGAGAGGTAGATCTGAGTGTCATCAGCATAGAGGTGGTACTGGAATCTAAGTGACTTTATGAGTTGTACCAAGCCAAGCATATAGACTGAGAAGAGTAGGGGTCCTAGAACAGAGCCTTTGGGGACTCCCACAGAGAGAGGGTGGGATGAGGAGATAGTGCGGGAGTGGGAGACGCTGAATGTGCGGTTGGAAAGGTACGAGGAGATCCAGGACAGGGCAAGGTCTTTGATGCCAAAGGAGGAGAGGATCTGTAGTAGGAGGCAGTGGTCAACTGTGTCGAAAGCAGAGGACAGGTCTAGAAGGAGGAGTACAGAGTATTGTCCATTAGCTTTGGCAGTAAGTAGGTCATTTACTACTGATGATTTTGGTCAGGGCTGTCTCAGTTGAGTGATGGGGGCGAAAACCAGATTGTAGATTGTCAAAGAGCAAGTTAGATGAGAGGCGGGAGGAAAGTTCAGCATGGATGTGCTGCTCCAGGAGTTTGGAAGCGAATGGGAGCAGCGATATTGGGTGATAGATGGACATAGCAGTTGGATCGAGAGTTTGCTTTTTAAGGATAGGTGTGATTGTGGCATGTTTGAAAGCAGAAGGGAAGGTGCCAGAAGTTAGTGATAGGTTGAAGAGGTGGGTTAGGGATGGGATAAGTGTGGTGGTGAGGTTGGGGAGGAGGTGGGATGGGATGGGGTAGAGCGCACAGGTGGTGAGGTGCGATTTGTAGAGGAGACAATTAAGCCCCCCTTCAGTGATGTTGGATATAGAGGTTATGGGGTTTGGGCACTGGTCTGGTATACAAAGGGGTTGTGGTGGTTGAACAATGAAGACTAGCCTTGTCTGGTTGATCTTATTTTTAAAGTGTGTGGCAAAGTCCTCAGCAGAGATGAGGGAGGTTGGAGGGGGCAGTGGGGGTGGATAAGGGAGTTAAAGGTTTTGAAAAACTGTTTGGGGTTGTAGGATAGGGAGAATACGAGGGTTGTGAAGTAGGCCTGTTTAGCAGAGGTGAGAGCAGATTTAAAAGCGAAAGTTGCTTGTTTGAATACAGTGAAGTCATTTTGGGAGTGTGTTTTCTTCCAATGCCGCTCCGCAACCCTGGACACTTGCCGGAGCTTTTTAGTGGTGTTAGGGTTGTCTATTGATACGTCGCACTCTGCCATGTCAATAGCTGATGCGAGAGTGGCATTGTAGAAAGCAGTGGCAGTGTCTGTGTCATGGAGTGAGGATATGGATGCCAGTGGTAGGATGGAGTCAGAGAGTCTGTGGGTGTCTAGGTGTGCAAGGTTTCTGCGAGGGTGCGCATGTTGCTGGACATGGGTGATCGGTGAGGAGGACAGGGATGAGAAAGTGAGCAGATGCTGGTCGGATAGAGGGAGAGGGGAGGTGGTGAAGTTAGATAGAGAGCAGAGACGGGTGAATACCAGGTCTAATGTATGTCCGTCTGTGTGGGTGGCTGCGGAGGACCACTGAGTAAGTCCAAAGGATGAGGAAAGGGACAGAAGTTTGGAGGTTGTTGACAGAAGGGTATCAATGGGGATGTTGAAGTCACCCATGATGATGGTGGGAATATCAGCAGAGAGAAAGTGAAGAAGCCAGGAGAATTGGTCAATAAAGGCAGTGGCTGGGCCTGGAGGTCGGTATATATATGATGGCCACTTGGAGGTTGGAGGGAGAGTAGATGCGGACAGAATGGACTTCAAAAGAGGGGAGGATAAGGGAGGATAGAGGTGGGATTGTGTTAAAGGTGCAGTTTGAAGAATGGAGAAGACCCACTCCTCTACCATGTCTGTTGCCGGGGCAAGGGGTGTGTGTGAAGTGGAGGCCTCCGTAACACAGCGCAGCAGGGGAGGCGGTGTCAGAGGGTGTTAGCCATGTTTCTGTGAGGCCAAGGAAGGCAAGATTGCGAGAGAGAAAAAGGTTGTGAATCACGTGAAGCTTATTGCTGATTGAGCGGGCATTCCAAAGTGCTCCAGATAGAGGGAATGGGGGGTGGGCGTCAGGGGCACAGGTTTTATGTTGGAAAGATTGCGGTATTTCATATTAGATAGGGAGCGATAGGAGGGGGTAGTAATGGGAGGCATGAGCTGTGGGGGTCCAGGGTTGGGAGATATGTCTCCAGCAGTGAGGAGAAGCAGAGAAAGGGAGAGCAGGTGGGAGAAAGAGAGTGGCTGACTTGTTTTATGTTTTCTTAGGACAGATTTCAGGTTGAGGATTTAAGTAGGAGGATAACAACAAACAGGTGAAATCTGGAAGCGTATACCCATGTGTGGTTGTGAAGAGATGCATGAGATTACACCTCCCCAAAAGAGAGAATGTATTTGAGGTTATGTTTCGCTGTTTTCACTTGGTTATGTACAGAAGTCTTTCCCAATCCAACCCTTGTTTATTTTTATAAGAGTCAGCCTGTCAGCATTTTCAGTTCACAGGCGGATGCGCTTATCTGTTATAATTCCACCAGCAGCATTAAAAAAGTGCTCTGACAGAACGCTAGCAGCAGGGCAGGCTAGGACCTCCAAGGAGAGCCAGTTCATGCCACATGTCGAGCTTGGATACCCAATAATTAAAAAGCACAGAAGAATCACAGAGTATGTTTGTACGAACTGCAAGATACTCCCTCACCATCTTCCCAAACATTGTACTTCTTGTGACAGAACTAGTGTTGAGCATTCCGATACTGCAATATCGGGTATCAGCCGATATTTGCGGTATCGGAGTTCCGATACTGAGTTCTGATACTTTTGCAATATCGAATACCTGAATCGGAAGTTCCTATAATGCAATGAGCCAGTTTGAATTAATTCAGCCAATGAGAAATCCAAAGAAGTGTGGGCACATCCTGTTATGCATGTTAGGCATGTAACTAATGGCATGGCTATGATTGGCTGCTGAAATGATGTCATGATGCACAATAAAAGCCACCACAGCTGCCATTTTGGGTTCACTCTGCTGTGAATTCAGTTAGGGACAGGACGCTGCTGTTCTGACTGAGGGTGTTGTGAATTTGCTTTTTGCTCCCTCTAGTGGTTACTAGTTTTTTGACTCTGGTTTTTCTGTCATTCCTTTTATCCGCACCTGGGTCGTTAGTTAGGGGTGTTGCTATATAAGCTCCCTGGACCTTCAGTTCTATGCCTGGCAACGTAGTTATCAGAGCTAGTCTGCTGTGCTCTTGTCTACTGATCCTGGTTCCAGTTATTTCAGCTAAGTCTGCCTTTTGCTTTTTGCTATTTGTTTTGGTTTTGTATTTTTGTCCAGCTTGTTCCTAATCTATATCCTGACCTTTGCTGGAAGCTCTAGGGGGGCTGGTGTTCTCCCCCCGGACCGTTAGACGGTTCGGGGGTTCTTGAATTTCCAGTGTGGATTTTGATAGGGTTTTTGTTGACCATATAAGTTACCTTTCTTTATTCTGCTATCAGTAAGCGGGCCTCTCTGTGCTAAACCTGGTTCATTTCTGTGTTTGTCATTTCCTCTTACCTCACCGTCATTATTTGTGGGGGGCTTCTATCCAGCTTTGGGGTCCCCTTCTCTGGAGGCAAGAAAGGTCTTTGTTTTCCTCTACTAGGGGTAGCTAGATTCTCCGGCTGGCGCGTGTCATCTAGAATCAACGTAGGAATGATCCCCGGCTACTTCTAGTGTTGGCGTTAGGAGTAGATATATGGTCAACCCAGTTACCACTGCCCTATGAGCTGGATTTTTGTATTCTGCAGACTTCCACGTTCCTCTGAGACCCTCGCCATTGGGGTCATAACATGAGGGACAGTTTGAGATAGCAATTTGCTTCATTTTGCTTTACCCAGGCTACTTTAGCAACCGCTGTGTGAGAAGCTTTTTTTGCCTTGCAGCCCTGTTCACAGCTGTCTGCAAGGTGTGTGTGAGTGCAGCTCACGCTGTAGTCTGTTCTGCAGCCACATCTGGTTGTAGTCCGCTCAGCGTGCGTCACTGCCTCATACTATTCAATTGTCCTTTTTTGCATTAGCGCTGCTGCACATTTTTCCTGATTTCTCCTATTAGTGTGTTTCCATCCGTATCCAGCTAGATTGCATGCACACACTATATAGGAGTAGATAGAGGAGCTTTTCTGCAGCCTTGCAGCGCTGTTCACGGCTTTTTTGCATTAGTGCTGCTGCTAGTGTTGAGCGATACCATCCGATACTTGAAAGTATCGGTATCGGAAAGTATCGGCCGATACCGGCAAAGTATCGGATCTGATCCGATACCGATACCCGATACCAATACAAGTCAATGGGACTCAAGTATCGGAAGGTATCCCTGATGGTTCCCAGGGTCTGAAGGAGAGG
This sequence comes from Ranitomeya variabilis, assembly GCF_051348905.1. Lineage (NCBI taxonomy): Eukaryota > Metazoa > Chordata > Amphibia > Anura > Dendrobatidae > Ranitomeya > Ranitomeya variabilis. The sequence goes on along the minus strand of NC_135232.1, from coordinate 556,730,362 downwards.
AAACTCTCCTTCAGGCCCTGGGATCCATATTAATGTGTAAAATAAAGAATTAAAATAAAAAATATTGATATACTCACCTCTCCGACGCAGCCTGGACCTTACCGCTGTGAACCGGCAGCCTTCTTTGCTTAAAATGAGCGCGTTCAGCACCTTCCATGATGTCACGGCTTCTGATTGGTCGCGTGCCGCTCATGTGACTGCCACGCGACCAATCAGAAGCCGTGACGTCATCCCTCAGGTCCTAAATTCCTAGAAGGGAATTTAGGACCTGAGGGATGACGTCGCGGCTTGTGATTGGTCGCGTGGCGGTCACATGAGCGGCACGCGACCAATCAGAAGCCGTGACATCATGGAAGGTGCTGAACGCGCTCATTTTAAACAAAGAAGGCTGCCGGTTACCAGCGGTGATGTCCAGGGGCCTCCGGACAGGTGAGTATATCAATATTTTTTATTTTAATTCTTTATTTTACACATTCATATGGATCCCAGGGCCTGAAGGAGAGTTTCCTCTCCTTCAGACCCTGGGAACCATACACTGGAATCTTCCGATTCCCGATACCACAAAAGTATCGGATCTCGGTATCGGAATTCCGATACCGCAAGTATCGGCCGATACCCGATACTTGCGGTATCGGAATGCTCAACACTAGCTGCTGCACATTTTTCCTGATTTCTCCTATTAGTGTGTTTCCATCCGTATCCAGCTAGATTGCGTGCACACACTATATAGGAGTAGGTAGAGGAGCCTTTCTTCAGCCTTGTGCCCTGCAGCCCCAGCCAGATTAGTATTAGCGTATTTTTTGGAGCCTCATCTATTGCATTGTAGGATACCTTCCTGCATTGTAATAGCTATAAAAAGTTTGTGATACTATCGGTTTTACATCTTTGGGCACATCCAGTGTCTTTTTGTGAAAAAAACAAAAAGTTAATAAAGTTCACCAAACACTCCACTTTACAGTTGTGTAGGCCACATTAGCTCATACTAAAGCCTAGTCCACACTTTATAAAATTAGCGTTTCTTATACCTGTTATCAGCTGTTCAGGAATAAGCACACTAAGCTCTTAGTACTTTTCTGCCTATGTTTATCAGTCTAGCAAGATGAAGAAGGCAGGGAGTAAGGCACGTGGTCATGGGCATGGAGTTTCAGCAGGGAGAGGACGTGGGGATTCTGCGCCTGCTGCGGGCACCAGTGACTCAGCATCCCCCAGATTTACCAGGGAACAGTCCTTTATGCGCAGCTTTGTAGGAGCTTGCCGTACCCCACTGCTGCGGGATGAACAAATTGAAGTCGTTGTCGGATGGATGGCAGCTAACGCATCGACTTCAATTAGTGCCACATCCTCTCAGGTCCAGAGCACTGAAGAGCACCCATCTGTCTCTTCACCACCTGCCAAATTGCCCAGGCAGTCAGAGAGCCCTGGACAGGAGCCATCTCTATTTCTGTTCTCTGAATCTCTTGGCTTGGAAAGAGGGGGCCAGCCAAGCAGCATTCGAGAAATTGAAGAAGAAGCAGCATGCAGTGATGCACAACTGCTTTGTCTCTCTGAATCTGAAGAGGCGGGTGGGCCAGCGCCTACTGTCAGCACACCTCAGTACGCATCTGATGATGAGACTCAGGTACCACTTTCTGGTGCGTACTGTGCTGCCGAGACTACTCAGGAGAAGCAGTCATTGGAAGAGGGTAGTGTAGATGATGAGGTCCTTGACCCATCATGGCGTGAGGTACCGGAAGGTGGTGGGAGCAGCTCTGAGGAAGAGATTCCCCGAACAGCCCAAAAAGGAGGGAGAGGGAGGGGGCAGACTGGGTTGCCTGTAGCCTCCACTTCGGCATCCATTAGGAGCATGCCTCTTCCAAAACCCAAAACGGACTCTCCCAAGACTTGCAGTGCCTGGTCCTTTTTTGACACAGATGACATTTGCTTTGTCAAATACAAGCTGAGTAATCAGAAAGTCAAAAGAGGAAAAGTGTCAGCAACCTCAATACCACAAATATGTGAAAACATGTGCGGACCAAGCACGTGGTGGAGTCACAAAGACACACTGAAGACCTAGGCCAACCTACAGCGCCACCTACCACCTCTTCAGCTCATGTTGTAGCCTCTTCCTCCAGCTCACACACAGCTGGTTAGGCTTCCTCACAGGATCGCCATGGAAGTGCAGCGCCCCAGAGTCCTGGTCGTTGCAGTACTGTGGCTCCGCCACTACGGGGAGCTATGGTACGTATGATGGCACTGAAGGAGTTCATCTGACCAGGTATCACAGACACCAATACATTTCACAGCCGGGCCTCAAGGGGGAGCTAAGGGTTCTATTCATTAGGCCACTCCCCACCATTGTGGGTAAACTGGGGGTCAGGCAGGAAGTTAGGCAGAAAGCTGACTGGGTTGGAACCAGGCAACACCTTGTGGCAGAGGGTGTTGTGGGAGAAGATTCGGTAGGGTCCCTGTCAGGGGTGGTATCCTGACAGAGGCTTGGCAACTTGAGCGAACGTAACGGGACCGTGCCTGCTCAGTATAGCGGCGGTACCCAAGGAGGGATTGGAAGTGAGATAGATTGTGCTGAGTGAGAAACGAGATCAAAGCAACAAGGAGAATACCAGTAGGAGTCGTGCTGTAAGACCGAGGCAACGTCCTACTGAGGCGCACAACCGGCGGCCGGAACGCCGAGGGAGTATTACAATATTCAGCTTCAAGCAATACTCTAAACCAACGGCAGGACAGTCAGTCTAAGGCGGGCTGTCTCACCTAAATCACCTATGCAGTCTTGGGGGGCAACTTGTGGAGAAGGGCGACTCTAGGGTCCCGGAAGAGCTCCGAGCCTACCCGTCATACGGGTGCCGTCCTAACCGTAACATCAGGGAGGGACGGAGGATTAGCAGAACATCATCTAATCGAGTTGTGAAGGAACTTAAGAAATGGACACAACAGTTGTGGGGACTTTCCGTAAGCACAGCAGGGAAGGATCACAACACATAGCGCTAGCAGGAAGGCGCAGATTTCCACCTGTTAAGAGAACTCTGGAGGTGCCATTGGACCGGCCGGACTTGCGCAGCCTGGTTATCCGGATTCCGGACTGAGGACCCAGAGATCTTCAGTAAAGAGGTAAAGAGACTGCAACCTGGTGTCCTCGTTATTTACTGCACCGCACCACTACGGCATCACCACCACCATCATCTATCCACATCTATTACTGTATGCCCCTCAGCAGGGTCACGGACCGGGTCTAGCCACCGTGACAACCCCAGAGCAGAGACTCAGAGGCCCGGTACCGGGTACCCCTCGGCCCTGCGGCAGTGGGGGCGCTACAACTTGGCGTCACGAACAGGATCTACTTAAGCCTGAAGAATCAGGTCATGTGTGCCTTGGAACTGTGATTAATTGTGCTTGGACTGTGCTTTATTGAGAGGATTGTGTATTGCCGTTTGCCGCCAGAAGTTCCCACCAAAAACCGCCGCCATTGCTACACCAAAGGAGAAGGAGGGCGTGCCATGGGAGGAGACTACCAAAGTGGCGCCAGAAGCGGCGACCGCCCCCTGCGCCTCTTGCTGGAAAGCGAAGACCTGCCTCCAAGCAGGGGACCACCCCTTGATTTGCAACGGCGGGAAGCGGGTGACGGAGCAGCTCGACCCCAGAGAAATGGCGGAGCCAGGTGCATGCATTGCCACCGACTATCAGGCAGCGATGATGAACAGCAAGTGCCTGAACGAGGAAGGAGCGATCCCGGCTTGCCCTCATCCACTAGAGGCGGACCCACGTCCACCGCAGTGGAAGGACCTGAATTCCTTGGAACCGGCAGCGGAGCTGAGTCTACCCATCCCGACCTTGGAGCCAGCGGAGGAGGAACCATGGAGGGAGGAGCCGCGGTCCGGGCTGCAGCCGACTCCAGCGTCCTCCTTAGTGGACCGGATCGACATCGGTGGAATCACATCAGGCGCAGGTATGGAAGACGCCCCTGCTCCCCCGCTCGATCCCGCTCCAGCGACCGGCCCTCACCCCAGTAAAAGCTGTCTCCTCTCGGCCGAGTTAATGGTGTTAAACCCCGACGCAATGGGGAAGCTGGTACCACCGCTGCCGACTAGGATGGGGGAACCCATAGACGTGGGCCCAGACGGGGTGATCCTCCAGTGGGACACCCCCCGGATTGGGCCGGATGGAGCTCGGGAGGAAGGGTTCACCCTTGCTGTGCTTACCTGGGAACAATACAAACAATGCTTGATCCTACATTGGAAAAGGCAAAAAGAGGCAGAGCTGACTGACCCACCGAGAGTACAACAATCACCTCTTGCATGTGGTGATAAGGACGTGGTAAAGCGGGGAACTGTATTGGCCTTCCACCCGAAGAGGGGATGGGGCTCCATACAGGAACCGGGGCTACCAACTGACGTCTTCGTTACTAGTTGCAACGTGAAGACTCCCTGCTGCAGCCGAGATGGTGATTCATTGCAAAAGAGGGATCAGGTGACCTACACCCGTCATCGGAATGCATACGGGTGGTATGCCCGGAACGTTCACCGCTGTGAACTTGGGAGAGCGTCATCTGTTACTTCAACCATGATGGAACCAGACGTGACAGATCTTACCAATATTGCCGCCGTACGTCTCATTGCAGCGACTGAGCTGGCGGCTAGAGTCCGCCTTCAGGTTCAGGCATCAGACGGTCTGACTGCACCCGGGAAATCCACCAGTGACACTGGTGTAGCATCAGCCGTTGATCAAGGATCGAAGCCTGCACAGTCGGAAGGTGTCCACTTCCGGCTGATGTCTTGTGATTTACTAGGAAAATAAACCTCGATACCATGAGAATGTAAATAGTTACTGTTCTACTGTTTTGCTGCTAGACCCGTCCAGGGTTAACTCTTAAGGGGATCCCTTTGTTGACCCGGGATCCCTATTGTTTTGTTTGCTTTTTCTAAGTTTGCACAAGTTTCCAGAACTGCCGCAATCATGAACAGTGCATGATACAAACTGCTTGTAAATAGTTTGCACCTTCGTAAAGGTGCTCCCTACTGGTTTTACTTAACAAGAGACTCTTTGCGAAGATACCGCACTGGAGCCTTTGCTGAGTACGGACTGGTAGCTTGAGAAGATATGCTACCTCATAGAGACTTGGTCACCCCTTAAAGAGGACGTTCACCTGTTACACTTAAAGGGTGATATTGCTTTAAGACAGATAGTAATAATGCCTTGATAGAAGGAAATGATGATGATGTTTATATGAAGAAGTTATGTGTATTTAACAAGTTAATTGTGAAAAATGTTTAATAATGTTGATAGAAACATGGGGACAGACAGTGAACCCGTACGGGGTTAGTTAGTGAGTCCTCTTAGGAGCCATATAGAGATGGCTCATTGATCCAAAACTGAAAGTAATGTTATTTTCTATACTGTGTATAGTAGTTGAAAAGGCAGTAGGCCCGGGCTGAACGGGGCGGTCCTGTAACAGAAAGGAGAGGCAGAAGGTCTGGTGCCGTTAGGACAGGCGGTCCTGCAGATTTAAAGAGGGAGAATGAAAAAGTTAAATTGCCTTATGATGTGATTATAAGAAGGTCTTTAGTGGATTCAGAGTGTACGTCCTTAAAGGCAAAGTTAAATTATTGTTCGAGCATTTGTACTAAGTAGAATACCCGGTTGGGTAAAGAGAGTTATTTATAGAAAAGTTATTTAAAAGTATTTAACCATGTTTGTAACGTTCAAGTGTCCTCACCTCCCATAAAGGGAAGCTCTGTTCAAGTATACTTATTGTTATTGCACTCAACAAAATTGTATGTCTTTTTGCTAACCTGTATTGTTGTTTTCTTCCCAGTCCAGGAGTACTGGATTTAACCGGGGGGGAGTGCAGCGCCCCAGAGTCCTGGTCGTTGCAGTACTGTGGCTCCGCCACTAAGGGGAGCTATGGTACGTCTGATGGCACTGAAGGAGTTCATCTGACCAGGTATCACAGACACCAATACATTTCACAGCCGGGCCTCCAGGGGGAGCTAAGGGTTCTATTCATTAGGCCACTCCCCACCATTGTGGGTAAACTGGGGGTCAGGCAGGAAGTTAGGCAGAAAGCTGACTGGATTGGAACCAGGCAACACCTTGTGGCAGAGGGTGTTGTGGGAGAAGATTCGGTAGGGTCCCTGTCAGGGGTGGTATCCTGACAGAGGCTTGGCAACTTGAGCGAACGTAACGGGACCGTGCCTGCTCAGTATAGCAGCGGTACCCAAGGAGGGATTGGAAGCGAGATAGATTGTGCTGAGTGAGAAACGAGATCAAAGCAACACGGAGAATACCAGTAGGAGTCGTGCTGTAAGACCGAGGCAACGTCCTACTGAGTTGCACAACCGGCGGCCGGAACACCGAGGGAGTATTACAATATTCAGCTTCAAGCAATACTCTAAACCAACGGCAGGACAGTCAGTCTAAGGCGGGCTGTCTCACCTAAATCACCTATGCAGTCTTGGGGGGCAACTTGTGGAGAGGGGCGACTCTAGGGTCCCGGAAGAGCTCCGAGCCTACCCATCATACGGGTGCCGTCCTAACCGTAACATCAGGGAGGGACTGAGGATTAGCAGAACATCATCTAATCGAGTTGTGAGGGAACTTAAGAAACGGACACAACAGTTGTGGGGACTTTCCGTAAGCACAGCAGGGAAGGATCACAACACATAGCGCTAGCAGGAAGGCGCAGATTTCCACCTGTTAATAGAACTCTGGAGGTGTCATTGGACCGGCCGGACTTGCGCAGCCTGGTTATCCGGATTCCGGACTGAGGACCCAGAGATCTTCAGTAAAGAGGTAAAGAGACTGCAACCTGGTGTCCTCGTTATTTACTGCACCGCACCACTACGGCATCACCACCACCATCATCTATCCACATCTATTACTGTACGCCCCTCAGCAGGGTCACGGACCGGGTCTAGCCACCGTGACAACCCCAGAGCAGAGACTCAGAGGCCCGGTACCGGGTACCCCTCGGCCCTGCGGCAGTGGGGGCGCTACAGAAGAACCTCTGGCACTGTTGTACAGAGACACAGTGTAATTCCACCCACAGTACCACGTTCCCTGTCATCCTCACACTCCCAGGCCAGTCTACAGCCATCGGTAGCACAGGCATGGGAGAAAAGGCGCCCATACTCGGCAAACCACCCCCAAGCACAGGCTCTGAATGCTGGCGTTGCAAAACTACTGTTCCTTGAAATGCTCTCATTCAGGCTGGTGGAGACTGTCACCTTACGTAACTTCATGGGATTGGCAGTCCCACAATACAATGTGCCCAGCCACTTTTATTTCAGCAGGCAAGCCGTCCCTGCCCTGCAAAAGCATATGGAGGGAATCATTAAATATGTGCTATTAAACGCCGTCAGTAGCAAGGTCCACCTGAGCACCAATGCGTGGACCAGTAACCATGGACAGGGATGATACCTTTCCCTCACTGCCCATTGGGAAAATGTTGTGGAGCCGGTTGCAGATCTTGAGAGTGGCACTGTGCGTGTTCTACCAACTCCAAGGATTGCAGGAATCCAGTCTGTACACATTGACTCCTCCTCATACTCCAGTTCCTCTGAATCAGCGCTGCTGGAGCCGTCACAGTCTATCTCCACCTTGACCCGTGTACGCTTACCTTTTACGACCGATATGAGCACAGCCGTGGCCAAACGTCAACAGGCCATATTGAAAATGATTTCTTTGGGGAATCTAAGCCACACAGCGCAGGAGCTCTGGAATGTCATCAAGCAGGAGAGCGACATGTGGTTTGCGCCAGCGAATCTCCAGCCAGGCATGGTAGTGTGTGACAATGGTCGAAATCTGTGGCAGCTCTGGGCCTAGGCAACCTCACTCACATCCCATGTCTGGCACTGTGCTCAACTTGGTCGTGCAGAGTTTTTTGAGGGACTATCCGGACCTTGATGCACTGCTGCACAAGGTTGGCCTAGAGAGCGCTCACTTGCAGCGTTCCAGCATGGAATGATCGCGCATTGCAGCTCTCTGCGCGCCGATTCCGCCTTCCAGAACATCACCTCATATGTGACCTACCCACCAGGTGAAATTCAACCTTACATATGTTGGAGCGGTTGTGTGAGTAGCAGGCAGCAGTAATGGAGTACCAGCTGCATCAGGCGCAAACAAGTCGCACTGCGCCGTTCACACTTCACCACCTCTGAGTGGGCCTCTATGAAGGACATCTGCCACGTTTTGCGTGCCTTCGATGAGTCCACGCGGATGGCAAGTGCAGTTGATGCACTAGTCAGCATGACTATCCCCCTTATCTGCCTGCTTGAAAAAAACACTGCAAACACTAAGGGAGGAGGTTGTGGAAGAGGTGGAGGATGAGGAGTCACAAATTCCATCTACTTCTGGACAGTCTGCACAACTTGGTTCCTCACAAAGGCCTAGGCAGGGGACACTTTGTGAGGAGGATGAGGAGAAATCAATGGAGGAGGAAGATATCTGTTCAAGGGAGGGAGGTACCCAATGCTCTAGTAGTCAGTATGTAGAGTGAGGGTGGGGTGATGCAGAGCAGGCAGAGATGACGCCTCAAGCAGGGTACAGCGTTTCTTGGCCAGTTGGCAGTCTGCAGCACATGGTTGATTTCATGTTGCAGTGCCTGAGAAACGAACGCCGCATCGCCCACATTCTCAACACAGCTTATTATTGGGTGTGCACCCTTCTAGATCCTCGCTACTGGGACAACTTACAAAGCCTCATACACCGTTGAACCGGGAGCATAAAATGCGGGAGTACCAAGACACACTGGTGCATTCCATCATGTTCTCCACTCCAACTGAGAGCAGTCCTGCTAGTGCTTTACAAAGCAGCTCAGTGTGTCAAGGCAGTGGATTAAGCTCTGCACAAAGAGGGAGCAGAAGCATTCAGGACCTGAAATTACGTCACGGCTTGCTGTGATTGGTCGCGTCGCGGTCACATGGGCGGCACATAACCAATCACAAGCCGTGACATAATTTTAAAAATGCGCGTGTTTCCTGCCTCCCGTGACGTCACGGCTTGTGATTGGTCGCGTCGCCCATGTGACCGCGACGCGACCAATCACAAGCCGGATCGTAATTTTAAAATCCTGAATGCCTAGAATTAGGCATTGAGGACCTGAAAATTACGTCACGGCTTGCTGTGATTGGTCGCGTCGCGGCCACATGGGAGGCAAGCGACCAATCAGAAGCCGTGATGTCGCGGAAGGAAGTAAAAGCGCGCATTTTAAGCAAAGAAGGCTCCCGGTTCCCTCGGTAAGGTCCAGGCTGCGTCGGAGAGGTGAGTATAGCAATATTTTTTATTTTAATTCTTTATTTTACACATTAATATGGATCCCAGGGCCTGAAGGAGAGTTTCCTCTCCTTCAGACCCTGGGAACCATCAGGAATACCGTCCGATACTTGAGTCCCATTGCCTTGTATTGGTATCGGGTATCGGTATCGGATTAGATCCGATACTTTGCCGGTATCGGCCGATACTTTCCGATACCGATACTTTCAAGTATCGGACGGTATCGCTCAACACTAAACATCACCTAGAATAAAGTTTTCACTTGAAAACTGTTTGATTTCATTTTGTAATAAGCTGATAATGTTTATAACTTCACAATTGACCATTTTTTTGTTCAAAATAAAACAAAAGGTTGAAAACTCTGCTGTGCATAATAATTTGGAACATGCATTTTGAGTGTTTATTTTTTTTTTAAAAGATACTGTTTTCATAGGCAGTTTGTTCCAAAACATTGCAATTATAGTAGAATAGTAGATGACTGGAAAATAACAATGACTGCAATTCAGATAGGTAATTTAGAGAAAATATGAGGAAATATTATTTGCATAATAATTTGGAACACAGTGTAGTGCCGCAGGTGGTGTACTAACAGACCATCGCATGCGACTATCCTCCGATAACGTTGACTGGCTTACTTTCCTGAAAATGAACAAGGCCTGGATCTTGCTGGAATTTGCCAGACCTCTTCCAGATTAAATAATTGGTTGGCAACAGTATCCAGGTCTCCTGTTGTGTTCATGTTTCTACCACCTGAACTGTAATCCCTGGGCTCCAACACCGCCAGATGCTGCTCAGAAGTGCCGTTTGCACAGTCAACACTTGCTGCCATGTTATTGGGGTTCAGTAATGTCAGCTGATCCACTGCTGTGTATCCGGCAATTTCTCCTGCTCCATCCACACTCACACTACAACAGATATTAAACTTGCTACAATTAGGCCTCTGCCTACACTCTGTTTCTAGCATTGACCCTGGGCTCCAACACTGCCAGTTGCTGCTCAGAAGTGCCGTTTGCACAGTCAACACTTGCTGCCATGTTATTGGGGTTCAGTAACATCAGCTGACCCCCTGCTGTGTGTGTGGAAATTTCTCCTGCTCCCTCCACATTCACACTACTACAGATATTAAACTTGCTCCAATTAGGTCTCTGGCTACACTCTGTTTCTAGCATTGACCCTCAGCTCCAACACCACCAGTTGCTGCTTAGAAGTGTCTTTGCACGGGTACTCCCTCCTGCCCAGCCTGGCTCCAGCACGCCAGCTGTTTCCGGGTAGTGTCAACGTCACTTTGCCTCCAATACGTTGACCTGTCGTGTTGCGGTCGAGTTAGCCGACTCTATGGTGCCTGCAATTTAGGTGCTTCCTATGTGGGCTGCAGGATCTGGCAATGAAGGCTGGTTCCGTAGTGCCAATAGGACAAGCTCCCCCTGTAGGACTGTGGATTTTCGGTAACCCCGGCCGGCTCAAGGCCTTGCAATTCTTTTTTCATGTGGACCTTCTGCCTATCTGAGTTCCAGCACCATTAGCTGGTTCTTTGGAAGTCAATCTTGAATAGGTCCCCCTGGGTTCCAGTACTGTCAGCTGGCTCCAGGCAGAGCCTTTGGCTTAGGTGCCTCCTTCTCGGTATCCGAGTTCCACCAACGTCTGGTGGTCCTTGGTAGTGCTTTCTGGCATGGGTACCTCCTGCTTAGTATCCATGTTCCAGTACCGTCAGCTGGTCCTCGGTTGTTCCATTGGCTCTTGTATCTTCTGCTACCCATCCCGGTTCCAGTACCATCAGCTGGTTCATGACAGTGTCTTTGGCTCTTGTACCTTCTGCTACCCATCCTGGTTCCAGTACCGCTAGCTGGTTCAGGGCAGGGCCTTTAGCTTAGGTGCCTCTTTCTTGGTATCCGAGTTCCACCAATGTCTGGTGGTCCTTGGTAGTGCTTTCTGGCACGGGTACCTCCTGCTTAGTAACCATGTTCCAGTACCGTCAGCTGGTCCTCAGTTGTTCCATTGGCTCTTGTATCTTCTGCTACCCATCCTGGTTCCAGCACCATCAGCTGATTCCAGGCAGAGCTTTTGGCTTAGGTGCCTCCTTCTCGGTATCCGAGTTCCACCAACGTCTGGTGGTCCTTGGTAGTGATTTCTGGCACGGGTACCTCCTGCTTAGTAACTGGCTTCCAGTACCGTCAGCTGGTCCTCGGTAGTTCCATTGGCTCTTGTGACTTCTGCTACCAACCCGGGTTCCAGCACCGCCAGCTTTCTCTCAGCAGTGTCTTTGGCACATGTACTCCCTCCTGCCCAGCCTGGTTCCAGCACGCCAGCTGTTTCCAGGTAGTGTCAGCGTCACTTTGCCTCCAATACGTTGTCCTGTTGGGTTTCGGTCGGGTTAGCCGACTCTAAGGTGCATGCAGTTTAGGTGCTTCCTATGTGGGCTGTGGGATCTGGCAATGAAGGCTGGTTCCGTAGTGCCAGTAGGACAAGCTCCACCTGTAGGACTGTGGGTTTTTGGTAAATATGGCCGGCTCGCGGCCTTGCAATTTTTTTTTCATGTGGACCTTCTGCTGCCTATCTGAGTTCCAGCATCATTAGCTGGTTCTTTGGAAGTCAATCTTGAATAGGTCACCCTGGGTTCCAGTACTGTCAGCTGGCTCCAGGCAGAGCCTTTGGCTTAGGTGCCTCCTTCTCGGTATCCGAGTTCCACCAACGTCTGGTGGTCCTTGGTAGTTGTCACGCTCACGCCCTGACTGGTAGGCGTGAGCTCGGAGGGTTTGTGGCCCCACTGTGCCACAAACCAGACTACCCTGGAAGGGGAGTTACTATGACAGCTGCCTGGGTTTTCACTGGAGCCTCTGATGGTGAGGTCAGGCTTGTGCAGCAGGCAGCTGCCAGGTGCTACTCCAGGGTGGTGTCTGGCTGTGGCTGCTGATCCCACTTGAGAGACAGGGACACCAGGATTGGTGCGGGCATCAGGCAGGACTGGCAGAAGAGCACGGCTGAGACACAGTAGGCTGGCACGGCTGAGACACAGGGCTGGCAGAGACACGGCAGAGAACACCGGGCTGGCAGAGACATGGCAGAGAACACAGGGCTGGCAGGAACACAGGACTGGCAGGGATGGCAGGAAACACAGGACTGGCAGGGATGGCAGGAAACACAGGACTGGCAGGGACGGCAGGACTGGCAGGAACACTGGATTGGAAGGCACGGCAGAGAACACTGGACAGGTTGATGTGGTGTATGAAGGAACAGGTAGGGACCTGTTCACACTGGAGGTGCAGGAACGGATATTGTTGTGAATTCTGCTTTTGGGCTCCCTCCGGTGGTTGTAGGTGGTAATGCAGTTGCCCCTGAGTTGCAGCCCTGGTCAGGTGTATCTGCTGATTGCAGTTCTGACTGGGGTATTTAGGCGTGCAGGATTCATTTGTCCTTGCCAGTTGTCAATTGTTCTTGGGAGGTTATGGACCTCTGCCTGGTTCCTCCTGCCTTTCTGCCAAATCAGCAAAGATAAGTGTCTGGGTTTTTTTTCCTGTGGCACACATGCAGTGTGCTTCACAATTCAGTGCTATTCTTTGTGTTTTCTTGTCCAGCTTCGATTGTGTCAGTATTTTCTCAGTCTTGTTGGATTCTCTGGAGTGGCAGATATACATTCCATGTCTTTAGTTAGATTGTGGAACTTTTTGTATTATCTGCTGTGGATATTTTTGGAAGGGTTTTAATACTGACCGCCTAGTAATCTGTCCTTTCCTTTCCTATTTAGCTAGAGTGGCCTCTTTTGCTAAATCCTGTTTCTACCTGCGTGTGTCTATTCTTCTCCTACTCAGTCATTATTCGTGGGGGGCTGCCTATCCTTTGGGGGTCTGCTCTGAGGCAAGGTAGCATTCCTATTTCCCTCTATAGGGGTATTTAGTCCTCCGGCTGTGTCGAGGTGTCTAGGTTCATGTTAGGCACACCCCACAGCTACTTCTAGTTGCGGTGTTAGTTCAGGATTGCGGTCAGTACAGGTTCCACTGACTCCAGAGAAAGTTTCATGCGGCTCCAAGGTCACCGGATCATAGCAGTACAACTGGCCAATAATGAGTTAAATGCATCTCAGAAGAAGGGAAGAAAGGTGTTGAGCCATTTTTTTTCTGCAGTCTGTTTTGTCTTTTTTTCCCTCTTTATCTATGGGTGGCTGAGGAGTCTTGTGCCAGCATGGATGTTCAGGAACTAGCTTCTCGTGTAGATCAGCTTGCTGCTAGGGTACAGGGTATTTCTGATTATATTGTTCAGACTCCTGCTTTAGAGCCAAAAATTCCTACCCCTGATTTGTTTTTTGGTGATAGGTCCAAATTTTTGGGTTTTAAAAACAATTGTAAACTGTTTTTTGGCTCTGAGACCGCGATCCTCTGGTGATTCTATTCAGCAGGTTAAAATTGTTATCTCCCTGCTGCGTGGCGATCCTCAGGATTGGGCATTTTCCCTGGAATCTGGGAATCCTGCTTTGCTTAATGTAGATTCCTTTTTTCAGGCTTTATGATTATTATATGATGAACCGAATTCTGTGGATCAAGCGGAGAAAACCTTGTTGGCCCTGTCTCAGTGTCAAGAGGCGGCAGAATTGTATTGTTAGAAATTTAGAAAATGGTCTGTGTTGACTAAATGGAATGATGATGCTTTGGCGGCAATTTTCAGAAAGGGTCTTTCTGAATCCGTTAAAGATGTTATGGTGGGGTTTCCCACGCCTTCCGGTCTGAGTGATTCTATGTCTCTGGCTATTCAGATTGATCGGCGCTTGCGGGAGTGTCAAACTGTGCGCGCTGTGGCGTCGTCCTTAGAGCAAGGTCCTGAGCCAATGCAGTGTGATAGGATTTTGTCTAGAACGGAACGACAAGGATTCAGAAGTCAGAATAGGTTGTGTTATTATTATGGCGATGCTTCTCATGTCATTTCAGTCTGCCCTAAGCGGACAAAAAGGATCGCTAGTTCATTTACTATCAGTACTGTACAACCTAAATTTCTGTTTTCGGTGTCCTTGATCTGCTCATTGCCATCATTTTCTGTCATGGCGTTTGTGGATTCAGGCGCCGCATTGAATTTAATGGATTTTGAGTTTGCCAGGCGTTGTGGTTTTCCCTTGCAGCCTTTGCAGAACCCTATCCCTTTAAGGGGGATTGATGCTACACCTTTGGCTAAAAATAAGCCCCAGTTTTGGACACAGGTGACCATGCACATGGCACCAGCCCATCAGGAAGATTGTCGATTTCTGGTGTTGCATAATTTGCATGATGTTATCGTGCTGGGTTTTCCGTGGTTGCAGGCACATAATCCTGTGTTGGATTGGAAATCTATGTCTGTGACTAGTTGGGGTTGTCAGGGGGTTCATAATGATGTTCCTTTGATGTAAATCTCCTCTTCTTCCTCTTCTGAAATTCCAGAGTTTTTGTCTGATTTTCAGGATGTATTTGATGAGCCCAAGTCCAGTTCCCTTCCACCGCACAGGGACTGTGATTGTGCGATAGACTTGATTCCAGGCAGTAAGTTTCCTAAGGGCCGACTTTTCAACCTGTCTGTGCCTGAACATACCACCATGCGGAGTTATGTTAAGGAGTCTTTGGAGAAAGGGCATATTCGGCCATCTTCTTCACCGTTGGGAGCGGGTTTTTTCTTTGTTGCTAAGAAGGATGGCTCCTTGAGACCTTGTATTGATTATCGCCTCTTGAATAAGATCACGGTCAAGTTTCAATACCCTTTACCTTTGCTTTCCGATTTGTTTGCTAGGATTAAGGGGGCTAGTTGGTTTACGAAGATTGACCTTCGGGGGGCATATAATCTTGTTCGTATTAAGCAGGGTGATGAATGGAAAACTGCGTTTAATAAGCCCGAAGGCCATTTTGAATACCGTGTGATGCCATTCGGGCTCACTAACGCTCCATCTGTTTTTCAATCCTTCATGCATGATATCTTCCGGACTTATATTGATAAATTCTTGATTGTATATTTGGACGATATTTTGATTTTTTCCGATGATTGGAAGTCTCATGTGGAACAGGTCAGGATGGTATTTCAGATCCTTCGTGACAATGCTTTGTTTGTGAAGGGGTCTAAGTGTCTCTTTGGGGTGCAGAAGGTTTCTTTTTTGGGCTTTATTTTTTCTCCCTCATCTATGGAGATGGATCCTGT
Organism: Ranitomeya variabilis; assembly: GCF_051348905.1. Classification (NCBI taxonomy): domain Eukaryota; kingdom Metazoa; phylum Chordata; class Amphibia; order Anura; family Dendrobatidae; genus Ranitomeya; species Ranitomeya variabilis. Next base: position 556,714,957 of record NC_135232.1, on the reverse strand, counting down.
TAAGGTTCAGGCCATTCATGATTGGATTCAACCTACATCCGTGAAGAGCCTTCAGAAATTTTTGGGTTTTGCAAATTTTTATCGCCGTTTCATTGCTAACTTCTCCAGCGTGGTTAAACCCTTGACTGATTTGATGAAAAAAGGCGCTGATGTGGCGAATTGGTCCTCTGCGGCTGTCTCTGCCTTTCAGGAGCTTAAACGCCGATTTACTTCTGCTCCGGTGTTGCGCCAAACAGATGTTTCTCTTCCGTTTCAGGTTGAGGTTGACGCTTCTGAGATTGGGGCAGGGGCTGTTTTGTCTCAGAGGGATTCTGTTGGTTCTTTGATGAAACCATGTGCCTTCTTCTCCCGCAAGTTTTCGCCTGCTGAACGCAATTATGATGTCGGCAATCGGGAGTTGTTGGCTATGAAGTGGGTGTTTGAAGAGTGGCAACATTGGCTTGAGGGAGCTAAGCACCGTATTGTGGTCCTGACCGATCATAAGAATTTGATTTACCTCGAGTCTGCCAAACGGCTGAGTCCTAGACATGCTCGTTGGTCCTTGTTTTTTTCCCGTTTTGATTTCGTGGTTTCGTATCTTCCGGGTTCTAAGAATATTAAGGCTGATGCCCTTTCTAGGAGTTTTTTGCCTGATTCTCCTGTGGTCCTTGAACCGGTCGGCATTCTGAAAGAATGGGTGGTCCTTTCTGCCATTTCCCCTGATTTACGGCGGGTTCTTCAGGAATTTCAGGCTGATAGACCTGACCGCTGTCCTGTGGGGAAATTGTTTGTTCCTGACAGATGGACTAGTAGAGTGATTTCTGAGGTTCACTGTTCTGTGTTGGCTGGTCATCCTGGTATTTTTGGTACCAGAGATTTGGTTGGTAGGTCCTTTTGGTGGCCTTCCTTGTCACATGATGTGCGTTCTTTTGTGAAGTCCTGTGGGACTTGTGCGCGGGCCAAGCTTTGTTGTTCCCGTGCTAGTGGGTTACTTTTGCCATTGCCGGTCCCTGAGAGGCCCTGGACGCATATTTCTATGGATTTTATTTCAGATCTTCCGGTTTCCCAGAGGATGTCGGTTATCTGGGTTGTTTGTGACCGGTTTTCTAAGATGGTTCATTTGGTGCCTTTGCCTAAATTGCCTTCCTCTTCAGAGTTGGTTCCGTTGTTTTTTCAGCATGTGGTTCGTTTGCATGGTATTCCGGAGAATATTGTGTCTGACAGAGGTTCCCAGTTTGTTTCTAGGTTTTGGCGGGCCTTTTGTGCTAGGCTGGGCATTGATTTGTCTTTTTCTTCTGCATTTCATCCTCAGACAAATGGCCAGACCGAGCGAACTAATCAGACTTTGGAGACTTATTTGAGATGCTTTGTGTCTGCCGATCAGGATGATTGGGTGGCCTTTTTGCCATTGGCCGAGTTTGCCCTTAATAATCGGGCTAGTTCGGCTACTTTGGTTTCGCCTTTTTTTTGTAATTTTGGTTTTCATCCTCGTTTTTCTTCTGGGCAGATTGAGCCTTCCGACTGTCCTGGTGTGGATTCTGTGGTTGACAGGTTGCAGCAGATTTGGGCTCATGTGGTGGACAATTTGGTGTTGTCTCAGGAGGAGGCTCAACATTTTGCTAACCGTCGTCGGTGTGTAGGTTCCCGGCTTCGGGTTGGGGATTTGGTTTGGTTGTCTTCCCATCATGTTCCTATGAAGGTCTCTTCCCCTAAGTTTAAGCCTCGGTTTATTGGTCCTTATAGGATTTCTGAGATTATTAATCCGGTGTCTTTTCGATTGGCGCCTCTTTTGCTATCCATAATGTCTTCCATAGATCTTTGTTGCGGAAATATGTGGTGCCCGTTGTTCCCTCTGTTGATCCTCCGGCCCCTGTTTTGGTTGATGGGGAGTTGGAGTATGTGGTTGAGAAGATTTTGGATTCTCGTTTTTCGAGGCGGAGGCTTCAGAACCTTGTCAAATGGAAGGGTTATGGCCAGGAGGATAATTCTTGGGTTTTTGCTTCTGATGTCCATGCTGCTGATTTGACCGTGCCTTTCATCTGGCTCGTCCTGATCGGCCGGGGGGCGCAGGTGAGGGTTCGGTGACCCCTCCTCAAGGGGGGGTACTGTTGTGAATTCTGCTTTTGGGCTCCCTCCGGTGGTTGTAGGTGGTAATGCAGTTGCCCCTGAGTTGCAGCCCTGGTCAGGTGTATCTGCTGATTGCAGTTCTGACTGGGGTATTTAGGCGTGCAGGATTCATTTGTCTTTGCCAGTTGTCAATTGTTTTTGGGAGGTTATGGACCTCTGCCTGGTTCCTCCTGCCTTTCTGCCAAATCAGCAAAGATAAGTGTCTGGGTTTTTTTTCCTGTGGCACACATGCAGTGTGCTTCACAATTCAGTGCTATTCTTTGTGTTTTCTTGTCCAGCTTCGATTGTGTCAGTATTTTCTCAGTCTTGTTGGATTCTCTGGAGTGACAGATATACATTCCTGTTGTGAATTTGCTTTTTGCTCCCTCTAGTGGTTACTAGTTTTTTGACTCTGGTTTTTCTGTCATTCCTTTTTTCCGCACCTGGGTCGTTAGTTAGGGGTGTTGCTATATAAGCTCCCTGGACCTTCAGTTCAATGCCTGGCAACGTAGTTATCAGAGCTAGTCTGCTGTGCTCTTGTCTACTGATCCTGTTTCCAGTTATATCAGCTAAGTCTGCCTTTTGCTTTTTGCTATTTGTTTTGGTTTTGTATTTTTGTCCAGCTTGTTCCAAATCTATATCCTGACCTTTGCTGGAAGCTTTAGGGGGCTGGTGTTCTCCCCCCGGACCGTTAGACGGTTCGGGGGTTCTTGAATTTCCAGTGTGGATTTTGATAGGGTTTTTGTTGACCATATAAGTTACCTTTCTTTATTCTGCTATCAGTAAGCGGGCCTCTCTGTGCTAAACCTGGTTCATTTCTGTGTTTGTCATTTCCTCTTACCTCACCGTCATTATTTGTGGGGGGCTTCTATCCAGCTTTGGGGTCCCCTTCTCTGGAGGCAAGAAAGGTCTTTGTTTTCCTCTACTAGGGGTAGCTAGATTCTCCGGCTGGCGCGTGTCATCTAGAATCAACGTAGGAATGATCCCCGGCTACTTCTAGTGTTGGCGTTAGGAGTAGATATATGGTCAACCCAGTTACCACTGCCCTATGAGCTGGATTTTTGTATTCTGCAGACTTCCACGTTCCTCTGAGACCCTCGCCATTGGGGTCAGAACAGTTTGCCAGGCCAGTATTAAATGTTTAATGCATTGCAGAAGAGGGATTATAAGAAAGAAGATTCTGAGTTTTTTTTTTCTCCTTCCCCTTTACCTCAGAGTGGCTATGCTTGCTGCAGACATGAATGTCCAGACCTTGATTACAAGTGTGGACCAGCTGGCTACTCGTGTGCAGGGCATACAAGACTATGTTATCAGAAATCCTAGGTCAGAACCTAAAATACCGATTCCTGAACTGTTTTCCGGAGACAGGTTTAAGTTTAGGAATTTCGTGAATAATTGTAAATTGTTTTTGTCCCTGAGACCCTGTTCATCAGGAGATTCTGCTCAGCAAGTAAAAATTGTTATTTCGTTCTTACGGGGCGACCCTCAGGATTGGGCTTTTTCGCTGGCGCCAGGAGATCCGGCATTGGCTGATCTTGATGCGTTTTTTCTGGCGCTCGGTTTACTTTATGAGGAACCCAATCTTGAGATTCAGGCAGAAAAGGCCTTGCTGTCTATGTCTCAGGGGCAGGACGAGGCTGAAGTGTATTGCCAAAAATTTCGGAAATGGTCCGTGCTGACACATTGGAACGAGTGTGCACTGGCCGCTAATTTTAGAAATGGCCTTTCTGAAGCCATTAAGAATGTTATGGTGGGTTTTCCCATTCCCACAGGTCTGAATGATACTATGGCACTGGCTATTCAAATTGACCGGCGGTTGCGGGAGCGCAAAACCGCAAATTCCCTCATGGTGTTGTCTGAACAGACACCTAATTCGGTGCAATGTGATAGAAAAACCGCAAATTCCCTCATGGTGTTGTCTGAACAGACACCTGATTTAATGCAATGTGATAGAATCCTGACTAGAAATGAGCGGAAAATTCATAGACGCCGGAATGGCTTGTGCTACTACTGTGGTGATTCTACACATGTTATCTCAGCATGCTCTAAACGTATAGCTAAGGTTGTTAGTCCTGTCACCGTTGGTAATTTGCAACCTAAATTTATTCTGTCTGTAACTTTGATTTGCTCACTGTCATCTTATCCTGTCATGGCGTTTGTAGATTCAGGTGCTGCCCTGAGTCTCATGGATCTCTCATTTGCTAAGCGCTGTGGATTTACTCTTGAACCATTAGAAAATCCTATCCCTCTTAGGGGTATTGATGCTACACCATTGGCAGCAAATAAACCGCAGTATTGGACTCAGGTTACCATGTGCATGACTCCTGAACACCGCGAGGTGATACGTTTCCTGGTTTTACATAAAATGCATGATTTGGTCGTTTTAGGGCTGCCATGGTTACAGACCCATAATCCAGTCCTGGACTGGAAGGCTATGTCAGTCTCAAGTTGGGGCTGTCGTGGTATTCATGAGGATTCCCTGCCTGTGTCTATTGCTTCTTCTACGCCTTCGGAAGTTCCGGAGTATTTGTCTGATTATCAGGATGTCTTCAGTGAGTCTGAGTCCAGTGCACTGCCTCCTCATAGGGACTGTGACTGTGCTATAGATTTGATCCCAGGCAGTAAATTTCCTAAGGGAAGACTGTTTAATCTGTCGGTACCTGAACATACCGCTATGCGTTCATATATCAAGGAGTCTCTGGAAAAAGGACATATTCGTCCGTCTTCTTCCCCTCTTGGTGCGGGATTCTTTTTTGTGGCAAAAAAGGACGGATCTTTGAGACCTTGTATTGATTATCGGCTTTTAAATAAGATCACTGTCAAATTTCAGTATCCTTTACCGCTGTTGTCTGACTTGTTTGCCCGGATTAAGGGTGCCAAGTGGTTCACCAAGATAGACCTTCGTGGTGCGTACAACCTTGTGCGCATTAAGCAAGGTGATGAATGGAAAACCGCATTCAATACGCCCGAAGGTCATTTTGAGTACTTGGTGATGCCTTTTGGGCTCTCCAATGCGCCTTCAGTTTTTCAGTCCTTTATGCATGACATTTTCCGGAAGTATCTGGATAAATTTTTGATTGTTTATCTGGATGATATTTTGGTTTTTTCTGATAATTGGGATTCGCATGTGGAGCAGGTCAGGTTGGTCTTTAAAATTTTGCGTGAAAATTCTTTGTTTGTCAAGGGCTCAAAGTGTCTCTTTGGTGTACAGAAGGTTCCCTTTTTGGGGTTCATTTTTTCCCCTTCTGCTATGGAGATGGACCCAGTCAAGGTCCGAGCTATTCTTGATTGGACTCAGCCCTCGTCAGTTAAGAGTCTTCAGAAGTTCTTGGGCTTCGCTAACTTCTACCGTCGTTTTATCGCTAATTTTTCTAGCATTGTGAAACCTTTGACGGATATTACCAAGAAGGGCTCCGATGTAGCTAACTGGGCTCCTGCTGCCGTGGAGGCTTTCCAGGAGTTGAAACGCCGGTTTACTTCGGCGCCTGTTTTGTGCCAGCCTGACGTCTCACTTCCCTTTCAGGTTGAGGTGGATGCTTCGGAGATTGGGGCAGGGGCCGTTTTGTCGCAGAGAGGCCCTGGTTGCTCTGTTATGAAGCCTTGTGCCTTTTTCTCTAGGAAGTTTTCGCCTGCCGAGCGAAATTATGATGTGGGCAATCGGGAGTTGTTGGCCATGAAATGGGCATTTGAGGAGTGGCGTCATTGGCTCGAGGGTGCTAAGCATCGTGTGGTGGTCTTGACTGATCACAAAAATCTGATGTATCTCGAGTCTGCTAAACGCCTTAATCCGAGACAGGCCCGCTGGTCATTGTTTTTCTCCCGCTTTGATTTTGTTGTCTCGTATTTACCAGGTTCAAAGAATGTGAAGGCCGATGCTCTTTCTAGGAGCTTTGTGCCTGATGCTCCTGGAGTCGCTGATCCTGTTGGTATTCTTAAAGATGGAGTTATCTTGTCAGCTATTTCTCCGGATCTGCGACGTGTGTTGCAGAGATTTCAGGCTGATAGGCCTGAGTCTTGTCCACCTGACAGACTGTTTGTCCCGGATAAGTGGACCAGCAGAGTCATTTCCGAGGTTCATTCCTCGGTGTTGGCAGGTCACCCGGGAATTTTTGGCACCAGAGATCTGGTGGCCAGGTCCTTTTGGTGGCCTTCCTTGTCAAGGGATGTGCGGTCATTTGTGCAGTCCTGTGGGACTTGTGCTCGAGCTAAGCCTTGCTGTTCTCGTGCCAGCGGTTTGCTCTTGCCCTTGCCTGTCCCGAAGAGACCTTGGACACATATCTCCATGGATTTCATTTCTGATCTTCCGCTATCTCAGGGCATGTCCGTTATCTGGGTGATATGTGATCGCTTCTCCAAGATGGTCCATTTGGTTCCTTTGCCTAAGCTGCCTTCCTCTTCCGATCTGGTTCCTGTGTTTTTCCAGAACGTGGTTCGTTTGCACGGCATCCCTGAGAATATTGTGTCAGACAGAGGATCCCAGTTCGTTTCCAGGTTCTGGCGATCCTTTTGTAGTAGGATGGGCATTGATTTGTCGTTTTCGTCTGCTTTCCATCCTCAGACTAATGGACAGACGGAGCGAACCAATCAGACTTTGGAGGCTTATTTGAGGTGTTTTGTCTCTGCTGATCAGGACGATTGGGTGACATTCTTGCCGTTGGCTGAGTTTGCCCTTAATAATCGGGCTAGTTCCGCCACCTTGGTTTCGCCTTTTTTCTGCAACTCTGGTTTCCATCCTCGCTTTTCTTCAGGTCATGTGGAGCCTTCTGACTGTCCTGGGGTGGATTCTGTGGTGGATAGGTTGCAGCAGATCTGGAATCATGTGGTGGACAACTTGAAGTTGTCACAGGAGAAGGCTCAGCGCTTTGCCAACCGCCGCCGCGGTGTGGGTCCCCGACTACGCGTTGGGGATTTGGTGTGGCTTTCTTCCCGCTTTGTTCCTATGAAGGTCTCCTCTCCCAAATTTAAACCTCGTTTTATTGGGCCTTACAAGATATTGGAAATCCTTAATCCTGTATCTTTTCGTCTGGATCTTCCTGTGTCGTTTGCTATTCACAATGTATTTCATAGGTCCTTGTTGCGGCGGTACATTGTGCCTGTAGTTCCTTCTGCTGAGCCTCCTGCTCCGGTTTTGGTTGAGGGCGAGTTGGAGTACGTGGTGGAGAAGATCTTGGATTCTCGCCTCTCCAGGCGGAGGCTTCAGTACCTGGTCAAGTGGAAGGGCTATGGTCAGGAGGATAATTCCTGGGTGGTCGCCTCTGATGTTCATGCGGCCGATTTAGTTCGTGCCTTTCATGCCGCTCATCCTGATCGCCCTGGTGGTCGTGGTGAGGGTTCGGTGACCCCTCACTAAGGGGGGGGTACTGTTGTGAATTTGCTTTTTGCTCCCTCTAGTGGTTACTAGTTTTTTGACTCTGGTTTTTCTGTCATTCCTTTTTTCCGCACCTGGGTCGTTAGTTAGGGGTGTTGCTATATAAGCTCCCTGGACCTTCAGTTCAATGCCTGGCAACGTAGTTATCAGAGCTAGTCTGCTGTGCTCTTGTCTACTGATCCTGTTTCCAGTTATATCAGCTAAGTCTGCCTTTTGCTTTTTGCTATTTGTTTTGGTTTTGTATTTTTGTCCAGCTTGTTCCAAATCTATATCCTGACCTTTGCTGGAAGCTTTAGGGGGCTGGTGTTCTCCCCCCGGACCGTTAGACGGTTCGGGGGTTCTTGAATTTCCAGTGTGGATTTTGATAGGGTTTTTGTTGACCATATAAGTTACCTTTCTTTATTCTGCTATCAGTAAGCGGGCCTCTCTGTGCTAAACCTGGTTCATTTCTGTGTTTGTCATTTCCTCTTACCTCACCGTCATTATTTGTGGGGGGCTTCTATCCAGCTTTGGGGTCCCCTTCTCTGGAGGCAAGAAAGGTCTTTGTTTTCCTCTACTAGGGGTAGCTAGATTCTCCGGCTGGCGCGTGTCATCTAGAATCAACGTAGGAATGATCCCCGGCTACTTCTAGTGTTGGCGTTAGGAGTAGATATATGGTCAACCCAGTTACCACTGCCCTATGAGCTGGATTTTTGTATTCTGCAGACTTCCACGTTCCTCTGAGACCCTCGCCATTGGGGTCAGAACACATTCCATGTCTTTAGTTAGATTGTGGAACTTTTTGTATTATCTGCTGTGGATATTTTTGGAAGGGTTTTAATACTGACCGCCTAGTAATCTGTCCTATCCTTTCCTATTTAGCTAGAGTGGCCTCTTTTGCTAAATCCTGTTTCTACCTGCGTGTGTCTATTCTTCTCCTACTCACAGTCATTATTCGTGGGGGGCTGCCTATCCTTTGGGGGTCTGCTCTGAGGCAAGGTAGCATTCCTATTTCCCTCTATAGGGGTATTTAGTCCTCCGGCTGTGTCGAGGTGTCTAGGTTCGTGTTAGGCACACCCCACGGCTACTTCTAGTTGCGGTGTTAGTTCAGGATTGCGGTCGGTACAGGTTCCACCGACTCCAGAGAAAGTTTCATGCGGCTCCAAGGTCACCGGATCATAACAGGATATGTAGTATGGAGAAACAGGTTGGGGCCTGTTCACAGTGGAAGAGAACCACAAGGCTGCGGATAGGAGTGGTAGAGCAGCAAGAGATAGCGCAGCAATAAAAGCAAAGCAGAGCAGAAAAACAAGGAATGTGGAGAAGAGCTGCAGCAAGAGATTCTTACAGCAACGGGAGCGGAGCAGAGATGAACGGAGCAGAACCGCAAGGAATGCGGAGAGGAGCTGCAGAAAGAGATTCTTACAGCAACGGGAGCGGAGCAGAGATGAACGGAGCAGAACCGCAGGAGTGCGGATCAGAGGTAAAAGCCACAAAGGTACAGAGCAAACACATTGCACAGGCCCAGAACACTGGGTGGAGCTGCACTATATACTAGAGGCCTCCTGGCAATTGGTCAGGAACAGATTGGACAGATGCACCTGATTCCTATAAGAACCAGAGAGTTCAGGCGCCGCCCCTCTATACACAGAGCCATGAAGCATGCAGAGAGCAGAGACACAGAACATGGAGCTGGCATGAAACAGAAACCACATCATGACCTGGAGCAGTGGGTAAGATAGTGTGAGAGATGCGAGGCCATGCCGTGATGCCAGCAGAGTTGTTACAGTAGTACTTTCAGGCATGGGTACCTCCTGCTTAGTATCCATGTTCCAGTACCGTCAGCTGGTCCTCGGTTGTTCCATTGGCTCTTGTTTCTTCTGCTACCCATCCCGGTTCCAGTACCATCAGGTGGTTCTCGACAGTGTCTTTGGCTCTTGTACCTTCTGCTACCCATCCTGGTTCCAGTACCGCTAGCTGATTCAGGGCAGAGCCTTTTGCTTAGGTGCCTCTTTCTTGGTATCCGAGTTCCACCAATGTCTGGTGGTCCTTGGTAGTGCTTTCTGGCACGGGTACCTCCTGCTTAGTAACCGTGTTTCAGTACTGTCAGCTGTTCCTCAGTTGTTCCATTGGCTCTTGTATCTTCTGCTACCCATCCTGGTTCCAGCACCATCAGCTGATTCCAGGCAGAGCCTTTGGCTTAGGTGCCTCCTTCTCGGTATCCGAGTTCCACCAACGTCTGGTGGTCCTTGGTAGTGATTTCTGGCACGGGTACCTCCTGCTTAGTAACCGGCTTCCAGTACCGTCAGCTGGTCCTCGGTAGTTCCATTGGCTCTTGTGATTTCTGCTACCCATCCGGATTCCAGCACCGCCAGCTGGCTCTCGGCAGTGTCTTTGGCATGGGTGCTCCCTCCTGCCCAGCCTGGTTCCAGCACGCCAGCTGTTTCCAGGTAGTGCCAATGTCACTTTGCCTCCAATACATTGTCCTGTTGGGTTTCGGTCGGGTTAGCCGACTCTAAGGTGCATGCAGTTTAGGTGCTTCCTATGTGGGCTGCGGGATCTGGCAATGAAGGCTGGTTCCATAGTGCCAATAGGACAAGCTCCCCCTGTAGGACTGTGGGTTTTCGGTAAATACGGCCGGCTCGCGGCCTTGCAATTTTTTTTTCATGTGGACCTTCTGCTGCCTATCTGAGTTCCAGCACCATTAGCTGGTTCTTTGGAAGTCAATCTTCAATAGGTCCCCCTGGGTTCCAGTACTGTCAGCTGGTTCCAGGCAGAGTCTTTGGCTTAGGTGCCTCCTTCTCGGTATCCGAGTTCCACCAACGTCTGGTGGTCCTTGGTAGTTCTTTCTGGCATGGGTACCTCCTGCTTAGTAACCGGGTTCCAGTACCGTCAGCTGGTCCTCGGTTGTTCCATTGGCTCTTGTATCTTCTGCTACCCATCCGGGTTCCAGTACCATCAGCTGGTTCTTGGCAGTGTCTTTGGCTCTTGTACTTTCTGCTACCCATCATGGTTCCAGTACCATCAGCTTGCTGCAGGCAGAGCCTTTGGCTTCGGTGCCTCCTTCTCGGTATCCGAGTTCCACCAACGTCTGGTGGTCCTTGGTAGTGCTTTCTGGCACGGGTACCTCCTGATTAGTAACCGTGTTCCAGTACCATCAGCTGGTCCTCGGTTGTTCCATTGGCTCTTGTATCTTCTGCTACCCATCTTGGTTCCAGTAACGTCAGCTGGTTCCAGGTAGAGGCTTTGGTGCCTACTTCTCGGTATCCGAGTTCCACCAACGTCTGGTGGTCCTTGGTAGTGCTTTCTGGCACGAGTACCTCCTGCTTAGTAACCGGCTTCCAGTACCGTTAGCTGGTTCTCGGTAGTTCCATTGGCTCTTGTACCTTTTGCTACCCATCCGGGTTCCAGCACTGCCTGCTAGTTCTTGGTAGTGTCTTTGGCACAGGAACTCCCTCCTGCCCAGCCTAGTTCCAGCACGCAAGCTGTTTCCAGGTAGTGTCAACGTCACTTTGCCTTCAATACGTTGTCGTGTTGGGTTGCGGTCGGGTTAGCAGACTCTATGGTGCACGCAGTTTAGGTGCTTCCTATGTGGGCTGCGGGATCTGGCAATGAAGGCTGGTTCCGTAGTGCCAATAGGACAAGCTCCCCCGTAGGACTGTGGGTTTTCAGCAACTCCAGCCAGCTCGCGGCCTTGCAATTTTTTTTTCATGTGGACCTTCTGCTGACTGAGTTCCAGCACCATTAGCTGGTTCTTTGGAAGTCAATCTTGAATAGGTCCCCCTGGGTTTCAGTACCGTCAGCTGCTTCCAGGCAGAGCCTTTGGCTTTGGTGCCTCCTTCTCGGTATCCGAGTTCCACCAACGTCTGGTGGTCCTTGGTAGTGCTTTCTGGCACGGGTACCTCCTGCTTAGTAACCGGGTTCCAGTACCATCAGCTGTTCCTCAGTTGTTCCATTGGCTTTTGTATCTTCTTCTACCCATCCGGGTTCCAGTACCATCAGCTGGTTCTCGGCAGTGTCTTTGGCTCTTGTAGTTTCTGCTACCCATCCTGGTTCCAGTACCATCAGCTGGTTCCAGGCAGAGCCTTTGGCTTAGGTGCCTATTTCTCGGTATCCGAGTTCCACCAACGTCTGGTGGTCCTTGGTAGTGCTTTCTGGCATGGGTACCTCCTGCTTAGTAACAGTGTTCCAGTACCATCAGCTGGTCCTCGGTTGTTCCATTGGCTCTTGTATCTTCTGCTACCCATCCTGGTTCCAGTACCATCAGCTGGTTCCAGGCTGAGCCTTTGCCTTAGGTGCCTCCTTCACGGTATCCGAGTTCCACCAACGTCTGGTGGTCCTTGGTAGTGCTTTCTGGCATGGGTACCTCCTGTTTAGTAACCGGCTTCCAGTACTGTCAGCTGGTCCTCGGTAGTTCCATTGGCTCTTGTACCTTCTGCTACCCATCTGGGTTCCAGCATCGCCAGCTTGTTCTCGGCAGTGTCTTTGGCACGGGTATCCCTCCTGCCCTGCCAGGTTCCAGCACGCCAGCTGTTTCCAGGTAGTGTCAACGTCACTTTGCCTCCAATACGTTGTCCTGTCGGGTTGCGGTCGGGTTAGCTGACTCTATGGTGCATGCAGTTTAGGTGCTTCCTATGTGGGCTGCGGGATCTGGCAATCAAGGCTGGTTCCGCAGTGCCAATAGGACAAGCTCCCCCTGTAGGACTGTGGGTTTCGGTAACTGCAGCCGGCTCGTGCTCTTGCTACTTTATTTTCATGTGGACCTTCTGCTGCATATCTGAGTTCCAGCACCATTAGCTGGTTCTTTGGAAGTCAATCTTGAATAGCTCTCCCTGGGTTCCAGTACCGTCAGCTGGTTCCAGACAGAGCCTTTGGCTTAGGTGCCTCCTTCTCGGTATCCGAGTTCCACCAACATCTGGTGGTTCTTGGTAGTGCTTTCTGGCATGGGTACCTCCTGCTTAATAACCGGGTTCCAGTACCATCAGCTGGTCCTCGATAGTTCCATTGGCTCTTGTTCCTTCGGCTACCCATCCGGGTTTCAGTACCGTCTGCTACATTTCCAAGGTCAAGCTTTTTGAAATCGTTTTTGGTAATAACTCTGGATCTCTCTGACGACAACCCTAAAGAAGACGACCCTGAAGACCACCCCGAAGAAGACGACGACCCCGGAGACGATGACCCTGGAGACGACGACCCTGAAGACTACCCCGAAGAAGACGACGACCCCGGAGACGACGACCACGGAGACAACGACCCTGGAGACGATGACCCTGAAGACCACCCTGAAGAAAACGATGTCCCCGGAGATGACGACCCTGGAGACGACCCTGAATACCACCCCGAAGAAGACGATGATCCCGGAGACGACCTCCCTGAAGACCACTCCAAAGAAGACCAAGAAGATGACCCTGAAGAAGATGACCAAAAGGACAAAGAACAAGAAGACAACCACCAAGATACAGAAGAACAAGAGACAGTAGACCAAGATGCAGAAGAACAAGAAGCTGCAGAACAAAAAGCAGAAGTACATTAAGCATAAGACTAAAAATCAGGGCAAAAGATATTATCTAAATTATCAGCAGAAGAAGACTAAGCAGTGTATGGGGGTGAGTCCGTTCCTCCTCGTGGTGCCCCTGGAAAAAACCTGCTGCTGCAGGCAAAACTGAACGCGGACAAATCCTGTTGTAAATCTTTTGTGACAGGGAGAATGGAAGGTGTAATCTTCAAACTTTTATAGATAACAACTACAGGAATGCCTGTCACAAATAAGAATATGATGAAGAAGAATATGAAGAATATGAAGAAGTAGAATATGAAGAAGAAGAATAGTTGAATAAGAAGAATATGAAGAATGTAAAAAAAGAATAATATGAAGAAGGTGAAGAAGAAGAAGATAAATAAGGTGAAGAAGAAGTTGATGAAAAAGATGCTGCTGCTGAGGAGGATGAAGGAGAAAGTGTGGGAGAAGTAAAAAAGAAGGTGAAGAGCATGGAAGTAGTGAAACATAAATATCTGACAAAATATAAAAAAGCTTAACATAGTCAATATCTTTGTAACTCCGAATGTCTTAAAAAAAAATAATTCCTGCTATTCCTTTTGATTGGGTGAAGCCTCTATGCCTTTAATGTCTCCTCCACCTCCCCCAACACATTCTACATTATTCTTAGTTGTTTTCCTTCATGTAGAATTAACCTACAAGGAAAGAAAGGGTTTATTTTCATTCCGATATTTGTGTCCCATTGACTTGCATTGGTTTCCGGTATCGGAATCGGCGATACCCGATATTTTTGGGATATTGGTCCGATCCGATATTTCCCCCGATATCGGAAGGTATCGCTCAACACTTGACAGCACCCCTTGTCTCTCTGCCATAAGGATGGGAGGGTCTCAGAAAACTGTCCCAGAACTTTGCCATTGTTCCCCTGCCTGAGCTGGATTGTACTTCTGTCTCTCTCGCTTTAACTCCTTGGTTGTACAACAAAATCTGATGTTTGCTGCCAGCATTCTCACATGGGAATATTCTAAGTAATTCCGCTACAAGGGCCCTCTGGTAGTGCAACTTTTTAGTACACCTCTCTGCCTCTGGTAGAAGAGATTGAAAGCTCTCCTTGTAGCGTGGGTCTAGAAGTGTCAACAACCAGTAATGAGTGTCACCCAAAATTTTTATAATGCGAGGGTCACGTAAAACGCAGCACAACATAAAGTCAGCCATGCGTGCCTGTCACGATATGGTATGAAATATCATATAAGTTAGTTTCTCTGCCAGCACACATAGGGGGGCAGTGACTCCCCTTCACTCTGTGTTCAGCCTGTCTTGTCAATGAGTGTACAAGTTTTATTGCTTCTAGCTGCAAATGCCTGACTTCAGCTGCCAAGCCTCAGCCCCCGCCAAGGTATTTACGACCGGCATTTCCTGCCGTGTAAGCTCTTGTCCAGCTAAACTGGATGAGAAACTTCCAGAATCATGAAAGTCTTTTGTTCTGTTTTTGTAAGATATTAGGCCAACCATGGGAGATAGGAACTCAAAAACATATCGTCATAATCACACTCGGAGGATCTACCCATCCCTCGAAACACGGGCTTCTAACTCCATCTAATAAAGAAGTAGGGATTTCTCTGCAAATATGTATCCCAGATAGGACATATTTGATCTCACTAGAATGCCAGCGATAATACGAGATGAATGCTGGGTATGGTACGATTATGACATGTTCTGTAGCGAAGTTACGGGCATCAGATATATTTCATGCCCTGTCAGTAAAAAGGAAGAGGTAGGAGGGATTGGAAAAGCCAGCCCTTTCTGTGAGGTCACAGGCTATAGGTTTTAAGTGCTGGCCGGCGTCCAAGAGGGTCAGATTTGAGTTTTTACCTGAAGAGCCCAGAGTGCACGCCCTGATGCACTGGGATAGATGGAAAGTCCCCCTAGCCTGTTGCCTGCAATGCTTTGAACAACTGTAAGTGTTATTTCTCATGTTATTCCCTGTTTTTTATAATTACCTTGTACATATTTGCAATTGTCTCATTTGTAACATCTTTGTAAAAAATTTTGATAAAGCACTGCCTACATTTTGTGGGGTATATTATTTCATGCCAGTTCTTTCTCCATGCTCTAAAAACGTACCCTGTTTCTTGAAGGGAATTTACGCTACTGTTTTGGGTTAGATTCGGACCCGTTGAATCGAAGCTGGTGGCAGTAATACCGTGTACTGTGCAGGCCTTTGGGTGTCACTGTAGCGACTGCGGCTTGATAATTATTGTTCCTGCCTGAGCGGGAGTAGTTAGTCGCGTCGCTGCAGCGTGCCCAATAGCCAGTACAAAGCAGGCAGCCTTTCTGGCGACTAATTACCCTAGGTGCAGTACCTAATCTGACCTGAGAGAAAGGGGGGTGCCAGAGAGCTGCGAAGTGTTAAGTGGAACTGTAAGCGGGATATACACAAATCCCGGCAGTTCATAGTATATTGAAGAGCAGTGGGATACCTAAAATAAGCCCCTGCTGTAAACTAAGAGGTCAATAGCCGTGTGTGTGTTTTTTTCATCACATTGTGGCAGTGGAGGGATAACTAAGATAAGCCCCCCTGCACATGTGATAGCCGTCTGTTGGTGTTAGGTCACCCTAATCCGTGACATATTGGTGGCAGTGGTCAGGAATCCCTGTGGATTTCGTGACAAACTGCTGGCCGCGGCTAAGGGATCTGTTATGATCCGGTGGTAGGATCACCAAACTGACCTGATAGGTAAACGAGAATATTAGGACGAGCTCTGGGGATGTGGAAACTATACTGACCGCAACACTGAACCTATCCAATACACACTAAAGGCAGCCGTGGAGCGTTACCTAAAAACCTAGACGCCTCGTCACAGCCTGAGGAACTAACTACCCCTAGAGAGAAAGCCAAGCCTCACTTGCCTCAGAGAAATGACCCCAAAGTTTAGACAGCCCCCACAAATAATAACGGTGAGTTAAGGGGAAAATACAAACGTAGTAATGAAAAACAGGTTTAAGCAAATGAGGCCCGCTAAAGCTAAATAGACTGAAGATAGCAAGGGATCTGTGCGGTCAGTACAAAAACTATCAAAAACTATCCACGCAGAAAATACAAGAACCCCCACACCGACTCACGAAGTGAAGGGCGCACTCTGCACCCCAGAACTTCCAGCAAGCAAAAAATCACATATAAGCAAGCTGGACTGAACTCATCATATAATGAAACATATTTTCAAGAGAAAAATGAGCAAACATGAACTAGCAAGACTTAGCTTCTCCGGATGGAGACAGGTCACAAGGAAGTCCAGAGAGATCAGAACCAGTACTGAATACAACGTCAGCAGGCAACAAACAAAGGTGCAGGTGGAGTTAAATAGGAACCAGCAAAGCAGGAAATGAGGCAGCTGAGCCCATCTCCAGACCCGCAGTATCGCTAAAGGCCACCAGAGGGAGCCCAGACGGAATTCACAACAGTACCCCCCCCTTGAGGAGGGGTCACCGAACCCTCACCAGAGCCCCCAGGCCGATCAGGACGAGCCGAATGAAAGGCACGAACCAAATCGGCCGCATGGACATCAGAGGCGACAACCCAGGAATTATCCTCCTGACCATAGCCCTTCCATTTAACTAAGTACTGAAGCCTTCGTCTCGAAACACGAGAATCCAAGATCTTCTCCACCACATACTCCAATTCTCCCTCGACCAAGACCGGAGCAGGAGGAACAACAGAAGGAACCACAGGCACCACATATCTCCGCAACAATGACCTATGGAACACATTGTGAATGGCAAATGATGCTGGGAGGCCCAAACGAAATGACACAGGGTTGAGGATTTCCAAAATCTTATACGGACCGATGAAACAAGGCTTGAACTTAGGAGAGGAAACCTTCATCGGAACATAACGAGAAGACAACCACACCAAATCCCCCACACGAAGTCGGGGACCCACACAGCGACGGCGGTTAGCAAAGCGCTGAGCCTTCTCTTGTGACAACGTCAAATTGTCCACCACATGGTTCCAAATCTGCTGCAACCTATCCACCACAGAATCCACCCCAGGACAGTCAGAAGGGTCAACCTGACCTGAGGAAAAACGAGGATGAAAACCAGAATTGCAAAAAAAAGGCGAAACTAAAGTAGCAGAACTAGCCCGATTATTGAGGGCGAACTCAGCCAATGGCAAAAAGGTCACCCAGTCATCCTGATCAGCAGAAACAAAACATCTCAGATAAGTCTCCAAGGTCTGATTAGTACGTTCGGTTTGGCCATTTGTCTGAGGATGGAAGGCCGATGAAAAAGATAATTCAATACCCATCTTAGCACAAAAGGACTGCCAAAACCTGGACACAAACTGGGATCCTCTATCAGACACAATATTCTCAGGAATACCATGCAAACGAACCACATTCTGAAAAAACAGTGGAACCAAATCAGAGGAGGAAGGCAGCTTAGGCAAGGGCACCAAATGGACCATTTTAGAAAAACGATCACAAACCACCCAGATAACAGACATCTTCCGAGAGACTGGAAGATCCGAAATAAAATCCATGGAAATGTGCGTCCAGGGCCTCTTCGGGACAGGCAAAGGCAAAAGCAAACCACTGGCACGAGAACAGCAAGGCTTGGCCCAAGCACAAATCCCACAGGACTGCACAAAGGAACGCACATCCCGCGACAAGGAAGGCCACCAAAAGGACCTAGCCACCAAATCCCTGGTACCAAAAATCCCAGGGTTACCTGCCAACACCGAAGAATGAACCTCGGAAATGACTCTACTGGTCCATCTATCTGGGACAAACAATCTCTCCGGTGGACAACGAACAGGTCTATTGGCCTGAAATTCCTGCAGTACCCGTCGTAAATCAGGGGAGATGGCAGACAAAATCACCCCTTCTCTGAGGACACCAGCCGGTTCAGAAACTCCTGGAGAGTCAGGCACAAAGCTTCTAGAAAGAGCATCAGCCTTCACGTTCTTCGAACCCGGAAGGTATGAAACCACGAAATTGAAACGGGAGAAAAACAGCGACCATCGAGCCTGTCTAGGATTTAGCCGTTTAGCAGACTCGAGATAAGTCAAATTCTTGTGATCAGTCAAGACCACCACACGATGTTTGGCTCCCTCAAGCCAATGTCGCCACTCCTCAAATGCCCACTTCATTGCCAACAACTCCCGATTACCAACATCATAATTCCGCTCGGCAGGCAAAAACTTTCTTGAAAAGAAAGCACATGGCCTCATCACAGAGCCATCAGAGTTTCTCTGTGACAAGACAGCCCCTGCTCCAATCTCAGAAGCATCAACCTCGACCTGGAATGGTAGAGAGACATCCGGCTGACGCAAGACATGAGCTGAAGAGAACCGACGTTTGAGCTCCTGAAAGGCCTCCACGGCCGCAGGAGACCAATTTGTCACATCAGAACCCTTCTTAGTCAAATCCGTCAAAGGCTTAACCACACTGGAAAAATTAGTGATGAAGCGACGGTAAAAATTAGCAAAACCCAAGAACTTCTGAAGACTTTTTACCGATATAGGTTGAGTCCAATCATGAATAGCCTGGACCTTGACTGGATCCATCTCAATGGTAGAAGGAGAAAAAATAAAGCCCAAAAAGGAAACCTTCTGGACTCCGAAGAGACATTTAGAGCCCTTCACAAACAAGGCATTGGCTCGCAGGACCCGAAATACCATCTGGACCTGCTTCACATGAGATTCCCAATCATCAGAAAAGACCAAAATATCATCCAGGTACACAATCATAAACCTATCCAGATACTCTTGGAAGATGTCGTGCATGAAGGACTGGAACACAGAAGGGGCATTAGAAAGCCCAAAAGGCATCACCAAGTACTCAAAATGGCCTTCGGGCGTATTAAATGCTGTTTTCCATTCATCGCCCTGCTTTATACGCACAAGATTATACGCTCCATGAAGATCTATCTTGGTGAACCAACTGGCCCCCCTAATCCGAGCAAACAGATCGGACAACAGTGGCAAAGGATACTGAAATTTGACCGTGATGTTATTTAGAAGGCGATAATCTATACAGGGTCTTAGAGAACCATCCTTCTTGGCCACAAAAAAGAACCCCGCACCCAAAGGGGACGAGGACGGGCGAATATGCCCCTTCTCCAAAGACTCCTTGATATAACTCCGCATAGCGGCATGTTCTGGTACAGACAAATTAAAAAGTCGTCCCTTAGGGAACTTACTACCAGGAATCAAATTTATGGCGCAATCACAATCCCTATGAGGAGGTAGGGCACTGGACTTGGGCTCATCAAATACATCCTGGTAGTCCGACAAAAATTCAGGGACTTCAGAAGGAGTAGAAGAAGCAATTGACACCAAAGGAGCATCGCCATGAATCCCCTGGCAACCCCAACTTGACACAGACATTGCAGGACTGGATTATGAGCCTGCAGCCATGGCAGACCCAACACGATCACATCATGCAAATTATGTAACACAAGAAAGCGAATCACCTCCTGATGTGCAGGAGTCATGCACATAGTCATTTGAGCCCAGTACTGAGGTTTATTCTTGGCCAATGGCGTGGCATCAATTCCCTTTAGTGGAATAGGGAATTGCAAAGGCTCCAAGACAAAACCACAGCGCCTGGCAAAAGACAAATCCATCAAATTCAGGGCGGCACCTGAATCCACAAAAGCCATAACTGAGTAGGATGACAGAGAGCAAATTAAAGTAACAGACAAAATGAATTTAGGTTGTACAGTACCAATGGTGACAGACCTAGCGAAGTTTTTTGTGCGCTTAGAACAATCTGAGATAACATGAGCAGAATCACCACAGTAAAAGCACAACCCATTCTGATGTCTGTGATTTTGCCGTTCAATTCTGGTCAGAATCCTGTCACATTGCATAGACTCAGGCTTCTGCTCAGAAAATACCGCCAGATGGTGCACTGGTTTGCGCTCCCGCAAATGCCGATCAATCTGAATGGCCAAAGACATTGACTCACTCAGACCCGCAGGCGTGGGGAACCCCACCATAACATCCTTAATGGCTTCAGAAAGACCCTTTCTGAAAATCGCTGCCAGGGCACACTCATTCCATTGAGTGAGCACAGACCATTTCCTAAACTTCTGACAGTAAACCTCTGCTTCATCCTGACCCTGACACAAAGCCAGCAAGATTTTCTCTGCCTGATCCACAGAATTAGGTTCATCATAAAGCAAACCCAGCGCCAGAAAAAACGCATCTACATTACGCAATGCAGGATCTCCTGGCGCCAGGGCGAATGCCCAGTCTTGAGGGTCGCCACTCAACAAAAAAATAATAATTTTAACTTTCTGAACAGGATCACCAGAGGAACGAGGTCTCAGAGAAATAAATAATTTGCAATTATTTTTAAAGTTCAAAAACCTAGATCTGTCTCCGGAGAACAACTCAGGAATAGGTATCTTAGGCTCTGACATAGGACTGCGAACTACATAATCCTGAATGTCTTGTACTCTAGCACTGAGATGATCCACACTAGAAGACAGACTCTGAAGGTCCATAGCTGCAGCTGAATTCTGAACCACCCAGAGATTAAGGGGAGAAGAGAGGCAAGACACACTGCAGAAAAAAAAAAAAAAAAAGAACTCAGGATTTCTCTTATCCCTCTTTTGCGATGCATTAACTCTTTACTGGCCTGCTGTACTGTTATGATCCGGTGGTAGGATCACCAAACTGACCTGATAGGTAAACAAGAATATTAGGACGAGCTCTGGGGATGTGGAAACTATACTGACCGCAACACTGAACCTATCCAATACACACTAAAGGCAGCCGTGGAGCGTTACCTAAAAACCTAGACGCCTCGTCACAGCCTGAGGAACTAACTACCCCTAGAGAGAAAGCCAAGCCTCACTTGCCTCACAGAAATGACCCCAAAGTTTAGACAGCCCCCACAAATAATAACGGTGAGTTAAGGGGAAAATACAAACGTAGTAATGAAAAACAGGTTTAAGCAAATGAGGCCCGCTAAAGCTAAATAGACTGAAGATAGCAAGGGATCTGTGCAGTCAGTACAAAAACTATCAAAAACTATCCACGCAGAAAATACAAGAACCCCCACACCGACTCACGAAGTGAGGGGCGCACTCTGCACCCCAGAACTTCCAGCAAGCAAAAAATCACATATAAGCAAGCTGGACTGAACTCATCATATAATGAAACATATTTTCAAGAGAAAAATGAGCAAACATGAACTAGCAAGACTTAGCTTCTCCGGATGGAGACAGGTCACAAGGAAGTCCAGAGAGATCAGAACCAGTACTGAATACAACGACAGCAGGCAACAAACAAAGGTGCAGGTGGAGTTAAATAGGAACCAGCAAAGCAGGAAATGAGGCAGCTGAGCCCATCTCCAGACCCGCAGTATCGCTAAAGGCCACCAGAGGGAGCCCAGACGGAATTCACAACAGGGATCTTGACAGTCACGGCGTGAATCGTGACAAGTGGTGGCAAGGCGGTGGGATATTAGAGCATTAGTGATTTGGTTTGAGCAATCATTCCTCTCACTAAAAACTTGCAGAAAGTTCTTGCGAGAACTCTGCGCAAATAAGTTTGGAGAACGAACTCAGTGTTTATTAGTGGTGAGACAATTGTGTACTGGTAATTATCCCCCCCTTCTCTTCATTTTTCTATCCTATCTTTTATTTGGCAACCATGGCTGCAAAAGGAGAAGCCTGGTACACCCAGCAGAAGAGGGACACTCTTTCTGGGATATGCACGTACCATGGCCTGAACCCCCAGAGCAAGACCAAGACTCAACTGGTCGCTGAACTGGTGCAATGGGAAGCCTCTCTAGGCCACTCCCAGAGCCCACAGATGCCAGCACCAGTGAACGTGGTGCTGCAGCAGAGGTCCAACCACTGAATGCCGGCCCTATTAGCAATCAGGGCGAAGTGGACCCCCACCTGCTGGCGGCCTTGGAAGAACTTCCCACTGATGACCATGATGGATGCCTACAGCTGATTCATCAATACCGGCAGGAGGCCCGAGCCGAGCGAGAGGCCCAGCGAGAGGCAGAGAGAGCCCAGCGAGAGGCAGAGAGAGCCGAGCGAGAGGCCCAGGCCCAGCGAGCCGAGCGAGAGGCCCAAGCGCAGCGGGAGTACCAGCTGCAGGTGGCCCAACTGCAAATGCAGGGGTCGTCCCAGTCCAGCCGTGAGCCCAGCAGCGCTGAGATGCCGAAGCCCCGGCCTGATCACTTCCCAGTTATGGAAAAGGATGGGGACTTGGACACGTTTCTGTGGGCCTTTGAGAAAGCCTGCAGACAGTACCAGCTGCCTACACAAGAATGGGCACGATACCTGACACCAGGGCTGAGAGGCAAAGCTCTGGAGGCGTTTGCTGCACTCCCTCAAGAACAAGATGGTGACTATGAGGCTATCAAGCAGGCCCTCATAGCCAAGTACCAGCTTACACCCGAGGTGTACCGTAAGAAGTTCCGGACCCTCCAACGTGGCCCACACGACAGTTACAGTGATGTGGTGCATGGATTGGGGACCCACTTTGACCAGTGGACCCAAGGACTGTCAGTGACCACCTTTGCACAGCTGCGAGACCTGATGGTCAAAGACCAGTTTTTCCATCTTTGCCCAGCTGAGGTGCGACAGTTCGTGATGGACAGAGAACCCAAAGACGTGACGAAAGCAGCGCAGATTGCCGATGCCTATGAGGCCAACCGTAGATCGGAAGTGCGGAAGCCAGTCACCACCAGCTGGAGAGGGGGTAAGCCTGCAACCAACGCCAGTACCCCTGCCAGCCAACACACCAGAGGTCCTGTCCCCGTGGCCAACAGCACCAGACCTACCACCGAACTTCGCCAGTGTTACCACTGCAGGCAGCCTGGTCATATCAGTCCCCAGTGTCCAGTCAAGCAGAAGAACCTCCCAGCCAAGGCCCCAGGGCCTAATGCAGCAGTTCTTTTGGTGGGTGGTGTGGTTGGGAGGGTGTGTGACAACGTACAGCGCGTCACTGTGGGAGGTCATGGTGCTACAGGCCTCAAGGACACCGGGGCTGAACGAACCCTCATCTGACCCGAACTGGCGGCCCCTGAAGAAATCATTCCGGGGAAAACCTTAACTGTCACGGGGATTGGGGGCATCAGCTGTCCCTTGCCAATGGCCCGGGTTTATATTGATTGGGGTGCTGGGAGCGGGGTGAAGGTAGTGGGGCTGTCTGATAACACTGGTCAACAGCATTTTTGGTGCCAAAAATATTTCATCGAATTTAGGGTATTTTTGGGGTGCTGATTCTGAATATGTCATCAGTTTTGCCAGATTGGCTCAAGTTTTTGAGATTTTTGGTATCTTATTTATAGCACTTGTTGGTAAATGCGACGCATCATCTCATTAATTTCTTTGGATTAGTACTTGAACTGAGCAGTTCTCAATATAGTTTTGTGTTAATTAGTGTTCTAAAAGTTTGTTCATAGCTTGATTTTTGCACTAACTTTATGTTGTTGTCTGTTTTCCAGTGAAAAGCATGAACTCATCAAGAAGAAGTTGTCTTAACGATCCAGACTCATTCTGTTACATTTGTGGTGAATACACACTGCCAAAACATAGAAGAAACATAACAGACTTCGTAAAAAAAGTGTATTTTGCCTATTTTGGGGTTATGCTTGGGGACCAAGACAAGTTTGGGGCACCACACATAGTGTGCAAAGCATGTATCGAATTATTATGAAAATGGAGCAAAGGACAAAGAAAAAGCTTCAAATTTGGTGTTCCAATGGTGTGGAGAGAGCCAAAAAATCATCATGATGACTGTTATTTATGGTAAACACAGGTACAGGCACATCTTCACAATGAGGGACAGGCCTTCTTGCAGATTCCATGTTACTCCCATTTTCGTTTCTTATGCTTATTGAATCCTTGCACTTGCACTGCACAGAAATAACAGTCATCATGATGATTTTTTGGCTCTCTCCACACCATTGGAACACCAAATTTGAAGCTTTTTCTTTGTCCTTTGCTCCATTTTCGTAATAATTCGATACATGCTTTGCACACTATGTGTGGTGCCCCAAACTTGTCTTGAGAACTGCTCAGTTCAAGTACTAATCCAAAGAAATTAATGAGATGATGCGTCGCAACAAGTGCTATAAATAAGATACCAAAAATGTCAAAAACTTGAGCCAATCTGGCAAAACTAATAGCATATTCAGAATCAGCACCCCAAAAATACCCCAAATTCATTAAAATATTTTGGACACCAGAAAAAAAATTTTTTTTTGTTGACCTGTGAATTTGCCCACTGATGTTTTGTTGGGGACTGATTTGGGGAGGTTGGTTGCATACTACGTCATTGACACCCCTCCCCAATCTACTAATGAGGGTAACGTTAACCCTGATGATGATGATGATGATGATGGTGATGATGATGATGATGGGAAATCGTATGTGTTACCTGATCATGCTTTATCTTGTAATGATGCATCTGATAACCATTTTTTCCCTAGGATTGATGATGAAAATGTTTTACCTGTGCCAACTGAACCTGATAATGATGTTTCTGTGAAAGTTGATGTGTCCGTAGGTACAGGAGTGCTCAGCCACGTCGCTCTGCGGAGTGAAACGGCTGAGGAACCCCTAGCAGGGGCAAGTGTCGGTGCTACAGGAAATGGGGAGATACATGGGAACCGTGAGGAAGGTGATGCCATGCAATTGACCAGTGCCACCGAGGAAGGTAACTGGCCCATAAGTAGCAATGCTCCTGATGTAATGGGGGTGGATGGGGAGATAGAGCCCATAGCAGCGTCGGCTGATGGGTCTGTAGAAATCCCCGGGGAGACAGCCTACGTAGCTGCTGTCACCCGCAGTCAGAGTGCCCGGAACGCAGATAACTGTCTGCCTCCCGGACCCTCCTCGGTCATCAGTATGACTGAACCAGAGGTGGACCCAGAGCAGGTCCCAGAGGGCTCCCGTGGGGAAGGGACCCTGACGTCGCTTCTGGCTTCCCCTAGCCAGGAGTTTCAGGCCGCTCTGCACACGGATGCGAGCCTAGAGAGTTTGAGACAACTTGCCGGGACGCCATTCTCCGGGAATGATAAGGAGAAGGTGTTCTGGGAAGGAGGAAGGTTGTACCGGGAGACAGTACCTGGAGAATCACAAAAGGAGTGGTTGAGGGAAAGACAGCTGGTCGTCCCGCAGCAATTCCGGGGTGAGTTGTTGCGGATTGCCCATGAGATCCCGCTAGCTGGACACTTGGGGATCAGCAAAACTAAGGCCCGGCTGTCTCAACACTTCTATTGGCCTAAGATAGGGACAGATGTGTCAAACTACTGCCGCTCCTGTGTCACCTGTCAAAGAGTGGGGAAGGCGGGGCTTGCTCTTAAGGCTCCCATGATCCCTTTGCCAGTGATAGAGGAGCCTTTCCAGAGGATCGCGGTGGACCTTGTGGGCCCGCTGGCTGTCCCCAGCAGCTCTGGAAAGCGATTTATTCTTACTGTGGTAGACTACGCTACCCGGTACCCAGAGGCAGTAGCTCTGTCTTCAACTAGGGCAGATAAGGTGGCGGACGCCCTGTTGGCTATTTTTTCATGTGTAGGATTTCCCAGGGAAATGCTTACTGATCAAGGGACCCAATTTATGTCTCGCCTAATGGAGGCTCTCTGTAAGAAAATGCAGGTGAAGCACCTGGTATCGAGTGCGTATCACCCACATACCAATGGCTTGTGTGAACGCTTCAATGGTACCCTCAAACAGATGCTACGCATGCTGGTTGAGACTCAAGGGCGCGACTGGGAGCGGTACCTCCCACACCTGCTATTCGCTTACCGAGAGGTTCCGCAGGCCTCGACGGGGTTCTCCCCCTTCGAGCTCCTGTATGGCAGGCGAGTCCGGGGACCCCTTGGGTTGGTAAGAGAATCCTGGGAAGAGGAGCCGAACCCTTCTGAAGTGTCCATAGTGGAGTATGTCGTGCGCTTCCGTGACAAGATGCAGACCTTGATGCAGTTGGTGCATGACAACATGACGCAGGCTCAGGTTGATCAGAAGCACTGGTACAACCAGAACGCCCGGGAGCGGACCTACCACGTGGGTCAAAAGGTGTGGGTGCTGGTCCCCGTACCAACAGATAAGCTTCAGGCAGCCTGGGAGGGCCCGTACGTCGTCCACCAACAGCTCAACCCGGTCACCTACGTGGTCACGCTTGACCACGCTCGGGGTAGGCGAAAGGCCTTTCACGTCAACATGATGAAGGCTCATCACGAACGTGAACCTTTCGTCCTACGGGTCTGCAGCTTGCCCGAAGACGGGGAGGAAGACACCCTCCTGGACATGCTGGCCCAAGCCAAGGCCAATGGGTCCATTGAGGACGTGGAGGTAAGCGCCTCGCTAGATGAACCACAGCGGTTGTAGTTGCAAACCACACTGGAACCCTTCCGGGTCGTGTTCTCCAACCGACCTGGGAGGACTGAGTTAGCCGTCCACGAGGTGGACACCGGGAATCACGCCCCACTACGGCAAACACCCTATCGAATCTCTGACCAGGTGCAGCAGATTATGCGCCAGGAGATCGATGAGATGTTACAGCTGGGGGTGATTCGACGGTCAAAGAGCGCGTGGGCCTCACCTGTAGTTCTCGTGCCAAAAAAGGACCGGACCACCCGGTTCTGCGTGGACTACAGGGGGCTCAACGCCATTACAGCCTCTGACGTGCACCCAATGCTGCGCATCGAGGAGCTGCTTGAGAAGTTAGCTGGCGCAAAATACCTGACAATCATGGATCTGAGTCGCGGATACTGGCAGATTCCCCTGAGCCCCGAGGCGCAGGAGAAGTCCGCCTTTATCACACCCTTTGGACTGTACGAGTCCACGGTCATGCCCTTCGGCATAAAGAATGCCCCTGCCACTTTCCAGCGGATGGTCAACCTCCTGCTTCAGGGACTGGAGAAGTATGCAGTGGCGTACTTGGATGACATTGCCATCTTCAGTCCCTCCTGGGGGGAACACCTGCAGCATCTCGAGGAGGTGCTCAGGCGAATCCACCAAGCAGGACTGACTATCAAGCCAGGAAAGTGCCAGATGGGCATGAGTGAGGTCCACTACCTGGGGCACCGGGTTGGCGGAGGCACCCTGAAGCCAGAGCCTGAGAAAGTGGGCGCGATCGTGAACTGGCCCACTCCTGGGACCAAGAAACAGGTGATGTCCTTCCTGGGCACTACAGGGTACTATAGGCGCTTTGTGCAGCACTATAGTAGCCTGGCAAAACCTTTGACGGACCTCACCAGGAAGAAGCTACCCCACATCGTCAACTGGACAGATGGCTGTGAGGGGGCCTTCCAGGCGTTGAAAACCGCACTGTGCAACGCCCCTGTGTTGAAAGCAGTCGACAGCAGTCGACCGTTCTTGGTACAGACTGATGCCAGCGAGTTTGGCCTTGGTGCTGTGCTCAGTCAGGTTGACTCGGAGGACCAAGAGCACCTGAGCCGGAAACTTTTGCCGAGGGAAGTGGCCTACTCCACCATCGAGAAGGAGTGCCTGGCCATAGTCTGGGCTCTGCAGCGCTTGCAGCCCTACTTGTACGGTCGCCCCTTCACTGTGGTGACCGACCACAACCCTCTGCACTGGCTAAACGCCATGTGTGGAACCAATGGCAGGTTGCTACGTTGGAGCCTTGCCCTTCAGCAATTTGACTTCACCATTAAACACAAAGCGGGCAAAGAGCATGGGAATGCTGACAGACTCTCCCGCCAGGGTGAACCCACGGAGGTGCGCATGGAGGCATACCGAGAGGTTCTGCCACCGTAGCGCACGCCAAAAGGGGGAGGTGTCACGATATGGTATGAAATAAGTTAGTTTCTCTGCCAGCACACATAGGGGGGGCAGTGACCCCCCTTCACTCTGTGTTAAGCCTGTCTTGTCAGTGAGTGTACAAGTTTTATTGCTTCTAGCTGCAAATGCCTGACTTCAGCTGCCAAGCCTCAGCCCCCGCCAAGGTATTTACGACCGGCATTTCCTGCCATGTAAGCTCTTGTCCAGCTATAACTGGATGAGAAACTTCCAGAATCATGAAAGTCTTTTGTTCTGTTTTTGTAAGATATTAGGCCAACAATGGGAGATAGGAACTCAAAAACATATCGTCATAATCACACTCGGAGGATCTACCCATCCCTCGAAACACGGGCTTCTAACTCCATCTAATATAGAAGTAGGGATTTCTCTGCAAATATGTATCCCAGATAGGACATATTTGATCTCACTAGAATGCCAGCGATAATACGAGATGAATGCTGGGTATGGTAGGATTATGACATGTTCTGTAGCGAAGTTACGGGCATCAGATATATTTCATGCCCTGTCAGTAAAAAGGAAGAGGTAGGAGGGATTGGAAAAGCCAGCCCTTTCTGTGAGGTCACAGGCTGTAGGTTTTAAGTGCTGGCCGGCGTCCAAGAGGGTCAGATTTGAGTTTTTACCTGAAGAGCCCAGAGTGCACGCCCTGATGCACTGGGATAGATGGAAAGTCCCCCTAGCCTGTTGCCTGCAATGCTTTGAACAACTGTAAGTGTTATTTTTCATGTTATTCCCTTTTTTTTATAATTACCTTGTACATATTTGCAATTGTCTCATTTGTAACATCTTTGTAAAAAATTTTGATAAAGCACTGCCTACATTTTGTGGGGTATATTATTTCATGCCAGTTCTTTCTCCATGCTCTAAAAACGTACCCTGTTTCTTGAAGGGAATTTACGCTACTGTTTTGGGTTAGCTTCGGACCCGTTGAATCGAAGCTGGTGGCAGTAATACCGTGTACTGTGCAGGCCTTTGGGTGTCACTGTAGCGACTGCGGCTTGATAATTATTGTTCCTGCCTGAGCGGGAGTAGTTCATCGCGTCGCTGCAGCGTGCCCAATAGCCAGTACAAAGCAGGCAGCCTTTCTGGCGACTAATTACCCTAGGTGCAGTACCTAATCTGACCTGAGAGAAAGGGGGGTGCCAGAGAGCTGCGAAGTGTTAAGTGGAACTGTAAGCGGGATATACACAAATCCCGGCAGTTCATGGTATATTGAAGAGCAGTGGGATACCTAAAATAAGCCCCTGCTGTAAACTAAGAGGTCAATAGCCATGTGTGTGTTTTTTTCATCACATTGTGGCAGTGGAGGGATAACTAAGATAAGCCCCCCTGCACATGTGATAGCCGTCTGTTGGTCTAAAGTCACCCCAATCCGTGACATATTGGTGGCAGTGGTCAGGAATCCCTGTGGATTTCGTGACAAACTGCTGGCCGCGGCTAAGGGATCTTGACAGTCATGGCGTGAATCGTGACAGTGCCAGACTGCTAACAGGCAAGACTTCCGTGTCCTCACCAACAGGACGACTGACCATGCAGTCCTCCTCCTCCTCATCCTCATCCTCCTCTCTCCCTGTCCTCAGGCCATTCCCACTGAACAGACAGTACTGTATAACAGCTGTGCTTGTAGTACCATCTATAGCACATGAATGTAGCTCCTGTTCTTCCTCCTCCTCCGCCTCATTGCCTACCAATCCACGTTCATAAGACATGAGGCTGGGCTGAGCGTAATCCCCCTGCATGGTTCCTTGCTCCATGTCCTCGTGCTCTGCCTGCAATGTATCCTCTTTAATTGTGAGCAGAGAGGTTTTCAGAATGCTAAGAAGCGGGATGATGACGCTAATTATGGCGTCATCGCCGCTAACCATCTTGGTGCAGTCCTCAAAGTTTTGGAGGATGGTACACATGTCTGACATCCATGTCCACTCTTGAGGTCTTATGTGTGGAGTCTAAACTGAATATTGATGGCCTTGTTGGTAGTCAACAACTGCCCTCTTCTGCTCAAAAATCCTTTCCAAGATATGCAGCGTAAAGTTCCAGCGTGTGGGGACATCACACACCAGCAGGTGAGCTGGAAGCTGCAAACGCTGCTGAAGCATGGCAAGGGTGGATGAAACTATAGCTGACTTTCTAAAATGGCCAAACAGATGGCGTACTTTCACTAGCAATCCGGCTGCTCCAGATAGCTTTTCAGAAAACGTTGAGCCATGAGGTTAAGCACATGGGCCAGGCAAGGTACGTGTGTGAGCTCACCTTGCCTCAGAGCTGCCACCATGTTGCGGCCATTGTCACACATGACCATGCCTGGCTGTGGGTTCGGCGGTGTCATCCAAACATCTGACTGCTCTTTCAGCGCTGTCCACAACTCTTCTGCATTGTGCGGTTTGACACCTATGCAGATTAGCTTCAACACAGCCTATTGCCGCTTGGCTGAGGCAGTGCTGCAGTGCTTTCAGCTTCTGACTGATGTGTTGATTTCAGAGATGGAGGATGAAGAAGAGGAGGAGGAGGAGGAGGTGCAGGAGCTGTAGACTGTGGAGGCAACCCTGATTGACATAGGGCCAGCAATCCTCGGCGTGGGGAGGATGTGTTCCATCCCAAGGTCCGATTGGGTCCCGGTTTCCACTATGTTAACCCAGTGTGCCGTCAGTGAGATGTACCATCCCTGTCCTCAAGCACTTGTCCATGTGTCCATGGTTAGATGGACTTTCCCTGTAACATCATTGTTGAGGGCACGAGTAATGTTGTGGGACACATGCTGGTGTAATGCCGGTACGGCACACTGGGAGAAATAGTGGCGACTGGGGACCAAGTACCTTGGAATGGCCACCGCCATCAGGTTGTGGAAAGCTTCCATCTCAATGAGCCTAAAAGGCAGTATTTCTAGCGCAAGCAGAAGAGAAATATTAGAATTTAGGACTGTGGCCTGTGGGGTGTTGGCTGGGTATTTCCGCTTGTGTTCCAAAGACTGGGTTATATACAACTGAAGGCTGTGCTGGGACAAGGACGTGGAAGGGCTTGATAATGGTGCTGCTTGACTGTGGGCCACAACAGATGCAGGGCTAGAGGCATCTTCACATGCACAGTGTACTGGGGATTGGTTTCTATGCAAAACAGTGGAATAAGCAGTGGTGTGACCTGCAGACAGTGGTCCTGGAGCCTGGGGTTCAACCCACAAAGTTGGGTGTTTGCTGCCATGTGCCTGATCATGCTGGTGGTGGTCAGGCTGGTTGTTTTGCTACCCCTGCTGATGCGGGCATGGCAGGTGCTGCAAATGGCCTGTTTGAGGTTATCAGCAAACTCTTTAAAAAAATAACCAGACTCAGGAAGATCTATCAGTTGGAATGGCAACTTCCCTCATGTTGGTGTTACGGGGAACGGATGCACGCCTTCTGTCTGTGGCCACCACACTGCTTCTTCCTGCCTGTTGGGGTGATATGCCTCCTTCCCCATGTGTGCTGCTGCCCTCACTCTGCATGTCCTCCTGTCAGGTTGGGTCAGTCACATAGTCATCCCCACCTCGTCTTCCACATCCACACCCTGCTCATCCTCCTGTCTTTCTGGCAATTGCGTCTCATCATTGTCCACCTCTTTTGACACTTTCACATCATCGCTTTCGTGTGACCGGAGCTGGTCAAAGCTTTGGGCATCTCTACATGCGATCTCATCTGTCCCCACTTCAAGGTGACCATCCGAGAGTTCTGAATCTTGAAATGGAAAACTGAACAGCTCTTCAGAGTGTCCAAGTGTGGGACCAGTTGTCTCAGGGCACTCGGCATGGTGGTAGGAAGGAGGATCAGGGTGAGGAACATCCGGGCCACACTCACGGCTACTCAGACTTGACCGTGTGGAAGACATGGTGGTGGTGGTTGCTAAGTGACTGGAAGCATTATCCGCTATCCAACCACAACCATTTCACACTGCTCTGGCTTCAATAGTGGTGTGCTGCGGTCCCCTAGAAACTGGGACAAGAAGGTCGAGCAACAAGATGGGGGTCTTTGTTGTTGCCCACTTTCACCTTTGCCATGGCCTTGTCCTCTGCATGCACCATCATCATCACATCCACTTCCCCGTCCCTTGCTTTGCCCATTTTAAATGAACTACTGCACTATTTCAAATGCTCAACACAAATATATTTATTAGTAGCAAAATAATATCTGATCAGTATGCCTGCAAATCTATAATTTTTCAAACCCAAACACCAGGCAGGCTGAGGCCTGACATAACAGACTGTATTAAATTTTGGGGGCTTTTTTGTGAAGTTAATTTATGCAAAATAGTGCTGTATATAAGTAGAGTAACAGACAACAAAAAAAGTGGTCCACCGGCCTTCACTGCCCAAACTTGGAGCATGCAGATATATGAGGGCTGTCCTGGAAATACCACACTGGCAAATATGTGGCGTTTTTTTATTTTTTATGCTAAATAGTGCTGTATATAGTTACATATGCAAATTGCCTCTGCAGAGAAAAAGAGGACTTAAACTCTATAGCGCCACTGTTTGGATGTAGCGATCCTACAAGTCACAATCAACCCTTTAACGAGTCGTGCAAAATGACTTAGGATAAAAGCCAAATCAGTATCTCAATTCGCAGACAAAGAGAAACGTTACCCCTTAGACCCCAGTCCATAGCCTCTCACCTAGCCAAATTAGTTCTCATGCATTGCACTGACGAGGGCCAACATCCCGAATCACCGTGTCTGCGAATTGAGATACCGATTTGGCTTTTATCCTAACTCATATTGCACGACTCGTTAAAGGGTTGATTGTGACTTGTAGGATCGCTACTTCCAACAGGTGGCGCTATAGAGTTTATGTCCTCTTTTTCTCTGAAGAGGCAATTTGCATATTAAAATTTCCAGAGGAGCATTGCACGGCGAATAAGCCTCCTTACTTTGACAATCCAGAGCTGGTATGTCACTCTCCATAAGGAGACCCCTTAGACCACAGTATATAATTACAGTAACAGACAGCAGAAAAAGTGGTTCACTAGCCTACAATGCCCAAACTTGGAACACGCAGATATATGAGCGCTGTCACGGAAATAACACACTGGCAAATATGTGGCCTTTTTATATTTTTTTATGCTAAGTAGTTCTGTATATAATTACAGTAACAGACAGCAAAAAAAGTGGTCCACCGGCCTACAATGCCCAAAGTTGGAATACGCAGATATATGAGCGCTGTCATGGAAATACCACACTGGCAAATACGTGGCCTTTTTATATTTTTTTATGCTAAATAGTGCTGTATATAATTAGAGTAACAGACAGCAAAAACAGTGGCAAAATGGCCTAAAATATCAAAACTTGGAGCACGCAGATATATGAGAACTTGTTTGGTGAATTTAAAACACACACAAAAAGTGGCACAAGGCTAGCACACACAACTATGCTACGTATGCCTGACAAACTATGATTTTTAAACAGGCCTCAGTCTGACAGAACACACTGTATATTTTTTTGAGGGGGGGTGAATTTTGGGGAAAAATAAAATGCAACTAGGTATATAGTAAAGAAGCTGTAGCAGCAGCAGCAGACAGTAATCAAGCTTTGGGAGGGATACAGTGGGAGCTATGTACGCACATACAGTGCCTGCAGGCCTTGTACTGATGTAGATATGCTGTGCCCTGCCTACCTAGCGCTGCAGTATCGGGATCCAAGAATTAGCCCTAAAAAGGACTGTTGGTTTCTCAGGAGTTGTGGATTTAAGAGTTGCAGATGATTCGCCCGCCAGGGCTGTGGGGTACCCGGTATCGGGTCCAGTGTACACAGGGGAATGTCAGGGTGGCGATCCGGTCCGTGGCCCTGGGCGTCCATGTTAAAAGGGGAATTGAATAAAGTTTATGTTCATGACTAGTGTTGAGCATTCCGATACCGCAAGTATCGGGTATCGGCCGATACCTAGCGGTATCGGAATTCCGATACCGAGATCCGATACTTGCCGCGTATCGGATACCGGAATCGGGAGTTGCCAGGATTCAAACTGCACAAATTTGTACGAAATCAGCCAATGAGAATGATTCCAAGTGTGGGCACATCCTGTTCAGCATGGAGGGCCTGAAACTACTGGCAAGGCTGTGATTGGCTGCTGAAATGATGTCATGATGCAGTTTAAAAGTCGCTGGCGCCATTTTGCGCTCACTCTGCTGTGAATTCAGTTAGTGACAGGACGCTGTTTGCTGACTGAGGGCCAGTTTAGAGATAGCGATTTGCTTCTTTGTGCTTTTCAAAGGCTAATTTAGCAACCGCTGTGTTCACCTACTAATCACCTTGCTTTTGCCTTGTAGCGCTGTTTTCACAGCGATCTGCAAGGTCTGTGTGTGTGTGTGTGTGTGAGTGCAGCCCACTCTCTAGTCTGAGTGCAGCCATAGGCCATCCATAGCTGATTGTATTCAGTTCAGGGAGGGTGGTTCATTGCCTCATACTGTTCTTTTTTTTTTTTCAAGTAGTGTAGTCTGCTGCTCATTTTTTAAAAAAATTCCTATTAGTGTCTTTCCACCCGTCTCCAGCTAACTTGTGGAAAAACACTACATAGGATAACGTAGAGGAGGGTTTTTGGGCCTTGCAGCGCCGTTTACGGCTGTCTGCACGGTCTCCGTGTGACTGCAGCTCGCCCTGTAGTCTGTGAGCAGCCATAGCCTGGTTGTCTCCAGCTCAGGGTTCTTCACTGCGTCATACCGTAAAATCAATTTTCCTTTTGTTTTAAGTAGTGCAGACTGCTGCACATTTTTTCAAAAAATTCCTATTAGTGTCTTTCCACCCGTCTCCAGCTAACTTGTGGAAAAACACTACATAGGATAACGTAGAGGAGGGTTTTTGGGCCTTGCAACGCCGTTTACGGCTGTCTGCACGTTCTCCGTGTGACTGCAGCTCGCCCTGTAGTCTGTGAGCAGCCATAGCCTGGTTGTCTCCAGCTCAGGGTTCTTCACTGCGTCATACCGTAAAATCAATTTTCCTTTTGTTTTAAGTAGTGCAGGCTGCTGCACATTTTTTCAAAAAATTCCTATTAGTGTCTTTCCACCCGTCTCCAGCTAACTTGTGGAAAAACACTACATAGGATAACGTAGAGGAGGGTTTTTGGGCCTTGCAGCGCCATTTACAGCTGTCTGCACGGTCTCCATGTGACTGCAGCTCTCTCTGTTGTCAGTTCAGCCCCCAAAAAATAAATAAATAATAAAGTTCACCAAACACACCAGTGACACCACTTTACATTTGTGTAGGCCACATTAGCTCATATTAAAGTCTAGTCCACACTTTAGAAAATTAGTGTTTCTTATACCTGTTAGTTGTTCAGGAATAAGCACACAAAGCCGTTAGTACTTTTCTGCTTATCTTTATCAGTCAACCAAGATGAAGAAGGCAGTGAGTAAGGCACGTGGGCGTGGGCGCGGAGCAGGGAGAGGACGTGGGGATTCTGTGCCTGCTGCGGGCACCGGTGACTCATCAGCACCCACTTTCACCAGGGAACAGTCCTTCATGCGCAGCTTTGTCGCAGAGCGCCGTACACCGCTGCTGCGTGAAGAACAAATTGAAGCCGTTGTCGGATGGATGGCAGCTAATGCATCAACTTCAATTAGTGCCACATCCTCTCATCCTCTCAGACACAGAGCACTGGAGAGCAGCCATCTGTCTCTTCACCACCTGC
Organism: Ranitomeya variabilis; assembly: GCF_051348905.1. Lineage (NCBI taxonomy): Eukaryota > Metazoa > Chordata > Amphibia > Anura > Dendrobatidae > Ranitomeya > Ranitomeya variabilis. The sequence continues at coordinate 556,679,584 of NC_135232.1, read as the reverse complement.
CAAATTGCCCAGGCAGACAGAGATCCCAGGACAGGAGCCGTCTCTACTTCTGTTCTCAGAATCTCTTGGCTTGGAAACAGGGGGCCAGCCAAGCAGCATTGGAGAAATGGAAGAAGAGGCAGGGTGCAGTGATGCCCAACAGCTTTTTCTCTCTTCATCTGAAGAGGCGGGTGGGCCAGTGGCTCCGGTCACCACATCGCAGGACGCATCCGCTGATGACACTCAGGTGCCACTTTCTGGTGCATGCTCTGCTGCTGAGACTACCCAGGAGGAGCAGTTGGGGGCAGAGGGTAGTGTAGATGATGAGGTCCTTGACCCATCTTGGCGTGAGGGACAGGAAGGTGGTGGGAGCAGCTCTGAGGAAGAGATTCCCCGTACGGCCCAAAGAGGGAGAGGGAGGGGGAAGACTGCGGATCCTGCAGCCTCCGCTTTGGCACCCGTTAGGAGCGTGTCTCTTCCAAAAGCCAAAAAGGGCGCTCCCAAGACTTGCAGTGCCTGGTCCTTTTTTGACACAGTTGCAGATGACATTTGCTATGTCAAATGCAAGGTGTGTCATCACAAAGTCAAAAGAGGTCGAAATGTCAGCAACCTCAATACCTCCAACATGTGGAAACATGTGCGCACCAGGCACGCGGCGGAGTTAGAAAGACACACTGAAGAGCTAGGCCAACCAACAGCGGCAGCTACCACCTCTTCAGCTCGTGTTGCCTCTTCCTCCAGCTCACACGCAGCTGGTTCGGCTTCCTCCCAGGATCGCCGTGGAAGAACCTCTGGCCCTGTTGTCCAGAGACCCGCTGTAATTCCACCCGCAGCACCACTTTCCCAGTCATCCACACACTCCCAGCCCAGTGTACAGCCTTCGGTAGTACAGGCATGGGAGAAAAGGCGGCCTTTCTCGTCAAACCACCCACGAGCACAGGCTCTGACTGCAGGCATTGCCAAACTTCTGTCACTGGAAATGCTGTCATTCAGGCTGGTGGAGACTGACAGCTTCCGTGACTTGATGTCATTGGCAGTCCCACAGTACAATGTGCCCAGCCGCTTTTACTTCAGCAGGCAAGCCGTCCCTGCCCTGCACAAGCATGTGCAGCCGCGCTGGCCGAGAGCCCGCCTCGCATTGTCTTCTGATTTAATCCCACTGGGGGCCTGAGATCCATGGACATGCGCAGTGCATATCTTCACCTCCGCCTCTCACTCATCTCCCTTCACCTTCTTCAGACTGTGCGCCGTCAGCTGATCCCTAATAGCATGCCACGGCCATGACGCCGCACAGTCTGAAGAAGCCGTAGGGAGGGGAGTGAGAGGCGAGGATATGCACTGCGCATGGCCATGGATCCCAGGCCCGCAGTGGGATTACATTAGACGACACTGCTAGGCGGGCTCTCGGCCAGCGCGGCCGCACAGGCGCAGCCAGCCTGACACCAAATGATGTCAGAAGATGGGCAGCGCTAAGTGTGCCTGGCCAAGGGATAACATAACAGCGCAGGCTCCAGGATGGAATCAAACAACGCTGAGGAGCCGGGGCACGGCGCCGGGGGGGTAAGAATGACGGCTGTGCTGCGTCATATTACGAAGGAAAGTCCGACCTCCGGGACGGTCTCACGGTTTCAGGGGACACATTTTATAAGTGTTTAGTTCTGTGTTTGCAAGGAGCATAATGAAAAGAGCCACCTTTTCCTTTTGCATCTTTTGTGCTGCACAAGCTGGATCTTTCAGCTACAAACGCCTTGGGAGGGGGGGTTAAAGGTTCCCTTTCGACTTTCTCCAATCAGGCTTCGGCCTACATTGTGTTCCTCTGCTTCTCCTGCTGTCCCTGGGCTCCAACACCGCTAGTTGTTGCCTGGTAGTGCTGTACGCACAGTCAACAGTCGCTCCTCTGTTATTGGGGTTCAGTAACGTCAGCTGTTCCCCAGCTGTGTGTGTGGCAATCCCTCCTATCTCCTCCACCTCCTCCTCCTCCTGTCCCTGGGCTCCAACACCGCTAGTTGCCGTCCAGAAGTGCTGCCTGCACAGTCCCAACAGTCCCTCCTCTGTTATTGGGGTTCAGTAACGTCAGCTGTTCCCCAGCTGTGTGTGTGGCAATCCCTCCTATCTCCTCCACCTCCTCCTCCTCCTGTCCCTGGGCTCCAACACCGCTAGTTGCCGTCCAGAAGTGCTGCCTGCACAGTCCCAACAGTCCCTCCTCTGTTATTGGGGTTCAGTAACGTCAGCTGTTCCCCAGCTGTGTGTGTGGCAATCCCTCCTATCTCCTCCACCTCCTCCTCCTCCTGTCCCTGGGCTCCAACACCGCTAGTTGCCGTCCAGAAGTGCTGCCCGCACAGTCCCAACAGTCCCTCCTCTGTTATTGGGGTTCAGTAACGTCAGCTGTTCCCCAGCTGTGTGTGTGGCAATCCCTCCTATCTCCTCCACCTCCTCCTCCTCCTGTCCCTGGGCTCCAACACCGCTAGTTGCCATCCAGAAGTGCTGCCCGCACAGTCCCAACAGTCCCTCCTCTGTTATTGGGGTTCAGTAACGTCAGCTGTTCCCCAGCTGTGTGTGTGGCAATCCCTCCTATCTCCTCCACCTCCTCCTCCTCCTGTCCCTGGGCTCCAACACCGCTAGTTGCCGTCCAGAAGTGCTGTCTGCACAGAGCCAAACACCTCGCCAATGTGTTAGTGGGGTTCAGTAATGCCTGCTGCTCCCCTGCTGTGTATACGGCAACGTGTCTTGCGACTGCCACGCAGGCACAACAAGTTAAATTTAAGGGAACCTGTCCCCCCCCAGGCGTTTGTTACTGAAGGAGACACCTTGTGCAGCAGTAATGATGCAAAGGGAAAAAGTGCCTCTTTTCGTGGTGCTCCTTGCACATGCTGAACCTAACACTTTTGAAATGTGTCCCCTCACACGGTTAAACCGTCTGGTCGGTGGAACTTTCCTTTGTCATGTGACGCAGCACAGCCGTCATTCTTACCCCCTTGGCGCCGTGCGCCTCCTCCTCAGCGTTGTTTGAATCTGTCCCGGAGTCTGCGCTGTTATGTTATGGTCATCCAGCTAGAACATTTGTCTTGATTTTATAATCATGTTTGTCTTGTTTCCATGTCCATGTGTGTCCACTTTGTTGGATTGACCAACTCAACTAATTACAATACCGGTGTGTTGACCGGATACTAATATATAAGTATGAGACATGACATGTACCAGGTATCATGATTAAGGGTGCTTAGTCACCAGAAACGCGTTGATCTTGGTTTTAAAAAATTTTTTGTGTGCTGATGTTTTATCCTTACACGATACTTCTGGAAGTGAAATAAAAGTTATGGATTTTTCACTGCATCGTTGAGCTGGATCTTTTCCTTTTCCTGTTCGTCTACGCCCTGACACAGCGGTTCCGTGCTCCGAGCTCTTGGGAATGTCGATATGGTGAGCTGGACTTTGTTTTTTCTTGCTGTTATGTTATCCCTTGGCCAGGCACACTTAGCGCTGCCCGTCTTCTGACTTTGGGACACTGCGGCTTACGCCACTGTCCCCTGACTGCTGCGCCTTCCCCCTGTGTTAGAAACAGATCTCCCATCCAGTGAGACCAAAATGGAATATGGGGTTAACTCCCCGTGGAGGGGGCGGAGCTTATCTCCTGCTCTTGGCGCCGGGAAGTGCTGAAGCACATCCGATCCCTGGACCCGGACCTGTTGGGCTGCCGGATCATGGACCTGCTGGAGCATGCGGTGAGGGATAGGATCGGCAGGGAAGGAAGCGCTTGGTTAGCAGCTTTGCTGACTGGGAGCGACTCCTTCCCTGTTATGGTGCAGGCGATGCCGCCGGAGGGTCGGCGCTCTCGCAGAGCCACCCGGCCTCCGGCACGGCTGAGCCCGCCATTATATTCAAAGAAGAGCGCGCGCATTTCGCGTGCGCGCGCTTCTTCTGATTCGGGCGCCAGGCGCAGTAGTACGGCGGGAAGCAGCGTCGTACCTCAGGTGGGGGAGGATCAGGGATCGGCGCTGCGCGACACGTGCATTAGTACAGCCCCTGCTGCCCCAGTGACAGGAAGAAGGAGTGCAGGTCTGCAAGTGCCAGCATTATTACCTGGCTCTGCAATCTTATTTGGAAACAGCATGGGGGGAGCCCAGGGAACGTCTGCTTCCTCACAGGATGCAGGCTCTGCAGAAAAGGAGACTGAGGCTCTGCAGGGGGGCATCCCACCACTTTCTAGGAACATGGGGGAAGTTATGGCCAATACTGACAAGAGCAGGGATACGGCAGCCCCAGTGCAACATAATGTGGGTTCACCTCACATAATATCAGTGCCCGGACAGCATAGCGCATATGCGGCGCCCCCACCGCCGCAGGGCCGAGGGGTACCCGGTACCGGGCCTCTGAGTCTCTGCTCTGGGGTTGTCACGGCGGCTAGGCCCCGGTCCGTGACCCTGCCGAGGGGCGCACAGTGAATGATGGATATGAATGATGTGACGGATGTTGGTAGTGACGCTGTAGTGGTGCGGTGCGGTAAATAACGAGGACACCAGGTTGCAGTCTCTTTACCTCTTTACTGAAGATCTCTGAGTCCTCAGTCCGGAATACGGTTCACCAGGCTGCGCAAGTCCGGCCGGTCCAATGGCACCTCCAGAGTTCTCTTCACAGGTGGAAATCGGTGCCTTCCTTCTAGCGCTATGTGTTGTGGTCCTTCCCTGCTGTGCTTACGGAAAGTCCCCCCACAACTGTTGTGTCTGTTTCTTAAGTTCCCTCACAACTCGATTAGATGATGTTCTGCTAATCCTCCGTCCCTCCCTGATGTTCTGGTTGGGACGGCACCCGTTTGACGGGTAGGCTCGGAGCTCTTCCGGGACCCTAGAGTCGCCCCTCTCCACAAGTTGCCCCCCAAGACTGCATAGGTGATATGTGTTAGACAGCCCGCCTTAGACTGACTGCCCTGCCGCTGTTTGAAGTATTGCTTGAAGCTGTATGTTATTATACTCCCTCGGGGTTCCGGCCACCAGTAGTGCGCCTCAGTAGGATGTTGCTTCGGTCTTACAGCACGACTCCTACTGGTATTTCTCCTTTGCGTGATCTCGTTTCTCACTCAGCACAATCTATCTCGCTTCTAATCCTTTCTTGGGTACCGCCGCTACCCGGAGCAGGCACGGTCCCGTTACGCTCTTTCTTGTTGCCAAGCCTCTGTCAGGATCCCACCCCTGACAGAGACCCTACTGTATCTTCCCCTACAACACCCTCTGCCGCAAGGTGTTGCTTGGTTCCAACCCAGTCAGCTTTCTCTTCTAACTTCCTGCCTGACCCCCAGTTTACCCACTATGGTGGGGAGTGGCCTAATGAATAGCACCCTTAGCTCCCCCCGGAGGCCCGGCTGTGAAATGTATTGGTGTCTGTGATACCTGATCCGATGAACTCCTTCAGTGCCATCAGACGCACCATAGCTCCCCATAGTGGCGGAGCCACAGTACTGCAACGACCAGGACTCTGGGGCGCTGCACATACTCCCAGTCTAGTATAGGAGGAGAGTCGCAGTTTCCATCCTACCCACTCATCTTTAGTACCCCGTATTCGCAAATACCAGGCAGGCAATTAGCTCCCTCTCAAGCGGCGGTAGCCGAACATCAGAACGCCCCAGTGTCGCTATCGCTGATGGCAACCGGTGTTCGTCCCCCAATTCAGGGTGCTGACACCCCGGCTCTGGATAACAGACAGAGTGCGGGTATCCGCTCCGCGCGCAGATCATCATCGTCATCATCGTCATCCCCCAGAGGGCACCGCAGGAATAGACATAGGAAGCGCGGTCGTTCTGACAGCAAGCGGCGTTCGTATCAATCCAGGTCCAGCCGGCGCAGTAGGCGTTCTAGAGCGTCGCGTTGGCGCTCGCCTTCGTCATCAGGCAGTTCTTCAAGCAGGTCGCACAGGCAGGAGTCTTCTCGTCGTAGGTCCATACATCGCACGGAGCGTCAAGGTTCGATGAATCCCGTGGCACGGGACGCAAGCCGTCCGGATGTTGGTGCACCAATTGGTGAGTACCCCTTTGTTGGGGCTTGGGGGGGGGAGAGAACCAACACCATCCTTTCAGACACAGTAGCCAATGCGGCCACAGGGAATAGGATTTATGTTAACCCAAAAATACTACAACCGTCAGGATCGTGCAGGCAGCCCCTCCCTCCTCGCCTGGACGTTTATAAGGATGGTCTGTTTTGTGGTGTCCCTCCGTTAGGGGCTCACTTGGACAGCGCCATCAAGGAACAAATCTGGGCCAATGAGTTCATCGATATATGGTCCCTGGTTTCCACGGACCAACACTCAATTGATAGAGAGAGACGTTTGGGCGACAAGACATATGAACGAAAACCAAAAGTTGCAAAAACCATTAATAACTGGTTGCAAGCTTTTGCGGTTCTAGGATGTGTTATGGGAGAGAAGCACCCGGAGAGGTGCTCTGAGCTATTTATATACCTAGACAGCATCTATAATTCCTATAAGGCCCACGGGGGATCAGCATGGTGGAAATATGATGAAGATTTCCGCCGTCGTCTGTCCGTCAATCCCCAATTAGGCTGGGGTGTGAAAGCCACGGATTCGTGGCTTCGCCTGACGATGGCCCAAAAAACGTCTCAATCCTTTCATGGTCCCGCTGCCGGGTCCAATAGCAACACGGCAGCAGCATCTATTCGTAGGCCAGGTTCGTGCTGGTTATTTAATGAAGGACACTGTAAGTTCTACGGGCTCTGCAAATACAAGCACGAGTGTTCAGCATGCGGTGGACCCCACTCCGTGGCTAAATGCACACGGCCGCCCCAAAAAGCTAACCCCGGAAAAAACCCCTCTACAGGTGAGGTTACCGACGCCAGTGAGCGTAGAAAGAATGGGGCCGTGGCTGGACAAATACCCCAATAAGTCGGCTGCGGCGCAACTGCGGTTCGGTTTTTCCTATGGTTTTTTCATCCCGTTTAATCGGTCCCTCGAGTCGCAGTCAGCCCCAAATTTACAATCAGCTAGGGAGTTACCCAACGTGTTAGCAGAGAAATTGGGCAAGGAAATCGGGTCGGGTCGCTTCCGCGGCCCTTTTAAGACACCCCCTTTCCCTAGTTTGCGTGTTTCACCCCTAGGTATAGTTCCCAAAAAAGAGACAGGCAAGTACCGGTTGATTCACCACCTGTCCTACCCCAAGGGGACGTCGGTCAACGACGGTATACCCAGTGAGGACTCAGCCGTTACTTATATATCCTTCGATAAAGCGGTGGATTTAGTCAGAAATGCCGGTCCGGCGGCCCTTATGGCCAAGTCAGACATAGAATCCGCTTTCCGTCTACTTCCGGTTCACCCGGATTGCTACCACTTACTGGGAGCCAAATTTGAGGATTTTTACTATTACGACACATGTCTTCCCATGGGGTGCTCAATTTCCTGTTTTTATTTTGAATTATTCAGCACGTTTTTAGAATGGGTTGCCCGCGAGATCACCCGGCTAACCGCCATTACTCATTATCTTGATGACTTTTTGTTAGTTGGCCCAGCTGGTTCAGATGTCTGTTCCACAGCGCTGGCACAATTCAAAGAGGCCATGACATATTTTGGGGTTCCACTTTCCCCTGAGAAGACGATAGGGCCAGTATCAGTGATCACATTCCTTGGGATTGAAATCGACACGGTCGCCATGGAATTTAGATTGCCGAAAGACAAAATCAACAAATTGCTGGACCTCATTAATGGATGCATTTCGGTTGGCAAAGTCACTTTGACGCAAATGCAGTCACTTCTTGGCTCACTAAATTTTGCATGCAGGATCATGCCAGCGGGCAGGATATTTTCTCGCAGATTGACGATTGCCACTAGAGGAGTGAAACAACGTCATCACAGAATCAGGATCACAGCTCAGTTACGTTCTGATTTAAACACATGGAAGATGTTTCTCAGCAATTACAATGGTAGGACTTGCTTTCAGGAGACGGAATGTTCAAACGTTGATATGGGTTTGTTGTTTGCAGCGTCAGGCCACACGGGTTTCAGTGTTCGTTTCGGCAGCCAAATATGCTCTGCCCTATGGCCCGCTTCCTGGATTGCCAGGGAGTGGAATGGTGACCCTACCTTGATTGACCTTTTTCCCGTTGCGGTTGCCATGGAAATATGGGGCCCACTATTGGCCAACAAGCGAATTCGCTTACACCTTGAAACCGTTGGCGGGGCGCATGCCATCAACTACCTAGCATCCTCCTTCTCTTTTGGTCCTGGACCTGATCAGATTCATAGTATTAAAATGTTTGATGTTTAATGTTTGGTTTAAAGCTAATACATTACCTGACAACAATGAGACTGTTCCAGAGTCAGTAACTGGGATTTATTCACAGGATCTACGGGATTTGCGTCTTCAGGAGCGTTTGGAGGAGGTGGATTGCCCACATTCGATCTGGGATGTCCTGGGGACCTGATGCCGTTAATACGTTCATCGGTAGCTCCGTCGACCTGGAGAGCCTATGGTAAGGCATGGGAGGAGTGGTGTCTTTTAGCAGACGGAAAGCCGGTGGGGTCTTCGGATGATGTTCGGATGCAGGTGACCATGGCATTTCTATCCAAAATGCATGACAAGGGAGTATCGGGTGCGGTAGCGCGCAACCGTGTGTCTGCATTAGCATTCCATTTTAAATTGCGAGGGTGGTCAGATTCCACGAAACATTTTTTAGTTAGTCAGCTACTGAAAGGTTGGCGCTGAGTGGATAAGCACTGTGACAACAGGCGTCCTATCTCCTTTGACTTGCTAGTTAGCTTGGTTAAGTCTGCGGTATCAGTTTGCGATTCTAACTATGAAGCTGCACTTACATCAGCGGCTTTTGGCCTGGCGTTTTTTGGGGCTATGCGGGTCAGTGAGATCTTACCCACAGCCCTAAATAAACCGGGTGGACTTAGGCGAGACGATGTTTTAATTTGTGACGATGGTCTCAGGATCAGAATATGTAAATCTAAAACTGATCAGGAGGGCAGGGGGATTTGGTTCCCAATATTTGCCATCAACAAGGATGTTTGCCCATTAACGTTAATTAAGAACTTCATGCGGGTGAGAAAGGATGGTGACCAATTTTTCATGCATGAGAATGGCCTTCCTCTAGTGTCGGGTCAATTCTTAGCCATTTTGAGACGCGCGTTGTCGTTTTTGGGAATGCCCGCAACAGAATTCGGGACTCATTCTTTTCGAATAGGCGCAGCAACTGAAGCCTCCAGGGCGGGTTTATTTGATTCAGAGATTCAAAGGGTGGGTAGATGGAAATCCCGTTGTTTTGCTAGATATATCAGGCCTGACTTATTGTTATAAAAAAATTTTTTTGGTTGTTTTGTCAAAACAATAATAGAAGCAGCTCCAGGGATAAATCGGAGAAGTTATCGTTAGTGTTTGATTATTGTAGTTGATTAATTGTATTCTTTAATTCCTAGATGGAGTGCGACCCAGCGTCTGGATTGTGGGTCACTCATACATCTATTGGGCAGCTCGTCGTGCTGAATTGTGCCCAGGAGGGCGATCCTTGGGTTTTGATGGTGTCGACGTGATATGGCGTGGTATGAGAGGTCTGACGTGGTCCCAAGTGCTGCCAGAGGTCGTTCACATTGCACGGGTGTCTTCATCTCCCGCCATTGTGGTTATCCATGCCGGAGGAAATGACCTGGCTTCGTCTCCACTTGCCGAGCTGCTCACGCTTATCAGATCTGATATGGACAAATTCCCGAGTTTTTTCTCGCTGATGCGACTAGTCTGGTCTGAGGTTATCCCAAGACTGGTGTGGCGGGGTGCCAGGGAATTGGACGCTATGGAGAGATCCAGACGTATTTTGAACCAGAGGATATCGCGCTTCATGAGATTTAAGAATGGTGTAGTGGTAAGGCACCACCGTCTGGAGGGAGACAATTCCGGTTTTCTTCTTCCAGACGGAGTTCATTTGAACGAGGCAGGTTTGGATATTTTCCTTAATGGGCTTCGTGAAGGCATGGTACAGGCTATGCATTCTTTGGGGGGGTCGTAGCTCTCTGTATTCACTCCTCCTTGGCGGAAGGGTGGAGTTTTGTTGGTGGTGAAGATACCTGCCCGGGAGTCCGGAAGGCAGTTAATCTCCCTACACCCCAATTTGTTGGCAGATATTGCCTGTTTTTCTAAGCTGCGACCAAAATATTTTACCCAAAGTTAAAAGATGGAAATTTTATGTGTAGATTTCCCAATAAAAGTTTTCAATTTTTATATTTGTTTGTGTCACTTAATGGGAGAAAACGGTAATGGGTCGTAGCAGTCTTTGGGACACTGCGGCTTACGCCGCTGTCCTCTGACTGCTGCGCCTTCCCCCTGTGTTAGAAACAGATCTCCCATCCAGTGAGACCAAAATGGAATATGGGGTTAACTCCCCGTGGAGGGGGCGGAGCTTATCTCCTGCTCTTGGCGCCGGGAAGTGCTGAAGCACATCCGATCCCTGGACCCGGACCTGTTTCCCACCCTCCCTCCCTCTTGTATGGTTTGTTTCAGTCGCAGCTGCGGAAGGTTGGAGTTTTGTTGGTGGTGAAGATACCTGCCCGGGAGTCCGGAAGGCAGTTAATCTCCCTACACCCCAATTTGTTGGCAGATATTGCCTGTTTTTCTAAGCTGCGGCCAAAATATTTTACCCAAAGTTAAAAGATGGAAATTTTATGTGTAGATTTCCCAATAAAAGTTTTCAATTTTTATATTTGTTTGTGTCACTTAATGGGAGAAAACGGTAATGGGTCGTAGCAGTCATCATTTGGTGTCAGGATGGCTGCGCCTGTGCGGCCGCGCTGGACGAGATTCCGACTCGTAGTGTCTTCTGATTTAATCCCACTGCGGACCTGTGATCCATGGACATTAGCAGTGCATATCTGAACCTCTGCCTCTCACTCATCTCCCTACGCCTTCTTCAGACTGTGCGCTGTCAGCTGATCCCTAATAGCATGCCACGGCCGTGACGCCGCACAGTCTGAAGAAGCCGTAGGGAGGGGAGTGAGAGGCGAGGATATGCACTGCTCATGCCCATGGATCACAGGTCCGCAGAGTGATTACATTAGATGACACAGCGAGGCGGGATCTCCTCCAGCGCGACTGCACAGGCGCAGCCATCCTGACACCAAATGATGTCAGAAGACGGGCAGTGCTAAGTGTGCCTGGCCAAGGGATAACATAACAGCGCAGACTCCGGGACAGATTCAAACAACGCTGAGGAGGAGGCGCACGGCGCCAAGGGGGTAAGAATGACAGCTGTGCTGCGTCACATGACAAAGGAAAGTTCCACCGACCGGACGGTTTAACCGTGTGAGGGGACACATTTCAAAAGTGTTAGGTTCAGCATGTGCAAGGACCATAATTAAAAGAGCTAAGTTTACCTTTTCCAGCATTAGTGCTGTACAAGATGGCTCTTTCAGCTACAAACGCCTGGGGGGGGGGGTTAAAGGTTCCCTTTCAACTTGCTCCAGTGCAGGCTGCGGCCTACACTCTGCTCCACCTGCAGAGCCCGGGCTCCAACACTGCAAGTTGCTGTCCGGAAGTGCTGGCTGCACAGAGAAAAACATCTCGCCAATGTGTCAGTGGGGTTCAGCACCGCCAGCTGTTCCCCTGCTGTGTAGCCGGCAACGTGTCCTGCAACAACCACGCAGACACAACAGACCCAAAGCTGCCGCCAGTGCAGGCTTCGGCCTACACTCTGCTCCCCCTGCTCCTCCTGCTGACCCTGGGCTCTAACAACGCCAGTTGGTGCCCGGTACTGCTAGCTGCACAGATAAATACACCAGCCAATGTGTCAGTGGGGTTCAGCACTGCCAGCTGTTCCCCTGCTGTTTAGCCGGCATCGTGTCCTGCAAAAGCCACGCAGACACAAGAACTGAAATTGAAGGGATCCTGTCGCCCCACCCCCAGGTGTTTGTATGTTTTACAGCCACCTTGTACAGCAGTAATGCTGCATGTGTGCAAAGTGGCTCATAAACTTATTCTCCTTGCACCCGTGGAACAGAACACTTCTACAATGTGTCCCCTGAGACCATTAAAACGTCCCTGAGGTGTGACTTTCCTTTGTAATGACACGCAACGACCCCCTTGGTAGCACAGCCCTTCTTCTGACATCATTGTTTGGCTGGCTGCGCCTCTGCGGCCGCCCTGCCCGACACAACGCCCCTCGGTGTCTTATTTATTTTGACTGCGAGGGTGTGATTGACGGGCATGAGCAGTGCATATCTTCGCCAGGCTGTCACTCAGCTCCTTCCGCCTTCTTCAGACTGTGCGGCTTCATGGCCGCGGCATGCGATAAGGGATCAGCTGACGCCGCACAGTCTGTAGCAGGTGTAAGGACATGAGCGAGAGGCGAACCTATGTACTGTGCCAGGCCATGAATCCCAGCCCCGCAGTGTGAAACAATGTAAAGACACTGCGGGGCTGGGATTCATGGGCATCGCGAACCGCACCAGCTGACATGAAATGATGTCAGAAGATGGGCAGCGCATGGCCAAGAGATAACGCAACAACGCAGACTCCTGTACATCAAAATGCGATGCTCAGGAGGCCGCGCCAAGCACCAAGGTGGTATTTTTGCCAGCTGTGCTGCGTCTCATTACGAAGGGAACTCCCGCCTCAAAGACAGATTGACTCTATAAGGGCCAAAATGTTGTACGTGTTTCATTCAGCTTGTGCAAGGAACAAAATTAAAAGAGCAACCTTTGACTTGTGCAGCACTACTGCTGCATAAGGCGTGGCTCTTCTACTTTGTAACACCTGAGGGGGGGTTAAAGGTTACCTTTAAAATTGGTTCAATTAGGCTTCGGCCTACACTCTGCTCCCCCTGCAGAGCCTGGGCTCTAACACCGCCAGTTGGTGCCCCGAAGTGCTGGCTGCACAGAGAAAAACACCCGCCAATGTGTCAGTGGGGTTCAGCACCGCCAGCTGTTCCCCTGCTGTGTAGCCCGCAACGTGTCCTGCAACAGCCACGCAGACACAAAGCTGCCGCCAGTGCAGGCTTCGGCCTGCACTCTGCTCCCTCTCCTCCTGCTGACCCTGGGCTCTAACACCGCCTGTTGGTGCCCGGTACTGCTAGCTGCACAGAGCCAAACACCTTGCCAATGTGTCAGTGGGGTTCAGCACCGCCAGCTGTTCCCCTGCTGTGTAGCCGGCATCGTGTCCTGCAAAAGCCATGCAGACACAAGAACTGAAATTGAAGGGAACTTGTCCCCCTCCCCCAGGTGTTTGTATGTTTCACAGCCACCTTGTACAGCAGTAATGCTGCATGTGTGCAAGGTGGCTCAGAAACTTATTCCCCTTGCACACGTGGAACTGAACATGTCTAAAATGTGTCCTCTGTGACCATTAAACCGTCCCTGAGGTGTGACTTTCCTTTGTAATGACACGCTGCAACCCCCTTGGTAGCGCTGCCCGTCTTCTGGCATCATTGTTTGGCTGGCTGCGCCTCTGCGGCCGCCCTGCCCGACACAACGCCCCTCGGTGTCTAATTTCTTTAGACTGCGAGGGTGTGATTGATGGGCATGAGCAGTGCCTATCTTCGCCTGGCACTTATCTCCTTCCGCCTTCTTCACACTGTGCGGCATCATGGCCGTGGCATGCCATAAGGGATCAGCTGGCGCCGCACAGTCTGAAGCAGGTGTAAGGACACGAGCGAGAGGCGAACCTATGTACTGCGCCAGGCCATGAATACATTAACTATGTAAAGACACTGCGGGGCTGGGATTCATGGTCATCGCGAACCGCAACGGCCGACATTAAATTATGTCAGAAGATGGGCAGCGCTAACAGCGCAAGGCCAAGGGATAACACGACAGCGCAGACTCCTGTACAGCAAATAACAACTCTCAGGAGGCTGCGCCCAGCACCACGGTGGGATTTTTGACATCTGTGCTGCGTCTCATTACGAAGGGAACTCTCGCCTCCAACACAGTTTGACTGTATAAAGGGCTAAATGTTATACGTGTTTCATTCAGTGTGTGCAAGGAGAAAAATTAAAAGAGCAACCTTTGACTTGTGCAGCACTACTGCTGCATAAGGCGTGGCTCTTCTAGTTTGTAACCCCTGAGGGGGGGTTAAAGGTTACCTTTAAAATTGGTTCAATTAGGCTTCGGCCTACACTCTGCTCCCCCTGCAGATCCTGGGCTCTAACCGCCAGTTGGTGCGCCGAAGTGCTGGCTGCACAGAGAAAAACACCTCGTCAATGTGTCAGTGGGGTTCAGCACCGCCAGCTGTTCCCCTGCTGTGTAGCCGGCAACGTGTCCTGCAACAGCCACGCAGACACAAAGCTGCCGCCAGTGCAGGCTTCGGCCTACACTCTGCTCCCTCTCCTCCTCCTGCTGACCCTGGGCTCTAACACAGCCAGTTGGCGCCCGCTACTGCTAGCTGCACAGAGAAAAACACCAGCCAATGTGTCAGTGAGGTTCAGCACCGCCAGCTGTTCCCCTGCTGTGTAGCCGGCATCGTGTCCTGCAAAAGCCACGCAGACACAAGAACTGAAATTGAAGAGAACCTGTCCCCCCTCCCCCAGGTGTTTGTGTGTTTTACAGCCACCTTGTACAGCAGTAATGCTGCATGTGTGCAAGGTGGCTCATAAACTTATTATCCTTGCACACGTGGAACCGAACACGTCTACAATGTTTCCCCTGAGACCATTAAAACGTCCCTGAGGTGTGACTTTCCTTTGTAATGACACGCAGCAACCCCCTTGGTAGCGCTGCCCGTCTTCTCACATCATTGTTTGGCTGGCTGCGCCTCTGCGGCAGCCCTGCCTGACACAACGCCCCTCGGTGTCTAATTTATTTTGACTGCGAGGGTGTGATTGATGGGCATGAGCAGTGCCTATCTTCGCCTGGCACTTATCTCCTTCCGCCTTCTTCACACTGTGCGGCCTCATGGCCGTGGCATGCCATAAGGGATCAGCTGGCGCCGCACAGTCTGAAGCAGGTGTAAGGACCCGAGCGAGAGGCGAACATATGTACTGCGCCAGGCCATGAATCCCAGCCCCGCAGTGTGAAACACTGTAAAGACACTGCGGGGCTGGGATTCATGGGCATCGCGAACCGCACCAGCCGACATGAAATGATGTCAGAAGACGGGCAGCGCATGGCCAAGGGATAACGCAACAACGCAGACTCCTGTACATCAAAATGCGATACTCAGGAGGCCGCGCCAAGCACCAAGGTGGTATTTTTGCCAGCTGTGCTGCGTCTCATTACGAAGGGAACTCCTGCCTCCAAGACAGATTGACTGTATAAGGGCCAAAATGTTGTACGTGTTTCATTCAGCTTGTGCAAGGAACAAAATTAAAGGAGCAACCTTTCACTTCTGCAGCACTACTGCTGCATAAGGCATGGCTCTTCTAGTGTGTAACACCTGAGGGGGGGTTAAAGGTTACCTTTAAAATTGGTTCAATTAGGCTTCGGCCTACACTCTGCTCCCCCTGCAGAGCCTGGGCTCTAACACTGCCAGTTGGTGCCCCGAAGTGCTGGCTGCACAGAGAAAAACACCCGCCAATGTGTCAGTGGGGTTCAGCACCGCCAGCTGTTCCCCTGCTGTGTAGCATGCAACGTGTCCTGCAAAAGCCACGCAGACACAAAGCTGCCGCCAGTGCAGGCTTCGGCCTACACTGCTCCCTCTCCTCCTGCTGACCCTGGGCTCTAACACCGCCAGTTGGGGCCCGGTACTGCTAGCTGCACAGAGAAAAACACCAGCCAATGTGTCAGTGGGGTTCAGCACCGCCAGCTGTTCCCCTGCTGTGTAGCCAGCAACGTGTCCTGCAACAGCCACGCAGACACAAGAACTGAAATTGAAGGGAACCTGTCCCCCCTCCCCCAGGCGTTTTTATGTTTTACAGCCACCTTGTACAGCGGTAATGCTGCATGTGTGCAAGGTGGCTCATAAACTTATTCTCCTTGAAAATGTGGAACTGAACACGTCAAAAATGTGTCCTCTGTGACCATTTAACCGTCCCGGAGGTGTGACTTTCCTTTGTAATGACACGCTGCAACCCCCTTGGTAGCGCTGCCCGTCTTCTGGCATCATTGTTTGGCTGGCTGCGCCTCTGCGGCCGCCCTGACCCACACAACGCCCCTCAATGTCTTATTTATTTTGACTGCGAGGGTGTGATTGCTGGGCATGAGCAGTGCATATGTTCGCCTGTCCCTCATCTCCTTCCGCCTTCTTCAGACTGTGCGGCTTCATGGCCGTGGCATGCCATAAGGGATCAGCTGACGCCGCACAGTCTGTAGCAGGTGTAAGGACACGAGCGAGAGGCGAACCTATGTACTGCGCCAGGCCATGAATCCCAGCCCCGCAGTGTTTTAACTATGTAAAGACACTGCGGGGCTGGGATTCATGGTCATCGCGAACCGCAACGGCCGACATTAAATGATGTCAGAAGATGGGCAGCGCTAACAGCGCAAGGCCAAGGGATAACACGACAGCGCAGACTCCTGTACAGCAAATAACAACTCTCAGGAGGCTGCGCCCAGCGCCAAGGTGGGATTTTTGACATCTGTGCTGCGTCTCATTACAAAGGGAACTCTCGCCTCCAACACAGTTTGACTGTATAAAGGGCTAAATGTTATACGTGTTTCATTCAGCGTGTGCAAGGAGAAAAATTAAAAGAGCAACCTTTGACTTGTGCAGCACTACTGCTGCATAAGGCGTGGCTCTTCTAGTTTGTAACCCCTGAGGGGGGGTTAAAGGTTACCTTTAAAATTGGTTCAATTAGGCTTCGGCCTACACTCTGCTCCCCCTGCAGAGCCTGGGCTCTAACACTGCCAGTTGGTGCCCCGAAGTGCTGGCTGCACAGAGAAAAACACCTCGCCAATGTGTCAGTGGGGTTCAGCACCGCCAGCTGTTCCCCTGCTGTGTAGCGTGCAACGTGTCCTGCAAAAGCCACGCAGACACAAAGCTGCCGCCAGTGCAGGCTTCGGCCTACACTGCTCCCTATCCTCCTGCTGACCCTGGGCTCTAACACCGCCAGTTGGGGCCCGGTACTGCTAGCTGCACAGAGAAAAACACCAGCCAATGTGTCAGTGGGGTTCAGCACCGCCAGCTGTTCCCCTGCTGTGTAGCCAGCAACGTGTCCTGCAACAGCCACGCAGACACAAGAACTGAAATTGAAGGGAACCTGTCCCCCCTCCCCCAGGCGTTTTTATGTTTTACAGCCACCTTGTACAGCGGTAATGCTGCATGTGTGCAAGGTGGCTCATAAACTTATTCTCCTTGAAAATGTGGAACTGAACACGTCAAAAATGTGTCCTCTGTGACCATTTAACCGTCCCGGAGGTGTGACTTTCCTTTGTAATGACACGCTGCAACCCCCTTGGTAGCGCTGCCCGTCTTCTGGCATCATTGTTTGGCTGGCTGCGCCTCTGCGGCCGCCCTGACCCACACAACGCCCCTCGGTGTCTTATTTATTTTGACTGCGAGGGTGTGATTGATGGGCATGAGCAGTGCATATGTTCGCCTGTCCCTCATCTCCTTCCGCCTTCTTCAGACTGTGCGGCTTCATGGCCGTGGCATGCCATAAGGGATCAGCTGACGCCGCACAGTCTGTAGCAGGTGTAAGGACACGAGCGAGAGGCGAACCTATGTACTGCGCCAGGCCATGAATCCCAGCCCCGCAGTGTTTTAACTATGTAAAGACACTGCGGGGCTGGGATTCATGGTCATCGCGAACCGCAACGGCCGACATTAAATGATGTCAGAAGATGGGCAGCGCTAACAGCGCAAGGCCAAGGGATAACACGACAGCGCAGACTCCTGTACAGCAAATAACAACTCTCAGGAGGCTGCGCCCAGCGCCAAGGTGGGATTTTTGACATCTGTGCTGCGTCTCATTACAAAGGGAACTCTCGCCTCCAACACAGTTTGACTGTATAAAGGGCTAAATGTTATACGTGTTTCATTCAGCGTGTGCAAGGAGAAAAATTAAAAGAGCAACCTTTGACTTGTGCAGCACTACTGCTGCATAAGGCGTGGCTCTTCTAGTTTGTAACCCCTGAGGGGGGGTTAAAGGTTACCTTTAAAATTGGTTCAATTAGGCTTCGGCCTACACTCTGCTCCCCCTGCAGATCCTGGGCTCTAACACCGCCAGTTGGTGCCCCGAAGTGCTGGCTGCACAGAGAAAAACACCTCGCCAATGTGTCAGTGGGGTTCAGCACCGCCAGCTGTTCCCCTGCTGTGTAGCCGGCAACGTGTCCTGCAACAGCCACGCAGACACAAAGCTGCCGCCAGTGCAGGCTTCGGCCTACACTCTGCTCCCTCTCCTCCTCCTGCTGACCCTGGGCTCTAACACCGCCAGTTGGGGCCCGGTACTGCTAGCTGCACAGAGAAAAACACCAGCCAATGTGTCAGTGGGGTTCAGCACCGCCAGCTGTTCCCCTGCTGTGTAGCCGGCAACGTGTCCTGCAAATTCCATGCAGACACAACAGACCTACAAATGCCTCCAGTGCAGGCTTCGGCCTACACTCTGCTCCCCCTGCTGACCCTTTGCTCCAACACCGCTAGTTGGGGCTCTAGGAAGACAAGCTTGAATAGGTCCTCACCCTGGTTCCAGCACCGTCAGCTGTTTCCGGGCAGAGCCTTTGGCTTAGGTGCCTCCCTCTGGGTATCCGAGTTCCACCAACGTCAGGTGGTCCTTGGTAGTGCTTTCAGGCACGGGTACCTCCTGCTTAGTAACCGGGTTCCAGTAACGTCAGCTGGTCCTCGGTAGTTCCATTGGCTCTTGGACCTTCGGCTACCCATCCGGGTTCCAGTACCGTCAGCTGGTTCTCGGCAGTGTCTTTTGCTCTTGTACCTTCTGCTCCCCATCCTGGTTCCAGTACCGTCAGCTGGTTCCGGGCAGAGCCTTTGGCTTAGGTGCCTCCCTCTGGGTATCTGAGTTCCACCAACGTCAGGTGGTCCTTGGTAGTGCTTTTAGCACGGGTACCTCCTGCTTAGTAACCGGGTTCCAGTAACGTTAGCTGGTCCTCCGTAGTTCCATTGGCTCTTGGACCTTCGGCTACCCATCCGGGTTCCAGTACCGTCAGCTGGTTCTCGGCAGTGTCTTTTGCTCTTGTACCTTCTGCTCCCCATCCTGGTTCCAGTACCATCAGCTGGTTCCGGGCAGAGCCTTTGGCTTAGGTGCCTCCCTCTGGGTATCTGAGTTCCACCAACGTCAGGTGGTCCTTGGTAGTGCTTTCAGCACGGGTACCTCCTGCTTAGTAACCAGGTTCCAGTAATGTCAGCTGGTCCTCGGTAGTTCCATTGGCTCTTGGACCTTCGGGTAGCCATCCGAGTTCCAGTTCCATCAGCTGTTTCTCGGCATTTTCTCAGCCTACTTGTACCTTCTGCTACATTTCCAAGTTCAAGACCCTAAAGACGACGACCCGGAAGACCACCCCTAAGATGACGACGACACCAGAGACGACAACCACTGAGATGACGACGACCCTGGAGACGATGACCCTGAAGACCACCCCGATGACGACGACCCCGGAGATGACGACCCTGGAGACGACGACGACCTGGAAGACCGAGAAGCAGAAGAACAAGAGGCTGCAGAACAAAGAGCAGAAGAACATTAAGCATAAGACTAAATATCAGAGCAAAAGATATTATCTAAATTATAAGCAGAAGAAGACTAAGCAGTGTATGGGGGTGAGTCCGTTCCTCCTCGTGGTGCCCCTGGATAAAGCCTGATGCTGCAGGCCAAACTGAACGCGGACAAATGTAACTGTTTTGTGACAGGCAGAACGGAAGGTGTAATCTTCAAACTTTTATAGATAACAACTACGGGAATGCCTGTCACAAATAAGAATATGATGAAGAAGTTGAATATGAAGAAGATAATAGTAAAATAAAAAGAATATGAACAATGTAACAAAAAAAATAATAGGTAGAAGATGAAGAAGAAGATGAATAAGGTGAAGAAGTTGATGTCAAAGAAGCTGATGATGAGGATAATGAAGAAGAAAGTGTGGGAGAAGTTAAAAAGAAGGTGAAGGGCGTGGAAGTAGTGAAACATCAATATCTGACAAAAAAAAAAAAATAACATAGTCAAAATCTTTCTAACGCCGAACGTCATAAAAAAAAATAAAAATCCTGCTATTCTATTTGATTGGGCTAAACCTCTGTGCCTTTAATGTCTCCGCCACCTCCCCCAATACATCCTACATTATTCTTAGTTGTTTTCCTTCATGCAGAATTAACCTACAAGGAAAGAAAGGGTTTATTTTAATTCCGATATTTTCATCCCATTGACTTGCATTGGGATCGGGTATCGGTATCGGATTAGATCCGATACTTTGACGGTATCGGCCGATACTTTCCGATACTGATACTTTCCGATATCGGAAGGTATCGCTCAACACTATTCATGACTAGGGTTGAGCGAAACGGATCGTTCATTTTCATAAGTCGCCGACTTTTGGCAAAGTCGGCGTCTCATGAAACCGAGCCGATCCCTGTGTGGGGTCTGCCATGCGGTACGCGACTTTCGTGCCAAAGTCGCATTTCAATGACTCTAAAAGCGCCATTTCTCAGCCAATGAAGGTGGACGCAGAGTGTGGGCAGCGTGATGACATAGATCTCAGTCCCCACCATCTTAGAGAAGGGCATTGCAGTGATTGGCTTGCTTTCTGCGGCGTCACAGGGGCTATAAAGGGGCGTTCCCGCCGACCGCCATCTTACTGCTGCTGATCTGAGCGTAGGGAGAGGTTGCTGCAGCTTCTTCGGAAGCAGGGATAGTGATAGGCAGGGTACATAAAGCCACAAACCGCTTGTGCTGTAGCGATTTCCACTGTCCAATACCACCTTTTGTTTGCAGGACAGTGGAAGCTACATTTTTTTTTCCTCAGCGCTGTAGCTCATTGGGCTGCCCTAGAAGGCTCCCTGATAGCTGAGTTGCTTTGTGTGTACGCCGCTGTGTAAACCAACTGCTTTTTTCAAAGCACAAATCCTGTTGTTCCTTCCTTTCTGCACAGCTATCTTGTGTGTTTGTCCACACTTTTGTGTGCAGCAGTCCTTTTCAGCTGCCTGCCATACTTTTCTGAGATAACTGCAGGGAGATAAATATTGTCAAGTCTGACTCCGTGCCATTGCTGTGTGTGGCATCTCTCTCTCATTGTGTGGCACCGAAAAGACTGTGTAATACTTGTCCTTTTTTTTTTTTTTTTTCTAAATTCTCCCTTTTCCCCCAAAAAAATTAGTGGGAGATAAATATTGTCAAGTCTGACTCAGTGCCATTGCTGTGTGTGGCATCTCTCTCTCATTGTGTGGCACCGAAAACACTGTGTAATACTTGTCCTTTTTTTTTTTTTTTCCTAAATTCTCCCTTTTCCAAAAAAAAAATTAGTGGGAGATAAATATTGTCAAGTCTGACTCCGTGCCATTGCTGTGTGTGGCATCTCTCTCTCATTGTGTGGCACCGAAAACACTGTGTAATACTTGGCCTTTTTTTTTTTTTTTTTTTTCTAAATTCTCCCTTTTCCCCCCAAAAAATTAGTGGGAGATAAATATTGTCAAGTCTGACTCCGTGCCATTGCTGTGTGTGGCATCTCTCTCTCATTGTGTGGCACCGAAAACACTGCGTAATACTTGTCCTTTTTTTTTTTTTTTCCTAAATTCTCCCTTTTCCCCAAAAAAAATTAGTGGGAGATAAATATTGTCAAGTCTGCCTCCGTGCCATTGCTGTGTGTGGAATCTCTCTCTCATTGTGTGGCACTGAAAACACTGTGTAATACTTGTCCTTTTTTTTTTTTTCTAAATTCTCCCTTTTCCCCAAAAAAAATTAGTGGGAGATAAATATTGTCAAGTCTGCCTCCGTGCCATTGCTGTGTGTGGCATCTCTCTCTCATTGTGTGGCACCGAAAACACTGTGTAATACTTGGCCTTTTTTTTTTTCTAAATTCTCCCTTTTCCCCAAAAAAAATTAGTGGGAGATAAATATTGTCAAGTCTGACTCCGTGCCATTGCTGTGTGTGGCATCTCTCTCTCATTGTGTGGCACCGAAAACACTGTGTAATACTTGTCCTTTTTTTTTTTTTTCCTAAATTCTCCCTTTTCCAAAAAAAAAATTAGTGGGAGATAAATATTGTCAAGTCTGACTCCGTGCCATTGCTGTGTGTGGCATCTCTCTCTCATTGTGTGGCACCGAAAACACTGTGTAATACTTGGCCTTTTTTTTTTTCTAAATTCTCCCTTTTCCCAAAAAAAAATTAGTGGGAGATAAATATTGTCAAGTCTGACTCCGTGCCATTGCTGTGTGTGGCATCTCTCTCTCATTGTGTGGCACCGAAAACACTGTGTAATACTTGTCCTTTTTTTTTTTTTTTCCTAAATTCTCCCTTTTCCCAAAAAAAAAATTAGTGGGAGATAAATATTGTCAAGTCTGCCTCCGTGCCATTGCTGTGTGTGGCATCTCTCTCTCATTGTGTGGCACCGAAAACACTGTGTAATACTTGTCCTTTTTTTTTTTTTTCCTAAATTCTCCCTTTTCCAAAAAAAAAATTAGTGGGAGATAAATATTGTCAAGTCTGACTCCGTGCCATTGCTGTGTGTGGCATCTCTCTCTCATTGTGTGGCACTGAAAACACTGTGTAATACTTGTCCTTTTTTTTTTTTTTCTTTCCTAAATTCTCCCTTTTCCCCAAAAAAAATTAGTGGGAGATAAATATTGTCAAGTCTGACTCCATGCCATTGCTGTGTGTGGCATCTCTCTCTCATTGTGTGGCACTGAAAACACTGTGTAATACTTGTCCTTTTTTTTTTTTCCTAAATTCTCCCTTTTCCAAAAAAAAAATTAGTGGGAGATAAATATTGTCAAGTCTGACTCCGTGCCATTGCTGTGTGGCATCTCTCTCTCATTGTGTGGCACTGAAAACACTGTGTAATACTTGTCCTTTTTTTTTTTTTTTTTTCTAAATTCTCCCTTTTCCAAAAAAAAATTAGTGGGAGATAAATATTGTCAAGTCTGACTCCGTGCCATTGCTGTGTGTGGCATCTCTCTCTCATTGTGTGGCACCGAAAACACTGTGTAATACTTGTCCTTTTTTTTTTTTTCCTAAATTCTCCCTTTTCCAAAAAAAAAATTAGTGGGAGATAAATATTGTCAAGTCTGACTCCGTGCCATTGCTGTGTGTGGCATCTCTCTCTCTCATTGTGTGGCACTGAAAACACTGTGTAATACTTGTCCTTTTTTTTTTTTTTTCCTAAATTCTCCCTTTTCCCCAAAAAAAATTAGTGGGAGATAAATATTGTCAAGTCTGACTCCATGCCATTGCTGTGTGTGGCATCTCTCTCTCATTGTGTGGCACTGAAAACACTGTGTAATACTTGTCCTTTTTTTTTTTTCCTAAATTCTCCCTTTTCCAAAAAAAAAATTAGTGGGAGATAAATATTGTCAAGTCTGACTCCGTGCCATTGCTGTGTGGCATCTCTCTCTCATTGTGTGGCACTGAAAACACTGTGTAATACTTGTCCTTTTTTTTTTTTTTTTTTTCTAAATTCTCCCTTTTCCAAAAAAAAATTAGTGGGAGATAAATATTGTCAAGTCTGACTCCGTGCCATTGCTGTGTGTGGCATCTCTCTCTCATTGTGTGGCACCGAAAACACTGTGTAATACTTGGCCTTATTTTTTTTTTTTTCTAAATTCTCCCTTTTCCAAAAAAAAAATTAGTGGGAGATAAATATTGTCAAGTCTGACTCCGTGCCATTGCTGTATGTGGCATCTCTCTCTCATTGTGTGGCACCGAAAACACTGTGTAATACTTGTCCTTTTTTTTTTTTTCCTAAATTCTCCCTTTTCCCCAAAAAAAATTAGTGGGAGATAAATATTGTCAAGTCTGACTCCGTGCCATTGCGGTGTGTGGCATCTCTCTCTCATTGTGTGGCACCGAAAACACTGTGTAATACTTGTCCTTTTTTTTTTTTTTCCTAAATTCTCCCTTTTCCAAAAAAAAAATTAGTGGGAGATAAATATTGTCAAGTCTGACTCCGTGCCATTGCTGTGTGTGGCATCTCTCTCTCATTGTGTGGCACTGAAAACACTGTGTAATACTTGTCCTTTTTTTTTTTTTCCTAAATTCTCCCTTTTCCCCCAAAAAAATTAGTGGGAGATAAATATTGTCAAGTCTGACTCCGTGCCATTGCTGTGTGTGGCATCTCTCTCTCATTGTGTGGCACCGAAAACACTGTGTAATACTGGGCCTTTTTTTTGGGGGGGGGGGGGTAAATTCTCCCAGAAAAAAAAAAAAATAGTGGGAGATTAAGATTGGCATTTCTGCTTGAGTGCTGGGCCTGTGTGTGCCATCTGTCTCAAATTATTGGGCCACAGAAAACCTAGTGTGTAACATTGGGCCTGATTTTCCTTTCAGTGTCAGGCACCTATAAAGGTATATATAAATCCTACAGAAGTTTGAGTTCACCTTATAAGTTGTTTTACAGTAACAAATAGTGTTACTTTGGTTACGTTTTGCAAGCAATGAGGAAGTCTAGTGGAAGAGGTCGTGGCCGTGGGCGGTCATTGTCAGCTGGTAATGATGGTAGTGGTGGAGCATCAGGTGGTCGTGGTAAAAGCAGTACAGCACCTAAGTCTCGAGTTGTTGATCCAGGTTCCTTGTCTGGCTACACAAGGCCTCGAACGCTCTCTTTTCTGGGAGTAGGAAAACCACTTTTGAAGCCGGAGCAGCAGGAACAAGTATTGGCTTTCATTGCTGACTCTGCCTCTAGCTCTTTCGCCTCCTCCACGGAAAGTGCCAAATGTCAGAGCAGTGCATCGTCAGTGGATGCTCCCGGTCAGGGACAAGTCGCTTCCTTGTCTTCTTCACCCAGAACAAGAGAGAAGGATGCGTCAGGAGACACAACGGGTTACTCCATGGAGCTCTTTACACATACCGTTCCTGGGTTAGACAGTGAAACAGTTAACAGGCCATGTCCATTAGAAGTTGAATCGGACATGGAGTGCACAGATGCACAGCCACAGCCAGATTACTATGCTGTTCCTTTGACTCAGACCAGAACATTGCCCTCGCAGTGTACTGAGGCAGAATCAAACCCAGCGGAGACTATGGTGCCCCGTCACGGACGCTATACCACCGGCTTACACGGTGACACAGACGAAATCGCACACGACATAGAAGAGGAGGTCATAGATGATCCAGTTGTGGACCCCGATTGGCAGCCATTGGGGGAACAGGGTGCAGGCGGCAGTAGTTCTGAAGCGGAGGAGGAGGAGCCGCAGCAGGCATCAACATCACAACAGGTTCCATCTACCGGGCCCGTATCTGGCCAAAAACGCGTGGCAAAACCAAAACCTGTTGGAGGACAGCGTGGCCATCCGGTTAAAGAAGCTCAGTCTGCAATGCCTGAAAAGGTATCCGATAGTAGAAAGAGTGCAGTCTGGCATTTTTTTAAACAACACCCAAATGATCAGCGCAAAGTCATCTGTCAAAAATGTTCAACAACCTTAAGCAGAGGTCAGAATCTTAAAAGTCTAAATACAAGTTGCATGCATAGACATTTATCCACCATGCATTTGCAAGCCTGGACTAACTACCAAACGTCCCTAAAGGTTGCAGCACCCTCGCCCAATGAAGCTAGTCAGCAACGCTACATCCCTTCCCTCCCTGTAAGCCGACCATTTCCCACACCACCTGCAGTATCTGTGCAGCTTTCGTCGCCAGGCCAAAGCAGTCAGGGAATCACCAGGTTAGTAGTAGGAAACACTGCATGTAGGGCACCGGCAAGAATACCATCTCCAACCCTCTCTCAGTCACCCATGTCCACCGGCACCACCGCTAGTTCCACGATCTCCAGCTCTCCAGTCCAGCTCACCCTACATGAGACTCTTGTTAGGAAAAGGAAGTAGTCATCCTCGCATCCCCGTACACAGGGTTTGAACGCCCACATTGCTAGACTAATCTCATTAGAGATGATGCCCTACCGGTTAGTTGAAAGCGAAGCTTTCAAAGCGCTGATGGACTACGTTGTACCACGCTACGAGCTACCCAGTCGGCACTTCTTTTCTAGAAAAGCCATCCCAGCCCTTCAACAGCATGTTAAAGACCGCATCGTCCATGCACTCAGGCAGTCTGTGACTACAAAGGTGCACCTGACAACAGATGCATGGACCAGTAGGCATGGCCAGGGACGTTACGTGTCCATCACGGCACACTGGGTGAATGTGGTGGATGCAGGGTCCACAGGGGACAACAATATTGGGACAGTTTTGCCTAGTCCACGGGCAAGGAAAGAGTTGGCTGTAGGCGTTCGCCCCCCCTCCTCCTCTTCCTCCTCCTCATGCAGAAGCGAGAGCTCGTCCACACACCCCAGTCGCACATCCACTCCATCCGCAGCTGCCACTGTTGCACACCAGGTGTGCCATTATGGGACAGCTAGTGGCAAGCGTCAGCAGGCTGTATTGGCAATGAAGTGTTTGGGCGACAACAGACACACCGCGGAAGTTCTGTCCGAGTTCTTGCAGAATGAAACTCAGTCATGGCTGGGCACTGTACATCTTGAGGCAGGCAAGGTTGTGAGTGATAACGGAAGGAATTTCATGGCTGCCATAGCCCTTTCCCAACTGAAACACATTCCTTGCCTGGCTCACACCTTAAACCTGGTGGTGCAGTGCTTCCTGAAAAGTTATCCGGGGTTACCCGACCTGCTCCTCAAAGTGCGCAGACTTTGCTCGCATATCCGCCGTTCGCCTGTACACTCCAGCCGTATGCAGAATTATCAGCGGTCTTTGAACCTTCCCCAGCATCGCCTAATCATCGACATTTCAACAAGGTGGAACTCCACACTGCACATGCTTCAGAGACTGTGCGAACAGAGGCGTGCTGTTATGTTTTTGTGGGAGGATACACATACACGGGCAGGCAGTTGAATGGCAGACATGGAGTTGTCAGGTGTGCAGTGGTCGAAGCTACAAGACCTGTGTCAAGTCCTTCAGTGTTTTGAGGAATGCACACGGCTGGTTAGTGCAGACAACGCCATAATAAGCATGAGCATCCCCCCAATGCGTCTGCTGATGCAAAGTTTGACGCACATAAAGGAGCAGGCGTCTGCAGCCTTGGAAGAGGAAAGCCTTGATGACAGTAAGCCATTGTCTGGTCAGGGCCGTGTAGAGGACGCGGTAGCGGGCGAAGAGGAGGAGGAGGACGAGGAGGATGATGGGGATGAGTACTTTTTTAATGAGGAAGCTTCTCCTGGGCCAACAGAAATTAGTGGCGTTGCAAGGCCGGGTTCTGTTTTTTTAAGGGAGACAAGTGACGTAGATTTGCCTGTAACTGCCCCTCAAACCAGCACAACCGCAGATTTGCCAACAGGAACTTTGGCCCACATGGCGGATTATGCCTTACGTATCCTCAAAAAGGACACACGCATTACTAAAATGATGAGCGATGACGATTACTGGTTGGCCTGCATCCTTGACCCTCGCTATAAAGGCAAATTGCAAAATATTATGCCACATGAGAACCTCGAACAAATCTTAGCAACCAAACAAGCTACTCTTGTAGACCGTTTGATTCAGGCATTCCCAGAACACAGCGCCGGTGATGGTTCTCACACAAGCTGCAGGGGGCTACATGGCAGAGGTGTTAGGGGTGCACAGATCAGAAGTGGCGTTGGACAGAGGGGTTTTCTGACCAGGTTGTGGAGTGATTTCGCAATGACCGCAGACAGGACAGGTACTGCAGCATCTATTCAAAGTGACAGGAGACAACATTTGTCCAGTATGGTTACTAACTATTTTTCTTCCCTTATCGATGTTCTCCCTCAACCATCATTCCCATTTGATTACTGGGCATCAAAATTAGACACCTGGCCTGAATTGGCAGAATATGCGTTGCAGGAGCTTGCTTGCCCAGCAGCTAGTGTGCTATAGAAAGAGTATTCAGTGCTGCTGGTTCAATATTAACCCAAAAAAGGACTCGTCTGGCTACCCAAAATGTGGATGATCTCACCTTCATTAAAATGAACCACTCCTGGATTTCAAATTATTTTGCCCCACCTTTCCCGGCTGACACCTAGCTTTCCTATAAAAAGGTCTTGCTTGTGGACTGGTCTTACTGAGTGTTCCAATCTGTTAATTTGCAGCAGCTGTTTGTCCAGCATACGACATGTTTACACCTCCCCCAATGGGAAAAATCCCCCCACGGGGCCGTTGTCTCGCCACTTGGCGCAAGCACCCGTTACAGTGCTGATTGTCTGAAGAGGCGGGTGTGCCCGCTTTTGGTCGACGGCATTGCCACTGGGTCCCTCATAGTACAATGTAGTGTCTCTGGCGGTGGTGGTGCGCACCCAACGTCAGACACGCCGTTGTAACATGAGGGGCCCTGGGGCGGTACCGCCGGCCACAAGAGAGTTCCCCCCCCCAGCTCAAACTGTGCTGTACCACGTGCAAAATTATCTCGCACAGCTCCACCAATGTGTACTCTATGCACTGACATCATTCAATGCCTGGCACTGACAAACAATACCAATTTGTTTGCATCTATGATGCTAGTTAAAGTAGTCTGGGTCAGTGTCCTATATTGACACCAGTAAATACTAATTTACTGCCAAATTACTTTGTCATAAACTCTGCAGATGAGCCCACCCCTGTACCTAAGCATGCCACCCTTTTTTTACATATAGTTGTTTTGCGAGACATTAACATCTATTTGTTTTTTTGGAGTACTAACTGTGTCAGACACTCCTTGCAATACTCTTCCACTGACCACAATGCTGCCTGCCCGTGTATCCATGTAACCGATATAAAACTGCCATGAGCCTATTGTTTGTTATTTTAGGCCTTTGTGAGCCTGTCTGCGGCCCCTACTTGCAATACTCCTCCACTGACCACAATGCTGCCTGGAGTGCCTGCCTGTGTATCCATGTAACCGATGTAAAACTGCCATGACTGCCTACTGTTTGTTATTTTAGGCCTTTGTGAGCCTGTCTGCGGCCCCTACTTGCAATACTCCTCCACTGACCACAATGCTGCCTGCCCGTGTATCCATGTAACCGATATAAAACTGCCATGAGCCTATTGTTTGTTATTTTAGGCCTTTGTGAGCCTGTCTGTGGCCCCTACTTGCAATACTCCTCCACTGACCACAATGCTGCCTGGAGTGCCTGCCTGTGTATCCATGTAACCGATGTAAAACTGCCATGACTGCCTACTGTTTGTTATTTTAGGCCTTTGTGAGCCTGTCTGCAGCCCCTACTTGCAATACTCCTCCACTGACCACAATGCTGCCTGCCCGTGTATCCATGTAACCGATATAAAACTGCCATGAGCCTATTGTTTGTTATTTTAGGCCTTTGTGAGCCTGTCTGCAGCCCCTACTTGCAATACTCCTCCACTGACCACAATGCTGCCTGGAGTGCCTGCCTGTGTATCCATGTAACCGATGTAAAACTGCCATGACTGCCTACTGTTTGTTATTTTAGGCCTTTGTGAGCCTGTCTGCGGCCCCTACTTGCAATACTCCTCCACTGACCACAATGCTGCCTGCCCGTGTATCCATGTAACTGATATAAAACTGCCATGAGCCTATTGTTTGTTATTTTAGGCCTTTGTGAGCCTGTCTGCGGCCCCTACTTGCAATACTCCTCCACTGACCACAATGCTGCCTGGAGTGCCTGCCTGTGTATCCATGTAACCGATGTAAAACTGCCATGACTGCCTACTGTTTGTTATTTTAGGCCTTTGTGAGCCTGTCTGCGGCCCCTACTTGCAATACTCCTCCACTGACCACAATGCTGCCTGCCCGTGTATCCATGTAACCGATATAAAACTGCCATGAGCCTATTGTTTGTTATTTTAGGCCTTTGTGAGCCTGACTGCGGCCCCTACTTGCAATACTCCTCCACTGACCACAATGCTGCCTGGAGTGCCTGCCTGTGTATCCATGTAACCGATGTAAAACTGCCATGACTGCCTACTGTTTGTTATTTTAGGCCTTTGTGAGCCTGTCTGCGGCCCCTACTTGCAATACTCCTCCACTGACCACAATGCTCCCTGCCCGTGTATCCATGTAACCGATATAAAACTGCCATGAGCCTATTGTTTGTTATTTTAGGCCTTTGTGAGCCTGTCTGCGGCCCCTACTTGCAATACTCCTCCACTGACCACACCAATGCTGCCCGAGTACCCCTGGAACCTATTTAAAAGTTCATAGAGCCTAGTTATATATTTTATTTACTATTAATAAGGCCATGATGGACTACGCTGTACCATGCTACAAGCTAACCAGTCGACACTTCTTTTGCGAGAAAAGCCATCCCAACCCTCCACCAGCATGTAGAAGACCGCATTGTCCATGCACTCTGGCAATCTGTGAGTACAAAGGTGCACCTGACAACAGACGCATGGACCTGTAGGCATGGCCACGGAAGATTACGTGTCCATTACGGCGCAATGGGTTAATGTGTTGGATGCATGGTCCACAGGGGACAGCCTACTAAGTCTGTCTGCAGTCCCTAATTCAAATTGTCCTCCACTGTCTAAATCGGAGCTTCCACCTTCTGGCTTTCGGCCTATAGTATCATATATGAAACTGCATTTGGCCTTCAACTTTGGTTACGGCCTACTAACGGTGTCTGCCCCTGCCTGGTGTTTGCCCTCAACTGAATAAAGCTGAGCTTCAACCTTCTGGCTCTCATTAAGTGCTGTTATTTTAAAAATTGGTGGTTAGGGCCTACTAACGGTGTCTGCCCCTCCCTGGTGTTTTTCCTCAACTGAATAAAGCTGAGCTTCAACCTTCTGGCTCTCATTAAGTGCTGTTATTTTAAAAATTGGTGGTTAGGGCCTACTAACGGTGTCTGCCCCTCCCTGGTGTTTTCCTCAACTGAATAAAGCTGAGCTTCAACCTTCTGGCTCTCATTAAGTGCTGTTATTTTAAAAATTGGTGGTTAGGGCCTACTAACGGTGTCTGCCCCTCCCTGGTGTTTTTCCTCAACTGAATAAAGCTGAGCTTCAACCTTCTGGCTCTCATTAAGTGCTGTTATTTTAAAAATTGGTGGTTAGGGCCTACTAACGGTGTCTGCCCCTCCCTGGTGCTTTTCCTCAACTGAATAAAGCTGAGCTTCAACCTTCTGGCTTTCGGCCTATAGTATCAGATATGAAACTGCATTTGGCCTTCAACTTTGGTTACGGCCTACTAACGGTGTCTGCCCCTCCCTGGTGTTTGCCCTCAACTGAATAAAGCTGAGCTTCAACCTTCTGGCTTTCGGCCTATAGTATCAGATATTAAACTGCATTTGGCCTACTAGTGTGGTTGGGCCCTTAAAAAAGTGTCTGCTGCTCCTGGGTTTGCTACTCCACTGAACAAAGCAATGCCGCCTGTTTAGTCCTGTCCTGTTACCAATTTTGAACTGCATTTAGCCTACTTTATTCTTTGGCCCTATATCTGTTTCCTCCTCATCCTGCCCATTGCCCAGCCACTGCTAGATGAGTCTGCTGGTACATTGACCTAGACCACTACATTCCCCTTGCACTCTACACAGCCAGAATCTGACCCTGCTGAAAGTAAGGTTCCCCTTCCCGCATGTTATACCACCTTACACAGGGACAAAGAGGAAGGTGCAGATGAAAGTGCAGGTTCCTTCATCAGGTGGGGGGGGCATACTCGTTGGCGACATCACTGGCATAAGGCCCCTCAGAGTACGCAAAAGTGTCGCTGCTGGTGGGAGGCGCCCCCGCCGTGCAAACACACCGCTGTACTTTGAGGGGCCCTGTGCCAGTGCCAATGCGAACAAGTGTGCCCCCCTGCTTGCTCAGGATCACAGCACTTGCAACGTTGAAATACTTTCCTCTCCCTGCTCCACCGCCGTGACGTAGTCCACGATTCCTGGGCCCACTAAAACCTTGAACCAGCCCTACCCCCCACAAATTTGCCAAATGACCCCCAAGTTCCATTGAACAACTATTATTATAAAGTTAATTAAGATTGACAAGCTTCAGAAACAAGAATGGATGTTTTTGGCATTAAAATGGGCACTGTAGGTGTTTTCCTGGCCTCCACTCACTGCCGACTATGCTTCCCCATTGACTTGCATTGGGTTTCGTGTTTCGGTCGATCCCCGACTTTTAGCGATAATCGGCCGACTGCACTCGACTCGACTCTGGACAAAGTCGGGTTTCACAAAACCCGACTCGATCTTAAAAAAATGAAAGTCGCTCAACCCTATTCATGACGCCACCTATGGTATTCGGTCAGTGGGGACTGAGCTGCTTTAAGGAGTCCTCTGGGGTGATGTTATGGCAGTTAAATGGTACAACTTCCCACAGGTGAAGAATATCCCCAGGTCTCCTGGTGTATAGATGGAAGATGGTGAATGGGGCAGTAAAGAACGAGGACACAGGTTTGCAGTCTCTTTACCTGGTTTACTGAAGACTTCGGGCAGCCACAGTCCAGGGTACTAGATCACAGGATAGGCAGAGTCCGGCCGGCTTGGAGGCAAGTTGGGAGTCCCCTTTTCCAGGTGGAGTTAAAAGCCTTCCTCTAGCGCGGTGGTGTTGTCCCTTACTGCCTATGGCTTCTGATAAGGTCCTCACAGTACTTCTCTCTGTCCCCCATATAGGATAGGACATAAACCCGTATGACAGGTGACTCGAGCCTTTTTACAGGGTCTCTATCACGACCCGGGCTCTATGTGTCACTGTGCCTCCTGGGTATTGAGACAGACAGGTAACTTGCAGTTGAGCTGTCCTGCCGGTCTCTGCTGTAAGTCTTAAAGTGCCTTACAACCTCAGTGTTCCGGCTACTGGTTATCTGCGCTTCAGAGGGGGATCGCTCATTTGCAGCTGTCCTCACCTGATGTCACTCTCCTGTGCTTCACTCTCCTACACGCTTGCTGCAATCTGTTCTGCTTTCAGTATTATCTCTGTCCAGGAGTTGCAGCACTTTCTCGTGGCTGCACGGCCCCTCTCCTTCCTTCCCCTCTGTCTCTCTGACAGGAACTGACCCACTTTCCCTCCAAACCACAATATATATAGGGGAGTCACCTAGGAATAGGATCAAAAGCTTCCTCTTGTGGCCTGGAGTGCGAACATATTGCATGTTTGTGTTTACCTGGTGAAAGTTATCCTTCCTTGCCTCCAAGCATAACATCACTCTCCCCGTGAGGAAAGCAATGTCACAGTGACGATCAGGACCCTGGGGCATCAAACAGACCTACACTAACTATAATAACCACGATTCTGACCCTATCTTGGCAGCAGCTCTCCGTACTCTTGCTGAATCCGGAGCAGAATGCGGCTAGCAGGGCGACCTCATGTCTCATATACTCGGGATGATGCTGTGCGGCCAAGCCAATCACTGCACAACCACAACAAAGATGGCTGCGGCATTTCATGGCCTGGCAGACAATCCCTGCAGTGTGTTTGGGTCTCTAAAGTCCACCAAAAATGCTGTGTGGAGACACCAGTTACCGCCGAATAATCCTGGAAATGCACGGTGCTCGCCGAGTACACCGAGCATAGTGATACTCGGGCGAGTAACGAGCAGTGGTGAGCACGTTCGCTCATCACTACTGGCAAATTATTGAAATAGTCACACGTGTTAGTTTGCTGATCCAAAATTTTGAGATTTTTTTTTTTTTACCAATGACTAAAATAAATCCAGGGATTGTACTCTGGATTGCCAGGGATAATATGATGAATTTTGAGGAATTACATGAACATCAATATCACGTATAGCAATCGGATTACATCTAGGATCCTGCAGAGACGATTAAGTTGTAATAGTTTTTTGTTCCTGAAAGGAAAAAGCAGCAGAATTCTCAACAGTCATACGGCGTTGATTAAATGATGATTATGCACAAATATCGTAAGTGAAGAAATGTCTTTTAACCATTAATAATCTTGTAAATCTGTTTATGTCTTTTATGATCTGGAATAAATCAAATTTCTTGGTAGGCTCAAAATTAAGTCTCTTTTCCAAAACTCCCAATTGAGCCTGAGACAAAACAATAGGTGTTAGGTCTCGAGTTCTCACCGCTGAACAGGGGGAATCTTGAACCACCTCCGCTGTGGTCTCCCATTTTTCTCCAGCCACAGTGGAGCCTGCTCAGCAGAGACGTCAGTCCCAGCATCTGGCTCAGGCAGATACTGTGCTCTTTGTTATTGATGCCCTTCCAGGCTCAGCCAGCACTGGTCAGTGGCGAGCAGACGCTTCTGGGACTAAGTCCTGCTTTTCTACTTCTGAGCATGCCCAAGGGAAGACCTCTCATTGGAGGTTGGGGGTCACATGCTCAGGTCCTGTAGCAGCTCCTATTGGTCCACTAGGAAGGTCCTAAAGAAGCTACAACTACAAAAGGTTTGCATGGCCGCACGGCTGTGCGCTAGTATCTATTGTGTTTGGCTGTTGCCAGTGGATGCTCTACCACTCAGTCATATGTGGATAGTCTGTTTTGCTCTGGGGCTGTGCACTCAGCCAGGCAGCTATGGTCAGTGGGGGCAATTAGCTTTGGCTTAGCATCTGGTTCCTTCATGTGTGCGGTTAGCACAGTGTACAGCGCGACTCTGTGAAGCAACAGAGGTCGCTTACATTTTACATGGGGTGAGGTTAACCCACTTGTGAGCTCAGTGTCCATCCGCCATTACTTAGCAGCAAGTATCTCTGCACGGTGGACCCCGGGCTGTGAACACACCTCGTATCTATCTCTCATTACTCGGTGCATTCCGCTAGCCCTAACAGTATACTAGTGCCAGGGTCTGGCCATTAATGGCGGATGAACAACAACCCTTGCGGTACATTCAGCAGCTGGAGGGCAGGTTGGCAGCTATCGAGTACACAACCTTAGCTGTGGATGTTACCGCAGTAGCTGTTCAGGCTGCTAGCGTAGCTGCAGCAACTTTGTCCACTGCCACCCCTGTTCCGACCTTATTTCACCTCCCGCTGCTAGATAAATTCTCTGGTGATAGCAAATCTTGTAGGAGTTTCGTGAGCCAGTGCCCTATACACCTCGAGCTCCTGGCTGCACGTTTCCTCACAGAGCAGGCAAAGGTGGGATTCATTATGTCTCTCCTGTCAGACAGGGCGTTGGAGTAGGCTACGCTGCTGTGGGAGTGTGGCGATCATGTGGTGCAGAGTGCTCTGCTGTTCCTGAGCACTCTGAAACAGGTCTTTTTAGGACCTCGAGTCACCCATGATACGGCGCTTCAACTGTTGGCATTGACTCAGGGCTCGTCCTTGGTCAGCCATTTTGCCGTCCACTTCCGCACCTTAGCATCTGAGCTGGAGTGGTCGGATAAAGCCCTCATCCCTGTATTTTGGAGGGGGCTGGCTGACCATGTGAAGGACGTTTTGGCCACTAGGGAGATTTCGGCCACACTGGAGAAGCTAATAGCAGTATCAACTTGCATAGACCTTTGTTTTAACGAGCGAAGGTTGAAGCGAGCCCAGTGTAGGCAGAGGTTTCGGCTGGCTCCCACCTTCGCCAAACCTTGGGAATCTCTGGTCCAGGCGCCCGAGTCACATGAGGCCATGGAGGTGTCACGAGCGGGATCTAAGTCCCAGACTGCTCATGCACTCAAGGTCTGTCATGTCTGCCGGCAGTCAGGAAATCTTGCCTCCAGATGTTCCCAGCGGTCGGGAAAACATCAGCGTCTAGTGGTTGTAGGAGGAGGTGCACCAGACACGGCGACGATTTCCTCCAAACTGTCCTTTAAGGGGACAATTACCATAGGCCCATCCTCTCATAAGGTAGAGCTTTGCGTGGATTCTGGGGTGGAGGGCAATTTTATGTCATCTGCCTTCGCCCAACGACACGCAATACCCCTGGTGATGCTCGCCAAACCTGTGACCGTACGAGTGGTGAATGGGTCGACACTGCCCTCACAGATAACACACCAGACCATCCCTTTTACTCTATCTATATTGCCATCTCATCAGGAGATTATTTCCTTACTCGTCATTCCTGAGGGAGTTGATGAGGTCCTGTTAGGGATACCTTGGTTACGGTACCACTCCCCTCATATAGAGTCGTCCACAGGCAGAATTTAGGGATGGAGTGAATCCTGTGAGGGTAGATTTCAGAGGGAGTGCATTCAAGTTGCTACTACTGAGGTACCCGCAGATCTTTCCTCTCTCCCCAAGCATTATTGGCCCTATGCGGACATGTTCTCCAAAAGGGCAGCGGAGACCCTTCCGCCTCACCGCCCCTATGACTGTCCCATTGACCTTTTTGCCAGGTGCTGAGCCTCCTCAGTGTCGAGTCTATCCGTTACCTCTCCTAGAGACAGAGGCAATGTCTCAGAACATCCAGGAGAATCTGGCAAGAGGATTCATTAGGAAGTCAGTGTCACCTGCAGGGGCTGGGTTTTTCTTCGTGCAGAAGCAGAACGGAGAATTACGTCCATGCATAGATTACAGGGGTCTTAACGCCATCACTGTTAAGAACAAGTACCCACTGCCCCTGATATCTGAGCTCTTTGATAGGCTTCAGGGAGCAAGGGTATTTACTAAACTAGATCTGCGGGGTGCTTATAACCTGATTTCCATCCGTGAGGCAGACGAATGGAATATGGCATTTAACACCAGGGACGGGCACTATGAATACCTGGTGATGCCCTTTGGGCTCTGTAATGCGCCTGCCATTTTCCAAGACTTTGTGAATGACATCTTTCGGGATATGTTCTCCACCTCGGTTGTAGTCTATCTGGATGATATTCTCATCTACTCTCCAGATATAGACTCCCACCAGAGAGATGTTTGCAAAGTCTTCGACCTCCTACGGGCAAACTCCCTCTACGCCAACTTGGAGAAGTGTATGTTTGAGCAGGAGTCCTTGCCTTTCCAGGGCTATATCATCCTTGCTTCTTTTTCTCTAAAACTTTCACACCGGCAGAGAGGAATTATTCCATCGGGGACAGGGAGTTCCATGAAGTTGGCTTTCTAGGAGTGGAGACATCTCCTGGAGGGGGCTTGCTTTCCCTTCCAAGTTTACACTGACCACAAGAATTTGGTCTATATACAGACTGCCCAGTGACTGAATTCTCGCCAGGCCAAATGGTCCCTGTTCTTCTCTTGGTTACATTTCACCCTCCATTTTCTCTCCGGGGAGAAGAACATTCATGCCGACGCTCTTTCCTGCTCCGTAGTGTCATCAGCTGAGGAGGAGGAACCTCGACTTATTGTCCCTTCTGAGGGCCTGAGCACTGTGGCTCCGGTTTCGCTAGAGTCTGTGCCCCCGGGAAAGACTTTTGTGCCATCAAATTTGCAACTGGAGGTTCTCTCTTGGGCTCACTCATCCAAGGTGGGTGCACACTTTGGGAACAAAAGGACATCTGAGCTTCTGGCGAGGACATACTGGTGGCCGCATATGGCCCGTGATGTCGGAGACTATATTCGAGTGTGTGTCTCCTGCTCCAAGAATAAGTCTCCTCGACAATGGCCAGCTGAGTTACTTTATCTCCTGCCAGTGGCAGATAGGCCCTGGAAGATGGTCGGGATGGACTTTGAGGTGGACTTACCCAAGTCCCGTGGCTGCTCCATCATTTGGGTAATCACCTACCATTTTTCTAAAATGGTGCACTTGGTGCCGCTTCCACAGCTACTTTCTGCACGGGCCTTGGCAGCGTTGTTTATAAAACACATTTTCCGCCTACACGGTATGCCAGACAAAATTGTCAGTGACCGGGGTCCCTAGTTTGCGTCTCGGTTCTGGAGAGAGATTTGTCGTCTACTCAGTATCGAGTTGAATCTCTCTTCAGCATACCATCCAGAGACGAATGGGTTGGTAGAGAGGGCCAACCAGACCTTGGTCACATATCTGTGACATTTTGTTTCAGCCAGGCAGGATGACTTGGCATCCTTGATACCGTGGGCGGAGCTTGCG
The DNA here is from genome assembly GCF_051348905.1 of Ranitomeya variabilis. Taxonomy (NCBI): domain Eukaryota; kingdom Metazoa; phylum Chordata; class Amphibia; order Anura; family Dendrobatidae; genus Ranitomeya; species Ranitomeya variabilis. The sequence continues at coordinate 556,641,801 of NC_135232.1, read as the reverse complement.
CTGAACAACGCCATAGCTGACTGGGCAGACCCCATTCCTCCTTAACTATGGTCAGCATCCGCGGGTTCCTGTGCCTATGCCCGTGTCTTCCGCTGACTCCAGGGTGGCAGACTGGGCTGTGGAGGCACGGGACATTTGGGACCGCACTCAGGATGCCATCCAGGCCTCCCAAGGAGAGAATGAGGTCCTCCGCCGATGCACATTGGCGCTCCGCTCTGACCTTTGCTGTTGGCAATTTAGTGTGGCTCTCCGCCCGTAACATCAAGCTGCGAGTTGAGTCCACTAAGTTTGCACCTGGGAGCCTGCTGAGCACATTCGAGCTCCACTGCTCATTGCTGCCTTCGAGCATAGCGAGGTCCAAGGAGGAGGGGCCCTAGGATGGGGGGTAATGTTAGGTCTCGAGTTCCCGCCGCTGCACAAGGGGAATCTCGAACCACCTCTGCTGTGGTCTCCCATTCTTCTCCAGCCGCAGTGGAGCCTTTTCAGCGGAGACGTTGGTCCCAGCGTCTGGCTCAGGCAGATACAGTGCGCTTGGTTACTGCTGCCCTTCCAGGCTCAGCCATTGTAGCCAGTACTGGTCAGCGGCGAGCAGATGCTTCTGGGACTAAGTCCTGCTTTTCTCCTTCTGAGCATGCCCAAGGGAAGACCTCTCATTGGAGTTCGGGGGTCACATGCTCAGGTCTTGCAGCAGCACCTATTGGTCTACTAGGAAGGTCCTGAAGAAGCTGCAACTATAAAAAGTTCATATGGCCGCACGGCCGTGCGCTAGTATCGATTGTGTTTGGCTGTTGCCAGTGGATACTCTACCCCTCAGTCATATGTGGAGAGTCTGTTTAGCTTAGCTTTGGGGCTGTACACTCAGCCAGGCAGCTAGTGTCAGTGGGGGCAATTAGCTTTGGCTTTCCATCTGGTTCCTTCATGTGTACAGTTAGCACAGAAGAGTTCCAGAGCAAGCACAACCCTAGTTAGGGTAATAGTTTTCTGTGTACAGCGCGACTCTGTGAAGCAACAGAGGTCGCTTACATTTCACATGGGGCGAGGTTATCCCACATGTGAGCTCAGTGTCCATCCACCATTACAAAGCAGCAGGTATCTCTGGACGGTGCACCCCGGGCTGCGAACGCACCTCGTATCTATCTCTCATTACTTGTTGCGTTCTGCTAGCCCTAACAATAGGTGTCAAAACCACGACATTGGAAACGGATTCTAATTCCTTGTTTGCCTGTTTCTCAGCGGATAACGTTTCCAGGCGTGTTGGTCTCTTCCTCCGACCTCCTCTCCTGCACCTCCTGGGTTTTTTCTCGGAGTAGTAAAAGGGTTTCTCCGTTCAAGTTGGCGGTTATCATGTCCATGTATGGAATTATCAAAATCAAGTTCAGAACTGTTGAATTCAGATGAGGAAAAAAACAATACTGTAGATCTATTATGTTTATATCCCACCTGGCGGTTAAAAGATTGATTTTTCAATATAGATTTTTTAAAAGTACCTTGAAATGTACCTCGAAATGAGTTTTTGTTCCAGGTATACACCTTGTTTTTATAGTCCATAGTTTCTATAGAGAGTTTGGATTTTTTTAGTCTTGATTATACTCTCTTCCATGGACTTGATGTTATCCTGGACTTTTTTCATGCTGTTGTCAAATTCAGACCAAGATATAAAGCCATTCAAATCAACATTAACCGCATCAATCTCATTTTTTAATTTGCCAAGTTGAGTCTCTTCATAAAATCATAAGAAATGATAAGTTCCATTAATTTAAAGGAACATTGTGACAAAATAGCATTCCATTTGATGAGAAAATCGTCAGAGAAAATATAGGTAGGAGTTTTTTTAATGCGAAGTCCATGTGGGATCATCTCCTTTTCAAGATATTTTTTCAAAGTGTTGTGATCCCACCACGGTCGCAACTCCTGCCCCAATAATTTAATTTAATTGATTAGGACTGTGGCATTCAGGCTGGGTTGTGGTGACGTACGACGAGACAGAAACACTGCAGAGCCTGGGAGCAGAACTGCAGAGGATACGGTGTAAAGGAAAATGCTTTATGCTGTACAGGAATCGACCATAAGGGTATGTGTCCACGTTCAGGATTGCTTCAGGCTTTGGTCAGGATTTTATGCAGGTAAAATCCTGACCAAAACTGCACCTGAAGTCACTGGCAGGTCACCTGCGGTGTTCCTGCGTGTTTTGCTCATTGTAGCAACATGCTGCGTTTTTAAAAAACGCACCGCATGCGCATTTTCCCGGCAAAAACGCATGCGTTTTTTAACGCATAGTGGAGTCGGGATTTCATTATATCCCCTCCACTATGCTGTAACATCTGGACGCTGCGTTTTTGACGTTGCGGCTCAGCGCTGCGTCAAAAATGCAGCATTTCCTGAACGTGGACACATACCCTAAGACTTTGTGCCGCTACCCCTTCTATATATCCTTTTTCAAGATATCGTTCAGTAATGACACTATGTTTAACCCCTTCATGACCTTGGGATTTTCCATTTTTCCGTGTTCGTTTTTCGCTCCCCTCCTTCCCAGAGCCATAACTTTTTTTATTGTTCCGTCAATTTGGCCATGTGAGGGCTTATTTTTTCCGGGACAAGTTGTACTTTTGAACGATATCATTGGTTTTACCATGTCGTGTACTAGCAAATGGGAAAAAAATTCCAAGTGCGGTGAAATTGCAAAAAAAGTGCAGTCCCACACTTGTTTTTTGTTTGGCTTTTTTGCTAGGTTCACTAAATGCTAAAACTGACCTGCCATTATGATTCTCCAGGTCAGTACGAGGTCATAGACACCTAACATGACTAGGTTATTTTTTATCTAAGTGGTGAAAAAAAATTCCAAACTTTGCTAAAAAAATATATATATTGCACCTTTTTCCGATACTCGTAGCGTCTCCATTTTTCATGATCTGGGGTCGGTTGAGGGCTTACTTTTTGCGTGCCGAGCTGGCATTTTTAATGATACCATATCGGTGCAGATACGTTCTTTTGATCGCCCGTTATTGCATTTTAATGCAATGTCGCGGCGACCAAAAAAATGTAATTCTGGCGTTTCAAATTTTTTTCTCGCTACGCCATTTAGCGATCAGGTTAATGCTTTTTTTTATTGATAGATCGGGTGATTCTGAACGCGGTGATACCAAATATGTGTAGGTTTGATTTTTTTTTTATTGATTTATTTTGATTGGGGCAAAGGGGGGGGTGATTTAAACTTTTATATTTTTTTTATTTTTTCACATTTTTTTTAACTTTTTTTTTAACTTTTGCCATGCTTCAATAGCCTCCATGGGTGGCTAGAAGCTGGCACAATGCGATCGGCTCTTCTACATAGCAGCGATCATAAGATCGCTGCTATGCAGCAGAAATGCAGGTGTGCTGTGAGCGCCGACCACAGGGTGGCGCTCACAGCTATCCGGGATCAGTAACCATAGAGGTCTCAAGGACCTCTATGGTTACTATTCAGAACCATCGCTGACCCCTGATCATGTGACGGGGGTCGGCGATGCGCTCATTTCCGGCCGCCCGGCCGGAAGCGCCGGTTAAATGCTGCTGTCTGCATTTGACAGGGGCATTTAACTAGTTAACAGCAGCGGGTGAATTGCGGGCACATGTCAGCTGTTCAAAACAGCTGACATGTCCCGGCTTTGATGCGGGCTTACCGCCGGAGTCCGCATCAAAGCGGGGCTTCTGACCTCGGACGTACTATCCCGTCCAAGGTCAGAAAGGGGTTAAACAACAGTCTCCTTTATTGAACGGTGGAGTACATGGTCCTGGCCAGCCAACACCACCAGCTACAGGCGGCCTGCACGAGTGTAAGGCCCCCACAGCACAAGTTCATACACCTGACAGGACACACTCTTTCATGTAGCGTGCTGGGGTGTAAAGGGAGAAGAGTGCCTCGTTTGCAGCTACCGCCCATCACCACACTGCACATCCATGAGCCCTGAAGACATATCTTTACTTAGCTGCCTATCATATTATTAATCTGACTCCTGTCCTATTATCACAATTATTCCTTCATATAACAATGTCTTCCTTCTGTCTTCTGCTTGCACCCCAAAGTTCACCTGAAAATGAAGAGTTGGGCCAATGTAATCTGCAGAAAGCAAACGTATTTCCACAGTTTGCAAATTCCAAATTATTATGCAAATTGGATTTAAGTGTCATAAAGATTTAATTGTTTTGTTTTTCAAATTAACTCATGGATGATATTGTGTCTCAGGGCTCAGTGGATCGCTGAAATCAATCTTAAACACATGTGATAATTAGTTTTCCAGGTGATTCTAATGAAAGGAAATCTACCTAAAAATGATGTTCCACATTATTAAGCAGGCCACAGTTTTCAAGTAACATGGGAAAGAAAAGGGATCTCTCTCTGCTGCTGAAAAGCATCAAATAGTGCAATGCCTTGGTCAAGGGATGAAAACATTAGATATTTCCTGAAAACTTAAGCGTGATCATCATACTGTTAAGAGATTTGTGGCTGCATCTGAGCATCGATGTGTTCGTGCTGATAAAGGCATAATGAGAAAGGTTTCTGTCGGGCAAGTTCATCAGATTAAGAGAGCAGCTGCTAAAAAGCCATTGCAAACCAGCAAACAGATATTTGAAGCTGTTAGTGCTTCAGGAGTTCCTCGAACCTCAAGGTGTAGGATCCTTCAAAGGCTTGCTTTGTGTCATGCTGCTGCAGTGCAGTATAACGCAACCTCCACCAGAGGGAGCTTGAGAGGGAAGTGAGACACAGAGAAGCACCACAGAGCAGCAGTACAGGTGCCACCAAGTGGCGAGAGAGTCGTCCTACAAGCCGAGTCAAAATACAATCAGAGGCAGAAGTACCAAAAGGGATCAGCAGTACACATGGTCAGGAACAAGCCAGGAGGTTCAGCAACGGTCAGAAGCGGATAAGACAAAGTCAGAAGGCAGAAGCGAGTCCGAATACAAGCCAAGTCAGAAACCAGAGAATCAAAACCGAAAAACAGGGAAACGCTGGGAAATGGGCAGACAGAGGGAGTCAACAGACACAGGGCAAGTCAGGGATCACAGCAGGACAAATCAAGAGCTACCAGAGTCAGGTTCACATGCCGAAGGCAGAACTATAGCTGACACCATCAGCAGGATGCAGATGAGCTAAATAGCAAATCTGAACCCAGAATGAGGCAGAGCAAAGTTAACCATTGACATGATCCACCCGGAAAAAGGGCAGATAGGATAAAACCCAGGAACGGATCATGACACTTTGATTCATAAACCTACTAATCAACCACCCTATAGAGAACCTTTGGAGTATCATCAAGCAAAAGATCTATGAGGGTGGCAGGCAGTTCACATCAATACAGCATCTCTAGGAGGCTATTCTGACTTCATGCAAAGAAATACAAGCAGAAACTCTCCAAAAACTCACAAGTTCAATGGATGCAAGAATTGTGAAGGTGATATCAAAGAAGGGTTCCTATGTTAACATGTAACTTGGCTTGTTAGGATGTTTTGGAGTTAAATAGATTTTTTTTGTTCAGTGAATGTAACCTCATAATGCTGTAAATTCAACAAATGAGCATTTTCATTTCTGTAAAACATATCAAATGTTTAGAAATTCTACTATGCCTAATAATTTGGAACAGTGCATTTTAAGTTTTTATTAATTTAAGAGATTATACTGTTATCATTGGGAGGTTTCTCCAATAAAATTCGATGTATACTCTAACGGGTGATGACTTTTATTAGACTGACTGTCATTTCCACTGACCATTTAGGAAAATCCGAGAAAAATGTCATTTGCATAGTAATTTGGAACAGGATGTATGCGTATGTAAGCAGTATGATGTTATGTTGCAATGTCTCTCCAGCACTCTCAGCGTTAAGTGATAGAGCAGAGTGGTCACATGTGAGGGGTTACTGGTGGTTCTGTGGTAACGCCTCTGCACCGGCCTCATAAACAGGAACGTTTCAATTAATGTGCTGCTCACTTGCCAAAGACTTGTTTTTCGAAACATCTTGTTTTGCGCCAGACTGGTAAACAAACGCTGTGGCCTGCTGTTCCCCTCCGCCAGATGAATCCTCACTGTTTAATGTACGCAGGAGCAGGCGAAAGAAGAAATAAAAATTCCAGATGGAATTATGTAGGGACAGAGAAGGAAGCTGAAAGACAGAGGATGGAATTAAAAAATTGACAGCTGAAATGACTTATGATGCGCGGCTCTAAGATTGCCAATAAAGACGTCAAAAGAACTCACTGCTCGTAATAAGACACAGTAAAAATGGAGTTTGGTTTTAACATGTCAATTCTTCCGGTTGGGTTATATGTCTAGGGGGATCATCCTGCATCAGAGAATTACTGCTCTGTGGTTGCCATCTGATACAAGGAATAATTCTTCAGGCTGCAAAGTGGTGAGGGCCGCAGGGTCTGACGGGAAGATCCAGAGTAGAAAAAACACAGACAAGATAGAGATGTGAAGATGGAGCAGGAAGTTGGAACTAGGGCTAAGAGAGCAAAATAAGAAGCTTGAGGAAGGTGAAACCCCCTCAAGACCACAGTTTATGAGCTTGGAAAAGTCAAACTACCCAAAACCAAAGCTTACTAGCAAGAGGACATCAGAATCCTTCTGATACCACAGCTTACAAGCATGAGACACCTGGAGACTCCTGGGAAAACAGCGTATGGTCATGAAAAAGTCACAACCCTATGATATCATAGCTTATGAGCTGGAGAAAAGAGGGACCCCATGAGATTACAGTCTATGAGCATGAAAACATCTGAATCCGCCAAGACCACAGTTTACAAGCAGGAGAAAGCCATAACCTCCTGAGATCACAAGTTACAAGCATGAGAAAGTGGAAACTCCCCAAGATTACAAATTATGATCATGAATAGGTTGGAAAGCCCTGAGACCATAGGTTGTGAGCATGAGAAGGCCAGATTCCATGAAGACCACAGATTACGAGCATGAGAAAGTGGAACACCCCAAAAGCCTTCTGGTCACAAGCATGGGAAAGCTGTTGCTTCCTGAAACTGCATCTTATACACATGAGAATCCTGGAGCCCCTGAGACCCTAAATTATGAGCATGAGAAAAGTGAGAAACTCCAAGATAAAACATTAGAAGCATGAGAAAGCTAAAACCTTTCCCTTCCACAGGTTAAGAATCCACCCAAACCACTCATAGCTTACAAGCAGGATAAAGACAGAACTCAAAGAGCAAAACTTTCAAGCTGAAAAAAGTGGAAAACCCCTATACAGCAGCTTACAGGAATGAGAATGCTTAGACCACATTTTATGAGCTGAGAATGCTGGAATCCCCCAAGACAACATTTAAATAGCAGAGAAAGCGAAATCCTACGAGACCCCAAATTATGAGATATGAAAAAACCAGAACCTTCTCCTTCCTGATGCTACTTTAGGGTGCACACCCTGGCACCCTACAAATAAACAGTGTTCTGATTCCTGTATGCAGTGGGTGTGATACACGATTCCAGATCTAGGAACATCAACACACAAATCAGAGAACACTCGTTTCTTAACAAACAGTTCAATTTTACTTATCTTCTTGAGTTCAATTGTAGTTACAGCACAGTACATTTCCACTTAATTTGTTCTACCTGACCTATCCCTTCGCTTAATGGCCCCTTGCCCCCCCCCACAGGCCGCCCCGAAGCATGTGCATATCATTTACTCAAAACTGAAAATCAAGATTAAACAGCAACTACAAGATGGATTTCATCACCTGGTATCATTGTAATCAGTATTACGGCGCTGACCTGACACTCTCTATAGTTTACTGTGCAGAATCCTGCTGACAGGTTCCCTTTCATGTAAATATTGTAGGATCCAGAGATCTCATACTACACCCTATAATCCAAAAGGAATGGACAAGTTGAACACTTTTGCCATATGTTACTGTCGATGTTGAGAGCTTTAACAGCCAACAAGAAGAAGGCTTGGAAGCGTTCTGTATCAAAAGTGGTACATTCCTAAAATTGTACCAAGACCGAAGAAATGGGTTATTCACCATTCTTTCTGTTGTTTGGTCGATCTCCAAGACTACCGATATAATGTTCAATATTCCAGTTTCAGACACTTACAAGATGTACCCTGACTATGTTCGGAAGTGGCAGAAGCATACAACAAAGCAAAAAAAGTGGTCACGGAAGCGTAAAACAAGAGCAAAGAATACTATGATTGGAAAAGTCATGGAGTGGACCTGATACCTCAAAGTCATGTGCTAGTCAAAGACTTCCTTGAGAAAGGTGGTCCAGGTAAACTTTGTACTAAGAAGACAAGGCATATGTGGTCATCAAGAGGAAGTCTGACGACAACCCAGTTTATGAAATCAGACTGGAGACAATAAAACAAGAATAGTACATCGGAACTTGCTACTACCCTGTGATTACCTCCCACCACAACAAGACGTGGATGAAGGTTGACCAAAACCAACTGAAAGATTACCACAGACTGAAGCTTCTTATGTGGACAGTGACCTTGAGAGTATTCCAGCAAGAAGTGAAACTTACTATCCTCATGAATGTGAACTTAGCCCTGAAGCTCGAGAATTCGGACCAAGAAACACAACCGAAGTTCATTTCAGATCTGATGATCAAACACAATTTGCCAAAGATATTAATAGGAACCTAAGGTTAGAGGAATCACCAGACCATACAGAAATAGATAATCCAACAGAAAAACAAGAACCTACTGTAGTGCAGCGGTGACCTTGCTGTGCAGTGAGAACGCAGTGACCCAGGAAAAGGTTCAAAATAAAGTCTTGTTTATTGTACAGCGTACTCACAAACAGAAAGTAAACGCAGCCAGGAATAAATGAAGACAGTCCGCAACCAGTTGCCATGAACGAACTACACCACCGTGTATGCTGGGGTTTCAGGCTTTAGACTCTGCCTGGCCCCGTGTTGCTTCACACAGAAAGAGCTCTGTACAAGTCTCCTGCTTGGTCTGCTTCCAAGACCAACACTGACACACCCAAACCCTCCTGAATGGCTTTTTTCACTGTCTGCTAGACTCTGTGGCCATGGGCCACTTGTAAGATCCGGACTGGAAGAAACAGACTGGCCCCACTACCTTCCTGCAGTCCGTTTCAAAAATAAAAGCCCAAACCGGTTTTCTTGAACAATTCCTTGGTCAAATAGCTTGACCAGGTTCAGACTTACTTTTATTCTGCCTTCTGACTCACAGGCACCCTGCTGTGAACACAAGGCACTCCAGCGGATCTAATATGCTTCTGAGCACATCCTGGGTGACACATAGCGACCCTTACATATGACACCGGTCACTGCCTCACACTACGGATATATTTCCAAGAGCATCGGAGGAAGTACTGGAAATGAATGCAGAGGAAGAAACCCCTGTAACAGAAGAATCAGTAGTATCAGAGGAAAAAACCTGCAGGAGGATTTAGACTCTAGAAGTAAGAAAATCAGTGATGCTAACCTATGATGCACTAGGTGAACTGAGTAGAGTACCAATGACTGTCGAGTTGAAACTGATATTGCTGCCTATGGACCAGGTAAGCCAAACTGTGGTATGGTGGCGCACCTGAGGTCTGGTCGCCACAGAGGTACTGCACCTCATCCAGAGGTGTGGGACTCTGCTCTCAGGTAAGGAGGGGGCACTAACCGGGACTCCACACCTGCATCCAACACCACAAAATTCCAGTCAGGGCATCTGGGTGTACCCTAAGGGAGGATGGCCTCATCCCAGTCTGGAGAGGGAAACTAGGTAGAGGGTGTGGGTGGAGTGAGTAGTTAAGGGAGGAGCTAATTAGGAGGAAAATTTAGGCAGATTGTGAGAGGAGCTGAATGGAGTAAGATGTGCCGAAAGAGGCTCTGAGTCAGAGGGAACTAGAGAGAGAAAAGTTTGAAGAGAGAGAAGCTCCAGAAGGAAAGGAGGGGTCCTAGGGGAACGGGTAGTGAGCAATCCACCCATGGGGCCTGCATCCACGCTGTCCATTGCCAGGTGGAGGGACCAGGTCGCAGTGGGGAACCGGCCCCCAAGACTAGTGGAGGAGTACAAGACTCAGCTAGCTAGCCGGAGGCTGCAGCATCTGCATGTGCTGCAGCCACATTCAACACATTTGCTGAAAAGGCAGCCACATAGGATTCAGGGGACCAAAAGAGAGTGTCACCTAACTAGATCTGAGGCTGCTGGATTGGGACACTGTGTGTGAAGGCGCAGGGCAGAAGGGAGAGCCAGTGCAGCGAGACGGCCAAGGAAAGGAACATAGAAAGGGGGTTCTGGAAGGTTCACCCAATTTACATGAGAGCTGGCTGGACCACAGACCCGGAAGACACAACACCCTGGCTGGGGACTACAACTTAGAACTGTGAGTAAAAGTGTGTAAACTGCACCCTGCTGTGTCCTCTGAATTATTACTGTGTCACATGACCTGCACTACATCCGCCATCATCACCTTTAACACCATCACTGCCTTGGGGTGAAGATCTACTTGTGGAGAGCTGAAACAACACTGCTGCATCACCATGAGCTCCAGTGGTCTCTTCAAGCAACGTCGGCTAACATCTCCTATTTGCCGAATACCACAGGTGGCATCACAAACAATTCCCCTTTTCCCTATAAACTTCATTTCCCCTTTCAATTCATTGACTCTTTTATTGGACGCCCAGGGCCACGGACCGGGTCTCCACTGATGTGACACATCCCCATTAAGAACTGTGCTGACCCGGTACCGGGTACCGCACGGCCCTTGGGGGCGCTCAATTTTGGCATCACGAACAGGATGGACTAATGAAAAAAACCTAGCACTCAACTTGATGCTTATGTGAAAGTTTTATTGTAGTACCCAACAAACGTTTCGGTCCATATTACGGACCTTCATCAGTAACTACATGTGAAAAAACAAACAACCAAAATAAACCAAAATAAGTGAACAAAAACAAAAGTATATACATTGCATAAAGAAAGAAAGACAACAGCATCTATGTCACATCAGGTCCAATGTACAGATGATAATATATAAAAACACGAAAAAACAACACGACTAAAGGCTCCAAAGTTATTAGATAAATATAAAGTATATTTTATTGGGGAAAACAGGTACAGATGAAAACTAGGAAGGGGAGGAGGTACAACACATAGCACATGCCAGAAATGGACGCTCTACAGGACATACGGTGATATGACAGGCAGTGAAAAATGACGATATTAGATATATGTATATTGCACCAATGCCACAGCCTGCCTTAATATTAGCCCAATGCGGGAGGGATTAAATAGATAAGAACATCACAAATTACAGTAACACATTACCCGTATATGCGGCCAGGAAGTGTCCAGGAGCGTCCTCCGCTTACAAGAAATGGCCACCAAATTCACCCAACGTGGCTATCCGTCATCGGTTCTTCAACAAGCCGCCTCACCCCCGCTCCCACGATCCAATAAAGCCTCTAATCGAGTCCCATTTATACATTCATACCATCCATTTGCCTACATTCTACATAGGTCCATACGCCAAAATTGGCATCTACTGTCTAAGGCCCATCCTGACATTCCTGAATTCCAAAACCCATTTCTTCCCTGTTTCAAGCGCCCACCCAATCTGAAAGACTCATTGGTCAGGGCGGACTTGGGATCCAATAAATCATCCCCTCGTCAACGTTTTCTACAAAATCCCCGTACAGGGACTTTTCCATGCCTCAATTGTTCACAGTGTCATAATGTCCTCAAAGGCTCCTCTTTCCATCATGCTCGTTCGGGTAAATTATTCCACATTCCAGATTACTTCACCTGTGCCTCATCTTGGGTTATATATCTGATCAAATGCCCATGTGGACTCCTATACGTGGGTGAGACCACGCAATCAATACGCGATCGGATCTCCAAACACAAATCCACGGTCCGTTGCAAACACCTTCTACTACCCATCCCGTCACACTTTAACACCCAAGGCCACAATGTCTCACAGTTACGGTTCCAGGTAATTGAACACATCCCCCCCATCAGACGGGGTGGTGATCGGGTGGCCCGCCTAAAACGGAGGGAGGCTTTCTGGATCCATACGTTGGAGACCCTTCACCCATTGGGCCTCAACAGAGATTACGACCTAGCGTCGTTTCTCTGAGCACCCACCTTTTTGACAGTACATTTATACTACTTCCTTATTGACTCCTCTATTGCAGTCCCTGTGGTCCAGTTGGATCTACGCGGGAACTCTCTGGTATTCCATTCTTCTACTACATTAATCTAAGTCCCCATACGAGGTCGTCCTAATCTGACCCACCTCATTACATCCTTGTGTATTACCGCATACCAGCTATATGATATAGTCCTGCAGTATGTGCATTCCTTCCACAGATGGTTATCTATTGGTTATTTATTGTGGCAAATGTGTGTATATATATACCAGATATAACTGTTCTTTTTCTCTCTTTATTATTGTTAGAGCCGACTGTATTGAGGTTTCTTTAAATGCCACTTTTCCACCGGCACAATCACGGACCACACTGGACCAAGTCTTCTCTTCTCTCTCCACCAGGTCAGACATCCGCACGGCTGAATACGGTGCAGAATGATCAGATACACCATGGAAATCCTCCACCATTCACTGGATCTCCGCTAGGCACCGCCCCCTCCATGCCCTCCTGTGACTAACTTTAATCGCATCTTGTCAGGTGGAACCTATAGGACTGTAGCCGTTTTTCCGGGGAGCCGTGACACACAGAAACGTCACCTCCGCCGGCTCCTTTACACGTGCAAGCCGTCTATACAGCTGCACGTTTGCTTCACAGTGTTGCTAGGGCCCGGTGACGTCACTTCTGGTCCTACGGACATTCACAGAGAATAGGCTAATCGGCCGATATGGCCCCTCCCTTTGTTCATTTAAATGGCGGTTTCCACATCCCCTGATCAGACCAGCGGTGGATTCCGCGTCTGTCAGCGGCACCTCACGATCCATCTTCCACAGGTAACCACCCTCCAGCGCTGCTTATCCTCACCCATGTAGCTACTCGGTATGTATATTCACCGCATTCCTCTTTTTACTCCCAGTCTGTGTACCAGCCCAGTGTTCTCGTTAAGGTATGCTTTCACCAGCACTCCCCCTGATCACTACACCACTGGCAGGCTTCTCATTCTCTCCCCTATGATTTATAGGTGTTACAGTTATAAGTGCCCTGAGGCATTACAGTCTCTCTGTCCAGGCTACAGTATAGTACGGTATGTGCTGCACTCTCCCTCTCCTTACTGTTTTCTGTTGTGACAAGTGTTGTGCCACCTTATTCTGCTTGGTCTTCTTCGGCATATATTATCATCTGTACATTGGACCTGATGTGACATAGATGCTGTTGTCTTTCTTTCTTTATGCAATGTATATACTTTTGTTTTTGTTCACTTATTTTGGTTTATTTTGGTTGTTTGTTTTTTCACATGTAGTTACTGATGAAGGTCCGTAATATGGACCGAAACGTTTGTTGGGTACTACAATAAAACTTTCACATAAGCATCAAGTTGAGTGCTAGGTTTTTTTCATTATTGCATTAAGGTGTGGGAGCCTACCTAAGCACCATCCTATCAGTAGTGCACACGCTTCTTTCTGCTGAACAGGATGGACTGACCCGATAAATCAGGTGCTGTGTGCCATAGGCTTTGTGCAAAACTTGCTGCCATTACAGCACAACGAGGTGCTCAGGAAAAGAAAGGCGTGTCATTGTGGGCAGGATTCAGCTGTGAGATGCAAAGATCATGCCCGCCCACTACCAGCTCTAATATGCGATGAGGAAGTGTCCGTCAGCAAGAGAGATCCGCCTCCTGATCTGGTATGGGGGGAATAGAAAGTAGAAGGCCCGCTCACAAAAGAGGAGAGAGCGGGAATCAGACCTGGGTGCAAGAAAAGACCCAGACAGCAAGATGGCGGAGGAAGGTGAGTGAGCGCCAATGCGTGGGGTGGAGCAGGAGGACTCCCCCAGCCAAGACTTGCAAGAGCTGTTCCAACCGCCTGCGGTGGATCCAGGCCTCCTGGGCACGGAGGTGGAGGAGCTTACCCGCCAGCTCCTGTAGGCACAGCTGGCGTGATAGCGGGATGGAAGAAGGCCTTCTTGGAGAAGCTGACCAGGCGACGGATGGCCTCACCACCAACAACATCAACCACAGTGAAGTAGAGGACCAACACCAGTGAGACACCAGCAGCAGGTACTGTGACCGACACTACCCCGGTGACCGACCACGCTCTGGCGACCGACCTTGCTCTGGTGACCGACGGCACTTTAGTAGGCCCGCTTCCCACCCTGACAGCCCCTAGGCCTGGCTGGGCATCCAGAAATGCATCCTGCGACCGGATGCCAGACATCTTAGACAAGATTCCAACGCTACTGACAAGAACGAGTGGGCCCCAGGAGATGCACACTGAGCCGGTGGTAATTAAAGGTGGACCCAGAGGGCTGATATCATCGAGCTCCAAGGGGAAATCCCGGCCATCACACGTGAGGAATATCGCAGGCAAAATATGATGCAGAAAGGAAGGCCCAGCAGGAGGAGAGGAGCTACAGGCGGAGGCCCAAGCCCATAAGAGCAAAAGCATTAACCAAATCCCACTGCGGCAGGGAGTAGTGGTCATCTTCCACTTAGAAAAAGAGGTGGTGATAGCCTTTCATCAGAAAATGGGATGGTATGCTCTAGATGTCAAAAAGTGTGTACCTGCACCAAGAAGTTTGGCAGCTGCAGACCTGGCTGCAACAACAGACACTGAAAGCGCAGCGCAGACAGTCAGTCACTCAGTGCACACCATTCACTCAGACACTGGTGGCAGGACATGATCTGACTGTGCATATCTTTATAGGCCATGACCTCTTTGTGTTACCTGGAGCAACATTAGCCCACGCACTTCCTCAGCCAGGGAGTGGCCAGCACCAGGTACTGCCCTGGAAACAGCAGAAGTTAGCAAGAGTTAGCATGTAACTGTAAATAGTTAAATTAACCTGGTAAGGTTTAGTTCCTGTTAATACAGAGACAATAGGGTCATGGACAGCGAGTGACCAGAACTTTAGTTGTAAATAGTTAGCACTAGTGATGAGCGAACGTGCTCGGTGTACTCGGCGAGCACCTAGTATTTCCGGGATTATGCGGCTGGAGCTCTGGTCTCCACCCTGCAATTTTGGCGCTCTTTAGAGAGCTATTGACCATGCAGGGATTGTCTGCCATGCACTGTAATGCTGCAGCCATCTTTGTTGTGGTATTACAGTGATTGTCTGGCTGCACAGCATCATGTCTGTAAGAGACCTGGCGTCGCCCTGCTCGCCGCATTCTGCTCCGGAGTCAGCTAGTGTAGGGACAGCTGCTGCTGAGATAGGGTCAGATTTGTTCTTTTAACTGTTGCCAAGCAGCAACAGGATGTGCTGAAGCTAATCTGCATAGGTGACAAACCACACAATGCAGAAGAGTTGTGGACAACGCTGAAAGAGCAGTCAGATATTTGGATGACACCGCTGAACCTACAGCCAGGCATGGCCGGAACCTAGTGGCGGCTCTGAGGCAAGGTGAGTTCACACACATACCTTGCCTGGCCCATGTGCTTAACCTCGTGGTTCAACGTTTTCTCAAAAGTTACTTGGAGCTGCTGAATCTGCTAGTGAAAGTACGCCGTCTGTCTGCCCATTTTAGAAAGTCAGCAACAGCTTCAGCCGCCCTTGCCGTGCTTCAGCAGTGTTTGCAGCTTCCGGCTCACCGACTGGTGTGTGATGTCCCCACACGTTGGAACTCTACGATGCATATGTTGGAAAGGATTTGTGAGTAGGAGAGGGCAGTTGTTGAATACCAACATCAACAAGGCCATCGATATTCAGTTCATACTCCACACATAAGACCTCATGAGTGGACATGGATGTCAGACATACGTACCATCCTACAAAACTTTGAGGACTGCACCAAGATGGTGAGTGGCGATGATGCCACAATTAGCATCACCATCCCTCTTCTCAGCATTCTGAAAACCTCTCTGCTCACAATTAAAGAGGATGCATTGCAGGCAGAGCACGAGGACAATGAGCAAGGAACCATACAGGGAGATTACACTCAGCCCAGCCTCATGTCTTCCCAATGTGGATTGGTAGGCAATGAGGAGGAGGAAGAACAGGAGCTACTTTCACGCGCTATAGACGATACTACAAGCACAGCTGTCATACCGTCTGTTCCGCGGGGATGGCCTGGGGAAAGGGTGGAGGAGGATGAGGAGGAGGACAGCATGGTCAGTCATCCTGTTGGTGATGACACGGAAGTCTTGCCTGTTAGCAGTCTGGCACACATGGCTGACTTTGTGTTGCTATGCGTTTCACGGGACCCTCGCATTATAAAAATTTTTGGTGACACTCAGTACTGGTTGGTGACACTTCTAGACTCACGCTACAAGGAGAACTTTCAATCTCTTCTGCCAGAGGCAGAGAGGTGTACTAAAATGTTGCAGTACTAGAGGGCCTTTGCAGTGGAATTACTTAAAAAAATCCCATCTGAGAACACTGGCAGCAGACATCAGAGTTTGTTGTACAACCAAGGAGTCCAAGCGACAGAGACAGAAGTACAATTCAGCTCAGGCAGGGGAACAATGGCAAAGTTTTGGGACAGTTTGCTTAGACCCTCCCATCATGCCAGCACAGAGGCAAGGGGTGCTGTTACAAGAAGTACAATGTTTGGGAAGATGTTAAGGGAGTACCTTGCAGATCATACAAACGTCCACCGGGATTTCTCTGTGCCTTTTAATTACTGTATTGGGTATCCAAGCTGGACACGTGGCATGAACTGGCTCTCTACGCCTTGGAGGTCCTGGCCTGCCCTGCTGCTAGCGTTCTGTCACAGCTGACTTTCAGTGCCACTGGTGGAATTATAACAGATATGTGCATCCGCCTGTCAACTGAAAATGCTGACAGGCTGATTCTTATAAAAATGAACAAGGGCTGGATTGGGCAAGATTTCTGTACACCACCGAATGAAAACAGCGAAGCATAGCCTCAAATACATTGTCTTCTTTGGGGAGGAGTATTCTCATGCACCTCTTCACAACCAAACATGGGTATACGCTTCCAGATTTGGTCTGTTTGTTGTTATCCTCCTCCTTATCCTCATCCTCATCATCCACAACCACTAGAACACAATTGTGAACATATTCCGTGATGCAAAAGTCACTTAATTTTTGTGCAAGGGTGTTTTTATGATGCCCGTTACTAATTTGAAACCAAAACAAATGTTACTCCCCCAGGGGGAAATGTCATAAAAATGAGATGTACGTATATTCTTCCCATTTATTCTTATATTTTCCATTTTTCCTATCTCTGGACCATCCGCTTATGACCTAGTGTATCCTTTGCTTTGCAGGCATACATTGCATTTTTTGGTCTGCTACCCTTGCTGTATACAGAATTTTTTGTTTGAAAAATGTTTACAAAATACAGGCCACATATTGAAAGTCTGTTACCTCAGTTGCACGTCTCGTATATCTGTGGTCTTCAAATCTTAGCTTTTCAGCCACACATTCCAGTTTTTGGTCTGCTACCCTTGGTGTATACAGTATTTTTATTTATTTTTTTAATTGTACAAAATATAACTCACAAATTAAAACAGTCTGTTATCTCAGTCACACGTCTGGTCTATCTGTGGTCTTCAAATCTTGGCTTTTCAGCCATACATTCCAGTTTTTGGTCTGATACCCTTGGTGTATACAGTATTTTGTGGTTTTAAAACGTTTTAAAAATACAGGCCACATATTGAAACAGTCTCTTATCTCCATCTGACGCCCGTTTTATGTGTGGTCTAAAAATAGTTGTTTTTCATGCACAAATTCCAATTTTTGGTCTGTCTAATACCCTAGGTCTATACACTATCTTGGTAAAAAAAAAAAAAAGAAACAACATATATTACAGTATGGTAGTTCCGTGACACGCCTCATCTATCTGTGGGCTACAAAGTGTTCTTTTGAGGCTTCCATTCTCCTTTTTTTGCGGTGTGTTACCCTAGCTCTAAACACTATTTAGCAGTAAAAAATAAATATACAGGCCGCATATTGAAGAGTCTGGTATCTCAGTCAAACGCCAGATGTATCTGTGGCCTAAAAATTGTGGTATTTCAGGGCTACATTCCACTGTATTTACTGTCTTTGACCTGATTTCTATACACTATTTTTGGTGCCAAAATAAAAAGACAGGCCACATATTTTACAGTGTGGTATCTCCGTGACACGCCTCATGTATCTTTGTTCTACAAAGTGTACTTTTCAGGCTTGCATTCACTTTTGTTGATGTGTGTTACCCTAGCTCTAAACAGTAAACACTATTTTGAGCTGAATTTTTTTTTTTTTAATTTTTTACCCCCCATGGGGAAATGTATGTCAGCCCTTACACTTAGTGCATTTCAAGTCTAGGAGGCCCAATCCTTTAAATTGGGCCTAGTTTTTAACTGCTACAGCCAGTCAATTATTTGGCAAGGGTGTCTATGATCCCCATAAAAAATTGTTTAAAAAATGTACCCCTCCATGGGGAAATGTTTGTCAACCCATACACATAGTGTATGGGCATTACGAATCTAGGAAACCCGCTCCTTTGTAATGGGACAGGTTTTTTTAGGAGGCCCTCCTCCATGTTTCTTCCAAGGGGGATTGGGGTGCGTGCAAATTTTGGTCAAGACGGCCCTTGCATTCAATGCATAAGGAAACTGTATGGCAGGACTAACTGAAGACTGTGAAGTGGGTTTTCCTGTGGCCATCCAGTGCCTGGGTTCAAAGGCTTATTGGGGTGCATATAACTTGATAGCAGGGCAGGCCCTCCTGTACCTCTTGTGAAAGGGGTATTGGGTTGCGTTGTAATTCTTGGCAGCCCAGCTACTCACTGCATAGGCAATATGCATAGGAGACCCACTCTTTAATAATAGCCCTGTAAGAATATTAATGCCGCCTGATGCCCCTCTGAAAATAGTTTTTTCACAGAGAAAAAAATGCTAATGGAGTAAAGTTAATGAGCTAGCTCACAGAGAAACCCCAATTACTCTATAAAAATATTCTTTATTAGTACAAAATACCGGTGCACTAAACAATACCATCACCAAGAAATAAAAAAAAATATATAAAAATATAAAAGGCCAATGATGGTGCCTTGCCCTATCTCTAGGCCTAAGACATCCCTGCCTGACTGCGGAGGTTGGCACCTTCTATTCCTTGTATCCCTGTTAAGAATAGGGTAGAAACACCTTATCAAAATGTGGGATTTTTGAGGGAGGGAACAGGACTAACCCCTTAATCCCATATGACGTACTATCCTGTCGAGGTGGGGTGGGCCTTAATTCCCACTGACGAGATAGTACGTCATATGCAATCAGCCGCGCTCACGGGGGAGCGCGGCCGATCGCGGCCGGGTGTCAGCTGACTATCACAGCTGACATCCGGCACTATGTGCCAGGAGCAGTCACGGACCGCTCCCGGCACATTAACCCCCGACACACTGCGATCAAACATGATCGCAGTGTTCCGGCGGTATAGGGAAGCATCGCGCAGGGAGGGGGCTCCCTGCGGGCTTCCCTGAGACCCTTGGAGCAACGCGATGTGATCACGTTGCTCTGAGGGTCTCCTACCTTCTTCTCCCTGCAGTCCCCGGATCCAAAATGGCCACGGGGCTGCATCCGGGTCCTGCAGGGAGTGGCTTACCAAGCGCCTGCTCAGAGCAGGCGCTTGGTAGGCCTGCAGTGCTGGAAGTCAGATCGGTGATCTGACAGAGTGCTGTGCAAACTGTCAGATCAGCGATCTGTGATGTCCCCCCCTGGGACAAAGTAAAAAAGTAAAAAAAAAATTTCCACATGTTTAAAAAAAAAAAAAAAAATTCCTAAATAAAGAAAAAAATAAATATATAATATTCCCATAAATACATTTCTTTATCTAAATAGAAAAAACAATAAAAGTACACATATTTAGTATCGCCGCGTCCGTAACGACCCAACCTATAAAACTGTCCCACTAGATAACCCCTTCAGTGAACACCGTAAAAAAAAAAAAAAAAAACAAGGCAGAAAACAACGCTTTATTATCATACCGCCGAACAAAAAGTGGAATAACACGCGATCAAAAAGACGGATATAAATAACCATGGTACCGCTGAAAACGTCATCTTGTCCCGCAAAAAATGAGCTGCCATACAGCATCATCAGCAAAAAAAAATAAAAAAGTTATAGTTTTCAGAATAAAGCGATGCCAAAAAAATTATTTTTTCTATAAAATAGTTTTTATCGTATAAAAGCGCCAAAACATAAAAAAATGATATAAATGAGGTATCGCTGTAATCGTACTGACCCGAAGAATAAAACTGCTTTATCAATTTTACCAAACGTGGAATGGTATAAACGCCCCCCCAAAACAAATTCATGAATAGCTGTTTTTTTGGTCATTCTGCCTCACAAAAATCGGAATAAAAAGCGATCAAAAAATGTCACGTGCCCGAAAATGTTACCAATAAAAATGTCAACTCGTCCCGCAAAAGACCTGACATGACTCTGTGGACCAAAATATGGAAAAATTATAGGTCTCAAAATGTGGAGACGCAAAACTTTTTTGCTATAAAAAGCGTCTTTTAGTGTGTGACAGCTGCCAATCATAAAAATCCGCTATAAAAAACGCTATAAAAGTAAATCAAACCCCCCTTCATCACCCCCTTAGTTATGGAAAAAAAAATTTAAAAAATGTATTTATTTCCATTTTCCCATTAGGATTAGGGTTAGGGTTAGCGCTAGGGTTATGGCTAGGGCTAGGGTTATGGCTAGGGCTAGGGTTAGGGTTAGGGCTAGGGTTAGGGCTAGGGTTAGGGTTAGGGCTAGGGTTAGGGTTGGGGCTAGGGTTGGAGCTAAAGTTAGGGTTAGGGTTGGGGCTAAAGTTAGGGTTAGGGCTAAAGTTAGGGTTTAGGGTTGGGGCTAAAATTAGGGTTAGGGTTGGGGCTAAAGTTAGGGTTAGGGTTGGGGCCAAAGTTAGGGTTGGGGGTAAAGTTAGGGTTTGGATTACATTTATGGTTGGGATTAGGGTTGGGATTAGAGTTAGGGGTGTGTCAGGGTTAGGGGTGTCGTTAGGGTTACCGTTGGGATTAGGGTTAGGAGTGTGTTTGGATTAGGGTTTCAGTTAGAATTCAGTAGTTTCCACTGTTTAGGCACATCAGGGGCTCTCCAAACGCGACATGGTGTCCGATCTCAATTCCAGCCAATTCTGAGTTGAAAAAGTAAAACAGTGCTCCTTCCCTTCCGAGCTCTCCCGTGCGCCCATACAGCGGTTTACACCAATATATGGGGCATCAGCGTACTCAGGACACATTGGACAACAACTTTTGGGGTCCAATTTCTCCTGTTACCCTTGGGAAAATACAAAACTGGGGGCTAAAAAATAATTTTTGTGGAAAAAAAAGGATTTTTTATTTTCACGGCTCTGCGTTATAAACTGTAGTGAAACACTTGGGGTTCAAAGTTCTCACAACACATCTAGATAAGTTCCTTGGGGGGTCTAGTTTCCAATATGGGGTCACTTGTGGGGGGTTTCTACTGTTTAGGTACATAAAGGGCTCTGCAAACGCAATGTGATGCCTGCAGACAAATCCATCTAAGTCTGCATTCCAAATGACGCTCCTTCCCTTCCGAGCTCTGCCATGCGCTCAAACGGTGGTTCCCCCCCACATATGGGGTATCCGCGTACTCAGGACAAATTGGACAACAACTTTTGGGGTCCAATTTCAACTGATACCCTTGGAAAAATACAAAACTAGGGGCTAAAATATAATTTTTGTGGAAACAAAAAAGAATTTTTATTTTCACGGCTCTGCGTTATAAACTGTAGTGAAACACTTGGGGGTTCAAAGCTCTCACAATACATCTAGATGAGTTCCTTAGGGGGTCTACTTTCCAAAATGGTGTCACTTGTGGGGGGTTTCAATGTTTAGGCACATCAGGGGCTCTCCAAACGCAACATGGCATCCCATCTCAATTCCTGTCAATTTTGCATTGAAAAGTCAAACAGCGCTCCTTCCCTTCCGAGCTCTCCCATGCGCTCAAACAGTGGTTTACCCCCACATAAGGGGTATCGTCGTACTCAGGACAAATTGTACAACAACTTTTGGGGTCCATTTTCTCCTGTTACCATTGGTAAAATAAAACAAATTGCAGCTTAAGTAAATTTTTTGTGAAAAAAAGTTAAATGTTCATTTTTATTTAAACATTCCAAAAATTCCTGTGAAACACCTGAACAGTTAATAAACTTCTTGAATGTGGTTTTGAGCACCTTTTGGGGTGAAGTTTTTAGACTGATGTCACACTTGGTTATTTTCTCACATAGTTATCACATAGACCCCTCAAAATGACTTCAAATGAGATAGGGTCCCTAAAAAAAATAGTGTTGTAAAAATGAGAAATTGCTGGTCAACTTTTAACCCCTATAACTCCCTAACAAAAAAAATTTAGGTTCCAAAATTGTGCTGATGTAAAGTAGACATGTGGGAAATGTTACTTATTAAGTATTTTGTGTCACATAACTCTCTGGTTTAACAGAATAAAAATTCAAAATGTGAAAATTGCGAAATTTTCAAAATTTTTGCCAAATTTCCGTTTTTTTCACAAATAAACGCAGGTAATATCAAAGAAATTTTACCACTATCATGAAGTACAATATGTCACGAGAAAACATTGTCAGAATCACTGGGATCCGTTGAAGCGTTCCAGAGTTATAACCTCATAAAGAGACAGTGGTCAGAATTGTAAAAATTGGCCCGGTCATTAACGTGCAAACCACCCTTGGGGGTAAAGGGGTTAATTGACCCATTGTGGTCGATAGACCAAGGCAGGCTTTGAAGGAGTTCAACCATACGACATCACAGGGAGTCTTAAAAAACAACCGAAATTCATTTGCTCATTGAGGCCCACAGGAGATACAGTGTTCAACCTGCGGATCCATCTCAATTCCTTTTGAAGAATCTTTTTATCCAAATTGCCACCCCTAATAGAAGGGGAAATGACTTCAATGACTTTAAATGAAAAGGATTTTAGATCACCTTGGTGCACCTGACGCACATGCCTTGAGATCGGCGTGTCTCTGGTATGCCTGATGTCCCCGATGTGATCTCCGATACTCCTCCTGAGTTCCCTTATGGTCTTACCAACATAGTTGAATGGACATGTACATGTGAAAAAGTAAATCAGACCACTTGTCTGACAGTTTGCAAAATGTCTCATGTTAAACACTCGTCCAGTGCTGACACTAGTAAACTGGTTACCCGTCGCCACAAAATCAGAAAAAGAACAGCTACCACATCTAAATGTGCCAGATTGTCTTTTATCCAGCCAGGTACCGATCTTTCTCGGGGGATTAAAAGTACTATGGACCAATTGATCTCTGATTGATCTTCCCTGTCTGTAAGTAATAGGCGGTGTTTGTGGCAAAAATTCTTTAATATCAGTATCAGCCAATAGAATTTTCCAGTGTTTTTTGATAATACTCCCCACTAGGGTTGAGCGAAACGGATCGGACAATTTCAAAAATCGCCGACTTTCGGCAAAGTCGGGTTTCGTGTGGGATTGGCCATGCTGCCGGCGATCTTCGCGCCAAAGTCGCGTTTCGTATGACGCTTTCAGCGCCATTTTTCAGCCAATGAAGGAGGACGCAGAGTGTGGGCAGCGTGATGACATAGGTCTCGGTCCCCACCATCTTAGAGAAGGGCATGACAGTGATTGGCTTGCTTTCTACGGCATCACAGGGGCTATAAAGGGGTGTGCACGCCGACCGCCATCTTACGTCTGCCGATCTGAGCATAGGGAGAGGTTGCTGCAGCTTTGTCAGAAGAAGGGATATTGTTAGGGAGGAAAGATGAACCCCCAAACCGCTTGTGCTGTAGCGATTTCCACTGTACAACACCACCTTTTCTTTGCAGGGACAGTGGAGGCTAGATTTTTGTGCATCAGCTCTGTAGCTTATAAGGCTCCCTGATAGCTGCATTGCTGTTTGTACGGCGCTGTGCAAACCAACTGCTTTTTTAAAAGCAAAAATCCTGTTGCTCCTTTCTGCACAGTTCTATTGTTTATTTGTCCACACTTTTGTGTGCAGCAGTCCTTTATATTGCTGGCTGCCATACTTGTCCTGAGATCATTGTAGGGAGATTGTTATTGTAGTACAGTCCCTTTTTTTTATATATATCTGCCAGCCCCTCTCTGCCACGTACACTGCTGTGTAGTGTAATACAGAGGGACTGATTTTTGCAGTAGTCTCCCACACATAAAAAGGGAGATTTAAATTGCCGCTAAGTGCATCTGCGTCAGTTCTGTTTGTCGTATATCTGCCAGCCCCTTTCTGCCACGTACACTGTGTAGTGTAATACAGTGGGACTGATTTTTGCAGTAGTCTCCCACACATAAAAAGGGAGATTTAAATTGCCGCTAAGTGCATCTGCATCAGTTCTGTTTGTCGTATATCTGCCAGCCCCTTTCTGCCACGTACACTGTGTAGTGTAATACAGTGGGCCTGATTTTTACAGTAGTCTCCCACACATAAAAAGGGAGATTTAAATTCTCAACAAGTTTACATACATCTTCTACCTTGTTTGGTTACATTTTCCCAAGAATGAGGAAGAGGCTGTGGGCGGTCATTGCCAGCTGTTAATTATGGTGGTGGTGGTGGTGGTGGAGCATCTGGTGGTAGTGGGAAAAGCAAAATAGCACCTAAGGCTCAAGTTGTTGAACCAGCGTCATCGTCTGGCTACACAAGGCCTCGAAGGCTCCCTTTTCTGGGAGTAGGAAAACCGCTTTTAAAGCCGGAGCAGCAGGAAAAAGTTTTGGCTTTCCTTGCTGACTCAGCCTCTAGGTCTCTCGCCTCCTCTTTGGAAAGTTCAAAATTTAAAAAAAGAGAGTCGTCAGTGGATGCTCCCGGTCAGGAACAAGTCGCTTCCTTGCGTCCTTCACCCAAAGCAAAAGTGAAGGATACGGCAGGAGAAACTACAGTTTACTCCATGGAGCTCTTTACACATACCGTGCCAGGGTTAGAAAGGGAAATAGTTAACAGCCCATTACAAGATGAATCGGACATGGAGTGCACAGATGCACAGCCACAGCTAGATTATTATGCTGTTCCATTGACTCAGATCACTACATTGCCCTTGCAGTGTACTGAGCCAGAATCTGACCCTGATGAGACTATGGTGCCCCGTCCCGAACGCTATAGCACCTTACATGGTGACACAGAGGAAGGTGCACAGGACATTGAAGAGGAGGTGATAGATGACCCAGTTGTTGACCCAGATTGGCAGCCATTGGGGGAACAGGGTGCCGCTGGCAGTAGCTCAGAAGCGGAGGAGGACGAGCCGCAGCAGGCATCAACATCACAACAGCTTTCATCTGGCAGGCCCGTATCAGGCCAAAAACATGTGTCAAAAACATAAACAGTTTTAGGACAGCGTAGCCATCCGGTGAAAGTTGCACAGAGTGCAATGCCTGAAAAGGTATTCAAAAGTAGGAAGAGTGCAGTGTGGCAATTTTTTAACCAAGATCCGAATGATCAGTGCAAAGTTATCTGTAAGAAATGCTCAAAGACCTTTAGCAGAGGGCAGAATGTCAAAAATTTAAATACAATATGCATGCGTAGACATTTAACCAACATGCACTTGCAAGCCTGGACTAACTACCAAACGTCACGTAACGTTGGTGCACCTGCTCAGAATGAAGGTAGTCAGCAACGCTACATTGCTTCCCTCACTGTAAGCCCACCGTTTAGGACACCACCTGCAGCAAATGCGGGGGTATCGTCGCAAGGCCAAAGCAGTCAGGGAATCACCAGGTTCTTGGTAGGAAACACTGTTTGTAGGCCAACATCAAGAATACCATCACCAACCCTCTCTCAATCCGCCATGTCCACCACCCCCCCGCTAGTTCCACCATATGCAGCTCTCCAGTCCAGCTCACGCTACAAGACACTCTCGTTAGGAAAAGGAAGTACTCATCCTCACATCCGCGTACACAGGGTTTGAACGCCCACATTGCTAGACTAATCTCGTTAGAGATGATGCCCTACCGGTGGGTTGAAAGTGAAGCTTTCAAAGCCCTGATGGCCTACGCAGTACCACGCTATGACCTACCCAGTCGACACTTCTTTGCGAGAAAAGCCATCCCAACCCTCCACCAGCATGTCAAAGACCGCATTGTTCATGCACTCAGGCAATCAGTCAGTAGAAAGGTGCACCTCACCACAGATGCATGGACCAGTAGGCATGGCCAGGGACGTTACGTTACGGACACTTCTGCCTAGCCCACGGTCTAGGAAACAGTTGGCTGTAGGCATTCGCCACCCCTCCTCCTCCAGCAGAAGCGAAAGCTCATCCACAGAGCGCAGTCGCACGACCACTCCATCCGCAGCTGCCAGTGTTGCACACGAGGTGTCCCATTATGGAACAGCTAGTGGTAAGCGTCAGCAGGCTGTGTTGGAAATGAAGTGTTTGGGCGACAACAGACACACCGCGGAAGTTCTGTACGAGTTCTTGCAGCAAGAAACTCAGTCCTGGCTGGGCAGTGTACATCTTGAGGCAGGCAAGGTAGTCAGTGATAACGGAAGGAATTTTATGGCTGCCATAGCCCTTTCAGAACTGAAACACATACCTTGCCTGGCTCACACCTTGAACCTGGTGGTGCAGTGCTTCCTGAAAAGTTATCCGGGGTTACCAGCCCTGCTCCTGAAGGTGCGAAGACTTTGCTCGCACATCCGCCAGTCGCCCGTACACTCCAGCCGTATGCAGAACCATCAGCAATCGTTGAAGCTTCCCCAGCACCGCCTAATAATCGACGTTGCAACAAGGTGGAACTCCACACTGCACATGCTTCAGAGGCCGTGCGAACAGAGGCGTGCTGTAATGTATTTGTGGGAGGATACACATACACGGGCAGGCAGTTGGATGGCAGACATGGAGTTGTCAGGTGTGCACTGGTCGAAGCTACAAGACCTCTGTCAAGTCCTTCAGTGTTTTGAGGCATGCACACGGCTGGTAAGTGCAGAAGACGCCATCATAAGCATGAGCATCCCACTAATGCGTCTGCTGATGCAAAGTTTGACGCACATTAAGGAGCAGGCGTCTGCAGCCGAGGAGGACGGAAGCCTTGATGACAGTCAGCCATTGTCTGCTCAGGGAACTCTCCTGGACGAGGTGGCAGACGAAGAGGAGGAGGAGGATGGGGATGAATATTTATGGCAGGAGGAAGCTTCTCAGGGGGCAATAGAAACTGGTGTGGCGTTGCAAGGTCAGGTACAGGGTTTTTGCGGGAGACAAGTGATGTTGATTTGCCAGAAAGTGCTCCTCAACCCAGCACAAGCAGTGAATTGACACCTGGAACATTGGCCCACATGGCTGATTAAGCCTTGCGTATCCTAAAAAGGGACCCCCGCATTATCAAAATGATGACCGATGACGATTACTGGTTGGCCTGCCTCCTGGATCCACGCTATAAAGGAAAATTGCAAAATATCATGCCACATGAGAACCTTGAGCAAATATTGGCTACCAAACAAGCAACTCTTGTAGACCATTTGGTTCAGGAATTCCCAGCACACAGCAGCGGTGATGGTTCTCACACGAGCCGTAGGGGCAACATGGCAGAGGTGTTAGAGGTGCACAAATCAGAAGTGGCGTTGGACAGAGGGGGTTTATGACAAGGTTGTGGAGTGACCGCAGACACGACAGGTACTGCTGTATCAATTCAAAGTGACAGGAGACAACATTTGTCCAGTATGGTTACAAACTATTTTTCCTCCCTTATTGATGTTCTCCCTCACCCGTCATTCCCCTTTGATTACTGGGCATCTAAAATAGACACCTGGCCTGAATTGGCAGAATATGCATTACAGGAGCTCGTTTGCCCAGCTGCTAGTGTGCTTTCAGAAACAGTCTTCAGTTCTGCTGGTTCAATACTGACCGAAAAAAGGACTCATCTGGCTAGCCAAAATGTTGATGATCTAACCTTCATTAAAATGAACCAATCATGGATTTCTAATTATTTTGCCCCACCTTCCCCTGCTGACACGTAGTTTGCCTGAAAAATGTCTTGCTTTTGGATTCCTCTTACTGACTGCTCCAATTCCTCCATTTGCAGCTGCTGAATGTCCACCATAGGCCATTTTTTTACCTCCATAAATGGGCTGACTCCCCCCACAGGGCCGTGGTCACCACCTAGCGCAAGCACCCGTGCGAGTGCCGTTTGCCTGGACAGGTGGGTGTACCCACTCTTGGGCGACGTCACTGGCACAGGGTCCCTCATAGTACAAGGAGGTGTCTCTGACGGTGGTGGTGCACAACCAACATCAGACACACCGTCGTAATATGAGGGGCCCTGGGCCAGTACCGCCGCCCACGAGAGAGTGTCCCCCCCCCAGCTCGAACAGCGCTCTACCGCTTGCAAAACTTACCTCTCCCGGCTCCACCACTGTGTAGTCTGTGCTGTTAAATCCTTCAATGGCACTGCCAATACAAATTTGTTGAAATGATAGATGATGGTTAAAATATACAGGGGCGCTGGCCTCCATTTAGACCAGTTAATACTTTGCACCTACTACCACTGTCTGCTACTCAGCAGAGGAGCCCACCCCTGTACGTAGCTATGCCACCTGTTTATTTATGAAAATTTGTTTGCCAGACATTTACCTCACTTTATTGATTTGGCCTACTAACTGCGCCACTCCTTACAATCGTCCTCCGCTGAACAAACCAATGCTGCCTGTGTATCCCTGTAACCTATTTTAAACTGCATTGAGCCTACTTTTTTATTTTAGGCGTACTAAGTATGTCTGCGCCACTCCTTACAATCGTCCTCCGCTGAACAAACCAATGCTGCCTGTGTACCCCTGTAAACTATTTTAAACTGCATAGAGCCTACTTTTTTATTTTAGGCCTACTACATGTGTCTGTCTGCGCCACTAAATACAGCTGTCCTCCACTGAACAAAGCTGTGCTTCAATTTTCAGGCTTTCGGCCTATATCAGATATTAAACTGCATTTGGCCTACTTGTTTGTTTGGGCCTACTAAAGGTGTCTGCCACTGCTTGTTGTTCTCCTCCACTGAACAAAGCTGAGCTTCAATTTTCAGGCTTTTGGCCTACGTAAAATATGAAAATGGATTTGGCCTACTTGTTTGGTTGGACCCTACTAACGGTGTCTGCCGCTCCTTGCTTTCCTCCTCCACTGAACAAAGCTGAGCTTCAATTTTCAGGCTTTCGGCCTGCAGAAAAATATGAAACTGCATTTGGTCTACTTGTTTGGTTGGGCCCTACTAACGGTGTCTGCCGCTCCTTGGTGTTCTCCTCCACTGAACAAAGCTGAGCTTCAATTTTCAGGCTTTCGGCCTACGTAAATTATGAAAATGCATTTGGCCAACTTGTTTGGCTGGGCCCTACTAACGGTGTCTGCCGCTCCTTGCTTTTCTCCTCCACTGAACTAAGCTGAGCTTCAATTTTCAGGCTTTCGGCCTACATCAGATATTAAACTGCATTTGGCCTACTTGTTTGTTTGGGCCTACCAACTGTGTCTGCCGCTGCTTGTTGTTCTCCTTCACTGAACAAAGCTGAGCTTCAATTTTAAGGCTTTCGTCCTACGTAAAATATGAAACTGCATTTGGCCTACTTGTTTGGTTGGGCCCTACTAATGGTGTCTCCCCCTCCTTGGTGTTCTCCTCCACTGAACAAAGCTGAGCTTCAATTTTCAGGCTTTCGGCCTACGTAAAATATGAAAATGCATTTGGCCTACTTGTTTGGTTGGGCCCTACTAACGGTGTCTGCCGCTCCTTGCTTTTCTCCTCCACTGAACAAAGCTGAGCTTCAATTTTCAGGCTTTCGGCCTATATCAGATATTAAACTACATTTGGCCTACTTGTTTGCTTGGGCCTACCAACGGTGTCTGCCGCTGCTTGTTGTTCTCCTCCACTGAACAAACTGAGCTTCAATTTTCAGGCTTTCAGCCTGCAGAAAATATGAAAATGCATTTGGCCTACTTGTATGGTTGGGCCCTACTAACAGTGTCTGCCGCTCCTTGGTGTTCTCCTCCACTGAACAAAGCTGAGCTTCAATTTTCAGGCTTTCGGCCTTCGTAAAATATGAAAATGCATTTTGCCTACTTGTTTGTTTGGGCCTACCAACTGTGTCTGCCGCTGCTTGTTGTTCTCCTCCACTGAACAAAGCTGAGCTTCAATTTTCAGGCTTTCGGCCTACGTAAAATATGAAACTGCATTTGGCCTACTTGTTTGGTTGGGCCCTGCTAACGGTGTCTGCCGCTCCTTGGTGTTCTCCTCCACTGAACAAAGCGGAGCTTCAATTTTCAGGCTTTCGGCCTGCAGAAAATATGAAAATGCATTTGGCCTACTTGTTTGGTTGGGCCCTACTAACGGTGTCTGCCGCTCCTTGCTTTTCTCCTCCACTGAACAAAGCTGAGCTTCAATTTTCAGGCTTTCGGCCTTCAGAAAATATGAAAATGCATTTGGCCTACTTGTATGGTTGGGCCCTACTAACGGTGTCTGCCGCTCCTTGGTGTTCTCCTCACTGAACAAAGCTGAGCTTCAATTTTCAGGCTTTCGGCCTACGTAAAATATGAAAATGCATTTGGCCTACTTGTTTGGTTGGGCCCTACTAACGGTGTCTGCCGCTCCTTGCTTTTCTCCTCCACTGAACAAAGCTGAGCTTCAATTTTCAGGCTTTTGGCCTGCAGAAAATATGAAACTGCATTTGGCCTACTTGTTTGGTTGGGCCCTACTAATGTTGTCTGCCGCTCCTTGCTTTTCTCCTCCACTGAACAAAGCTGAGCTTCAATTTTCAGGCTTTCGGCCTGCAGAAAATATGAAACTGCATTTGACCTACTTGTTTGGTTGGGCCCTACTAACGGTGTCTGCCGCTCCTTGGTATTCTCCACTGAACAAAGCTGAGCTTCAATTTTCAGGCTTTCAGCCTACGTAAAATATGAAAATGCATTTGGCCTACTTGTTTGGTTGGGCCCTACTAACGGTGTCTGCCGCTCCTTGCTTTTCTCCTCCACTGAACAAAGCTGAGCTTCAATTTTCAGGCGTTCGGCCTGCAGAAAATATGAAACTGCATTTGGGCTACTTGTTTGGTTGGGCCCTACTAACGGTGTCTGCCGCTCCTTGGTGTTCTCCTCCACTGAACAAAGCTGAGCTTCAATTTTCAGGCTTTCGGCCTACGTAAAAAATGAAAATGCATTTGGCCTACTTGTTTGGTTGGGCCCTACTAACGATGTCTGCTGCTCCTTGCTTTTCTCCTCCACTGAACAAAGCTGAGATTCAATTTTCAGGCTTTTGGCCTACATAAAATATGAAAATGCATTTGGCCTACTTGTTTGGTTGGGCCTACTAACGGTGTCTGCCGCTCCTTGATGTTCTACTCCACTGAACAAAGCAGTGCCACCTGTTTACTCCTGTTACCAATTTTGAACTGCATTTGGCCCACTTTATTACTTGGGCCTACAAACTGTGTCTGCCACTCATTACAGTTTTCCTCCACTGAACAAAGCAATGCCGCCTGTTTAGTCCTGTTACCAATTTTGAACTGCATGTAGCCTACTTTATTGTTTGGGCCTATATCTGTGTTTCCTCCTCATCCTGCCCATTGCCCAGCCACTGATAGATGAGTCTGCTGGTACATTAACCCAGACCACAACATTCCCCTTGCACTTGAAGACACAAAAAAGCACAGTGAGGTCAAAAATACTCTGTTGTAAAAAAATCACAGTAATAAGCAAGTGCTAGTCAAAAGATGTAAAGAAAACAGGGTATTTAGTTGATACGTTTTTTTGCAAAAAAATGTATACTAAGCTGCTCCACCAAATCGCCAAGGTATACCCTTATAGAGCAGTCCTAACTAATGTATGCAATCCCTATCTGATGTATTTAAAACCTGATTATCTGTATAGTACCTGTATAAGCAGGGTTCAGAGAGAAAAAAATATACATGTGGACATGCAGGATGGAACAGCTTAAATGCAAATGACCCACAGAGGAGTGGTGGACTCCCCAGTCTTGTAGAAAGAAGAGAACAATTATAGAACCAGAAACACATGGGCTACTTGCACACTGAACAAGTCTGTAGGAACCTGTTCAGACCACCAGAAAACTTGAAGACACAAAAAAGCACAGTGAGGTCAAAAATACTCTGTTGTAAAAAAAATCACAGTAATAAGCAAGTGCTAGTCAAAAGATGTAAAGAAAACAGGGTATTTAGTTGATACGTTTTTTTGCAAAAAAATGTATACTAAGCTGCTCCACCAAATCGCCAAGGTATACCCTTATAGAGCAGTCCTAACTAATGTATGCAATCCCTATCTGATGTATTTAAAACCTGATTATCTGTATAGTACCTGTATAAGCAGGGTTCAGAGAGAAAAAAATATACATGTGGACATGCAGGATGGAACAGCTTAAATGCAAATGACCCACAGAGGAGTGGTGGACTCCCCAGTCTTGTAGAAACAAGAGAACAATTATAGAACCAGAAACACATGGGCTACTTGCACACTGAACAAGTCTGTAGGAACCTGTTCAGACCACCAGAAAACTTGAAGACACAAAAAAGCACAGTGAGGTCAAAAATACTCTGTTGTAAAAAAATCACAGTAATAAGCAAGTGCTAGTCAAAAGATGTAAAGAAAACAGGGTATTTAGTTGATACGTTTTTTTGCAAAAAAATGTATACTAAGCTGCTCCACCAAATCGCCAAGGTATACCCTTATAGAGCAGTCCTAACTAATGTATGCAATCCCTATCTGATGTATTTAAAACCTGATTATCTGTATAGTACCTGTATAAGCAGGGTTCAGAGAGAAAAAAATATACATGTGGACATGCAGGATGGAACAGCTTAAATGCAAATGACCCACAGAGGAGTGGTGGACTCCCCAGTCTTGTAGAAACAACTCCACTGAACAAAGCTGAGCTTCAATTTTCAGGCTTTTGGCCTGCAGAAAATATGAAACTGCATTTGGCCTACTTGTTTGGTTGGGCCCTACTAATGTTGTCTGCCGCTCCTTGCTTTTCTCCTCCACTGAACAAAGCTGAGCTTCAATTTTCAGGCTTTCGGCCTGCAGAAAATATGAAACTGCATTTGACCTACTTGTTTGGTTGGGCCCTACTAACGGTGTCTGCCGCTCCTTGGTATTCTCCACTGAACAAAGCTGAGCTTCAATTTTCAGGCTTTCAGCCTACGTAAAATATGAAAATGCATTTGGCCTACTTGTTTGGTTGGGCCCTACTAACGGTGTCTGCCGCTCCTTGCTTTTCTCCTCCACTGAACAAAGCTGAGCTTCAATTTTCAGGCTTTCGGCCTGCAGAAAATATGAAACTGCATTTGGCCTACTTGTTTGGTTGGGCCCTACTAACGGTGTCTGCCGCTCCTTGGTGTTCTCCTCCACTGAACAAAGCTGAGCTTCAATTTTCAGGCTTTCGGCCTACGTAAAAAATGAAAATGCATTTGGCCTACTTGTTTGGTTGGGCCCTACTAACGATGTCTGCTGCTCCTTGCTTTTCTCCTCCACTGAACAAAGCTGAGATTCAATTTTCAGGCTTTTGGCCTACATAAAATATGAAAATGCATTTGGCCTACTTGTTTGGTTGGGCCTACTAACGGTGTCTGCCGCTCCTTGATGTTCTACTCCACTGAACAAAGCAGTGCCACCTGTTTACTCCTGTTACCAATTTTGAACTGCATTTGGCCCACTTTATTACTTGGGCCTACAAACTGTGTCTGCCACTCATTACAGTTTTCCTCCACTGAACAAAGCAATGCCGCCTGTTTAGTCCTGTTACCAATTTTGAACTGCATGTCGCCTACTTTATTGTTTGGGCCTATATCTGTGTTTCCTCCTCATCCTGCCCATTGCCCAGCCACTGATAGATGAGTCTGCTGGTACATTAACCCAGACCACAACATTCCCCTTGCACTTGTAGGGAGATTGTTATTGTAGTATAGTCCTTTTTTTTTATATATATCTGCCAGCCCCTCTCTGCCACGTACACTGCTGTGCAGTGTAATACAGAGGGACTGATTTTTGCAGTAGTCTCCCACACATAAAAAGGGAGATTTAAATTGCCGCTAAGTGCATCTGCGTCAGTTCTGTTTGTCGTATATCTGCCAGCCCCTTTCTGCCACGTACACTGTGTAGTGTAATACAGTGGGACTGATTTTTGCAGTAGTCTCCCACACATAAAAAGGGAGATTTAAATTGCCGCTAAGTGCATCTGCATCAGTTCTGTTTGTCGTATATCTGCCAGCCCCTTTCTGCCACGTACACTGTGTAGTGTAATACAGTGGGCCTGATTTTTACAGTAGTCTCCCACACATAAAAAGGGAGATTTAAATTCTCAACAAGTTTACATACATCTTCTACCTTGTTTGGTTACATTTTCCCAAGAATGAGGAAGAGGCTGTGGGCGGTCATTGCCAGCTGTTAATTATGGTGGTGGTGGTGGTGGTGGAGCATCTGGTGGTAGTGGGAAAAGCAAAATAGCACCTAAGGCTCAAGTTGTTGAGCCAGCGTCATCGTCTGGCTACACAAGGCCTCGAAGGCTCCCTTTTCTGGGAGTAGGAAAACCGCTTTTAAAGCCGGAGCAGCAGGAAAAAGTTTTGGCTTTCCTTGCTGACTCAGCCTCTAAGTCTCTCGCCTCCTCTTTGGAAAGTTCAAAATTTAAAAAAAGAGAGTCGTCAGTGGATGCTCCCGGTCAGGAACAAGTCGCTTCCTTGTGTCCTTCACCCAAAGCAAAAGTGAAGGATACGGCAGGAGAAACTACAGTTTACTCCATGGAGCTCTTTACACATACCGTGCCAGGGTTAGAAAGGGAAATAGTTAACAGCCCATTACAAGATGAATCGGACATGGAGTGCACAGATGCACAGCCACAGCTAGATTATTATGCTGTTCCATTGACTCAGATCACTACATTGCCCTTGCAGTGTACTGAGCCAGAATCTGACCCTGATGAGACTATGGTGCCCCGTCCCGAACGCTATAGCACCTTACATGGTGACACAGAGGAAGGTGCACAGGACATTGAAGAGGAGGTGATAGATGACCCAGTTGTTGACCCAGATTGGCAGCCATTGGGGGAACAGGGTGCCGCTGGCAGTAGCTCAGAAGCGGAGGAGGACGAGCCGCAGCAGGCATCAACATCACAACAGCTTTCATCTGGCAGGCCCGTATCAGGCCAAAAACATGTGTCAAAAACATAAACAGTTTTAGGACAGCGTGGCCATCCGGTGAAAGTTGCACAGCGTGCAATGCCTGAAAAGGTGTTCAAAAGTAGGAAGAGTGCAGTGTGGCAATTTTTTAACCAAGATCCGAATGATCAGTGCAAAGTTATCTGTAAGAAATGCTCAAAGACCTTTAGCAGAGGGCAGAATGTCAAAAATTTAAATACAATATGCATGCGTAGACATTTAACCAACATGCACTTGCAAGCCTGGACTAACTACCAAACGTCACGTAACGTTGGTGCACCTGCTCAGAATGAAGGTAGTCAGCAACGCTACATTGCTTCCCTCACTGTAAGCCCACCGTTTAGGACACCACCTGCAGCAAATGCGGGGGTATCGTCGCAAGGCCAAAGCAGTCAGGGAATCACCAGGTTCTTGGTAGGAAACACTGTTTGTAGGCCAACATCAAGAATACCATCACCAACCCTCTCTCAATCCGCCATGTCCACCACCCCCCCGCTAGTTCCACCATATGCAGCTCTCCAGTCCAGCTCACGCTACAAGACACTCTCGTTAGGAAAAGGAAGTACTCATCCTCACATCCGCGTACACAGGGTTTGAACGCCCACATTGCTAGACTAATCTCGTTAGAGATGATGCCCTACCGGTGGGTTGAAAGTGAAGCTTTCAAAGCCCTGATGGCCTACGCAGTACCACGCTATGACCTACCCAGTCGACACTTCTTTGCGAGAAAAGCCATCCCAACCCTCCACCAGCATGTCAAAGACCACATTGTTCATACACTCAGGCAATCAGTCAGTAGAAAGGTGCACCTCACCACAGATGCATGGACCAGTAGGCATGGCCAGGGACGTTACGTTACGGACACTTCTGCCTAGCCCACGGTCTAGGAAACAGTTGGCTGTAGGCGTTCGCCACCCCTCCTCCTCCTCCTCCAGCAGAAGCGAAAGCTCATCCACAGAGCGCAGTCGCACGACCACTCCATCCGCAGCTGCCAGTGTTGCACACGAGGTGTCCCATTATGGAACAGCTAGTGGTAAGCGTCAGCAGGCTGTGTTGGAAATGAAGTGTTTGGGCGACAACAGACACACCGCGGAAGTTCTGTACGAGTTCTTGCAGCAAGAAACTCAGTCCTGGCTGGGCAGTGTACATCTTGAGGCAGGCAAGGTAGTCAGTGATAACGGAAGGAATTTTATGGCTGCCATAGCCCTTTCAGAACTGAAACACATACCTTGCCTGGCTCACACCTTGAACCTGGTGGTGCAGTGCTTCCTGAAAAGTTATCCGGGGTTACCAGCCCTGCTCCTGAAGGTGCGAAGACTTTGCTCGCACATCCGCCAGTCGCCCGTACACTCCAGCCGTATGCAGAACCATCAGCAATCGTTGAAGCTTCCCCAGCACCGCCTAATAATCGACGTTGCAACAAGGTGGAACTCCACACTGCACATGCTTCAGAGGCCGTGCGAACAGAGGCGTGCTGTAATGTATTTGTGGGAGGATACACATACACGGGCAGGCAGTTGGATGGCAGACATGGAGTTGTCAGGTGTGCAGTGGTCGAAGCTACAAGACCTCTGTCAAGTCCTTCAGTGTTTTGAGGCATGCACACGGCTGGTAAGTGCAGAAGACGCCATCATAAGCATGAGCATCCCACTAATGCGTCTGCTGATGCAAAGTTTGACGCACATTAAGGAGCAGGCGTCTGCAGCCGAGGAGGATGGAAGCCTTGATGAAAGTCAGCCATTGTCTGCTCAGGGAACTCTCCTGGATGAGGTGGCAGACGAAGAGGAGGAGGAGGATGGGGATGAATATTTATGGCAGGAGGAAGCTTCTCAGGGGGCAATAGAAACTGGTGTGGCATTGCAAGGTCAGGTACAGGGTTTTTGCGGGAGACAAGTGATGTTGATTTGCCAGAAAGTGCTCCTCAACCCAGCACAAGCAGTGAATTGACACCTGGAACATTGGCCCACATGGCTGATTAAGCCTTGCGTATCCTAAAAAGGGACCCCCGCATTATCAAAATGATGACCGATGACGATTACTGGTTGGCCTGCCTCCTGGATCCACGCTATAAAGGAAAATTGCAAAATATCATGCCACATGAGAACCTTGAGCAAATATTGGCTACCAAACAAGCAACTCTTGTAGACCATTTGGTTCAGGAATTCCCAGCACACAGCAGCGGTGATGGTTCTCACACGAGCCGTAGGGGCAACATGGCAGAGGTGTTAGAGGTGCACAAATCAGAAGTGGCGTTGGACAGAGGGGGTTTATGACAAGGTTGTGGAGTGACCGCAGACACGACAGGTACTGCTGTATCAATTCAAAGTGACAGGAGACAACATTTGTCCAGTATGGTTACAAACTATTTTTCCTCCCTTATTGATGTTCTCCCTCACCCGTCATTCCCCTTTGATTACTGGGCATCTAAAATAGACACCTGGCCTGAATTGGCAGAATATGCATTACAGGAGCTCGCTTGCCCAGCTGCTAGTGTGCTTTCAGAAACAGTCTTCAGTTCTGCTGGTTCAATACTGACCGAAAAAAGGACTCATCTGGCTAGCCAAAATGTTGATGATCTAACCTTCATTAAAATGAACCAATCATGGATTTCTAATTATTTTGCCCCACCTTCCCCTGCTGACACGTAGTTTGCCTGAAAAATGTCTTGCTTTTGGATTCCTCTTACTGACTGCTCCAATTCCTCCATTTGCAGCTGCTGAATGTCCACCATAGGCCATTTTTTTACCTCCATAAATGGGCTGACTCCCCCCACAGGGCCGTGGTCACCACCTAGCGCAAGCACCCGTGCGAGTGCCGTTTGCCTGGACAGGTGGGTGTACCCACTCTTGGGCGACGTCACTGGCACAGGGTCCCTCATAGTACAAGGAGGTGTCTCTGACGGTGGTGGTGCACAACCAACATCAGACACACCGTCGTAATATGAGGGGCCCTGGGCCAGTACCGCCGCCCACGAGAGAGTGTCCCCCCCCCAGCTCGAACAGCGCTCTACCGCTTGCAAAACTTACCTCTCCCGGCTCCACCACTGTGTAGTCTGTGCTGTTAAATCCTTCAATGGCACTGCCAATACAAATTTGTTGAAATGATAGATGATGGTTAAAATATACAGGGGCGCTGGCCTCCATTTAGACCAGTTAATACTTTGCACCTACTACCACTGTCTGCTACTCAGCAGAGGAGCCCACCCCTGTACGTAGCTATGCCACCTGTTTATTTATGAAAATTTGTTTGCCAGACATTTACCTCACTTTATTGATTTGGCCTACTAACTGCGCCACTCCTTACAATCGTCCTCCGCTGAACAAACCAATGCTGCCTGTGTATCCCTGTAACCTATTTTAAACTGCATTGAGCCTACTTTTTTATTTTAGGTGTACTAAGTATGTCTGCGCCACTCCTTACAATCGTCCTCCGCTGAACAAACCAATGCTGCCTGTGTACCCCTGTAAACTATTTTAAACTGCATAGAGCCTACTTTTTTATTTTAGGCCTACTACATGTGTCTGTCTGCGCCACTAAATACAGCTGTCCTCCACTGAACAAAGCTGTGCTTCAATTTTCAGGCTTTCGGCCTATATCAGATATTAAACTGCATTTGGCCTACTTGTTTGTTTGGGCCTACTAAAGGTGTCTGCCACTGCTTGTTGTTCTCCTCCACTGAACAAAGCTGAGCTTCAATTTTCAGGCTTTTGGCCTACGTAAAATATGAAAATGGATTTGGCCTACTTGTTTGGTTGGACCCTACTAACGGTGTCTGCCGCTCCTTGCTTTCCTCCTCCACTGAACAAAGCTGAGCTTCAATTTTCAGGCTTTCGGCCTGCAGAAAATATGAAACTGCATTTGGTCTACTTGTTTGGTTGGGCCCTACTAACGGTGTCTGCCGCTCCTTGGTGTTCTCCTCCACTGAACAAAGCTGAGCTTCAATTTTCAGGCTTTCGGCCTACGTAAATTATGAAAATGCATTTGGCCTACTTGTTTGGCTGGGCCCTACTAACGGTGTCTGCCGCTCCTTGCTTTTCTCCTCCACTGAACTAAGCTGAGCTTCAATTTTCAGGCTTTCGGCCTACATCAGATATTAAACTGCATTTGGCCTACTTGTTTGTTTGGGCCTACCAACTGTGTCTGCCGCTGCTTGTTGTTCTCCTTCACTGAACAAAGCTGAGCTTCAATTTTCAGGCTTTCGTCCTACGTAAAATATGAAACTGCATTTGGCCTACTTGTTTGGTTGGGCCCTACTAATGGTGTCTCCCCCTCCTTGGTGTTCTCCTCCACTGAACAAAGCTGAGCTTCAATTTTCAGGCTTTCGGCCTACGTAAAATATGAAAATGCATTTGGCCTACTTGTTTGGTTGGGCCCTACTAACGGTGTCTGCCGCTCCTTGCTTTTCTCCTCCACTGAACAAAGCTGAGCTTCAATTTTCAGGCTTTCGGCCTATATCAGATATTAAACTACATTTGGCCTACTTGTTTGCTTGGGCCTACCAACGGTGTCTGCCGCTGCTTGTTGTTCTCCTCCACTGAACAAACTGAGCTTCAATTTTCAGGCTTTCAGCCTGCAGAAAATATGAAAATGCATTTGGCCTACTTGTATGGTTGGGCCCTACTAACGGTGTCTGCCGCTCCTTGGTGTTCTCCTCCACTGAACAAAGCTGAGCTTCAATTTTCAGGCTTTCGGCCTTCGTAAAATATGAAAATGCATTTTGCCTACTTGTTTGTTTGGGCCTACCAACTGTGTCTGCCGCTGCTTGTTGTTCTCCTCCACTGAACAAAGCTGAGCTTCAATTTTCAGGCTTTCGGCCTACGTAAAATATGAAACTGCATTTGGCCTACTTGTTTGGTTGGGCCCTGCTAACGGTGTCTGCCGCTCCTTGGTGTTCTCCTCCACTGAACAAAGCGGAGCTTCAATTTTCAGGCTTTCGGCCTACGTAAAATATGAAACTGCATTTGGCCTACTTGTTTGGTTGGGCCCTACTAACGGTGTCTGCCGCTCCTTGCTTTTCTCCTCCACTGAACAAAGCTGAGCTTCAATTTTCAGGCTTTCGGCCTTCAGAAAATATGAAAATGCATTTGGCCTACTTGTATGGTTGGGCCCTACTAACGGTGTCTGCCGCTCCTTGGTGTTCTCCTCCACTGAACAAAGCTGAGCTTCAATTTTCAGGCTTTCGGCCTACGTAAAATATGAAAATGCATTTGGCCTACTTGTTTGGTTGGGCCCTACTAACGGTGTCTGCCGCTCCTTGCTTTTCTCCTCCACTGAACAAAGCTGAGCTTCAATTTTCAGGCTTTTGGCCTGCAGAAAATATGAAACTGCATTTGGCCTACTTGTTTGGTTGGGCCCTACTAATGTTGTCTGCCGCTCCTTGGTATTCTCCACTGAACAAAGCTGAGCTTCAATTTTCAGGCTTTCAGCCTACGTAAAATATGAAAATGCATTTGGCCTACTTGTTTGGTTGGGCCCTACTAACGGTGTCTGCCGCTCCTTGCTTTTCTCCTCCACTGAACAAAGCTGAGCTTCAATTTTCAGGCTTTCGGCCTTCAGAAAATATGAAAATGCATTTGGCCTACTTGTATGGTTGGGCCCTACTAACGGTGTCTGCCGCTCCTTGGTGTTCTCCTCCACTGAACAAAGCTGAGCTTCAATTTTCAGGCTTTCGGCCTACGTAAAATATGAAAATGCATTTGGCCTACTTGTTTGGTTGGGCCCTACTAACGGTGTCTGCCGCTCCTTGCTTTTCTCCTCCACTGAACAAAGCTGAGCTTCAATTTTCAGGCTTTTGGCCTGCAGAAAATATGAAACTGCATTTGGCCTACTTGTTTGGTTGGGCCCTACTAATGTTGTCTGCCGCTCCTTGGTATTCTCCACTGAACAAAGCTGAGCTTCAATTTTCAGGCTTTCAGCCTACGTAAAATATGAAAATGCATTTGGCCTACTTGTTTGGTTGGGCCCTACTAACGGTGTCTGCCGCTCCTTGCTTTTCTCATCCACTGAACAAAGCTGAGCTTCAATTTTCAGGCTTTCGGCCTGCAGAAAATATGAAACTACATTTGGCCTACTTGTTTGGTTGGGCCCTACTAACGGTGTCTGCCGCTCCTTGGTGTTCTCCTCCACTGAACAAAGCTGAGCTTCAATTTTCAGGCTTTCGGCCTACGTAAAAAATGAAAATGCATTTGGCCTACTTGTTTGGTTGGGCCCTACTAACGATGTCTGCTGCTCCTTGCTTTTCTCCTCCACTGAACAAAGCTGAGATTCAATTTTCAGGCTTTTTGGCCTACATAAAATATGAAAATGCATTTGGCCTACTTGTTTGGTTGGGCCTACTAACGGTGTCTGCCGCTCCTTGATGTTCTACTCCACTGAACAAAGCAGTGCCACCTGTTTACTCCTGTTACCAATTTTGAACTGCATTTGGCCCACTTTATTACTTGGGCCTACAAACTGTGTCTGCCACTCATTACAGTTTTCCTCCACTGAACAAAGCAATGCCGCCTGTTTAGTCCTGTTACCAATTTTGAACTGCATGTAGCCTACTTTATTGTTTGGGCCTATATCTGTGTTTCCTCCTCATCCTGCCCATTGCCCAGCCACTGAAAGATGAGTCTGCTGGTACATTGACCCAGACCACAACATTCCCCTTGCACTCTACACAGCCAGAATCTGACCCTGCTGAAAGTGAGGTTCCCCTTCCCGCATACTATACCACCTTACACGGGGACAAAGAGGAAGGTGCAGATGAAAGTGCAGGTTCCTTTATCAGGTGGGGGGCATACTCATTGGCAACGTCACAGGCACAGTGCCCCTCATAGTACGCAAAAGTGTCTCTGCTGGTGGGAGGCGCCCCCGCCGTCAAACACACCGCTGTACTTTGAGGGGCCCTGTGCCAGTGCCAATGCGAACGAGTGGGCCCCCCTGCTTGTTCAGGATCACAGCACTTGCAAAGTTGAAATACTTACCTCTCCCTGCTCCCCCGCCGTGAGGTATTCCACGTTTCCTGGGCCCACGAAAATCTTGAGCGAGCCCTACCCCCCACAACTTTAGCCAAATGACCCCCTTTTTTCAATGAATAACTATTATTATAAGGTAAATTGAGATTGACAAGCTTAAGTAACAAGAATTGATGTCTCTGGCATTAAAATGGGCACTGTAGGTGTTTTCCTGTCCTCCACTCACTGCCGACTTTGATTCCCCATTGACTTGCATTGGGTTTCGTGTTTCAGTCGGCTCCCCGACTTTTCGCAATAATCGGCCGATTTCACCCGACCCAACTTTTGGAGTTTCCACAACTGTGAGTTGTGGAAACTGCACCCTGCTGTGTCCTATGAATTATTACTGCGTCACCTGCCCTGCACTACAACCACCATCATCACCTTTAACATCATCGCTGCCCTGGGTTGTAGCTCTACCTGTGGAGAGCTGTAACAACACTACTGCATCACCATCAGCCCCACAAACAATTCCCCTTTTCCCCTATAAACTTTATTTCCCCTTTCAATTCATTGACTCTTTTATTGGACACCCAGGGCCACAGAATGGGTCTCCACTGCCCTAACAGATCCCCTTTAAGAACTGTGCCGACCCGGTACCAAGTACCCCACAGGCCTTGGGGGCGCTCCAGTATCTCCCAGTGATGGACTTTACAAAATACTTTGCCTTTGTGAATAGACTCTTTGCCTAAACTTAACCCCTTTGCAACCTCCGCTGTACTTGCATCTCTTCCTTTGATGTGTGCTCCAGCCGTGAGCCCACAACAAAGGCGGGACATGTCAGCTGTTTTGTACAGCTGACATGTGCCCGCAATAGCTGCGGGTGGAATTGCGATTCACTGGCCTCTATTAACTAGTTAAATGCCCCTGTCAAACGCTATTATATATACAATTTGTGTTTCCTGGATATACGTCCCCGTTGTCTTATGAATACTATATTTGTATACCATGTAGATTAAGGCATTCTGACCTACAAGCTTTATTTGCACTGTTTTTTTTTCCCTATAAATTGTTGTTTTTGCTTGTAATTTTATACTAATAAAAATTCTTTATACTGGACTTATGGTCGGTTTTGTGGTTCTCTTTTGCTTCCCATTCAAAATAAAACAATTAAAAAAAAATTAAACCTATATTTTGTTTCACCGCATTCAGAATCGCCCGATCTATAAAAAAAAAGAATTAACCTGATCGTTTAACGGCGTAGCGATAAAAAAATTAAAAATGCCAGAATTACGGGGTTTTTTTCACCGCGACACTGCATTAAAATGCAATAATGGGTGATCAAAAGAATGTATGTGCACTAACATGGTATTATTATAAATGTCAGCTTGGCAAGCAAAAAATAAGCCCTAACCAAACCCGAGATCACGAAAAATGAAGACGCTACAAGTATCGGAAAATTGCGCAATATTTATTTTTTCTTAGCAAAGTTTGGAATTTTTTTTCACCACAGATAAAAAAGAACTTAGACATGTTTGGTGTCTACGAACTCATAATAACCTGGAGAATCATAATGGCAGGTCATTTTTAGCATTTAGTGAACCTAGCAAAAAGCCAAACAAAAAACAGTTGTGGGATTTCATTTTTTTTGCAATTGTACTGCACTTGGATTTTTTGTCCAATTTTCTAGTACACGAAATGGTAAAACCAAAGGTGTTGATCAAAAGTACATCTCGTCCCGCAAAAAATAAGCCCTCATATGGCCATATTGACGGAAAACATAAAAAAGTTATGGCTCTGGGAAGAAGGGGAGTGAAAAACGAAAATGCGAAAAAGAAAAAGGCAGGGTCTCTGAGGGTATGTGTCCACGGTCAGTAGACGCTGCGTGTTTGACGCTGCAGCG
Source organism: Ranitomeya variabilis (assembly GCF_051348905.1). Taxonomy (NCBI): domain Eukaryota; kingdom Metazoa; phylum Chordata; class Amphibia; order Anura; family Dendrobatidae; genus Ranitomeya; species Ranitomeya variabilis. The sequence continues at coordinate 556,597,775 of NC_135232.1, read as the reverse complement.
TCAAACACGCAGCGTCCAGATGTTCCAGCATAGTGGAGGGGATTTTTTGAAATCCCGTGTCCACTATGCGTGGAAACCCGCACGCGGCGGCCCTGCGACTCCGGACATGCTGCGCATCTTTTCAGATCGCCGCAAGTAATATCACAGGTCCCTATGGCGAGGGGTGCGATGATCCCGGATGTGTACAGTACACATCCGGCATCATCGCGTCCCAGAAAGGAGGCGGGGCTTAGCGCCGAGTGGCTTCGCCGCTTCGGCGATACCGCCGGCCATCCTGATCGTGGACACGCAGCCTGAGGGTATGTGTCCACGTTCAGGAAACGCTGCATTTTTGATGCAGCGCTGAGCCGCAGCGTCAAAAATGCAGCGTCCAGATGTTACAGCATAGTGGAGGGGATTTAATGAAATCCCGTATGCACTGTGCATTAATAAACGCATGCGTTTTTCCCGCAAAAACGCACATGCGTTGCGTTTTTTCAGAACGCAGCATGTTGCTACAATGAGCAAAACACGCAGGAACACCGCAGGTGACCTGCCAGTGACCTCAGGTGCATTTTGGTCAGGATTTTACCTGCATAAAATCCTGGCCAAAGCCTGAAGCAAACCTGAACGTGGACACATACCCTTAGGGTATGGCTCCACGGTACGGTTTGCCGGCGGGATTGCCGCAGCGGCGAAGCCGCTCGGCGCTAAGCCCCGCCCCCTTTCTGGGACGCGATGATGCCGGATGTGTACAGTACACATCCGGGATCATCGCACCCCTCGCCATAGGGCCCTGTGATATGCCTTGCGGGGACGCTGCGTCCCCGCAAGGTGTATGGACATGCTGCGATCTGAAAAGACGCGCAGCATGTCCGGAGTCGCAGGGCCGCCGCGTGCGGGTTTCCACGCATAGTGGAGACGGGATTTCATAAAATCCCCTCCACTATGCTGGAACATCTGGACGCTGCTTGTTTGACGCTGCAGCGTCAAACAAGCAGCGTTTACTTACCGTGGAAACATACCCTAAGGGTATGTGTCCACGTTCAGGATTGCATCAGGATTTGGTCAGGATTTTTCATCAGTATTTGTAAGCCAAAACCAGGAGTGGGTGATAAATGCAAAAGTGGAGCATATGTTTCTATTATACTTTTCCTCTAATTGTTCCACTCCTGGTTTTGGCTTACAAATACTGCTGAAAAATCCTGACCAAATCCTGATGCAATCCTGAACGTGGACACATACCCTTAGGGTATAGCTCCACGTTCAGGATTGCATCAGGATTTGGTCAGGATTTTCCATCAGTATTTGTAAGCCAAAACCAGGAGTGGGTGATAAATACAGAAGTGGAGCATATGTTTCTATTATACTTTTCCTCTGATTGTTCCACTCCTGGTTTTGGCTTACAAATACTGATGGAAAATCCTGACCAAATCCTGATGCAATCCTGAACGTGGAGCTATACCCTTAGGGTGTGTGTCCACGGTCAGTAAACGCTGCGTGTTTGACGCTGCAGCGTCAAACACGCAGCGTCCAGATGTTCCAGCATAGTGGAGGGGATTTTTTGAAATCCCGTGTCCACTATGCGTGGAAACCCGCACGCGGCGGGCCTGCGACTCCGGACATGCTGCGCGTCTTTTCAGATCGCAGCATGTCCGTACACCTTGCGGGGACGCAGCATGTCCGTACACCTTGCGGGGACGCAGCGTCCCCGCAAGGCATAACACAGGGCCCTATGGGAGGGGGGCGATGATCCCGGATGTGTACAGTTAACACATCCGGCATCATCGCGTCCCAGAAGGGGGCGGGGCTTAGCGCCGAGCGGCTTCGCCGCTCCGGCGATACCGCCGGCCATCCTGAACGTGGACACGCAGCCTAAGGGTATGTTTCCACGTTCAGGAAACGCTGCGTTTTTGACGCTGCGTTTTTCCGCAGCGTCAAAAACGCAGCGTCCAGATGTTACAGCATAGTGGAGGGGATTTCATGAAATCCCGACTCCACTATGCGTTAAAAAACGCATGCGTTTTTGCCGCGAAAACGCATGCGCGGTGCGTTTTTTCAAAACGCAGCATGTTGCTACAATGAGCAAAACACGCAGGAACACCGCAGGTGACCTGCCAGTGACCTCAGGTGCAGTTTTGGTCAGGATTTTACTTGCATAAAATCCTGACCAAAGCCTGAAGCAAGCCTGAACGTGGACACATACCCTTAGGGTATGGCTCCACGGTCCGGAGGGGCGGCGGTATCGCCGCAGCGGCGAAGCCGCTCGGCGCTAAGCCCCGCCCCCTTCCTGGGACGCGATGGTGCCGGATGTGTACAGTACACATCCGGGATCATCGCACCCCTCGCCATAGCGCCCTGTGATATGCCTTGCGGGGACCCTGCTTCCCCGCAAGGTGTACGGACATGCTGCGATCTGAAAAGACGCGCAGCATGTCCGGAGTCGCAGGGCTGCCGCGTGCGGGTTTCCACGCATAGTGGACACGGGATTTCATAAAATCCCCTCCACTATGCTGGAACATCTGGACGCTGCGTGTTTGACGCTGCAGCGTCAAACACGCAGCGTTTACTGACCGTGGACACACACTCTAAGGGTATGTGTCCACGTTCAGGATTGCATCAGGATTTGGTCAGGATTTTTCATCAGTATTTGTAAGCCAAAACCAGGAGTGGGTGATAAATGCAGAAGTGGTGCATATGTTTCTGTTGTACTTTTCCTCTAATTGTTCCAGTCCTGGTTTTGGCTACAAATACTGATGAAAAATCCTGACCAAATCCTGATGCAATCCTGAACGTGGACACACACCCTAAGCAAAAATAATTTGAAATTACAAAATATGATAAAAGTACTTGTGATTACTTAGCCTTAGGCTAGGTTCACATTGCGTCAAGTACATGGCGTTAAACGGATCCGTTAAACGCATGTACAGAAAAGGATTAAATTTGTAGAAAAATCGGCTTTGCGTTAACGCTTTTGACAGCTTTTTTCTCATTTTGATGTCCGTTCGCGATGTATCCGTTTGTCTGCGTTTGTCACTGTCAATAAAGTTTGTTGTTTTTTTTTCTCCTTTTGTCCTCGTTGGGGTGTGGGTGCAGACTCATTCTCCATTTTGAAAGCATTGAGTGAACTTCTGCTAGCAACATGTTTGTGTCTGAGCTGGTTCGATTTCGCTTGATGCGGTTGCGACTTCGGCAGAGAAAGCGTAGTTCGCAAAGGAGATATTGGATCCACGAAGTTACAGTTGCGGAGTACATATGGTGCCTTTCACACCCTGTATCTTCAGCTTCGGGATCACCCTTCAAAATTCCAACGCTATCTACGGATGTCCATTGAGACCTTTGATGTTCTGCTTTCACATGTGAAGGATGAGATACATCATCATCGCAGCACTTTCCGTGAAAGCATCTGTGCGGAGGAACGATTAGTAGTGACTGTGAGGTAATTATAAAAAATTTTCTCATTCTATTGACAAAGACTAGATCTAGGCATCGTGGGGCATAATGTTCATTTAGCAATTGTATATTCTATTTATGTAGCCTTTTAGTTGTCCTTTAAAATCCTAACATTTTTTTTTTTTTTTCTTTTTCAATGCCGACAGATATCTGGCTACTGGAGAATCTTTTGCGTCACTGCATTACCAATTTAGACTGGGGAAGTCAACAATTTGCCAACTGGTTCGGGAAACTTGTGATGCCATTTGGAACAACTTGCAACCACTTGTGCTACCAACCCCAACATCAGAAATGTGGCTAGCGATTTCCCAACAGTTCGAGGATGTGGCTAATTTCCCCAATTGTATTGGTGCCGTGGACGGCAAGCATATACGGATTCAGAAACCAGCGCATAGTGGGTCCCTGTACTATAATTATAAAAAATACTTCTCGATAATCTTGATGGCTATTGCGGATGCAAGATACCGGTTTGTAGCTGTGGATATTGGTGCGTATGGCCGTACTAACGATTCAAGAGTCTTCAGAGACTCCAACATGGGGAGATGTTTGTATAGCAACAATTTTAACATACCCTCATCACGACCTCTACCGGGGACCGAAGACCCAAGTTTGCCCTTTGTTTTAGTTGGTGATGAGGCGTTCCAACTTGGGCAAAATCTCCTCAAACCGTACTCAAGCCGCAGTCTGAACTCCACCAAGCGCATTTTTAATTATCGCTTGAGCCGGGCAAGACGTTATGTGGAGTGTGCCTTTGGGATTTTGACATTAAAATGGCGAATTCTACTAATGTGCATGCAACTGCAACCAGAAAATGTGGACCGTGTTGTGAAGGCATGCATCTGTCTGCATAATTTTGTTGCCAGACATGAACCCCAGGTGGTTGACCCCGATGAATGTGAGTCGAACCTCATGAGCATTGAATCTACTGCTGTTCGGTCTACAGCTCAAATAATGAGGATTCGTGACCAATTTGCACAGTACTTCATACATGAGGGGCATGTTCCATGGCAAGACAGACACGTGTAAAATTTATTTCAAGTCTGAAGCTGTGTCCTGATGTGTTTTTTGGGGTTTTTTTATTTCCCATATGTCTTGTAAAATATGTCTTGTAAAATGTTACATTACTGTTATGTTGTGTTCACAGTCATACAAGAATCAGATTTTAAACAGTTTACTTAAGTTTCCGAATTTTTATGAAAGAACAGTTGTGAACTTGTTACATATGATATCCCATAGGGATGTAAAAAAACACACACGAAATTGGGTGGTAAAAAAACAATAAACCAAAAAACGTGAAACACAGTTTGCACCTGGCTGGGGACACTGAGCTGTACTATAGACTCTGGTATTGCGCGGGTGTATTGTCTGCCCAGGTGTATGATGGACTGCTACTTTGTCTCTGATGTTCAATGCTCGGTTCACACCGGGCTCTATATTGAGGGTTGTAGGCCGGCATGTCTATGCTTCTGGTTCTCGATGGAGCTGGCTCCTGGGGTCCCACAAATTCCTCAAGAAGGTCATTCAGTCTTTGCCGAAACAAAAGGTTTCTGTGTGCCGGGATATTTTGTGCTATGGGAACATAGGACAAAAAAAGTAGCTTCCATTCATTTGCAGAATATACAGACTCACGAGATTGTAAGTCGGTAATTTCCCGCCTCAGGTCTTTCAGTTCACTCCGACACATGTCCTCAACCCGCTGAAGTCCATCGACAATAATGGCATCAGCTTTATCTTTTTGTGAAGCTCGCTTGCGTCCACGCACTGATTGCAACCGGGCACTCACACCTGAAGCCACAGTGCTTCTCTCCCCAGATCGTGGCTCGCTGATGACAGAGACGTCTTCAGTGCCCGTCTGCTGACTTGGTTCCAGTGGAGATGGCTCCAGTTCTTCTGCCTGTCTAGGCGCGGCGGTACTGCAGATCGTGCTGTAACCAAAAAAATATATATATATTTTGCTGTAATTTAAAAAAAAAAATTTCTCGCACACAGACCAATTTGTACTTACGAGCGCTGAGACAATGTTTTTTGAAGAAAGAGCAATTGCTCGTAGTGCACATACGGGGTCACCCGTTTTGCACCTGCTCCGCTTGGTGCATTTTGACTATTCCGGTAGTCACGGACACAGCGGTCCCTTATTGATTTCCAGCGAGTATGGACCGCATCCGCTGTAATTTTTAAAAAAAGGTTAAAAAATTATATATATATATTAGTAGACAGTTCTTATATTGATAGTTTAAAAATTGTGTATAGTTGGTTTAGATAGTTGATATATAGCTAGTAGATAGATAGTTGATAGATAGTAATTATTATAGATGATAGAGAAATAGTTTAGTGTATAGGTAGTTGATAGTTTAGAGATAGATAGTAGACAATTTAACATCACCAATATTTACCAATTTTTTTCTTTGAGGTTGACGACTTCTCCATGTATCGGGGATCGAAGTGAGAGATAATTTGATCCCACAACTTGCGGTTCTTTACTATGTCATGGTGGGAGCTGTCGCTTTGGTCCCATATTGAGGGGTTGGCTTCCACAAGGTTGATCAGTGTCTCATTGTGAATGGTCAACGGCTCTTCGTCAACCACAATCCTTTTTTTTTTTTGGCTCGCTGACTTGGACTATGTAAACACAAAACGTTATGTTGAAAGGTTCAAATTCAGTTTATTGGTAGACTAATAGATAGATACATAGATAGATAGATACATAGATAGATACATAGATAGATAGATACATTAGATACATAGATAGATAGATACATAGATAGATAGATACATAGATACAGCAAAAGATAGAGAAAGAGAGAGATAGTGGATAGATAGTTTATAGATATAGCAGATAGAAAGTGAATAGATTGTAGATAAATTTCTAGTTTTATATTTACCACTGGCAGTTGTGGAGACGACAGACGGCGAGGAACCTTCTTCCTCTTGTGTCCTCCGTGTGCCACAACCTATTGTGTATGTAAATGAAAAAAAAAATTACATTTCTTTGATCAATAAATTTATGTTTGCAAAACTTAAAAATGTCTGCTATGTACCTTTGTTGGTTTTGCCTGTTTTTTTTGGGGGGGCCTAGCAGCCTCAGGCCCCGAAGACTCCTATTTGCAATAGAAACATGATTATACATATATATATAGCTTAATACACTGAATTTTCACACAAATTTTAGTGGTTTTTTAAAGTGCAAGCCTACCGACTGAGAAGAAAAAACCGCAGACACGCTGCTGCTGCTGCTTCCCTCACTATCCGACATCTGCAACAAAGCAATACATTTTTAGTACACACACATCCGTCGTACAATACAGACTCCCATGATGTATACAGAGATATCTACTATATAATTGTCTAGGGAACTTCCGTCTTTCTGTCCTTCTGTCACGGTATTAATTCGCTGATTGGTCTCAGCAGCTGCCTGTCATGGCTGCCGCGACCAGTCTGCGACGCGCACAGTCAGAAAAAAAAGGGCCGCCCCGCACTCACTGCCCGGTGCCCGCATACACCCCTCTGCTCACCGCTCACACAGGGTACTGTGACAAACGTCGCTGAGCAATATACTACGTGACTGGGTTCTGTATACTACGTCGCTGGGTGCTGTATACTACTTCACTGTGCAATACACTACGTGGCTCTGTGATGTATACTACGTCGCTGGGCAATATACTACATACTACATGGCTGGGCAATATACTACGTCGCTGGGCAATATACTACATACTACATGGCTGGGCAATATACTACGTGGACATGCATATTCTAGAATACACGATGCGTTATCGGGCCACCATCTAGTATATATAAATATACAAATGTACTTACATTTCCTGTGATCTTTTGCAGGACACTTTTTCTCTGGTGTGCAGCAGGCCTCAGGATGTGCGCTGGGGACAGTAATGGCCGAAATCTTGTTTCCTGTCACATGACCACATGGACCTCCCTCAAACGCTATTAAAACGTATGGTTCTTTTTGGAAATTTATCAAGATTTGCGTCTGGCTGCGTTTGCCATAGACATCAATGGCAGAATTAACACTTCTGTTAGTATTGCGTTAGCTTGGCCGGACCCGAAAACGCTGCAAGCCGCGTTCCAAGGTCCGTCAGAAAAAAACGTTATGTGACTAACGCATGCCAAATTTGGCATGCGTCACGAGGCGTCAGACAATGCAAGTCTATGGGCGCGTTAGTATGTGCGTTATATTGCGTTTTCACTACTTAAAAACGTGTCCGTTAGACGGACTCACCTAGCGCAATGTGAACCTAGCCTTAGCTGGTTGAACACGAATGAAAAGTTTCAAGTGAAGAGATGCTGATTGTTTAAAGCGAACCTGTCAGCAGATTTTGCCACTATAAGATGCGGCCACTGCCTTTCATTGCTTATCTACCTCTCCATTCTGACCTGCAAATGAAGAAAAATAAGTTATATTATATTCACCCGGGGGGGGGCGGTCCGGTGCGGTCCAGTCCGATGGGTGTTGCAGGTCCGGATCCAGCACCTCCCATCTTCTTGCGACACCGCTCTCCTGCTTCTTCATTGCTCCCCGACATCGGCGCTCCTGCGCAGGCGTACTTCTCTGCACTGTTGAGGGCAGAGTAAAGTGCTGCAGTATGCAGGCACTGGGCCACTCTGACCTTTCCTGGTGCCTGCGCAATGCAGTACTTTACTCTGCCCTCAACAGTGCAGAGAAGTACGCCTGCGCAGGAGCGCCAATGCTGGGGAGTTCCCCGGTGAGTACAATATAACTTATTTTTCTTCACTTGCAGGTCGGACCGGGGGCTTATCTATTGCATTATAGAATGCTGTAGATAAGCCCTGAAAGGCAGTGGCTGCATCTTATAGCGGCAAAATCTGCTAACAGGTTCCCTTTAAGTTGTTTTATTTCTTGCAGAAGATGAACAATGATTAAGATACACACAGTGCTACACGACTTTCACCACCTCTAACAAAAGGACAGTTATGGAAGAATAATCCTAGGGGTTGGTTAGACCAACTAGAAAGAAGACAATCGTTGGTAACGACATTAAATTAGGAGGGAAGCGTGTGACATATAGAAGCTGCACTGTTGATTTAGAATCATCCAGCAACTATAGGCGTTAAATGGAAATAGTATATAGGGAGTGGTTAGCTCAGCCCTAGAGGATACTGGGAAAGTTGTCTTTGTGTCTGGGAGATCCAAGAGTAAGGTGTGGTAGAGAGTGTCCTGACATACTGAAATCAGACAAGCTGTATAGACCAGTTCTTACTGGCAAGTGAATGCTGTAATCAAAGAAGCAGTTAGGACAGCCAGGAGCATCTTCGTTACCTCAAGATAGGAGTGAGAGAAAAAGTTAGGACAGCCAGGAGCATATTCGTTACCTCAAGATAGGAGTGAGAGAGCTACAGCACCAGACTCATCCCCCTTACCCCATCTCACAGCATGAGCAACAATTCTGCTTGGGTTAAGACACTGCATGTGAAGAGAAGTTATCTGTGAAAAGACTTCCATATATGTTCATGAAGCATTGCGTGAATAGAAGTGATTCTGTGTGATGAAAAGAAGCAAGAATAAAATGGATCAACTTCTGCTCAGAACAGTGTTATAGCGTGCCTGTAAACTGTTACCTCCCCTCTACTCTGAAGAATTATAATTATTGATTGATCTGAGTAAGATTTCCCCAGGATGCCAACAACAACAACTCATGTTTCCTTTGTATCACCTTCTTATATTGAGTGGTGTACATGCAACAATCGTAGTAGTAGTAAAACTGAGAACTCTGACACATTAGTATTGGACAGTGTAGGACCATCTCAAACGGGGTCACCTTGCCGATGGTAAGAAAGCTTTCATGCTATTTGTGATCAAAAACAGTGTTACTAAGAACCCTAGGCTATTTAAATCCACTTTTACTATTTACTTATTTAGTTAAAACAGGCTTATGTTTATTTTGCTTCTTGTTGGTTCTGTACTCATAGAGATATGTTGCAAAACAAGGGTATTTTTTTACTTCCATACATCCTAGTCATGGTTTACTGGTGTTAATCATAGTTTATATGATATCAAGAAGCCATCTCATAGAATGCTGGTTCAGTGACTGAGATACATGTACTTGGTAGGAAAGATTGCCTTCCAGAACGTGACTTTATATGCTTGTCTGCAACCAGCTTTCCTACATCAATGATCTTTTTGTTACTACCAAACTTTCCTTCCTCGCCATCACCGAAACCTGGCTCACCCCTTCTGACACAGCCTCCCCTTCTGCACTCTCTTACGGTGGCTTCCACCTTTCTCACACACCCCGCCCCAGCAGCAAACATGGCGGAGGAGTTGGTTTTCTCCTGTCAGATAACTGCTCCTTCACCCCAATCCCACTGCCACCCTCTGTTACCCTCCCTTCCTTTGAGGTGCACTCTGTGCGCATCTATGCCCCCACCAACCTCCAACTGGCTGTCATTTATCGCCCCCCAGGGCCAGCCACCACCTTCTTTGACCACTTCACCACCTGGCTACTTAATTTCCTTTCCGATGACATCCCCACTATCATCATGGGCGACTTCAACATCCCCATTGACACTTCCCTCTCAGCTGCCACTAAACTTCTATCTCTCACTTCCTCCTTCGGCCTCACTCAATGGTCTTCTACAGCCACCCACAAAGATGGTCACACACTGGACCTCATCTTCACCCGCCTCTGCTCCCTATCTAACCTCTCTAACTCACCTCTTCCTCCCTCTGACCACAACCTTCTTCCCTCTCCACTCCATGTCTACAATCCGCACCCCACAAACTTTCACACCCTCGCAGAAATCTTAAACATCTTGACCTACATTAATTCTCTGAATCCCTCCTCCCTCTCACAGATATAAGTTCCTTACACAATGCGGATGACGCTGCCGCTCTATATAACACCACAATAGCTGTAGCTTTGGAATCTGCTGCCCCACTTACACATACCAAAGCTCGCAAAATCAACAGACAGCCCTGGCACACCAGCCTGGCCAAAGAACTGAGGCGAGCTTCCAGGGCTGCTGAGCGCAGATGGAAAAGATCCCACTCCAACAAGCACTTCATCACATTCAAACAGTCCCTCACTACTTTCAAGACCACACTCGCCACAGCTAAACAAACCTACTTCTCATTTCTCATATCCTCCCTGTCTCACAACCCTAAACAGTTATTCAAAACCTTCAATTCTGTCCTCCGTCCCTCAGCACCTCCTCCCTCCCCACTTATCTCAGCTGAAGACGTTGCCTCATTTTTCAAGCAGAAGATTGATAACATCAGAGAAAGTTTTGGTCAGCAACTCCCAGAGCCCTTTCTCCCAACTTCCCAGCCCTCCACCTCCAAAACCAACTTCTCCACCATTACAGAAGATCAACTCTCCACTCTACTCTCAAGATCGCATCTCACCACCTGTGCACTTGACCCGCTCCCATCCCACTTCATCCCAAACCTCACCACAGTCTTCATCCCAACCCTAACCCATCTCTTCAACCTATCACTAACAACTGTTGTTTTCCCCTCAAGCTTTAAACATGCCTCCATCACACCTATCCTCAAAAAGCCTTCTCTTGACCCATCCTCTGTGTCTAGCTATCGCCCTATATCACTTCTCCCCTATGCCTCCAAAATACTGGAACAACACGTCTACCTTGAACTGTCCTCCCATCTCTCTTCTTGCTCCCTCTTTGACCGCTTACAATCTGGCTTCCTGTTACACCATTCCACTGAAACTGCCCTAAATAAGGTCACCAATGACCTCTTAACCGCCAAGAGCAAGAGACACTACTCTGTCCTCCTCCTCCTCGACCTGTCAGCTGTCTTTGACATTTTGGACCATTCCCTATTATTACAGACCCTCTCATCCCTTGGCATCACAGATTTGCCCTATCCTGGATCTCATCATACCTAACAAACCGGACATTCAGTGTCTCCCACTCACACACCACCTCCTCACCTCGCCCCCTATCTGTCGGAGTCCCACAAGGTTCGGTCCTAGGGCCCCTGCTCTTCTCCATTTACACCTTTGGCCTGGGACAGCTCATAGAATCTCATGGCTTTCAGTATCACCTTTATGCTGATGACACACAGATATACATCTCTGGATCAGATATCACCTCCCTACTAACCAGAATCCCTCAATGTCTGTCCACTATTTCATCCTTCTTCTCCGCTAGATTTCTGAAACTTAACATGGACAAAACAGAATTCATCATCTTTCCCCCATCTCACGTGACTTCCCCAACGAACCTATCCATTACAGTAAATGGCTGCCCACTCTCCCCAGTCCCACAAGCTCGCTGCCTCGGGGTAATCCTTGATGCTGATCTCTCCTTCAAACCACATATCCAAGCCCTTTCCACTTCCTGCCGACTTCAACTCAAAAATATTTCATGAATCCGTACATTCCTCAACCAAGAATCTGCAAAAACCCTAGTCCATGCCCTCATCATCTCTCGCCTTGACTACTGCAACCTCCTGCTCTGTGGCCTCCCCTCTAACACTCTCGCACCCCTCCAATCTATTCTAAACTCTGCTGCCCGACTAATCCACCTGTCCCCCCGCTATTCCCCAGCCTCTCCCTCTCTGTCAATCCCTTCACTGGCTCCCCATTGCCCAGAGACTCCAGTACAAAACCCTAACCATGACGTACAAAGCCATCCACAACCTGTCTCCTCCATACATCTGTGACCTCGTCTCCCAGTACTTACCTACACGCAACCTCCGATCCTCACAAGATCTCTTTCTCTACTCCCCTCTTATCTCCTCTTCCCACAATCGTATACAAGATTCCTCTAGCGTATCACCTCTACTCTGGAACCCTCTACCACAACACATCAGACTCTCGCCTACAATCAAAACCTTCAAAAAGAGCCTGAAGACCCACCTCTTCCGACAAGCCTACAACCTGCAGTAACCACCGATCGACCAAACCGCTCTATCCTCGCCTACTGTATTCTCACCCATGCCTTGTATATTGTGAGCCTTCACGGGCAGGGTCCTCTCTCCTCCTGTACCAGTTCTGACTTGTATTGTTTAAGATTATTGTACTTGTTTTTATTATGTATACCCCTCCTTACATGTAAAGCGCCATGGAATAAATGGTGCTATAACAATAAATAATAATACTAATAATATTAATAATAATAATAATAATAATAAGTTTATATGGTGTTTGTGGTCTTTGGTAAGGTGACTGACCACCCTGTGCACACTGTATTGGTGGCAGTTAGTGGTTGTTGCTAGACATTAATAAGAAGATCTAGAAAACTCAAGGACCCTGAATCTGAGGTTATGGGCTCATGGAGACACTTGTCAATTCTATAAAGCACCAAGTTTCTCTCCTTGTGAAGCGACCCTTCCAGGATTCTGCCTATCTCCGATCTCTCAGAGGGCATTCTCCATTCACATATCCAAGATGTCAATGAATATTGATAGCAATGTTAATGCATAAGTGCATGACAGGGAACTGTACATAGTTACTGTGGTGCCCCTGAGGGTCCAGTTGCCACAGAGGTACTGCACCTCAGCCAGAAGTGTGGTACTCCACTCTCGGGTAAGGAGGGGGCACTACCCGGGACTCGCACACTAGCATCAAACACCACACCACTCCAGGCCAGGGGATTTGGGCAGACCCTATTGAGGGATGGCCCTATCTCAGGCTGGAGGGGGAACTAAGTAGAGGGAGTGGATGGAGAGAGTGATAGTTGGTAGTGAGATGTTGTCATGGAGACAGGAGGGAGGAGTTAGGAGTTAGTCAGCAGTTGGTGGGGAGGAGCTAAGGAGAGCAGATGTGAAGAAAGGAGCTCCTGAGAGTGAGAGAAGAGGTCATAAGGGCAAGGGAAGTGAGGAATACACCCTTGGCGCCCGAATCCATGCTAACCATAGTCAGGTGGAAGGGCCAGGTCGCGGTAGGGGACAGGCCCCAGACTAGTGGAGGAACTGCAAGTCTCAGCTAGCAAACCGGAGGCTGTAGTATCTGCATGTGCTACAGCCAAATCCACACACATTCGCTGAAAAGGCAGCCATATAGGATCAAGGGGACCAGAATAGGGTCGCTCAACAGGACCTGAAGCTGCTGGCTTGGGACACTGTGTGTGAGGCGCAGGGCAGGAGGTGAAGCTAGTGCAGAGAGACTGTCTCGGAAGGTACACAAGAAAGGGAGTCTCAGAAAAGTGTGCCCAAATTACCTGAGAGCTGGCTGGACCACAGACCCGGAGGACAAAGCACCCAGCTGGGATTATGCCAAATAAACTGTGAGTAAAGTGTGAAAACTGTACCCTGCTGTGTCCTCAGAATTATTACTGTGTCACCTGCCCGGCTGCACTACACCAGTTCATCATTGACTTTAACACTTCAACTGCCCTGGGGCCTAGCTCTACCCGTGGAGAGCTGTAAAATCTAATCTGCGTCACCAACCGCCCCGGTGGACCTGAATCGCAGTGTCGGCCATTTTCTTATTGCAGAACACCACGGGTGGCATCACGAACTAATCCCCTATAAACTTTATTCCCCTTCATTTAAATTTTCATTGGACTCCCAGGGCCACGGACCGGCTCACTGCTGCCCTGACAACCCCCAAAGAACCGTTGGACCCGGCCAGAGTACCCCGTGGTCCTAGCGGGCGCTCCCCTAACTATCCCCTACCATGGATTAAAGACTGGGAATCGCATATTTTGTACAAAAGCTCCAGAGGTTGAAGGATGCCACAAGGGACCCAAATGGAACCCTGCCACAGAAGAAAGCACTAGTATTGGTGATGCACATGGAATATTGGGGGCCTGATTTAAAGTTCAGGACATGAAGCTTGATGTTCCACTAATGGAAAAACATGGCGGATTTTCAGAACATCCAGATTGAAGACTCTAGAGTTCTTTTAATGATGATGAAATGATCAGGAACATGGCGAGTTATCAGACAAGTGGCACCTATTCTCACTTTCGTGAGCGCTCTGCCTGCAGCTGTGAGGACAGCTATGATTATTAAACATTAGTTTCCAGCACACAACCAATTTTCTGAAGTCTGGTGGAGAAAAATATGATGCATCAAATAATATTAGATCTGCGGAGCTAATGTCAGGGGAGCAGGCTCAGAGGTGGACGTAACACCATGAGAGATGGCAGTGGAGTCAGGACGCCGGATCCTCCGGCCACAGACACTTTACAAATAATCGCTTCCATCGACAGAAGACGCAGTGACTGCTGGACACCCCTGGTCTCCCTCTGGCACTCGCTAGTTTGTCAGTCTCGTTAAGCAGCCGGTATCCTCCAGTGCGGGGTATATCCATGAATTCCTTGCCGCGGGCTGGATATTAGTAGTTCTATTTAATTTGTCTTACTCTCTCACCTGCTCTCGCTGTCAGATTTGTCACCATGAAGTATGACGCCTGATAAAGACACCTCAACAGGAGAAGCCAATGTTATGAGAGATTAGGCAAGAAGATGAACTGCTCTGATGTGTGCGTCCCCCTTAGATACATCCCCCCACAGATGGGGAACCAAATACTAACCTACCACTACTGTCACTTCAGAGCCACAGACTGAGGACGAAAATGCTGAATTCTCAGGCTGTGACCTTGCAGCAACATATGGGGCATTACTGTTATGTCAACGTTTCATGTCAGGCCCAGAGAGCAGGTCTCACATCAGGATCTCCAATACATTTTCTGGTTTCTATTGGCATCTGCCAACAGATGAGTTCAGTCTGAAAGAGCAGTGCTCATCTGATGTTCTAATAACTCACATAGTATTTCTTACTTATATCAGTATCTATCACCTGATATTCCTGTCTTATATCAATATCCATCACCTGATATTCTGGACTTATATCAGTATCCAACACTAGGGTTGAGCGAAACGGGTCATTCATTTTCATAAGTCGCCGACTTTTGGCAAAGTCGGCGTCTCATGAAACCCGACCCGATCCCTGTGTGGGGTCGGCCATGCGGTACGCGATCTAGGCGCAAAAGTCGCGTTTCGTATGACGCGTTTAGCGCCATTTTTGCAGCCAATGAAGGAGCGGTAGAGTGCTGACGTAGGTGTTAGGGGGCGTACACAACAACAGGCATTTTTTTTCGCGTGCATTACAGCGATGTGCAAAGTGTAAAATGAGCGTGAGAGAGAGAGAGAGAGAGAGAGATATTTAAAAAATAATATTAAAAAAATTTCTTCATTGGGTTTCGTGTTTCGGCCGAAACCCGACTTTTCACGGTGGTCGGCCGATTACACTCGACTCGACTTTTAAGACAGTCGGGTTTCACAAAACCCGACTCGACCCTAAAAAACTAAAGGTCGCTCAACCCTATCCAACACCCGATATTTCGGTCTTATATCAGATACCATCACCTGATATTCTAGGTTGATATCAGTATCCATTAGCTGAAATTCCAGTCTTATCTCAGCATCCATCACCCGATATTCTGGCCTTATATCAGTATCCATCAGCTGGTATTCCGATCTTATATTAGTATCCATCACGTGATATTCCAGTCTTATATCAGTATCCATCACCCAATATTCCAGTCTTATATCAGTATCCATCACCTGATATTCCAGTCTTGTATCAGTAACCATCATCCTATATTAAAGTCCTATATCAGTATATGGAATGCCTGTCAGGGCCGTGGGGTACTTGGTACCGGGTCCAGCACTTAAGGGGACGTGTCACGGCAGCGACTTCATCCGTGGCCCTGGGCACCCATGTAAAAGGGAATTGGATAAAGTTTGTGTTCGTGATGCCACCTGTGGTATTCGGTCAGTGCTTCTGCTTAAAGGGGTCCTCTGGGGTGATGGTATGGCAGCTAGATGGTATAACTTCCCACAGGTGAAGTAGGTCCCCAGGGCTCTCGGTGTATAGGTGAAGATGGTGCAAGGTGCAGTAGTGAACGAGGACAAAGGTTTGCAGTCTCTTTACCTGGGGTTACTGTGGCTTCAGGCAAACGCAGTCCAGGGCACCAGATCACAGGGCAGGCAGGGTCTGGCCGGCTTGGAAGCGAATCCAGAGTCCCCTTTAACAGGTGGAGATGAAAGCCTTCCTCAAAGCACGGTGGTGTTGTAGTCCCTTACTGCCTATGGCTTCTGATAAGATCCTCACAGTTCTTCTCTGTCCCCCATATAGGTTAGGACACAACCCGTATGACAGTTGAAGCAGGCCTTTTTACAGGGTCTCTATCACGACCCGGGCCCTATATATATCACTGTGTCTCCTGGGTGTAAAGATGGACAGGTAACTTGAAATTCAGCTGTCTTACCGGTTTCAGCTATGCCCCTTAGAGTCTGACATGGCCTTGGTTTTCCGGCTACCGGAATGTGCGCTAGCCAGGGAGGTAGCTAATTCACTGCTTTGCTCCCCTGGTATCACGCTCCTGTGCCTTCACTCCCCTGCACACTTTCCACAAGCTTGTTCTTTCCCTTTCTGTTCTCTTCCTCCAGGAGCTGTAGTACCTCAGACTACATGGCCCCTTCAGACTTTCCAACACTCTATGTCTGTCTTCTCTCTTATCTCTCCTCTGACAAAATTCTCTCTAACTTCCTCTCCATATTAGAAAAAAAGGAACAGCACAACTATTCACTTATCTCTGGGTGCAAAGCCTCCAGGTAACCCGTCCACCGGTTATCCAAAATCCATAGATTCAAAAAAGAAGAAGGCAGCACTCCATTTTTTCTTTCCAACTGTGCAGAGTTTAATCAGACCCACATGTCTGTACGACGTTTCGGCTCTGAATGAGCCTTTCTCAAGCACTTCCTCTCCAGCTAGAATATATTAGGGAAGTTCCCCATAATCTGGGTTCAGAGCTCCCCCTCCTGGCCTGGAGTATGAATTTTTTGTATGTAAGTGATTACCTGTTGAAAGTTATCCTTCATCGCTTCCAAGCGTGACATCACTCTCCCCAAAGGGAAATAATGCCACTCTTATGACCAGGACCCTGGGGCGACACACTCCCCCCCCCCCACCCGTTAACTCCATTACTCCTGGACTGAGAAAAGAAAACAACATTTACAGGTTATTAAAGACATGCAAATTTTTAAATGTGTGGCACCCCAGGAGTTCAGGTATCACAGTGGTATTGCCTTCGTCTCGGGAAGGGTAATGCCATGCCTGGAGACAGGAGGAGTCCCTTTGGCAGGTAACCTTACATGCAACACATTCTGACTCCAGGCCAGAAGGGGGAGCGCTACACCCGACTTGAGGGGAGCTGCTCTCTCTGGTCAGGAGTATGAGTCAGTTGCTATGCAGTTGCTAGGCAGACAAACAGACAGTTGACAGTTGGTAGCAGACAGTGAAGGAGCACAGAGGTACTTAGGAGCTAGTGAAAGACTGCTACTGGTCCTCTCTAAGCTGAGCACAGAAACCAGGTACCGAGAGCCCAAGGCTGAGGGGGACTGCAAGCCCTACGGCAGAACCGGAGGGCAGGAAACTGAAAGGGACTTGCCCACATAATACCTGAGGTACAGCAGCAACCAGAGTCCAGAGTCACCATGAACAGAGGCCCAAAAGAGACGGCTCAAGTTGCCTACCATGCAGGTACTGTCCCTGGACTGGAAAAAAAGAGGGCCTTGTTAGAGAGCTACAGGCAGCAAGGGACCACAGACCAGCGCATAGTTGAAGGCTCTCAAACTGACCTGTCAAGGGGATTTGCACCTGTCTTCAGGCTGCCTGGACTCCAGCTACACCTGTTACCGGTACCTTGGACTGAGGCTGAATACCATCTCAGTAAACCAGGTAAAGACTGCAACTCTGTGTCCTCCAATTATTTGCGGCATTCACCATCCCTGTCAAATACACCGTGAGCCCTGGGGACGCCGCTTTACCTTTGGGAAGCGACACCATCTTTGCTGCAGCACCATCACCCACAGAGGACCCCTTTAAGCAGCGTCGGTCACCTCTGACCGAGAACCACAGGTGGCGTCATGAACGTTCCTTATTTCCACGACCCCTTTAAAGACCGTCCCTTTTACTTGGGCGCCCAGGGCCACGGACCGGGTCGCTGCCACCGTGACCACCCCTTTAATTGCGACCGGACCCAGTACCGAGTACCCCACGGCCCTGACAGGTGACTCATTTTGGCATCATGAACAGGATGGACCGACCCAGCAAATGGGTCTTATGCGCCCAAGAGACTGTGCTTAAAAGAGAGACTTTATTAAGTTGTATACCAGAGACTTTAATGAGCTTCTAAAACATCAAGTCATTGCCATAACTGCGTCACATCATAACTGCCACCATAACTGCGTCTGCAGCGCCCCCACTGCCGCAGGGCCGAGGGGTACCCGGTACCAGGCCTCTGAGTCTCTGCTCTGGGGTTGTCACGGTGGCTAGGCCCGGTCCGTGACCCTGCTGAGGGGCGCCCCAAATAATAGGTGTGGATGGTGGTAGTGGTGGTAGTGGTGCGGTGCAGTAAATAACGAGGACACCAGGTTGCAGTCTCTTTACCTCTTTACTGAAGGCTTCTGGGTCCTCAGTCCGGAATACGGTTAGCCGGGCTGCGCAAGTCCGGCCGGTCCGATGGCACCTCCAGAGTTCCTTTCGCAGGTGGAAATCTGTGCCTTCCTTCTAGCGCTTATGTGTTGTGGTCCTCCCCTGCTGTGCTTACGGGATAATCCCCACAACTGTTGTGTCTGTTTCTTGTGTTCCCTCACAACTCGATTCTGATGTTCTTCTTAATCTCGTCCCCCAGATCTTATGGTAGGACGCACCCGTATGACGGGAAGGCTCGGAGCTCTTCCGGGACCCTAGAGTCGCCCCTCTCCACAAGTTTCCCCCTATGTCTGCGTAGGTGATGTAGGTGAGACAGCCAGCCTATAGCTCTCTGTCCTGCCATTGGTTTGAAGTAATGCTTAGAGCTCTGTACTTCCTCGGCGTTCCGGCCACCGGTTAGTTATGCCTCAGTAGGATGTTGCCTCGGTCTAACAGCACGACTCCTACTGGTATTTATCCCTGTTGCGTTGATCTCGTTTCTCACTCAGCACAATAAATCTCGCTTCTTGTCCTTTCTTAGGGCACCGCCGCTATGAAGTGCAGGCGCGGTCCCGTAGCTTTCTCTCTGTTTGCCAGGCCTCTGTCAGGATCCCACCCCTGACAGGGACCCTACCGAATCTTCCCCTACAACACCCTCTGCCACAAGGTGTTGCCTGGTTCCAACCCATTCAGCGTTCTCTCTAACTTCCTGCCTAACCCCCAGTTTTACCAGACTGTGAGGAGTGGCCTAATGAATAGTACCCTTAGCTCCCCCTGGAGGCCAGACTGTGAAATGTATTGGTGTATGTGATACCTGGTCAGATGAACTCCTTCAGTGCCATCAGACGTACCATAGCCCCCCTTAGCGGCAGAGCAACAGTACTGCAATGACCAGGACTCTGGGGCGCTGCACTCCCCCCCGGTTAAATCCAGTACTCCTGGACTGGGAAGAAAACAACAATACATGTCAGCAAAAAGACATACAATTTTGAAAAGTACAAGTCAACTTTTTAACAGAGCTTCCCTTTATGGGAGGTGAGGACACTTGAACGTTACAAACATGGTTAAATACTTTTAAATAACTTTTCTTACCCAACCGGGTATTCTACTAAGTGCAAAATCTTTGAACAATAATTTAACATTGCCTTTAAGGACATACTCGCTAAATCCACTAAAGACCTTCTTATATCACATATAAGGCTAATTAACTTTTATGCATTCTCCTTCTTTAAATCTGCAGGACCAGCTGTCCTAACTGCTCCAGATCTACTGCCTCTCCTTTCTATACAGGACCGCTCCTTTCCGCCCGAGCTTACTGTCCTTCCACTACTATACACAGTATAAAACATATCATTTTTCTTTCAGTTTAAGATCACTGAGCCATCTCTATATGGCTCCTAAGAGGACTCACCACTAACCCCTACGGGTTCACTTCCTGTCCTCATTCTTCTATTAACATTATTGAACATTTCTTACAATCAACTAGTTAGTTACATTTAACTTTCACATAACAACATCATCAATACTTTCTTTTCAAGACATTATTGCCATTCAACCATCTTAAGGCAACACTGTTCCTAAGTGCAGGATGTGAACATCCCCTTTAAGAAGGGGACCAAGTCTCTACAAGGTAGTGCAACTTCTCAAGCCGCAAGTCCGTATGCAGCAAGGACTCCAGTGCAAGTTCCAAGAACCATATCTTCGCAAAGAGTCAGTCTTTTATGTAAAACCAGTAGAGAGCACCTTTAAGAAGGTGCAAACTATATACAAGGAGTTTGTATCATGCATTGTTCATGATTCAGCAGTTCTTGATAACTGGTGCAAAACGTAGAAAACAGACAAAACAATAGGGATCCCGGGTCAACAAAGGGATCCCTTTAAGAGTTAACCCTGAACGTGTTTTAGCAGCAACATAGCAGAGGAAAACAACAAACTATTTACAATCATTAAAGCATTTTTGCTTACTCTGATGGTGGCTGTGCAGGGGGTGGTCTTCTTCCAGGCCTCACCCGGCCAACGGGTCGCCTTGGTGTAGCAAGGGCCGGTCCTGGTTCCAGCAGTGACAGGACCCCTCTGCGGGATGCCCTCCTTGCTTGCGGGCGAGCGCGACCCAGAGGCGCGCGGTGGACCCGAACCTCCTGAGGTTCCGCGGGGACGGGCTCCGGCACCTTCCCTGCAGAAGGATCGTCCTCCGGCGTTCCGGCAGCAGCCTGGAGGGCGACGCACCGCTGGACGCCTCGAGCTATCCAGCCAGCTTCGCCAGCTTCCCTCATCCACCGGGTGTAGGTCACTGCATCGCCAGGCTCCAGATCGGAATCGTACCTTCCCCCGCAGGGCTCCACTTCTTCCCGATCCACACGGACCTGCAGTGGCTCCCCGATCTCCTGGATAACTCCCCTTCCTTTCCGGGAGTTAAAGGATATTACTACACCCCAGTGTGACGGTGGAACCTCCTCAACGCTCCTCAGATCAATCTGGGCTGCCGATTGGGGCCTATTCCGCCACACTGTCATCAGGCGCTGCAGGTGCTCCACCTCCGGCAGGATCCTCAGGCCCTGTGCCTGCAGCTCACACTCCGCCGCGGCCGGGATAAAAGAAGCGGGGGACACCGGAGACAGGCGGACCTCCGTAGGTTGGCCCAGCCGAGCGATCACACAGGCATCGGCTTCCAGGCGGTAGGCTACCTGCCGGGCCTCGGCTGCAGCCACACACTCCTCGGACATCGGCCATGGGGGTCGGCCTATCGGTAGCTCTGCAAGGGTCAGTTCCCACAATGATGGCGTGTCCGGGGCTGTGTCGGGTTGTGCAGCCTCTTGCTGAGTTGGGTCATTCCCACGCGGTGCTTCCGGCGTCGCCATCTTCGCTTCCTCTCTGGTGTCCTCTTCCCGCGGTCTCTTTCGTGGGCGGCCCCGTCTCCATGGTCTCCATCCTCCAAAGAGAATGAGGAGGCGGACCTCGGCTGCTGACGGACACGTCCTCAGGACACAGAAATATTTAGACTGGGTTGCCATTGTCGTTCGCGCTCTCCAGCTCGTCTACGCCCACTTCACGCCCCTCTTCTTCTCCTGCGCTCTCCTCAGCGCTGTAATAGCGGCGGATTTTGGCGGCAAGTGGCACAGCACAGTCTTTGCAATAAATCACACTCCAAGTATAATAAATCACAGTTCCAAGGCACACATGACCTGATTCTTCAGGCTTAAGTAGATCCTGTTCGTGACGCCAAGTTTGCAGCGCCCCCACTGCCACAGGGCCGAGGGGTACCCGGTACCGGGCCTCTGAGTCTCTGCTCTGGGGTTGTCACGGTGGCTAGGCCCGGTCCGTGACCCTGCTGAGGGGCGCCCCAAATAATAGGTGTGGATGGTGGTAGTGGTGGTAGTGGTGCGGTGCAGTAAATAACGAGGACACCAGGTTGCAGTCTCTTTACCTCTTTACTGAAGGCTTCTGGGTCCTCAGTCCGGAATACGGTTAGCCGGGCTGCGCAAGTCCGGCCGGTCCGATGGCACCTCCAGAGTTCCCTTCGCAGGTGGAAATCTGTGCCTTCCTTCTAGCGCTTATGTGTTGTGGTCCTCCCCTGCTGTGCTTATGGGATAGTCCCCACAACTGTTGTGTCTGTTTCTCGTGTTCCCTCACAACTCGATTCTGATGTTCTTCTTAATCTCGTCCCCCAGATCTTATGGTAGGATGCACCCGTATGACGGGAAGGCTCGGAGCTCTTCCGGGACCCTAGAGTCACCCCTCTCCACAAGTTGCCCCCTATGTCTGCGTAGGTGATGTAGGTGAGACAGCCAGCCTATAGCTCTCTGTCCTGCCGTTGGTTTGAAGTAATGCTTAGAGCTCTGTACTTCCTCGGCGTTCCGGCCACCGGTTAGTTACGCCTCAGTAGGATGTTGCCTCGGTCTAACAGCACGACTCCTACTGGTATTTCTCCCTGTTGCGTTGATCTCGTTTCTCACTCAGCACAATAAATCTCGCTTCTTGTCCTTTCTTAGGGCACCGCCGCTATGAAGTGCAGGCGCGGTCCCGTAGCTTTCTCTCTGTTTGCCAGGCCTCTGTCAGGATCCCACCCCTGACAGGGACCCTACTGAATCTTCCCCTACAACACCCTCTGCCACAAGGTGTTGCCTGGTTCCAACCCAGTCAGCGTTCTCTCTAACTTCCTGCCTAACCCCCAGTTTTACCAGACTGTGAGGAGTGGCTCAATGAATAGTACCCTTAGCTCCCCCTGGAGGCCAGACTGTGAAATGTATTGGTGTATGTGATACCTGGTCAGATGAACTCCTTCAGTGCCATCAGACGTACCATAGCCCCCCTTAGTGGCAGAGCAACAGTACTGCAACGACCAGGACTCTGGGGCGCTGCACGTCACACGGTGTGCGCACTTTGTTTTAAAAATAACCGCCAACAGCTACCAGAAGAAGGAGCGCCGTGAGGAGTGCAGGAAAAGAGGGGTGAGTACAGCACCCCAGAGTCCTGGTCATTGCAGTACTGTCGCTCCGCCACTAAGGGGAGTGATGGTACGTCTGATGGAACTAAAGGAGTTCACCTGACCAGGTATCACAGTCACACATTACACTTCACACTCCGGCCACCAGGGGGAGCAAAGGGTTCTATGTATTAGGCCACTCCTCACACTTTGGTAAAACTGGGGGTTGGATAGGAAGTTAGAGAGAAGCTGACTGGGTTTTGCCCAGGTAACATCTAGTGAGAGAAGAGCGTTGCTTGGGAAGATCCAGGGGGGTCCCTGTCAGGGGTGGGATCCTGACAGAGGCCTAGCGAAAGGACAGATCGTTACGGAGCCACGCCTGCACTTCATTGCGGCGGCATCTTAAGAAAGGACTCGAAGCGAAGTATATTGTGGAGAAGTGAGAAACGAGATCACAGCACAAAGGCGATAGGACCAGTAGGAGTCATGCTCCGAGATCGGCAACATCCTACTGAGGCGCGTAGCCGGTGGCCAGAACGCCGAGGTAGCATTGGGCTCTACGCATTACTTCAAACCAACGGCAGGGCAGTTAATTTTAGGTTGGCTGCCTCACCTTAATCACCTAATGAAGACAACGGAGGCAATTGTGAGAGAGGGGCGTATCTAGGGTCCCTATAAAATAACTCCAGGCCTACCCCGTCATACGGGTGCATCCTATCCATATCATCTGGGGGACAGAGAGAAAGAACAGAAACATACACGACAGTTGTGAGGACTATCCCGTGGTGCTCAGCAGGGAAGTACTACAACACCCAGGTGCTAGTAGGTAGGTGACAGATTTCCACCTGCAAAGGGAACTCTGGATGTGCCTTCGGACCGGCCGGTCTCAGCCAGCCCTGTTAGCAGTGCTCTGGATTGCGGATGCCGAAGCCTTCAGTAAAGAGGTAAAGAGACTGCAACCCTGTGTCCTCGTTATTTACTGCGACCTACACCACCACCTACACCTTTTATTGGGCGCCCCTTAGCAGGACCACGGACCAGGTCGGGCCACCGTGAAATCCTCAGAACCGAGAGGTTCAGGAAACGCTGAGTTTTTGACGCAGCGTTGAGCAGCATGCATAAAAAACGCAGCGTCCAGATGTTACAGCATAGTGGAGGGGATTTCACGAAATCCTGTCTCCACTATGTAGTAAAATACGCATGCGGCACACCCGAGAAAACTCACATGCGGCACGTCTTTTAAGAACGCAGCATGTCTTTACATTGCAGAAAAAACTCAAGGACAACGCAGGTGACCTGCCAGTGACCTCAGGTGCAGATTTGGTCAGGATTTTACCTGCATAAAATCCTGAACAATTCCTGAAGCAATCCTGAACGTGGACACATACCCTTACAGCACTCAGGAGAGGAAAAAACCCCTGTAGAGGAAACCTCCAGGGAACCATGGCTTAAGGATTGCCCTTCCCTTGGGCTTAGAAGGTTACCACAAATAATAACTCTTTGTAGCCAATATACAATTTAACCTGGTACAAGATATACAATGACAAATTCAAAAATACAATAAAGCATCTATCATTATACAAGCAATAATTAAAAAGTTTTACGACAGAGATTATAAATAGGGCGGGAGGGCGGGCAATGTTTCCTCCTGTCCATCCTGTGTGTCATGGGAGACCTAGGTAGGAAAGAGCTAATAACCCGGGCCCCTGCGATTTCCCTCAGACTAGGGAAACCCTGACTGACCCTCTCCTGTTATGACCCCAATGGCAGAGGGTCTCAGAAATAATTACTAAGTCTGCAAACATAAAAAAACAGCTCATAGGGCAGTGGTAACTGAGCTGACCATATATCTAATCCTAGCACCACAAATAGCAGCAGCCGGGGAACGTGCCTACGTTGGTTCTAGACGTCTCGCGCCAGCCGGAGAACTAACTAACCCTAGAAGGGAAAAGAAAGACCTTTCTTGCCTCCAGAGAAAAGACCCCAAAAGTTGGATACAGGCACCCAACAAATAATAACGGTGAGGTAAGAGGAAAAGACAAACGTAAGAATGAGCTAGGTGTTTAGCAAAGAGAGGCCCACTAGCTAATAGCAGAATATAGTAAGATGACTTATATGGTCAGCAAAAACCCTATCAAAATATCCACGCTGGATATTCAAGAACCCCCGAACCGTCTAACAGCCCGGGGGGAGAACACCAGCCCCCTAGAGCTTTCAGCAAGGTCAGGAATCACATTTAGTACAAGCTGGACAAAAATGAAAGCAAGCAAATAACCAAAAAACAAAGAAGCAGGACTTAGCTTAATTTTGCACGAACCCGGACCAGCAGACAGGAGCAAACAGAAAGGATCTGATTACAACGATGCCAGGCACTGGACTAAGGATCCAGGAAGCTTATATAGCAACACCCCTGGACTAACGACCCAGGTGGGTGCCAAACTGAGGAAAGACAATTCCAGAGTCATATCACTAGTAACCACAAGAGGGAGCCAAAAAGTCTAATTCACAACAGTACCCCCCCCTTAAGGAGGGGTCACCGAACCCTCACCAAGACCACCAGGGCGATCAGGATGAGCAGCGTGAAAGGCACGAACTAAATCGGCCGCATGCACATCAGAGGCAACCACCCAGGAATTATCCTCCTGACCATAGCCCTTCCACTTGACCAGATACTGAAGCCTCCGTCTGGAGAGACGAGAATCCAAGATCTTCTCCACCACGTACTCCAACTCGCCCTCAACCAACACCGGAGCAGGAGGCTCAACAGAAGGAACCACAGGTACAACGTACCGCCGCAACAAAGACCTATGGAACACGTTGTGAATGGCAAACGACACCGGAAGATCCAAGCGAAAGGACACAGGATTAAGGATTTCCAATATCTTGTAAGGACCGATGAAGCGAGGCTTAAATTTAGGAGAGGATACCTTCATCGGAACAAATCGAGAAGACAGCCATACCAAATCCCCAACACGAAGTCGGGGACCCACACCGCGGCGGCGGTTGGCAAAACGCTGAGCCTTCTCCTGTGACAACTTTAAGTTGTCCACCACATGATTCCAGATCTGCTGCAACCTATCCACCACAGAATCTACCCCAGGACAGTCAGAAGGCTCCACATGTCCCGAGGAAAAACGAGGGTGGAAACCAGAGTTGCAGAAAAATGACGAAACCAAAGTAGCGGAACTAGCCCGATTATTAAGGGCAAACTCAGCCAACGGCAAGAAGGTCACCCAATCATCCTGATCTGCCGAAACAAAACACCTCAAATAAACCTCCAGAGTCTGATTAGTTCGCTCCGTTTGTCCATTAGTCTGAGGATGAAAGGCAGACGAAAATGACAAATCAATGCCCATCCTAGCACAAAAGGATCGCCAGAACCTGGAAACAAACTGGGATCCTCTGTCAGACACAATATTCTCAGGAATGCCGTGTAAACGAACCACATTCTGAAAGAACACAGGAACCAGATCGGAAGAGGAAGGCAGCTTAGGCAAAGGCACCAAATGGACCATTTTAGAAAAGCGATCACATACCACCCAGATGACAGACATGCCCTGAGACACCGGGAGATCTGAAATGAAATCCATGGAAATGTGTGTCCAAGGCCTCTTCGGGACAGGCAAGGGCAAGAGCAACCCGCTGGCACGAGAACAGCAAGGCTTAACTCGAGCACAAGTCCCACAGGACTGCACAAATGACCGCACATCCCGTGACAAGGAAGGCCACCAAAAGGACCTAGCCACCAGATCTCTGGTGCCAAAAATTCCCGGATGCCCTGCCAACACCGAGGAATGAACCTCGGAAATGACTCTGCTAGTCCACTTATCAGGAACAAACAGTCTGTCAGGTGGACAAGAGTCAGGTCTACCAGCCTGAAATCTCTGCAACACACGTCGCAAATCAGGAGAAATGGCTGACAAGATAACTCCCTCTTTAAGAATACCAACTGGTTCTGCGACTCCAGGAGAGTCAGGCACAAAGCTCCTTGAAAGAGCATCAGCCTTCACATTCTTTGAACCTGGTAAATACGAGACCACAAAGTCAAAACGGGAGAAAAACAATGACCAACGGGCCTGTCTAGGATTCAGGCGTTTAGCAGACTCAAGATACATCAAATTTTTGTGATCAGTCAAGACCACCACACGATGCTTAGCACCCTCGAGCCAATGACGCCACTCCTCAAATGCCCACTTCATGGCCAGCAACTCCCGATTGCCAACATCATAATTCCGCTCAGCAGGCGAAAACTTCCTAGAGAAGAAAGCACATGGTCTCATTACCGAGCAACCAGGGCCTCTCTGCGACAAAACGTCCCCTGCCCAATCTCAGAAGCGTCCACTTCAACCTGAAAGGGAAGTGAGACATCAGGCTGGCACAAAACAGGTGCCGAAGTAAACCGGCGCTTCAACTCTTGGAACGCCTCCACGGCTGCAGGAGCCCAGTTAGCAACATCAGAACCTTTCTTGGTCATATCCGTCAAAGGTTTAACAACGCTAGAAAAATTAGCGATAAAACGACGGTAGAAGTTAGCAAAACCCAAGAACTTCTGAAGACTCTTAACTGACGTGGGTTGAGTCCAATCATGAATAGCTCGGACCTTGACTGGGTCCATCTCCACAGCAGAAGGGGAAAAAATAAACCCCAAAAAGGGAACCTTCTGTACTCCAAAGAGACTCTTTGAGCCCTTAACAAACAAAGCATTCTCACGCAAAACCTGAAACACCATCCTGACCTGCTCCACATGTGAGTCCCAATCTTCAGAGAAAACCAGAATATCATCCAGATAAACAATCATAAATTTATCCAGATACTTCCGGAAAATATCATGCATAAAGGACTGAAACACTGAGGGAGCATTAGAGAGCCCAAAAGGCATCACCAAGTACTCAAAATGACCTTCGGGCGTATTAAATGCAGTCTCCCATTCATCTCCTTGCTTAATACGCACAAGGTTGTACGCACCACGAAGATCTATCTTGGTGAACCACTTGGCACCTTTAATCCGGGCAAACAAGTCCGACAACAGAGGCAAAGGATACTGAAATTTAACAGTGATTTTATTCAGAAGCCGATAGTCAATACAAGGTCTCAAAGATCCATCCTTCTTGGCCACAAAAAAGAATCCCGCACCAAGAGGGGAAGAGGATGGACGGATATGCCCCTTCTCCAGAGACTCCTTGATATACGAACGCATTGCGGCATGCTCAGGTACAGACAGATTAAATAGTCTTCCCTTAGGAAATTTACTACCTGGAATCAAATCTATGGCGCAGTCACAGTCCCTATGAGGAGGCAGAGCACTGGACCTGGACTCGCTGAATACATCCTGATAATCAGACAAATACTCAGGAACTTCCGAAGGAGTAGAGGAAGCAATAGACACCGGCGGAGAATCAGCATGAATTCCCTGACAGCCCCAACTTGACACAGACATTGCCTTCCAATCCAAGACTGGATTGTGGGTTTGTAACCATGGCAGACCCAAAACGACCAAATCATGCATTTTATGCAGAACAAGAAAACGAATCACCTCCCGATGTTCAGGAGTCATGCACATGGTTACCTGCGTCCAAAACTGCGGTTTATTTTCCGCCAATGGCGTAGCATCAATACCTCTAAGAGGAATAGGATTTACCAACGGTTCAAGAACAAAACCACAACGCTTGGCAAATGACAGATCCATAAGACCTGAGCGCCTGAATCCACAAACGCCATAACAGGGTAAGAAGACAATGAGCAAATTAAAGTCACAGACAAAATAAATTTTAGGTTGCAAATTACCAATGGCGACAGGACTAACAACCCTTGTTAGGCGTTTAGAGCATGCTGATTGTTGTGAATTTGGTTTTTGGGCTCCCCGGTAGTCACTGGTGGTACTGGACTTGTGTGCTTCACTTTCTCTGTTCACCTGTTTCCATTAGGATATGGGAGTATCCTATTTAGCCTTGCTGCTCAGTCATTCTAATGCCGGCCATCAATGTAACCAGAGCCTTTCTGTTGCATGTTCCAGCTCCTAGTCTTCTGATCAGCTAAGTTGGACTCTTAGTCCTAAGTTTGTTTTGTATTTTTGTTCCAGTTCACAGTTGTGTTATTTTTCTGTAGCTGGAAGCTCTTGTGGACTGAAATTGCCACTCCGGTGTCATGAGTTGACACATGAGTCTTAAAGTAATTTCAGGATGGTATTTTAAAGAGGGTTTTCAGCTGACCGTGAAGTCCCCTTTTGTATTTTCCTACTATCTAGTAAGCGGACCTCGCTTTGCTGAACCTACCTTCATACTACGTATGTCTTTTCCTCTGAATTCACCGTCAATATATGTGGGGGGCTTCTGTCTCCTTTTTGGGGGAATTTCTCTAGAGGTAAGCCAGGTCTGTTTTTCCTCTATTAGGGTTGGTTAGTCCTCCGGCTGGCGCTGTGCGTCTAGGGGCAACGTAGGTGCGCCACCCGGCCACTATTAGTTGTGTGGTAGGTTTAGCTCACGGTCAGCTCGAGATTCCATCACCCAAGAGCTAGTCCTTATTTATGTTTTTCTGACGTTCTCTTGCCATTGGGAACCATGACAGTATGGCCGGCCAAGTGTTAAAACTGTTGGCAGAAGAAAGGAGAGAAAAAGAAGTCTGCAGATTTTTTTGATTTTTTTTTCTGAGTTTGCTTTATAGTTGACTCAGTTGCATTTCTGCTCTAATTGCAGCCTTTGTCTCCCTCTCCTTCTAACCCTTGAATGGCTCTGATCTCACCTGCTTAAAATGGATCCTCAGAGTTTGGCTGCAGGTTTGAATAATCTTGCTACGAAGGTTCAAAATTTACAGGATTTTGTTATTCATGCTCCTATATCTGAACCTAGAATTCCTTTACCAGAATTTTTCTCCGGGGATAGATCTCGTTTTCTGAATTTCAGATATAATTGTAAATTGTTTCTTTCTCTGAGATCTCGCTCCGCTGGAGATCCCGCACAGCAGGTTAGGATTGTAATTTCCTTGCTGCGGGGTGACCCTCAAGACTGGGCATTTGCATTGGCGCCAGGGGATCCTGCGTTGCTCAATGTGGATGCGTTTTTTCTGGCTTTGGGGTTGCTTTATGAGGAACCTAATTTAGAGATTCAGGCTGAAAAAGCCTTGATGGCCCTATCTCAAGGGCAAGATGAAGCTGAAATATACTGCCAAAAATTTCGTAAATGGTCTGTGCTTACTCAGTGGAATGAGTGCGCCCTGGCGGCGAATTTCAGAGAGGGTCTCTCTGATGCCATTAAAGATGTTATGGTGGGGTTCCCTGAGCCTACTGGTCTGAATGAGTCCATGACAATGGCTATTCAGATAGATCGGCGTTTGCGGGAGCGCAAACCTGTGCACCATTTGGCGGTGTCTTCTGAGAAAGCGCCGGAGAATATGCAATGTGATAGAATTCTGTCCAGAAGCGAACGGCAGAATTTTAGGCGAAAAAATGGGTTGTGCTTCTATTGTGGTGATTCAACTCATGTTATATCAGCATGCTCTAAACGTACAAAAAAGGTTGATAAGTCTATTTCAATTGGCACTTTACAGTCTAAGTTTATTCTATCTGTGACCTTGATTTGTTCATTATCGTCAATTACCGCGGATGCCTATGTCGACTCTGGCGCCGCTTTGAGTCTTATGGATTGGTCCTTTGCCAGGCGCTGTGGGTTTGATTTAGAGCCTCTGGAAGTTCCTATACCTCTGAAGGGTATTGACTCTACGCCATTGGCTAGTAATAAACCACAATACTGGACACAAGTGACTATGCGTATGAATCCAGATCATCAGGAGATGATTCGCTTCCTTGTGTTGTACAATCTACATGATGTTTTGGTGCTTGGATTGCCATGGTTACAATCTCATAACCCAGTCCTTGACTGGAAAGCAATGTCTGTGTTAAGCTGGGGATGTCAGGGGGCTCATGGGGACGTACCTTTGGTTTCCATTTCGTCATCTATTCCCTCTGAGATTCCGGAATTTTTATCTGATTATCGTGATGTTTTTGAGGAGCCTAAGCTTGGTTCACTACCTCCTCACAGAGATTGCGATTGTACCATAGATTTGATTCCGGGCAGTAAATTTCCAAAGGGTCGTTTATTTAATCTATCTGTACCTGAACATGCTGCTATGCGAGAATATATTAAGGAGTCCCTGGAAAAGGGACATATTCGTCCTTCTTCATCTCCCTTAGAAGCCGGTTTTTTCTTTGTATCTAAAAAAGATGGCTCTTTGAGGCCGTGTATTGATTATCGACTCTTGAATAAAATTACAGTCAAATATCAGTATCCTCTGCCACTGCTGACTGATTTGTTTGCTCGAATAAAGGGGGCTAAGTGGTTCTCTAAGATTGATCTCCGTGGGGCGTATAATTTAGTGCGAATTAAGCAGGGGGATGAGTGGAAAACCGCATTTAATACGCCCGAGGGCCATTTTGAGTATTTAGTAATGCCTTTTGGTCTTTCAAATGCCCCTTCAGTCTTTCAGTCCTTTGTGCATAACATTTTCCGTGAATATTTGGATAAATTTATGATTGTGTATCTGGATGATATTTTGATTTTTTCGGATGACTGGGACTCTCATGTCCAACAGGTCAGGAGGGTTTTTCAGGTTTTGCGGTCTAATTCCTTGTGTGTGAAGGGTTCTAAGTGTATTTTTGGGGTTCAAAGGATTTCTTTTTTGGGGTACATTTTTTCCCCCTCTTCCATTGAGATGGATCCTGTCAAGGTTCGGGCTATTTGTGATTGGACGCAACCTACTTCTCTTAAGAGCCTTCAGAAATTTTTGGGCTTTGCTAATTTTTATCGTCGATTTATAACTGGTTTTTCTGATGTTGCTAGACCTTTGACTGATTTGACTAAAAAGGGTGCTGATGTTGCTGATTGGTCTCCTGCTGCTGTGGAGGCCTTTCGGGAGCTTAAGCGCCGCTTTTCTTCCGCCCCTGTGTTGCGTCAGCCTGATGTTACTCTTCCTTTTCAGGTTGAGGTCGACGCTTCCGAGATCAGAGCTGGGGCAGTTTTGTCGCAGATAAGTTCCGACTGCTCCGTGATGAGACCTTGTGCGTTCTTTTCTCGAAAATTTTCGCCCGCCGAGCGAAATTATGATATTGGTAATCGGGAGCTTTTGGCTATGAAGTGGGCTTTTGAGGAGTGGCGTCATTGGCTCGAGGGGGCTAGACATCAGGTGGTGGTATTGACCGATCACAAGAATTTGATTTATCTTGAGTCTGCCAGGCGCCTGAATCCTAGACAGGCGCGCTGGTCGTTGTTTTTCTCTCGGTTTAATTTTGTGGTCTCATATCTACCAGGTTCTAAAAATGTGAAGGCGGATGCCCTTTCTAGGAGTTTTGAGCCTGATTCCCCTGGTGATTCTGAACCTACAGGTATCCTTAAGGATGGAGTGATATTATCTGCTGTTTCCCCAGACCTGCGACGGGCTTTGCAGGAGTTTCAGGCGGATAGACCTGATCGTTGCCCGCCTGGTAGACTGTTTGTTCCTGATGATTGGACCAGTAGAGTCATCTCGGAGGTTCATTCTTCTGCGTTGGCAGGTCATCCTGGAATCTTTGGTACCAGGGATTTGGTGGCTAGGTCCTTCTGGTGGCCTTCCCTGTCTCGAGATGTACGAGTTTTTGTGCAGTCTTGTGATGTTTGTGCTCGGGCCAAGCCTTGTTGTTCTCGGGCTAGTGGATTGTTGTTATCCTTGCCTATTCCGAAGAGGCCTTGGACTCACATCTCTATGGATTTTATTTCTGATCTCCCTGTTTCTCAGAAAATGTCTGTCATCTGGGTGGTGTGTGACCGTTTTTCTAAGATGGTTCATTTGGTACCCTTGCCTAAGTTACCTTCCTCATCCGAGTTGGTTCCTCTGTTTTTTCAAAATGTGGTTCGCTTGCATGGTATTCCGGAGAATATCGTTTCTGACAGGGGGACCCAGTTCGTGTCTAGATTTTGGCGGGCGTTCTGTGCTAGGATGGGCATTGATTTGTCTTTTTCGTCTGCGTTCCATCCTCAGACTAATGGCCAGACCGAGCGAACTAATCAGACCTTGGAGACTTATTTGAGGTGTTTTGTGTCTGCGGATCAGGATGACTGGGTTGCCTTTTTGCCGTTGGCGGAGTTTGCCCTCAATAATCGGGCTAGTTCCGCCACTTTGGTTTCTCCTTTCTTTTGCAATTCGGGGTTTCATCCTCGTTTTTCTTCCGGTCAGGTGGAGTCTTCGGATTGTCCTGGAGTGGATACTGTGGTGGATAGGTTGCATCGGATTTGGGGACAGGTGATGGACAATTTGAAGTTGTCCCAGGAGAAGACTCAGCGTTTTGCCAACCGCCGTCGTCGTGTTGGTCCTCGTCTTCGTGTTGGGGACTTGGTGTGGTTGTCTTCTCGTTTTGTCCCTATGAGGGTTTCTTCTCCTAAGTTTAAGCCTCGGTTCATCGGCCCGTATAAGATTTTGGAGATTCTTAACCCTGTGTCCTTTCGATTAGACCTCCCTGCATCTTTTTCTATCCATAATGTCTTCCATCGGTCATTATTGCGCAGGTATGAGGTACCGGTTGTGCCTTCTGTTGAGCCTCCGGCTCCGGTGTTGGTTGAGGGTGAATTGGAGTACGTTGTGGAGAAGATCTTGGACTCCCGTGTTTCCAGACGGAAACTTCAGTATCTGGTCAAGTGGAAGGGCTACGGTCAGGAGGATAATTCTTGGGTGACAGCCTCTGATGTTCATGCCTCTGATTTGGTCCGTGCCTTTCATAGGGCTCATCCTGATCGCCCTGGTGGTTCTTGTGAGGGTTCGGTGCCCCCTCCTTGAGGGGGGGGTACTGTTGTGAATTTGGTTTTTGGGCTCCCCCGGTGGTCACTGGGGTACTGGACTTGTGTGCTTCACTTTCTCTGTTCACCTGTTTCCATTAGGATATGGGAGTATCCTATTTAGCCTTGCTGCTCAGTCATTCTAGTGCCGGCCATCAATGTAACCAGAGCCTTTCTGTTGCATGTTCCAGCTCCTAGTCTTCTGATCAGCTAAGTTGGACTCTTAGTCCTAAGTTTGTTTTGTATTTTTGTTCCAGTTCACAGTTGTGTTATTTTTCTGTAGCTGGAAGCTCTTGTGGACTGAAATTGCCACTCCGGTGTCATGAGTTGACACATGAGTCTTAAAGTAATTTCAGGATGGTATTTTAAAGAGGGTTTTCAGCTGACCGTGAAGTCCCCTTTTGTATTTTCCTACTATCTAGTAAGCGGACCTCGCTTTGCTGAACCTACCTTCATACTACGTATGTCTTTTCCTCTGAATTCACCGTCAATATATGTGGGGGGCTTCTGTCTCCTTTTTGGGGGAATTTCTCTAGAGGTAAGCCTGGTCTGTTTTTCCTCTATTAGGGTTGGTTAGTCCTCCGGCTGGCGCTGTGCGTCTAGGGGCAACGTAGGTGCGCCACCCGGCCACTATTAGTTGTGTGGTAGGTTTTGCTCACGGTCAGCTCGAGATTCCATCACCCAAGAGCTAGTCCTTATTTATGTTTTTCTGACGTTCTCTTGCCATTGGGAACCATGACAGCTCATATAACATGTGTAGAATCACCACAGTAAAAACACAACCCATTCTGACGTCTATGATTTTTCCGCTCATTTCTAGTCTGAATTCTATCACATTGCATTAAATCAGGTGTTTGTTCAGACAACACCACCAGAGGATTAGCGGTTTTGCGCTCCCGCACACGCCGGTCAATTTGAATAGCCAGCGCCATGGAATCGTTCAGACTTGTAGGAATGGGGAAACCCACCATCACATTCTTAATGGCTTCAGAAAGGCCATTTCTGAAACTTGCGGCCAGAGCACACTCATTCCACTGAGTAAGCACGGACCATTTCCGAAATTTTTGGCAATACACTTCAGCTTCATCCTGGCCCTGAGAAATAGCCAGCAAGGCTTTTTCTGCCTGAACTTCAAGATTGGGTTCCTCGTAAAGCAATCCGAACGCCAGAAAAAACGCATCAATATTTGCCAATGCCGGATCTCCTGGCGCTAGCGAGAAAGCCCAATCCTGAGGGTCGCCCCGTAAAAAAGAGATAACAATTTTAACTTGCTGAGCTGAATCTCCAGATGAACGGGGTCTCAGAGATAGAAACAATTTACAATTATTCCTGAAATTCCTAAACTTAAATCGGTCTCCAGAAAACAGTTCAGGAATAGGTATTTTAGGTTCAGACATAGGACTACTGGTAACAAAATCTTGTATGCCCTGCACACGAGCAGCAAGCTGGTCTACACTTGTAATCAAGGTCTGGACATTCATGTCTGCAGCAAGCACAAGCCACTCAGAAAAAAACCTCAGAATTTCCTTTCTTATTATCCCACTTCTGCAATACATTAAACATTCAATGTTGGCCTGGCATACTGTTATGACCCCAATGGCAGAGGGTCTCAGAAATAATTACTAAGTCTGCAAACATAAAAAACCAGCTCATAGGGCAGTGGTAACTGACCTGACCATATATCTAATCCTAGCACCACAAATAGCAGCAGCCGGGGAACGTGCCTACGTTGGTTCTAGACGTCTCGCGCCAGCCGGAGAACTAACTAACCCTAGAAGGGAAAAGAAAGACCTTTCTTGCCTCCAGAGAAAAGACCCCAAAAGTTGGATACAAGCCCCCAACAAATAATAACGGTGAGGTAAGAGGAAAAGACAAACGTAAGAATGAGCTAGGTATTTAGCAAAGAGAGGCCCACTAGCTAATAGCAGAATATAGTAAGATGACTTATATGGTCAGCAAAAACCCTATCAAAATATCCACGCTGGATATTCAAGAACCCCCGAACCGTCTAACGGCCCGGGGGGAGAACACCAGCCCCCTAGAGCTTCCAGCAAGGTCAGGAATCACATTTAGTACAAGCTGGACAAAAATGAAAGCAAGCAAATAACCAAAAAACAAAGAAGCAGGACGACTTAGCTTAATTTTGCACGAACCCGGACCAGCAGACAGGAGCAAACAGAAAGGATCTGATTACAACGATGCCAGGCACTGGACTAAGGATCCAGGAAGCTTATATAGCAACACCCCTGGACTAACGACCCAGGTGGGTGCCAAACTGAGGAAAGACAATTCCAGAGTCATATCACTAGTAACCACAAGAGGGAGCCAAAAAGTCTAATTCACAACACTCTCCCAGAGTTTACACTGATGGTGTGCATGTCTGGGCCTCCACCCTCGCCCTATCTCCTGTTTCAACCCTAGGCTGAAACCACAACCACCCCTCCACCAGTGAAGAGACCACACTCCAATACCCACAGTTAGCACAGACAAGGATAACGGAAAAATAAACACCACACCGCAGTCACTCAGGAATACACTATAAATGCAATAGGGAAAACAAATACAAATAGGGGAAGGAGAAAATAAGACAAAGGGAAATACACCACTAGCAAAGATACTCCAACTACTTAGCTCACCACTCCAGACCGAGATAACCACGCACAAGACAGAAGCTATAATCGGCGACGCCCAATGTTCAGGAGAACTATTTAAAGGCAGTGGGCATGGCCCAGCTTCCAATCCGAGCACCAGGTAAATTAACCTCGGACCAGCTAGATAAAATCTAGCCGACGCCAATGAGCGCATAGTGGACAAAAGCGGAATTACCGCTGTCTGTCGGACGACCTGGTCTGAACAGCGTCCGACATAACACTGTGAGAGAAAGAGGGAGAGCCAGAGTTGCCTCCCCTATACAAGCCCCACCCTCCTCACAGTAATACACCAGGCACAAACCTCTAAACTCCTTCCTCTTAAAGCAACAACACTCTTGTTTAAAATCTACACCGCAATACAAACAAAAGCTGCAGGAGTTCTCGGTCCACCCATCCCCAAGTCATGTCCACCTCCGTCTAGTCTCTGGTGGTTTCTGGATGGAGACAAGCTCTTAAAGGAGCAGTTCATTGAGGGACTCCTGTCCAGCACCCACAGGACCCAGCTACGCATCCTGGTCTTGAAAAACCCTGACCTGGACTTTGCGCAATTTAAAGACAGGACCATCTGGGTGCTGCATGAACCTCAGCCCAGCCGCACAGTGCCCCCTAGGCATCCAGCCCTCACATGCCACCAGGAGGTTGCATCATATCCTCAGGTCCCAGTTGAGGCAGATGCACAGATCCTGGATGATGATCCTTCCACAGGACTACGCCTCCAGGTACAGGAACTAAAAGCGTAGCTGCACTTGCCAGGACCATGCACTCCCTGCAGGAATCTCCAAAAGAAAAGATCAAGCTGGCTGCCAGCCCTGATGATGTCCCCTGGCGAAGACCGCAGAGGATTCCACCAACCAGAGGAAGAGATAATGATCACTATCATCAGGACGGACCACCCATCTGCCGCCGCTGCAACCAGGCAGGGCATATTGCAAGGTACTGTCATTTAAACGAGCGACCCCTGGTTGCAGAGGGCCAACCACCAGGAATAAGACGAACAGGCCCACAAAGTTGGTAAGTCAAGTACGTCGGAGGACGACTGGTCCTCCCCATTGTGATTGACGGCATCCCAATGAACGCTTTGTTGGACACTGGTGCTCAGGTGACGACTATGCGACTATGCCTTATATCCTATATAAACAGTACTGGGATGACACAGACATTACCCGTGGCCCAAATAGTGATTTAACAATAGTTGCCAGTAATGGTCAGCCTTTGCCACAGGTGGGGTACAAAAAGGTCTTTGAAGGCCCAAGGAATGGTGATTGTTGATATTGATCGACGTGAATGTAACAATATGATGTAACTCGTTTTTCGCTCCCCTCCTTCCCAGAGCCATAACTTTTTTATTTTTCCGTCACTATGGCCATGTGAGGGCTTATTTTTTGTGAAACAAGTTGTACTTTTGAACAACACCATTGGTTTTACCAAGTCATGTACTAGAAAATGGGAAAAAAATTCCAAGTTCGGTGAAATTGCAAAAAAAAGTGCAATCCCACACTTGTTTTTTGCTTGGCTTTTTTGCTAGGTTCACTAAATGCTAAAACTGACCTGCCATTATGATTCTCCAGGTCAGTACGAGTTCATAGACACCTAACATGTCTAAGTTATTTTTTATCTAAGTGGTAAAAAAAAATCCAAACTTTGCTAAAAAAAAGACAAAAAATTGTGCCATTTTCCGATACCCGTAGCGTCTCCATTTTTCATGATCTGGGGTCAGGTGAGAGCTTATTTTTTGCGTGCCAAGCTGCCGTTTTTAATGATACCATTTTGGTGCAGATACGTTCTTTTGATCCCCCGTTATTGCATTTTAATGCAATGTCGTGGCAACCAAAAACCGTAATTCTGGCGTTTCAAATTTTTTTCTCGCTACGCCGTTTAGCGATCAGGTTAATCCTTTTTTTTATTGATAGATCGGGTGATTCTGAACGTGGCAATAGCAAATATGTGTAGGTTTGATTTTTTTTTTATTGATTTATTTTGAATGGGGCGAAGGGGGGGTGATTTAAACTTTTATATATATTTTTTTTTCACATTTTTTTTACTTTTTTTTTTTTTACTTTTGCCATGCTTCAATAGCCTCCATGGGAGGCTAGAAGCTGGCACAACGCGATCGGCTCTGCTACATAGCAGCGATCATTAGATCGCTGCTATGCAGCAGAAATGCAGGTGTGCTGTGAGCGCCGACCACAGGGTGGCACTCACAGCTATCCGGGATCAGTAACCATAGAGGTCTCAAGGACCTCTATGGTTGCTATACAGAAGCATCGCTGACCCCCGATCATGTGACGGGGGTCAGCGATGCGCTCATTTCCGGCCGCCCGGCCGGAAGCGCCGGTTAAATGCTGCTGTCAGCGTTTGACAGCGGCATTTAACTAATTAATAGCGGCGGGTGAATCGCGATTTCACAAGCCGCTATTGCAGGCACATGTCAGCTGTTCAAAACAGCTGACATGTCCTGGTTTTGATGCAGGCTCACCACCGGAGCCCTGCATCAAAGAGGGGGATCTGACCTCGGACGTACTATCCCGTCCGAGGTCAGAAAGGGGTTAATATGGTGTCAGGCAGCAATAGGCCTCAGAGGTAAAGATTTCCAGGCCATGGTAGAACCTGTGTATTCAGACAGTAGGCCCACAATCCTGACAGCCAGAGGGGTGGTTGATGTACGCAAGGGGAGGGTACCTGTACGTGTCCTTAACTGTGGAGAGAAAGAGGTCCACCTAACCAGATATGCCACACTTGCTAAAGTGTTTACTGCAAATAATAATGCAATACAGGCAACAGAACACTTGGTCTCGTCCAACCAGGCGGTGGACAATGGCTCTGTAGGACAATTGGAAGATTGGAGTAAGAAATTACACGTGGGCACTGACTCTACCCCATCACACCAAAAACAAGGGGCTTACCGGGTAGTCCTTGAGTATGAGTGGGTATTCAGCAAACACCCACTAGAGTTTGGGCAGGTAAAAGTGGTTCAACATCATATCCCCACGTGAAATCATCTGCCCATTAAAGAGAGATACCAGCCTGTACCTCCAGCTCACTACCAATGTGCCAAAAGTATGTTATGAGAGATGAAGGAGGCTGGGGTAATCAGAGATAGTTGTAGCCCCTGGGCAGCTCCATTAGTCCTCGTCAAGAAGAAGGATAGTACAATGAGGATGTGTGTTGATTACAGGCAGATAAACCTCATCACACATAAAGATGCCTACCCATTACCCAGAATTGAAGAGTCATTAGCTGCTTTAAAATCTGCTAACTATTTTTCTACCTTGGATCTCACTAGTGGGTATTGGCAGGTTCCCGTAGCAGAGGCGGATAAGGAAAAGACGGCCTTCACAACATCGATGGGTCTCTCTGAATTTAACTACATGCCGTTCGGACTGTGCAACGCACCAGGAACATTCCAGAGGATGATGGAGTGCTGTCTTGGGCACAAGAATTTCGAAACCATCTTGCTGTACCTGGACGATGTCATCGTCTTCTCCAAGACATATGAGGACCACCTCAAGCACCTGTCCGAAGTGTTTGAAGTCCTGTCCAACTTTGTCCTGAAGGTGAAACCATCTAAATGTCACCTGTTGAAATCTAAAGTACAGTACCTGGGCCATGTGGTGAGCTCTGAAGGAGTGACCCCAGACCCAGACAAGGTCAATGTAATCAAGAACTGGCCGAATCCCAGTAGCCTCCATTAAATCCGACAGTTCCTAGCGTGGGTAGGCTATTACAGAAGATTTATTAAAGACTTCACCAAGATAGCCACACTACTGCAAGACCTGTTAATGTGCCAATCTAAGAAAACCAAGGGTAAGAATACCCCGTTTGACTGGAACGACAGGCTGGAAGGATCCTTCACCCGGTTGAAGTTGAGGTACTGGCCTACCCAGAATATGACCAACCGTTTGTGCTATACACGGATGCCAGCAACGTGGGATTGGGAGCAGTACTGTCCCAGGTACAGAAAGGCAAGGAAATGGTAATTGCTTATGCCAGCAGGAAGCTTCGCCCTACAGAAAGGAACCCCGAAAATTATAATTCATTTAACCCCTTAATCCCATATGACGTACTATCCCGTCGAGGTGGGGTGGGCCTTAATTCCCACCGACGGGATAGTACGTCATAGCGATCGGCCGCGCTCATGGGGGGAGCGCGGCTGATCGCGGCCGGGTGTCAGCTGCCTATCGCAGCTGACATCCGGCACTATGTGCCAGGAGCGGTCACGGACCGCCCACGGCACATTAACCCCCGGCACACCGCGATCAAACATGATCGCAGTGTACCGGCGGTACAGGGAAGCATCGCGCAGGGAGGGGGCTCCCTGCGTGCTTCCCTGAGACGATCGGTACAAGGCGATGTACTCAACTTGTACCGAGCGTCTCCTCCCTACAGTCCCCGGATCCAAAATGGCCACGGGGCTGCATCCGGGTCCTGCAGGGAGTACTTCCGGGTGCCGTGCAGGCGCTGGTAAGCCTGCAGCGATGTGAGTGAGATCGCCGATCTGATAGAGTGCTATGCAAACTGTCAGATCGGCGATCTGTGATATCCCCCCCTGGGACAAAGTAAAAAAGTTTTTTTAAAAATTTCCACATGTGTAAAAAAAAAAAAAAAATTCCTAAATAAAGAAGAAAAAAAATATATTATTCCCATAAATACATTTCTTTATCTAAAAAAACCCCCAAAACAATAAAAGTACACATATTTAGTATCGCCGCGTCCGTAACGACCCAACCTATAAAACTGTCGCACTAGTTAACCCCTTCAGTGAACACTGTAAGAAAAAAAAAAAAAGCCAAAAAACAATGCTTTATTATCATACCGCCGAACAAAAAGTGGACTAACACGCGATCAAAAAGACGGATATAAATAACCATGGTACCGCTGAAAACGTCATCTTGTCACGCAAAAAAAGAGCTGCAATACAGCATCATAAGCAAAAAAATAAAAAAGTTGTAGTCCTCAGAATAAAGCGATGCCAAAATAATTATTTTTTCTATAAAATAGCTTTTATCGTATAAAAGCGCCAAAACATTAAAAAATGATATAAATGAGATATCGCTGTAATCGCACTGACCCGACGAATAAAACTGCTGTATCAATTTTACCAAATATGGAACGGTATAAACGCCTCCCCCAAAAGAAATTCATGAATAGCTGGTTTTTGGTCATTCTGCCTCACAAAAATCAGAATAAAAAGTGATCAAAAACTGTCACATGTCCGAAAATGTTACCAATAAAAACATCAACTCGTCCCGCAAAAAAAAAAGACCTCACATGACACTGTGGACCAAAATACGGAAAAATTATAGGTCTCAAAATGTGGAGACGCAAGAACTTTTTTGCTATAAAAAGCGTCTTTTAGTGTGTGACAGCTGCCGATCATAAAAATCCACTATAAAAAACGCTATAAAAGTTAATCAAACCCCCCTTCATCACCCCCTTAGTTATGGAAAAATAATAAAATTAAAAAAATGTATTTATTTCCATTTTCCCATTAGGGCTAGGGTTAGGGTTAGGGCTAGGGTTAGGGCTAGGGTTAGGGCTAGGGCTGGGGATAGGGTTGGGGCAAAAGTTAGGGTTAGGGTTGGGGCTAAAGTTAGGGTTAGGGTTGGGGCTAAAGTTAGGGTTTGGATTACATTTACGGTTGGGATTAGGGTTGGGATTAGAATTAGGGGTGTGTCAGGGTTAGGGGTGTGGTTAGGGTTACAGTTGGGATTAGGGTTAGGGGTGTGTTTGGATTAGAGTTTCAGGTAGAATTGGGGAGTTTCCACTGTTCAGGCACATCAGGGGCTCTCCAAACACGATATGGCGTCCGATCTCAATTCCAGACA
Source organism: Ranitomeya variabilis (assembly GCF_051348905.1). NCBI lineage: Eukaryota > Metazoa > Chordata > Amphibia > Anura > Dendrobatidae > Ranitomeya > Ranitomeya variabilis. The sequence goes on along the minus strand of NC_135232.1, from coordinate 556,555,221 downwards.
ATTCTGCATTGAAAAAGTAAAGCAGTGCTCCTTCCCTTCCGAGCTCTCCCGTTCGCCCAAACAGGGGTTTACCCCAACATATGGGGTATCAGCGTACTCGGGACAAATTGGACAACAACTTTTGTGGTCCAAGTTCTCTTGTTATCCTTGGGAAAATAAAAATTTGGGGGGCTAAAAATCATTTTTGTGAAAAAAAAAGAATTTTTATTTTCACGGCTCTGCGTTATAAACTGTAGTGAAAAACTTGGGGTTCAAAGTTCTCACAACACATCTAGATAAGTTCCTTGGGAGGTCTAGTTTCCAATATGGGGTCACTTGTGGGGGGGTTGTACTGTTTGGGTACATCAGGGGCTCTGCAAATGCAACGTGACATCTGCAGACCAATCCATCTAAGTCTGCATTCCAAATGGCGCTCCTTCCCTTCCAAGCTCAGCCATGCGCCCAAACAGTGGTTCCCCCCACATATGGGGTATCAGCGTACTCAGGACAAATTGGACAACAACTTTTGGGGTCCAATTTCTCCTGTTACCCTTGGGAAAATAAAAAACTGGGGGCTAAAAAATTATTTTTGTGGAAAAAAAAAGAATTCTTATTTTCACGGCTCTGCGTTATAAACTGTAGTGAAACACTTGGGGTTTCAAAGCTTTCAAAACACATCTAGATAAGTTCCTTAGGGGGTCTACTTTCCAGGGGAAATGGAGGAGCGCCGTGAGAGGTAGCCCAAGTCACACTCGTGGGAATACATAGTCTCCGGTATTACGGAGGAGTACACTATTATTAAGTACCAATAGAGTTTGCTAAGAGGGGGAGTTACATATATCTCGGTACGGTAGTCACCAATGCAGGTGAACTGTATATTGCTACCCACAGAGAGATTTATTTGGCCCATAGAGGTGAACAGAGACAGTGACATTTTTAATGGTTTGTCGATCTGTTTTGTGTATAATGTAAGTCAGCACCAGCACTTTGTGTGACACTGTTTGTTTGTAGTACTATTTTAATGCAGTAACAAAGTAAAAGTTACGTTTTAACGTCTTTATTATTTAAAAAACCTGCTGATTTTGGTATTTGCATTCCTAGGTTTTTTGACCCTTTAAAATTGGAGAAGCCAGGCTGGTTTAATTGCTCACCTGGAGATGGCAAAACTAAGTGCTTTGGAGCAGCGATGGATGGCCCGGTTGTCCAATTAAGAGTTCACCAAGTACCGAAAAGGGCACAAGAATGCGAATGCCGATGCCTTGTCCAGGATGCCCAACTTGCCAGAAATGGGAGAAAATTCAGAAACACTCGAAGAAATAGAGTTGCCAGCTTTCTATCGCCCTTGGGAAACTTAGTATTCCCATTATGTGAGGAACAGGCGTAAGGACAAGCAAGAAGCAAGAACCCACTGCCTCATCATGGATGGGCAGAGACACAGGACAGTGACCTTGCGGTCCTTCTGGTGAAAGAGCTGCTGACGCAAGCAGTTTTGCACCCTGGTCCAAATGATCCACAAGAGACGCAACAACTGTAGAAGGAGAAAGGCAAACTATTCATCTACTATGGTAAGCTGTGCCTAAGAAACATCGACCCACACATGAGTTAGTCTGGCAGATAGTGGTCCCAAGACAAGATGCGCCAATGGTTCTGGAAGCTTACCACGATGGAGCAGGACACTTTGGATGGAAGAAGTTAGAGATCCTACTTCGTGGAAGGTTTTACTGGATTTGTATGGGAAAAGTCATTGAAAAGTGGTGCCGAAAGTGTGGCCCATGCAACCTGCGCAGAAAGGACCGTGACAGCCAGAGGGTTCCCCTACAGCCCATAATCACCAAACAGCCACTTGAACTGGTAGCTTTAGACCACGTGAAGCTAACTCCAAGCCGATCAGGCTATGTCTATGCTCTGACCATTGTGGACCATTACTCCAGTTTCCTGGTAGTCGTACATGTCAAGGACCAGACAGCGAGGACAGCAGCCAAAGCCTTCCAGCAACACTTTTGCTGACCACACGGATACCCAGAGAAGGTACTCACTGATCAAGGCCCAGCCTTTGAAGCGGAAGTGTTCCAAGAATTCTGCAACCTGTACAGGTGCAAAAAGATCAGAGCAACACCGTACCACCCACAAACCAACGGAAAGTGTGAAAAGATGAACCAAGTAGTGATTGATTTACTAAAAACCTTGCCTTTACATGAAAGAAACTTGTGGCCAGAGACGTTGCCTGATTTGGTAGATTTGTATAATCACATCCCAGTGAATGCCACCAACTGTACTCCAGCATACCTGATGAGAGGAAGATTAAGCAAATTACCTGTTGATCTATACATGGGAGTCCTAACCCCAGAAACAACCTCACCAGATACAGATTGGGATACCGAGCGACAAGAGAAATACCCCCAAGTACAAGAGTGTGTAGAAATAATCTTGTCTCAGGCAAGACAAAACAAGAGAGAGACTATAACCAACGTGCCCCTGCAATTCCCTTGTCACCAGGTGAACAAGTGTTAAAGCGAAAAAGGAGAATGCGCAAACTCAATGATCAGTGTGAAGCAGAACCATATACTATCTTACCGTCCAACTTTGACAATACTAAAGTCTATCTAATCAGCAAAGATGGAGGAGATCATCTCAAAGTATGCCCTGACAAATTGAGAGACACAGAAAAAGATCCAAGTACTACTCAACCAATGGTAGAAGAAGAAAAGAGGATCCACACTGTTCTTGGAGATTTTCACCAGTCTTGGACTCAAGTACATCAGGCCATAGTGATACCTGTCTTGACTTTTCTGCAGCTGGAAATACCAGAACAAAATGTGATTCAAGACCATCCTGAGACAGAAGAGACTTTACACCAGCAGGCTCAAGCAGCAAACGTCACCCCAGCAGTGGAACAAGATAATCCACCCTCTGCTATCGGTGAATCTGGAGCCCATGGACCCATGGTGAATCTAAGAATTTGCAGACGTTTGCCAATTTTACCAATACAATGCAGGCCTACAAGTAGCACAGACTCTAGTGGGTTCACAACCGCAGACATGTTAGACCGGGAACAACGCAGATCTACCCTTAGTACCAGAGGTCAGATCCCAGCCCGTTACAGGGACTGCTGTCAATAATTGTTGTTATCTGTTTTAAAAATGTTTGCTTATGCTTGTTGCAGGTTTAAAATGGACAATAGGGTAATGGACAGTGAATTGCCCAAAAACTGTTATTGTACATAGTTGGCACCCTCAAGGTGCACCCTGGTTCTGCCCACATTGCTGGCGTTTGTAGAGCCTTGTTACTTCATAGACCTGAAACTAAAACCATCTGGCTTGGCGAACACTGGGTCTGGATACACCTTGTAGCCCGCCCAAGCCTACGTTGGGGGTTTATGACGGATCCCCTGCATTGTTACTGTTACTACTGTTGCTAATGAACAAGGACACCCTGGTATAAGACCAGTTGTACTTTTGTAAATATGTTTGCAGCATTTAAGCCAAAAATGTCTCCCCTAAGGGAAGAATAAGTTTAAACCTGTTTTATGTATTTCAAAATGTTTTACACCTTTGTAACCTGTTGTTTATGTTTCCTTTTCCCAGTCCAAGAGTACTAGATCTAATGGGGAGGGGGAATGTGGCACCCCAGGAGTTCAGGTACCACAGTGGTCCTGGTCTTTGCTGCAGCACCATCGCCCCCAGACGACCCCTTTAAGCAGTGTCGGTCACCTCTGACCGAGAACCACAGGTGGTGTCACAAACTTTCCTTATTTCCACAACTCCTTTAAAGACCGTCCCTTTTACTTGGGCACCCAGGGCCACAGACCGGGTCGCTGCCACCGTGACTACCCCTTTAATTGCGACCGGACCCGGTACCAAGAACCCCACGGCCCTGACGGGCAACTCAAATGCTTATAAACAGGTTTAAATGTTGGCTTCCCTTTATGGGAGGAAATGATTCTTGAACGTTACTGTAACATATTTACAATTATTTAAATAACTTTTCAAAGACATAGAACCTCACTATAGAATGGCAACTACCCTTACAGGTATACTATCTAGATTTCTCTTTATTAATGTGCAAAACATCATCTCTTACTAGATTCTCTCTGCAGTACTCACTATCTCTTGTGCATACATTAACTATCTGGCATATAAAATACAGTTCTTGCTAACTTCTTTAATGCTAGCAAACAGTATCACTTTAGTAAAGTGCAACTAATCAACATTCCCTTTAAGGGAGTACTCTTCCTGTCTATTCTAACTATAGCAAACACTATCTCTCCATTAAACAAAGTGCAATCATTTCAACATTTTTTTTCTATGCTTTCTTCTGCATATTTTTCTTATTACTATGTAAATGGAGATAGTGCTTTAAATTATATAATTTATCATTCAAGTCAATCAATATCATAACAGCAGCAACGATGCAAGCGACCCATCATGACCCCCAATGTAAGACTTGGGCAGGCTACAAGGTGTGTATCCAGACCCGGAATTCTGCCGCGCCAAACAGGTTTTTCTTCAGGTCTCTGTAAACAAGTTTAAACTTTAAGGCAACATTTGAAACAGTCCCTTTACAGTTTTATGTAAAACCAGTAGAAAGCACCTTAAGAAGTGCCAACTATATACAGTACAAGAAAGTCTTGATCATGCTCAATTCATGATTCTGCAGTTCTTAGAAACAAATAACGGTTAATGAAACCTGGCCAGGTTAAACAAAACTTTCAAACTTCCACAACAGTCCATAGTCACATTATCTTTGCTGATTTAGTTCTTCTTTTTCCATGGTAGTACTTGCGCATTTGGACGTATACCAGGTACCACGTAGCGTTCATCAATGCTCAGTATGGGAGTTTGGGTGCTCCTTGAATTTTGTTCTTTTTCAGATTGAGTGGCTTCTGAGCACATGATGGCTGGTGCTCTGCTTGGGGCAGGTGCAGATGTTACCTTGCCAGGTATGGATGCTGGTGAGTGAAGCAGGGCTGCGCACTGTTGCTCAGGGTCACATGCAGGTGACCTGGGTAATTTTGGGACACATTTGTGTACCTGCAGGGCATACCACCCTTTATCTCCCCAGTGCCTGGTGTAGGTGACACGGTCTCCTGGGTAGAGGTCCCTGTCTGGGTGTCCCTCCATTAGATGGGGTTCTACATCATGCCTGGTGATGAAGAACTCCTGCTGCACCCCATGTTCTTTAATGAACCCCCAGCCAGTTTTAATGCGTAAGGCCACTACAGTCCCAATCCTCCATGGGCCCCTGTCCTCATGACTTGCTCTCGTATTCTGCGCCTTAGTCTGCAGGTCTTTTTCTTTTGCCGGAGTGATATCACTGGAAGGTCACCCATTCTCCTTGCAAATCCTGTGTCTCCCTCGTCGGTTGCAGTGGGGCTTTGGCGGTATGTACTTTCTCCCAGGGCCGCTCCCACTCGATCAGTCTGCACACCCGGCCGGGTGGTAAGGGTGGCGAGGCATCTACGGGCCCTAGCAGGGTGTCATCGGCTACCGGGGCAGGGTCGGTGTTCTTACCTGCTGCGGCGTCTCTGGTGCCAGGCTCCTCCGCTGCAGGCTGGGATTCTGGAAGCTGGCTGCGCTGCTCCTCCCAGGCATTTGCGGCTGTGCGAAACCAGGACTGACGGAGCTGATGGCACAGCTCCTCCACTTCTGCTCCGAGAACCTCCGGATTCATCGGAGATGGCGGGGCCTTTCCTTCCTCTGATTGGCTGGGATAGCTGCGGGATTTCTCCCCCTCCTCCGGGTGACCTCCGCTCTCCATCTTGCCAACCAGGTTCTCCTCAGTGTCTTCCTGTTGTTTCTGCTCCTCCTCCTTTTGTGGGCGGTTCCTTCTCCTCTTCTTCCCGCCATCCCAGACTAGGAGGCGGACATATTTCGCTGATGGGCATATTTCCCGAGCAAAATAGTATCTGTGAGGGGCGGTCATAATTTCCGCGCCGATCTTCCAAGCTCCACCCACGATAATCTCGCTCCACTCCTCCTGCACGTCACATGGTGCGGTAAAGGCAGTGGTTTTGGCGGCAATTTATAGTCCACAGATAAGCACAGTCTCTAAGGTGCACATGACCCACTTAAATGGGTTGGTCCATCCTGTTCGTGATGCCAAAATGGAACTCCCATCAGGGCCGTGAGATACTTGGTACCGGGTCCAGCACTTAAGAGGATGTGTCACGGCGGCGACCCGCTCCGTGGTCCTGGGCGCCCATGTAAAAGGGAATTGGATAGAGTTTTCAATGGCCTACTGCCACAGGTTTCTTGTAAAAAAAAACCCTGAAGCAGAGGGTTGGGTGTGTGAGTTTGGTTTTGCAAGTGTGCAGAGCAGAAGGCTCTGCAGATCTCCACCTGTGTGATGCAACACAGAGCCTAAGCGGAGCCAAAAGGCCTGGCACCCTTATCATGCAAAGAGATGCAGTCACCCACGGCAATAGGTCTCGGTCACAGCCTGTCTTTGTTTCTCAGCTGTGATCAGGAAGATCCTATTTACTTTCTATTTGTGAGTATACTGATCATTAAAAGAGACTTTGTTTTGAACTTTCCTATGTCACTGCCTGGTCTGTCACATCGCACCAATCCCGATGCACTACATATGGTTGAAGAATGTGGGCAGTGTGAACTGAGGCATACCCTAAAACTTGCTGCATGTTGGTTGTTGGTGATCAGGCTTGCAACGCTGCAGCCAAGCCTGCTGAGAATATGGAGGAAGTACTAAGACAGATGGATGTCTCTCAAGCGCAGCAGCAGAAGTGACGTCTCTCAAGCGCAGCAGCAGAAGTTGCAGGAGTTTCAGCAGCAGCTACAGCAACAACAATTTGATTCTGCAACAGATTGCAGCTCTGTGGGAGGCGTCCTCCCCAGCGACAGCGGTCCGTTCGGAGGCACCGTATAATGTCCGGTCAGCGCTGAGGAAGATGAGTTGTGAGAATTACATGGAGGCTTTTCCCACTGTCTTCGAGCGCACTGCAGAGAGGGAGAGCTTGCCGATGACCCATTGGCTGAAGTGGTGGCCCCCTTTCTGACAGGAGAGGCCCAGAAAGCCTACCTGGACCTCTATCATGATGATGCACTGGACTATGAGAAGCTGAGATATGAGGTCCTTGCCCGAGTGGGAGTTAACGCATATGTACGTGCACAACGCATATTCCAGTGGTCTTTTGTGGAGTCGCGTCCATCCAGGTCTCAGGCATATGACTTGCTGCAGCTGGTAAAAAAAATGGCTCCAGCCTGAAACTTTAACTCTTTTCCAGATGGTAGAGAGGGTCGTGGTCGACCGGCTGGTGAGGGCTCTGCCAGCAGCTATACAGCATTGGGTGGGGCAAGGGGACCCGGGCACTCTGGACCAGGTGGTTGGAATGGTTGAGCGGTATACAGCCACTCAGGACTTTATACGGGACACTGCTCCTCTTCGACTGTCACGTAAGGCCCCGTAAGCCCAGGAATCTGAAAGTCCACGACCCTCCACTGGGGACAATCTAGACCGAGCCCGTACTGAGGGGGTATCCGGAAGGGAGAGTGACCACATACCAGTATCCCCTAAATCGGTCCCAAGGTCCACTCTTGTCACAGCTGTTAAGTGTTGGTGGTGCCAAGGGCCCAGGCATGTGTCTGCCAACTGCCCCCTAACCACTGAACCCATGGACTGCAGGTATACTCGCCGAGCATTTATGTACATTTATGTACATCCAGCCCATCTGCACCGCAACTACAGGCCCAACCGGCAGCAAGCCCCAACTGTGCCAGGTACTCATCAGCAGGTACCAGACGGAGGCTCTCTTGGACTCGAGGAGCTTAGTGACTTTGGTCTATGGGTCCCTTATTGCCGGGGACAACCTCAATGGATGGAAAGTGGGTGTGGTGTGTATCCATGGGGAACTCTGGGAGTACCCGACCATGGAGGTTACTTTTTCCACACCATGTGGAGAAATCAAACATGTTGTGCAAGTGTTGAATACCCTTCCATATGGGACTGTGTTGAGAACAGGCTTTCCCCTATTCTGGTCCCTGTGGGAGACCAGTGTTAACCCTCCCAAGGTAAATGTTATTTTGGGCACGGAACATGAAGATCCCAAGTCAGAGATACCTGCCATAGGGGTCACCAAGTTAGGGACAGAGTGTAATCCCGATAGGTTCCCCTAGAAGTATTGGCAGGAGAGGTCGAGGAGGCCCGAGATCCCCGAGCTGGAAGTGTCCTCTGGTAAGTTTTGGGCAGCACAGCTCCAGGATCCCACCCTGTCACAGGCACATGAAAGGGTGGTGGAAATAAATGGTCCGGCTCAGCACCCGGGGCAGAAATGGTTTTTCCTCGCATGGCTGTCAACCAAGACTTATTATATATGGTTGATAAAATCCGAAGTGAAGTGGTAGAAGAATTGGTGGTGCCCCAGTCATATTATCGGGCCGTGCTAGAAATGGCACTCACACATATGCTGGGAGGACCCTTAGGGGTAAAGAAAACCCAAGAATGCATACTGCAGCAGTTCTTTTGGCTTGGAGTGTATGCGTAGGTACAACAGTATTGTGAGTCGTGTCCTGAGTGCCAACTAACCACACCCATACGCAGAGGCGATACCACTTTGCCACACCTCAGCAAAACTAATCTCCTGCGAGATGTTTGCAATGTTTTGTTGCCTTGGGCTGCCAAAGGAGATCCTTACTGATGAGGGATTTTAAGTCCAAGGTGACCAGGCACATCGGTGTACCACCCACAAACCGACGGGTTGGTGGAGAGATTTAATAAGACCCCTAAATCCATGCTTAAAAAAGTGGTCTCCAAAGACAGGAGGGATTGGGACATGTTATTGCTCTATCTAATAGTCGCTGTCAGCAAGGTACCAGACGTCCATGGGATTCTCCCCATTTGAGCTATTGTATGGCAGGCACAAGAGGGGACTGCTGGACATAGCCAAGGAGATGTGGGAACAGGAGTCCACTCCGCATAAGAGTGTCATCGAGCATGTGGCAAGCATGCAGGACCAGATTGCGGTTGTACGGCCCATAGTAAAGGGTATCACAGTCCCCTTCATTAAACATCCGGACTGTGGCTCTTTTATTATAAGCGCACAGAGCCGCATAAAAGAGCCATGTTCAAGACCTATAAAGAAGGGGACCGGTTGTTGCTACTAGTGTCCACCAGAGAATAAGTCCATGGCCAAATGGCAGGGGCCATTTGAGATACGAATGAAGGTGGGCGAAGTGAATTATAAGGTGTACCAACACGTAAAGAGGAAACCAGAACAAAAGTAAAGTGTCGACCCACTAAAAGCCTGGAAGGAACAGGAATGTTTGGTCACGAGTAGTGTTGAGCATTCCGATACCGCAAGTATCGGGTATCGGCCGATACTTGCAGTATCGGAATTCCGATACCGAGATCCGATACTTTTGTGGTATCGGGAATCGGTATCGGATCCATATTACTGTGTAAAATAAAGAATTAAAATAAAAAATATTGATATACTCACCTCTCCGGAGGCCCCTGGACATCACCGCTGGTAACCGGCGGCCTTCTTTGCTTAAAATGAGCGCATTTAGGGCCTTCCATGATGTCACGGCTTCTGATCACAAGCCGTGACGTCATTCTCAGGCCTTAAACTCCTCATTCTAGGAATTTAGGACCTGAGAATGACGTCGCAGCTTGTGATTGGTCGCGTGGCGGTCACAAGAGCGGCACGCGACCAATCAGAAGCCGTGACATCATGGAAGGCCCTAAACGCGCTCATTTTAAGCAAAGAAGGCTGCCGGTTACCAGCGGTGATGTCCAGGGGCCTCCGGAGAGGTGAGTATATCAATATTTTTTATTTTAATTCTTTATTTTACACAGTAATATGGATCCCAGGGCCTGAAGGAGAGTTTCCTCTCCTTCAGACCCTGGGAACCATCAGGATACCTTCCGATACTTGGTGTCCCATTGACTTGTATTGGTATCGGGTATCGGTATCGGCGATATCCGATACTTTTCGGGTATCGGCCGATACTATCCGATACCGATACTTTCAAGTATCGGACGGTATCGCTCAACACTAGTCACGAGGCAACTCCAGTCATACCAACGGGTAACCCTCTGTCACCGGTCAAGGACGCGGTCAGGGGTGAGGTGAAAGTAAATGATGCTCACATGAAACAACAGTGTCGGGAGGCTCGAGTTCTGGCACAGCGGAATACGGATGTACTCTCAGAGTTGCTGGGACAGACCTCTGCGAAACAGCATGACATTGTCACCGAGCCCAGATAAGGGTACAGATGAAACCGTACCAAGCGCCAGAAGCCCAAAGGCAAGCCATCACGGCCAAAGTGAAGCAAATGCCTCAGTTGGGAGTCATTGAGGAGTCTTTAGTGCAGATTGGAATACCTACCTGTCCCAAATACAAGTGTGGCACCCCAGGAGTCCAGTTGCCATAATGGCATTGCCTCCCTCACTGGGGGTGATGTCATGCCTTGAAGCAAGGAGGGGTCCCCTTACCAGATAACACCAGCATCAAACACTTTCTCCTTACTCCAGACCAGAAGGGAGAGCTCTAACACCCGGTTTCAGGGGAGCTTCCCTATAAGTTCTGGCCTGGAGGCGGAGTTAGTGAGTCTGAGAGAGTCAAAGGAGAGGAGAGAAGTCGAGGAGAACCTGAGGAGTGGAGCTGGAACCAAGCTCACCCCAGAGCTGAGCGCTAGAAACCGGATATCGGAGTCCCGTGGTTGCGTGAATACTGAAGTCCCGGCAGCTAAATCCAGAGGGCAGGAGACTGCAGATCTCCTGGCCCATTTAACACCCAGCGGCACAGCAGCATCCCAGTGTCATGTCGGACGCTGTTCAGACCAGGTCGTCCGACAGACAGCGGTAATTCTGCTTTTGACCACTATTTGCTCATTGGCGTCGGCTAGATTTTATCTAGCTGTTCTGGGGTTAATTTACCTGATCCTCGGATTGGAAGCTGGGCCATGCCCATTGCCTTTAAATAGTTCTCCTGATCATTGGGCGTCGCCGATTATAGCTTCTGTCTTGTGCGTTGTTATCTCGGTCTGGAGTGGAGAGCTGGTTGTTGGAGAATCGTTGCTGGTGGTGTATTTTCCTTTGTCTTATTTACTCCTTCCTATATTTGTATTTATTTTGCCCTGCACATTTATAGTGTATTCCTGAGTGACTGCGGCGTGGTGTATATTTTCCTTTATCCTTGTCTGTGCTTACTGTGGGTATTGGTGTATTGCATTCACTGGGTGGTGGGCGGAGGTTTTCAGCCTAGGGTTGAAACAGGAGGCAGGGTGAGGTTCGAGGCCTGGACATGCACACCATCAGTGTAAACTTCAGGTAGAGGGTCAGTCAGGAATTCCCTAGTCTGAGGGAAATTGCAGGGGCCCTGGTTATTAGCTCTTGCCCACCTAGTCTCCCCGTGACATTATAATCGGCCCAACAACAAAAAAAAAAAAGGGGTTTCTTTTTTTTGGTGTGTTTTGTCATGGATCCCATAACCCGCCAGTTGGAGGCGCTGTCCCTACAGGTCACTGAGTTGAGGGGGGCAGTACAGCAACAGGGACTAGCAGTATCTAATGTGCAAGCTGGAGCGACAGGTAGAGTTGCTGAGCCTAAATTTCATTTGCCTGAAAAATTTGCTGGGGAACGCAGTAAATTTGTTTCTTTTCGTGAAGCGTGCAAACTATATTTCCGTATGCGCCCAATCTCCTCCGGTAATGAGGCTCAGCGTGTGGACCTGGTGTTGTCATTGTTAAGCGGGGATCCCCAAGCATGGGCGTTTTCTTTGCCATCTGATTCTGCTGCATTTGACTCTGTGGAGAGTTTTTTTTTCTCTCTTGGGAAAATCTACGACGAACCTGACAGAATGGCTCTGGCAGAATCTAAGATACGCTCTATTCGCCAGGGGCAGCGAGTTGCAGAGGATTACTGTTCTGAATTTCGTCGCTGGGCGATCGATACACAATGGAATGATCCAGCATTGCGGAGTCAGTTTATTCATGGGGTATCTGGAAGGGTTAAAAAAGCCCTCCTGATGTACGAGACTCCTGCTTCTCTAGATTCCGCTATGAGTCTGGTTGTCCGCATTGATCGCCGTTTGCGTCAGGGGGAGCATGAGACACCGCCTATGGGAGAAGGTTTAGGTTCACGTGAGGTTGCTGCAGGTGAGCCCATGGAGCATATGCAAATCGCAGGGGTGTCACATGTGAAACGTCGAGTCCCTGAGCTCTGGAAGCTCAGGAAGCAGGGCGACTGTTTTTATTGTGGTAAAACTGGTCATTTTATTAACATCTGTCCTCTGCTGACTAAGAAAAATGCAACGGCGGAAAACTTCTAAGCTCAGAGGGTGCGGAGGAGACCAATCTGAGCTTATGTATATCCTCCATGGTGGTTTCTCAATGCATGCTCCCTGCTAAGGTTTTTATTGCTGGCAGTGAGCTGCCAATTACTGTTTTTGTTGATAGTGGTTCAGCCACAAATCTCATTGATGAGGAGTTTGCGCGCACTTCTGGTTTTAAGATCAAAAAACTGCCTCATCCTATCTGTGTGGTCACCATCAATGCTGCTCCTCTCTCACAGGGGGAGATTACTGAGTTTGTGGCTGAGGTGAATCTCCACATTGGGGTTCTACATTCCGAGCAGGTTACATGTAAGGTGCTCAGGAATCTTCCTGCTCAGGTGGTTTTGGGTTTTCCTTGGTTGTCTATGCACAACCCGGTAATTGACTGGAAAACTCAGGACATAATTCAATGGAGCGAGTTCTGCCAGGAGAACTGCCTGGCCACATGTGTGGCTGCGGTGACTTCAAGCGTTCCGGAGTCACTTCTGGATTTTGTGGATGTGTTCTCTGAGAAGGGTTGTTCAGAGTTGCCGCCACATCGTCCCTATGACTGTTCTATCAGGTTTAAACCAGGGGCCAAATTGCCTAAAGCAAGGATGTTTAACATCTCCGGTCTATAGAGACAAGCGTTAAAAGATTATATTGCTGAAAGCTTGAGCAAAGGGCACATCAGGCCGTCATCCTCGACCGTGGCAGCAGGGTTCTTCTTCGTGAAGAACAAAGATGGCGGATTGCGCTCGTGTTTGGATTTCAGGGAGTTGAACCAGATTACGGTTCGTGATCCATACCCTATGCCACTGATACCAGATTTGTTCAACCAGGTGGCAGGTGCTAAGTGGTTTACCAAGCTTGACCTCAGGGGGGCGTACAACCTCATAAGAGTCCGTCAAGGTGATGAGTGGAAGACGGCTTTTAATACCCCTGAGGGTCATTTTGAAAATTTGGTGATGCCATTTGGGATGACTAACGCACCTGCAGTGTTCCAACATTTCATCAATGATGTGTTCTCGCATGTTTTGGGGAAGTTCGTTATCGTGTACCTAGATGACATTCTCATATATTCTTGCGACCGTGATGCTCATTTAGATCATGTCAGGCATGTGTTACAGCTTCTCAGAGAGAATAAGCTGTATGCTAAACTTGAGAAATGTGTATTTTTTGTTCAAGAGTTGCCGTTCTTGGGTTATATTGTGTCTGCTTCTGGTTTTAAAATGGACGCCGCTAAGGTGCAAGCGGTGCTGCATTGGGAACGTCCTGATAACCTGAAAGCACTTCAGCGGTTCCTTGGGTTTTCTAACTACTATAGAAAATTTATCAAGGATTTTTCCATCATTGCTAAACCGCTAACTGACATGACTAAAAAGGGTACCAATTTCTCCGTTTTGCCTGAGGCTGCTGTGCGCGCATTTGAATTTCTTAAGAACAGTTTTGTTTCAGCCCCCATTCTTGTGCAGCCAGACGTATCAAAACCCTTTGTTGTGGAAGTCGATGCGTCTGAGGTTGGTGTGGGGGCGGTACTATCTCAAGGCTCATCTTTGAGTGGTTTGCGTCCGTGCGCCTATTTCTCCAAGAAACTGTCGTCCGCCGAACGTAACTACGATATCAGCAACAGGGAGTTGTTGGCTATCAAGTTGGCCTTTGAGGAATGGCGACACTTCTTGGAGGGGTCTGTTCATCAGGTAACTGTTATTACCGATCATAAGAATCTGCTGTATTTGGAGTCTGCCAAGCGTCTGTCCCCCAGGCAGGCTCGCTGGGCATTGTTTTTCACGCGGTTCAATTTTGTTGTCACTTACAGACCGGGGTCTAAAAACACTAAGGCGGATGCTCTGTCCAGGTGTTTTCCGGGGGGAGAACCTCGGGAGGATCCAGTACCCATCCTCCAAAAGGGTGTTGTGGTTTCGGCTCTCGCTACCGAGGTTGAGGCTGAGATTGCCGAGTCTCAGGAGGAGGTACCATCTGAGCTTCCCATCAACAAATCTTTTGTACCGCTTCATCTCCGCTTAAAGGTTTTGGCGGAGCATCATGATGCTGTCCTGGCTGGCCACCCAGGGGTTAGAGGTACCTTGGAGTTGGTGTCACGTCGGTTTTGGTGCCCCAAGATCCGACAGGACGTGGTCTCATACGTGTCAGCTTGTACCACGTGCGCTAGGGCTAAGACGCCCCGTTCCCGTCCTTTTGGCACACTACTTCCTCTTGAGGTACCTAGTAAGCCATGGACGGAAATCTCCATGGATTTCATCACTGATTTGCCCTCATCAGCTGGAAACACAGTCATCTTGGTGATTGTTGATCGGTTTTCAAAAATGTTGCACTTTGTGTCTTTGCCTTCGTTGCCTAACGCTAAGACTCTGGCTCAGGTATTTGTGCAGGAGGTGGTCAGACTTCATGGGGTTCCGTCTGACATCGTGTCTGATAGTAGTTCTCCTGATCATTGGGCGTCGCCGATTATAGCTTCTGTCTTGTGTGTTGTTATCTCGGTCTGGAGTGGAGAGCTGGTTGTTGGAGAATCATTGCTAGTGGTGTATTTTCCTTTGTCTTATTTACTCCTTCCTATATTTGTATTTATTTTGCCCTGCACATTTATAGTGTATTCCTGAGTGACTGCGGCGTGGTGTATATTTTCCTTTATCCTTGTCTGTGCTTACTGTGGGTATTGGTGTATTGCATTCACTGCGTGGTGGGCGGAGGTTTTCAGCCTAGGGTTGAAACAGGAGGCAGGGTGAGGTTTGAGGCCTGGACATGCACACCATCAGTGTAAACTTCAGGTAGAGGGTCAGTCAGGAATTCCCTAGTCTGAGAGAAATTGCAGGGGCCCGGGTTATTAGCTCTCGCCCACCTAGTCTCCTTGTGACACCCAGAGCCCGGAGCCACCACGAAGGAGCGACACCTGTTATAGGCTCAAGCGGCTGCCATGCGGGTACTGTTTTCTTTTAACTGCCAGACAGTGAGAGGAACTTGAGCAGAGCTTAAAGCAGCAAGGACCTAACAGGATAGCACAGTAGGAAGACCTCCGAACCCACCTGGCTAGGTGAATCCTAAATTGCTTCCAGGCTGCCTGGGTTTCTATTACCATCTCTTCCCCGTGCCCCGGACTGCACCTTCAGCCATCAAGTAAATGTAAAGAAAACTACAACCCTTGTGCCCTCCAGTCATTTCTCGCACCCTCAGTCCTGCACCCCAATGTCCACGATCCTTTACAACAGTACCGGTAGCCCTGAGGCCCCACTCCACCTGTGGGGAGCAAAACCATCCAAGCTGCGTCACCATCGGCCCCAGCCCCAGCGGTCCCCTTAAGCAGCGTCGGCCATCCATTGCCGAACACCACAGGTGGCGTTATGTTAAGTCCCCTATAAACTTTCCCTCATCCGCCCAGGGCCACAGACCGGGTCACTGCTGCCATGACAACCCCTCTGAAGAACTGCCTGACGCGGACTGAGTACCACACGGCCCTAGCAGTCATTGTACTCGTAGCTCGGTACCACCGGGTCCTGTGTGCCATAAACTTTATTGAACTGTGTGGTAACCGCCATTAACACGCCACACGGCGTGCGAGAAGCAGATGGGGTGTGTGTTATTGAGGGCAGAGCCCAAGGGAGAGTACAAAGAGAAGCCCTGCCGTGCGCTTGGATGTTAGGTGGCGGGAAGCAGGAGGCCCGGACTTGGACACCCTCAGGAGCTCAATCCATTCTGACTGTGGAACAGCCGCTTACTGCGTTAATGATACCCAGAGCCTGGCTGAGGTTCACTAGGAAGGAGGAAAATGTCCAAAGCGGGTGGAGATCCAGCTGTGGCCACAGCCACAGCCCCCATAATGCCACTATCAATGCCCTACATATCAGGAGCGGCCTGGTTACCATAGTACTCAGGAGAGTCGCACACCCTGAGCGATTTCAAGGGGAGACTCTAGTTTGTTTGAAGTGTACCCCCGACTGAGAATCAAAAAGTCAGCTTCTTCACTGGCAAGATAACTGATGCGGCCCAGAAGGAGGTAAAGTCCTGGCTGGACACTGATAAAAGAACTGTCAAGCAAATCTTGGCCAGGCTGAAGGACACCTTTAACACCCACACTGCAGCAGAGATAAAAATGAGATTCTTTGGGTGCAAGAAAGGGTACAGGACCATATATGGGACAATGCCCTTAATCTTCAGGTTGTGCTGTGAGCCATTAAGCAGGTTGACCCCAACAGTGTGCGAGATGAGGTCGGATTGCTAACCGAGCAGTTTATTGAGGGGCTCTTGTCCAACATCCAAAGGACACAACTGCGCATCATGGCCCTGCAAAACACTGACCTGGATTTTGCGCACTTTAAAGATAGGGCCATCCAGGTGCTGCATGAACCAAATTCCAGCGGCACAGTGCCCCCTAGGCACCCAGCAATTACATACCACCAGGAAGCGGCATCCTTTAGCCAGGCCCCCATTGAGGCTGACGCGCAGACCCTAGATAACGACCCTTCTGCAGAACTACGTCTCCAGGTCCAGGAGATAACCAAGAGTGTGGCTACGCTGACCCAAGCCGTGCAGTCCATGCAAGTATTGTCCTCAAAGGAAAAGATCCAGCTGGCCTCTAGTCCAGATGACGTCCCATGGCGACGGCAGAGGAGAATCCCTCCGACCAGAGGGAGAGACAACGATCGCTATGACCAGGACGAACGACCCATCTGTTGCTGCTGCAACAAGGTGGAGCACATCGCAAGATTCTATAATTTAAACAAGCAACCCGTGGGGCAGAGGGCCAACCACCAGGAGTAAGGTGACCAGACCCATAAAGTTGGCGAGACAAGTACATCGGAGCATGACCGATCCTCCCAGTTGTGATTGATGGCATCCAGATGAACACTTACTGGACACCGGCTCCCAGGTAACTATGATACCATATACTGTATCCTTTACAAACGGTACTGGACAGACTCGGATGTTACCCCAATCCAGATAATGATCTAGCAATAGTCACCAGAAATGGTCAGCCTTTGCCACAATTGAGGTATAAAGAGGTGACCATTAAGGTGGGACGAGTAGAGTTAAAGGCCCAAGGTCTGATAATTGTAGATATTGATAGGCGAGAATGTAACCCAATATTGACCCTAGGTACCAATGTGATAGAAAATTGTCTTGGCAAGGTTATTGTTCTATTGCAACAGGTAGACGAAACTGCCAGTTCCAGTGAGCAGCGAATCCTGCAGAAAAAGATTAGGTAGAGCTGTCTGGTGGAGAAATCGGCAGTGTGAGGGTGGGTGACCCATCCCTATTGTAATACCTCCCAGAACTGAAATGTTAATTTGGTGTCGATCTGCTATAGGTATCAGGGGTCAAGATTACCAGGCACTGGTAGAACCCATGTACTCAGACAGCAGTCCTACTATCCTGACAGCCGGAGGGGTAGTAGATGTCTGCAAGGAAAGGGTACCTGTACACATCTTAAATTGTGGGGAGAAAGAGGTCAAACTACCCCGGTATGCCACTGTTGCTAAGCAGTACACTGTCAATAACAACACAATACGGGCAGTAGAACCCTTGGTCCCATCCAACCGAGTGGAGGATAATGGCTCTGCAGAACAGCTAGAGGTTTGGTGTCAGAAGCTGCACATAGGCATTGACTCCACCCCATTGCACCAAAAGGATGAGGTTTACCGGGTGGTTCAAGAGTATGAACGGGTATTCAGCAAACACCCACTAGACTTTGGGCAGGTAGAAGGGGTTCAACACCATATCCCCACTGGAGATCATCCACCCATTAAGTAAAGGTACCGCCCAGTTCTCTCGGCCCACTACTAGTGTGCCAAGGGCACGGGGGGTTTAAAAAGCAGGGGTCATTATAGATAGTTGTAGCCGTTGGGCAGCTCCTTTAGTACTTGTTAAGAAAAAAGATGGTACAATGAGGATGTGTGTTGATTACAGGCAGATAAACTGCACACGTAAAGATGCCTACCCGTTACCACGAATTGAGGAGTCATTAGCTGCCCTTAAAATCTGCTAACTATTTTTCCACCTTGGATCTCACCAGTGGGTACTGACAGTTTCCCATGGCAGAGGCGGATAGAGAGGAGACCGCCTTCCTGACACCCATGGGATTATGCGGGTTCAACTGCATGCCATTTGGGCTTTGCAACGCATCGGGGACGTTCCAGAGGTTGATGGAGTGTTGCCTTGGGCACAAGAGCTTCAAAATGGTTCTATTGTACCTGGATGATGTCATCGTCTTCTCCAAGACCTATGAAGACCACTTGAAGCACCTGGCCGGGGTGTTCAAAGCCCTGTCCAACTTTGGCCTGAAAGTGAAGCCATCCAAATGTCACCTTTTGAAGCCAAAGGTGCAGTATCTAGGCCACATAGTGAGCACAGAAGGTGTGGCACCAGACTCTGACAAAGTCACCATTATCAGGGACTGGCCAAAACCCAACACCATTCATGAAGTACGGCAGTTCTTCGGGTTGGTAGTCTACTACCGGAGATTCATCAAGGGCATCACCAAGATAGCCGCACCCCTGCAAGACCTCCTAGTGGGCCAACGCAAGAAGGCCAAGAACAAGAGTCCTCCGTTCGAGTGGAACAACAGGATAGAAGAATCCTTCACCCGGTTGAAGTTGGCCCTTACGGGAGATGAAGTCCTGGCCTACCCTGACTATGACCAACAATTTATACTTTACACTGATGCCAGCAACATGGAATTGGGAGCAGTGCTGTCACAAGTGCAGAAAGGCAGAGAAAGAGTGATTGCCTATGCCAGCAGGAAGCTTTATCCCACTGAAAGGAACTCCGGCAACTATAGCTCCTTCAAGCTGGAGTTTCTTGCCATAGTCTGGGCTGTGACCGAGCGATTCAAACATTACCTGGCTTCCGCAAAGTTTACAATCTTCATGGACAATAATCCGCTGACTCAATTGCAATCCGCAAAGCTAGGTACATTGGAACAGTGATGGATGGCCCGGCTGTCCAACTATGAGTTTACCATCAAGTACCTAAGTGGGGCACAAGAAGGCTCATGCTGATGCGCTGTCCAGAATGTCCAATTTACCAGATGGGGAAGAAGACCCGGAAAAGATAGAAGAAATCGAGTTACCAGCCTTCCACCGCCACAAGGTGGCACAGTCCTTCATTGCGTGAGGGACAAGCGCTATGTCATGCAAGAGGCCACGTTTAACCCGTTGCCCCACCATGGATGGGCAGACACGCAGGATAGCGACCCGGCAGTCCACCTAGTAAAGGAGTTGCTGACACAATCTGACTCACACCCTGGTCCAGATGCTCCACAGGAAATGCAACAGTTGTAGAAGAATAAGGGCAAGCTATTCATCTATGAGGGGAAGCTGTGTCAGAGAAGCATCAACTCCCGAACACACGAACTGGTCTGGCAAGTGGTAGTCCCGAAGCGGGACATGCCAATGGTCTTGGAAGTATTCCACGATGGAGAAGGACACTTCGGGTGGAAGAAGTTGGAAGTCCTGCAGCGTGAGCGATTCTACTGGGTTGGCATAAGGAAAGCAAATGAGAAATGGTGTTGAGAATGTAGTCCATGCCACCTGAGACGGAAAGACCGTAACAGCCATCGAGTCCCATTACAGCCGATAATCACGAAGCAGCCGCTTGAACTGGTAGCTTTGGATCACATGACGTTGACTCCGAGTAGGACTGCCTACACCTACGCTCTGGCCATGGTTGACCATTACTCAAGGTTCCTGGTAGTCGTGCTTGTCAAAGACCAAACCATGAAGACAGCAGTCAAAGCATTTCAAGAACACTTTCGTCAACAGCACGGTTACCCTGAACAAGTGCTCACCGACCAAGGCCCAGCCTTTGAGGCAGAAGAGTTCCAGGAGTTCTGTAACCTCCATGGCAGCCAGAAAATCAGGACGACGCCGTACCATCCGCAGACAAATGGCATGTGCGAGAAAATGAACCAGGTGGTAATTTACACAAACTTAAGAGAGCTTTTCCCCAAAACAGCAGTGAAGCACACAGTTCGCATCACAGCTCTAGTTTTCCCACCTCCGGCATGTCAAATCATCAATGCCAAAACATTATCTCCAGCAGCAGCAGTGGTGTAAGTGAAAGAAGCAATTTCTATGAGTCCAAGTCTCACATGTGGTGAGCGAATGGAGAGGATGGTGCTGGAACATCTAGAACTGAATATCAATACCATCAGGGAGGGCTTGAACCGTTTCACATTTTGGTCTTCCAAAATGGATGAGTGGCCTGAGCTCACATCGCATGCCTTGGAAGTTTTATCGTGCCCGGCAGCCAGCGTACTCTCAGAACGTGTCTTTCAGTGTTGCTGGTGGTCTCCTGACAGATAAGCGCAGCCAGCTATCCCATGAAAGTGTAGACAGCCTAACTTTCATCAAGATGAACAAGTTATGGATCTCCAAGGACTTTTGCACTCCAATTGCAGACTGTATAGACTAGGCAATGTTGCATTTTTTAGTGTGATGCATTAATGTCACATAACTGCTCTCTGTGATATCTTCAGTGGGGCTTCTGTGCCTGCTGTGGCTGCTGTTGCTGATGTTAACACAAATTTGTGGAAATGTGAACAGTCATGGTTGGTCTCCATCTGCTGGGTTAGCTGTAGTGGAAGACGTGATGTTCCAAATTATACTATTTCTATTCTTGTGACAGTTATTCGACTTCGGTGGTGTCAGGCCCTCATTTTTTAACCCCTTCATGACCCATCGTATTTTGACCTTAATGACCTGGCCATTTTTTTCAATTCTGACCAGTGTCCCTTTATGAGGTAATAACTCAAGAATGCTTCAACGGATCCTAGTGATTCTGAGAATGTTTTTTTGTGACATATTGAGCTTCATATTAATGGTAAATTTAGGTCGATAATTTTTGCGTTTATTTGTGAAAAATATGGAAAAGTGGCAAAAATTTTGAAAATTTAGCAATTTTCAAATTTTTTTAATTTTTATTCTGTTAAACCAGAGTTATGTGACAAAAAATAGTTAATAAATAACATTTCCCACATGTCTACTTTATATCAGCACAATTTTGGAAACATTTGTTTTGCTAGGATGTTATAAGGGTTAAAATTTTACCAGCGATTTCTCATTTTTACAACAAAATTTACAAAACCATTTTTTTTAGGGACCACCTCACATTTGAAGTCAGTTTGAGGGGTCTATATGGCTGAAAATACCCAAAAGTGACACCATTCTAAAAACTGCACCCCTCAAGGTGCTCAAAACCACATACAAGAAGTTTATTTACCCTTCAGGTGTTTCACAGCAGCAGAAGCAACATGGAAGGAAAAAATGAACATTTGACTTTTTAGTCACAAAAATGAACTTTTAGCAAAATTTTTTTATTTTCCCAAGGGTAAAAGGAGAAACTGGACCCCGAAAGTTGTTGTACAAATTGTCCTGAGTACGCCGTTTGGAGAGCCTCTGTGTGCCTAAAGATTTGAGCTCCCCCACAAGTGACCCCATTTTGGAAACTAGACCCCCCCAAGGAACTTATCTAGGTGCATAGTAAGCACTTTCAACCCCCAGGTGCTTCACAAATTGATCCGTAAAAAAGAAAAAGTACTTTTTTTTCACAAAAAAATTCTTTTAGCCTCAATTTTTTCATTTTCACATCGGTAACAGGATAAAATGATGGATCCTAAAATTTGTTGGGCAATTTCTCCTGAGTACACCGATACCTAACAAGTGGGGGTAAACCACTGTTTGGGTGCACGGCAAGGCTCGGAAGGGAAGGAGCGCCATTTGACTTTTTGAATGAAAAATTGGCTCCAATCGTTAGCGGACACCATGTCAGGTTTGGAGAGCCCCTGTGTGCCTAAACATTAGAGATCCCCCACAAGTGACCCCATTTTGGAAACTAGACCCCCCAAGGAACTTATCTAGATGCATAGTGAGCACTTTCAACCCCCAGGTGCTTCACAAATTGATCCGTAAAAATGAAAAAGTACTTTTTTTTCACAAAAAAATTATTTTAACCTCAATTTTTTCATTTTCACATGGGAAACAGGATAAAATGGATCATAAAATTTGTTGGGAAATTTCTCCTGAGTACATCGATACCTTACATGTGGGTGTAAACCACTGTTTGGCACACGGCTAGGCTCGGAAGGGAAGGAGCGCCATTTAACTTTTTGAATGAAAAATTAGCTCCAATCGTTAGCGGTCACCATGTTGCATTTGGAGAGCCCCTGTGTGCCTAAACCTTTGAACTCCCCCACAAGTGACACCATTTTGTAAACTAGACCCCCCAAGGAACTCATCTAGATGTGTGGTAAGCACTTTTAATCCCCAAGTGCTTCACAGAAGTTTATAACGCAGAGCCATGAAAATAAAAAAATCATTTTTCTTTCCTCAAAAATTATATTTAGCCCGCAATTTTTTATTTTCACAAGGGTAACAGGAGAAATTGGACCCCAAAAGTTGTTGTCCAATTTGTCCTGAGTATGCTGATACCCCATATGTGGGGGTAAACCATTGTTTGGGTGCACGTCAGAGCTCGGAAGGGAAGTAGTGATGTTTTGGAATGCAGACTTTGATGGAATGGTCTGCGGGTGTCATGTTACGTTTGCAGAGCCCCTGATGTGCCTAAACAGTATAAACCCCCCATAATTGACCCAATTTTGGAAACTAGAGCCCCCAAGTAACTTATCCAGATGTGTGGTGAGCACTTTGAACCCCCAAGTGCTTCACAGAAGTTTATAACGCAGAGCCATGAAAATAAAAAAATCATTTTTCCTTCCTAAAAAATTATTTTTAGCCCGCATTTTTTTTATTTTTACAAGGGTAACAGGAGAAACTGGACCCCATATGTTGTTGTCCAGTTTGTCCTGAGTACACTGATACCTCAAGTGTAGGAGTAAACCACTGTTTGGGTGCATGGCAGAGCTCGGAAGGGAAGTAGTGATGTTTTGGAATGCAGACTTTGATAGAATGGTCTGCAGCATCATGTTACGTTTGCAGAGCCTCTGATGTGCCTAAACAGTAGAAACACCCCACAATTGACCCCATTTTAAAAACTAGAGCCCCCAATGAACTTATCTAGATGTGTGGTGAGCACTTTGAACCCCCAAGTGCTTCACAGAAGTTTATAACACAGAGACATGAAAAGAAAAAATCATTTTTTTTCCTCAAAAATGATTTTTTAGCCCGCAATTTTTTATTTTCACAAGGGTAACAGGAGAAACTGAACCCCAATCGTTGTTGTCCAGTTTGTCCTGAGTATGCTGATACCCCATATGTGGAGATAAACCACTGTTTGGGCACACGTCGGGGCTCGGAAAGGAAGTAGTGACGTTTTGAAATGCAGACTTTGATTGAATGGTCTGTGGGCGTCACATTGCGTCTGCAGAGCCCCTGATGTACCTAAACAGTAGAAATCCACCGCAAGTCACCCAATTTTGGAAAACTTGACCCTCCAAGGAACTTATCTAGATGTGTGGTGAGCACTTTGAACCCCCAACTGCTTCACAGAATTTTATAACGCAGTGAAAATAAAGAATAATTTTTTTTCCCACAAAAATATTTTTTTTGCCCCCATTTTTTAATTTTTCCAAGGTAACAGGAGAAATTAGACCCCACAAATTGTTGTACAATTTTTCCTGATTATGCTGATTCCCCATATGTTTGGGTAAACCTTTGTTTGGGCGCACGTCGGGATTCGGAAAGGAGGGAGCACCATTTGACTTTTTGAATGCAAGATTGGCTGGAATCAATGGTGGTGCCATCTCATGATTGGAGACCCCCTAATGTGCCTAAACAGTGGAAACCCCTCAATTCTGCGCCCGCCATTTTGAAAGATGGCGGCGCCCATGGAGAAGACGGATGGACACCGGGAGGGACACTGAAGGTCGGTAAGTATGCGCGGGTGGGATCGGAGCACGGGGGTAGGATCGGAGCACGGGGGAAGCAGACAGGAGGATGGAAGGGAGCGGAGGACAGCAGAAGACGGGACGGAGGACGGAGGGGAGGAGATCGGTGGAGGGGGCAGATCGCGTTCTCCAGCCATGGCCGATGATATTGCATGATCCGCCATGGCTGGATTGTAATATTTCACCAATTTTCATTGGTGAAATATTACGATTGCTCTGATTGAAAGCGAAACGTCACTTTCAACAGCCAATCAGAGCGATCGTAGCCACGGGGGGTGTCTGCTAATAATTTTTGGAAATGTGAACACTCCTGGTTGGGAGTACATCTGCTGGATTGGGTGTAGTGGAAAACCTATTGGTCCCTATTATACTATCTATACTCTCGTGAAATTGATGCCACTTTCTGTGGTGTAAGACCCTCATTTGTTTAAATGTAAACAATCCTGGTTGGGTGTCCATCTGCTGGATTCGGTGTAGTGGAAGACCTGTCGGTCCCTATCATACTATTTCTACTGTAGTGAAATTGATGTCACTTTTGTGGTGTCTACCAGTAATTTTTGGAAATGTGAACACTCCTGGTTGGGTGTCCATCTGCTGGATTGGGTGTGGTGGAAGACCTGTCAGTCCCTATCATACTTTTTCTACTCTCATGAAATTATGCCACTTTGATGGTGTCTGTCAATAATTTTTGGAAATGTGAACTCTCCTGGTTGGGTCTCCTTCATATGTGTTGCCTGTAGCAGTAGGCCTCCGAGACTGTCAGGCCTCCATTTCCTTGGACTCAACTACCCATGTTGCTATCCTTACATTTTTCTGATAATAGTAGACTACAAAACTGATATTTTTGCCACCTGAGTATGGCTCAACATTAAAGCAGGTAGAAGTGTTGCATGTGATATCAGGGCTCCCAGCAAAGGAGGCCAACACTGATCACTCACCGACCTCATCTTACTGTGGTATTCAATTGATAGCTGTAAATGCTGTTTCAGACCCCGATACCTCATGCCTTGCTGATTGCTGCAGTGCATGCTGCAGTGTGTGCTGTGGGTGAATTGGGGCTACTTTCTGGGTCCTTGTCCATCATTAGTTGTGTTTTGGCAGCATTTTGGGTCGTTATAAGGTGTTATGCATGCGTTTGTTTTTGCCTCCCATTGACATGAATGGAGTTCGGTTATGTTTGGCAAATATTCAATGAATTACCGTAATCAGAAAATATTGCAAATTCGGTGATCGTAATCCGAACCAAGCATTGAAATATTTGCTCTTCTCTAATTATGGGTACCACATAGTCCTCCATACAGTATAATGGGCACCACATAGTCCTCCATACAGTATTATGGCCACCACATTGTCCTCCATACAGTATTATGGGCACCACTTGGTCCACTGTACAGTATTATATGCACCAAATATTGCTCCATACAGTATTATGGGCCCCATATATAGCTTCATATAGTATAATGGGCCCCATTATAATGCTCCATACAGTATAATGGGTCCATTATGCAGCGCTTGTCCTGCCTCCCGTGACGTCACAGCTTGTGATTGGTCGCGTCGCCCATGTGACCGCGACGCGACCAATCACAAAGCCGGAACGTAATTTTAAAATCCTGAAGGACCTAAAATTACGTCACGGCTTGCTGTGATTGGTCGCGTCGCGGCCACATGGGCGACGCGACCAATCACAAGCCGTGACGTCACGGGAGGCAGGACACGCGCGCATTTTAAAATTTGCGCGTGTCCAGCCTCCCGTGACGTCACGGCTTGTGATTGGTCGCGTCGCCCATGTGACCGCGACGCGACCAATCACAAAGCCGGAACGTAATTTTAAAATCCTGAAGGACCTGAAATTACATCACGGCTTGCTGTGATTGGTCGCGTCGCGGCCACATGGGCAGCACGCGACCAATCACAAGCCGGGACTTCACGTAAGGAAGGAAACGCGCGAATTTTAAGCAAACAACGCTGCCGGTTCCCTCGGTGAGGTCCAGGCTGCGTCGGAGAGGTGAGTATAGCAATATTTTTTATTTTAATTCTTTATTTTACACATTAATGTTGTTTCGATACCGATACCCGATACCACAAAAATATCGGATCTCGGTATCGGAATTCCGATACAGCAAATATCGGCCGATACCCGATACTTGCGGTATCGGAATGCTCAACACTACTAACGAGATTTAAAGCCGTTACTTCTTTTGAGCTGTGCCTTGTATGTACCAAGTAGCGCTGTAGCACGGAGCTATACATTTTAATTTTCACATCATCGGGAATGTCGCGACGTTGTAAAATGTCGCTAATTTCACCATCAAGGTGTCAAATAACGCTGTCGCGTATGTTAACTGTAGCACCGGGTCTTAGTTTGTCTAGCTCCTGTTTGGGGACTAGATACATTTTCTCTGTATGCTCCATTATCTTCCTGCAAGCAGACTTGTTATTATAGGGATTGCAAAAGCTAAAAGAGGGCCGATAAACCTGCTGGCCTGCTTTAGTAGCCGCTTCTTTTTCTTTATGGGCTGAGATCTGTCGGGGTTCTTATAGCTTTACGCCACTTCTTTAATATGCCTTTTTGATGCTCTTTCAGCGGAATCCTGCCTTTTAAGATGTTTAAAGCAATCTCGCCTATGGCTGTAATTAAATCATTGCTTGCATTGTGCAAAATAGACTTTTGGACAGCGGGGGTTGCTTTCACCAGAGTTTTTAAGAGAGCCCAGTTACGCCGGAGTCTCTCAGACATCTTTACAGCACAATGCACACAGCGTAGAATGTCTGATACCTGGGTAAAATTCACTTTTTAGAAGTGTTTTTCTTTTGAACATTGACAGCAGGCAACGCTGGTGGAAACAATCCGGTCCTTAAGCGAAGATCCTCAGGGGTATTAGCTCTCAAATCTACAAGCAACTACCCATAAGGCTCCCTCGTGGCATCCTCAAAAGCTTCTAGGAAAAAACGTGTTTTTCTGGGGTACATCTGACGAGCTAGAGTTAAAATTTGCACAGCTAAGCGCCGCGCCATGCAGCGGTCTCCCACATAACTGGCACATGTATAATCTTTCCAGCAGCTAAGCGCAGCGACACGCGGTGCTCGCGCACATATCTGACACATGTATAATCTTTCCCGCAGCTAAACGCAAAGTCGTGAGAAAATCGCCACCAGCACCGCTACAACCACTACAGATCTCCGAGAATGGCGCAGCACCAGTGTGGACGCCAATACAGTCGTCTAATGGACCTGTTAGAACAGCCCCAGTATCGTCGACCTGTGTGGTGCACGGCCTGGGAAACCCTGTGTCTGCGACCCAGCGTGAAATACCCCATTCAAGTACTGAGCAGACAACAACCAGCCGTGTGAATGACCCAGCGCTACTATATCCAGAAGTGGTAGAGGCACCCCGAAAACATAAGCGAAAAACAAAGCATATTACAGAGCCAGCAAACACATCCGGCGCCGTGTCACAGCCACGATGACTGGTGAAGCGCTTGATCGAGCGATTGATCAGCTCGCTGATGGTAATCAACCAGTCGTAGAACCGATCATTATACGTATGGCACACACTATGCAGCAACCAGCGGCGTATCTAACTGTACCTGCTAACTCCTCTGGTGCCGCCCCCACAGGCACCTCTAATTTGGGTGGCACATCTCATGCTTGTGTATCTAACTCTGTTAATGTTAAGAAACGGTTAAGGAGGTCTTTACCAGCGAGTGTTAAGGTGTGTAAAAAGCCAAGGATTCAAGCGCCATCTACAAATCTGTCGCATTAATCCATCGGTTGGGGGATCGCTGAAATGAATGTGTTTCAGGAACAGTTCACCCGCTACTTACGCTACAAACTCTGGGGCCCCAACATAATGTTTTTTTGTGATACTTTTGAAAAATTATTATCAACACGAGCCCCAACACATGCTAATAAGGCCGAACTATATGCACTCCGGAATCTGCAGCTGGCTGGTGAGACAACAGCTGCCGCTAGCCCATTATGACTGAATATGGTCGGCCACTGTATGCATAAACCACCTAAACCAACACTACCCAGCTATAATAGGGCTAGAGTTATAAAGAGGGCTCTAAAATTGTTGGTCAGCGCCAGGCTCGCGCTATGCTCTAGGAGTCGTCGTGGTGGCATGTGTCCTGCAATACCTCTACAGACCCCACAGTTGCAGCCACAACCATCAGACCAGCATTCACATAGCCAAGACAACTCTGCAGATGCCATGCATACATCTACACAAAATTCACAAGCCTCAGACATTGACGCTGCCGCTGATGGTGATGTGTTGTACCCCGATCATACAGTATTTTTACAACGCATCTATCATCATCAAAGGGCTCTCTGCAATTTCAACAGGCATATACATACAAATCATTTTAGATTTGTAAATTTGGAGCGTGTACAATCATTTGTAGAGGGCGTGAATATTGTTCATGACGGCATTCAGTCATTACTGGATAGCATCATCAGGGACATTGAACCTGGTGACTTTGTACAGTTAAGACTTGAAGGTGGCGGTACTCTAGACCCTATTTTCACTACAAAACAGACCAGGGAAGATTTTAATTCTGAATCTTTTTTAAATGCTGTTGCCCGCATACTTCAAAGTAATGCTGAATGCATAGCAACCAATTCGCTAAAGCTAGTCGTCACCATCATTAAAAACCGCCGTGGTGGTGTAAAACAAAGGCGCTTGAAATCTATAGCGAGCAGTCGGATCATTAAGCAAAAGAGGCAGTGGCTGCATGATTTTAACAATTACACGACAAATCTGTGTTTGGCTGCTAGTGTGTGCGCCCTGATGGACGACACGGATCTTGCTGATGGCGATTTACTGAGCCGCTCTAAAAACATACACACAGCACTGGGCATCCCTGATGGTCAGTTAGTGAGCTTTAGCGACATTCCTGCATTTGAAAAATATTTGGGGGTCACCATTAAAGTGCTGTACTATAGCCAGGGTGACTGGCGCTACTTTCAGAGCGGCAATACAACTAATGGTAAAACCGTATTCATATTGTTCCATGATCATCACTACTACGGTATCAAAAATATGAAGGGTTTTATCGGTGCTCATTACTTTTGCGAACGCTGCAATTCTGTGTTTCATCACATTCCTGTCAGTATATTTGTAAAGCCTGTCAGAGAGAGGATTGTGTAACCACTGGCGAGCAACAGCCCAGGTGCCCTATTTGCAGGGTTTATTGCCGATCGAGCGAGTGCTTAGATTATCACACACAATTGGGTGTAGCCGACTTAACATTCTGCAGGCTTAAAACATTTTGTGATAAATGCAACCGTTTTGTTTTCAGAAATAGCGAGACTGAGCATAAATGTAATGGTTTGCGCTGTCCTGTATGTCGCGGACGTATAAATAAATTCGATGCTCATCTTTGTTAAATGCGGCGGTATGTAGCACAGGATGAGTCGGATTGTTATATATTTTATGATTTTTAATGTATGCAGGAGACAGGCACACACATCCCGAATTACATTTATGCTACTACGCTGTATGGTCACCCCTCCTGGGAGTTTGAGGGTGATACCTGTACACATGACTTTGTACAGTTCTTTACAAACGGTAACTTTTCAGATCACACATTTATTGCCCACAATGGTGGTAGATATGACTCATACTTTATTGTTAAGGAACTGATTTCTGAAAAACTACAGGTAAAGTTGATAACCCAAGGTGGCCGCCTCTTGTGTGTGACACTACCCGATCTGTCTATAAGGTTCATAGACTCTCTAAATTTTATCCCCATGAAACTCAGTAAATTACCACAGGCCATGGGCTTTTCAGGAGGTAAAGGACATTTTCCACACTTTTTTAATACCAGAGAAAACCAAAACTATGTAGGCCCCATACCTGATGTAAAATATTATGGGGTGGAGTACATGTCACCTTGTGAGAAGTCAGAGTTCCTGGAGTGGTATGCGACACAGGTAAATACAACTTTTGACTTCAAGGCTGAGCTAAAATCTTATTGCAAACAAGATGTTGAAATTCTGAGACACGCCTGCGAGATCTATAGGGAGCGTATTATGCAAATGACACAGAAAAATGTCAAAAAATACTGTAAGCGTCAAAAGCAAACGATTGTAGTGAGCAGATGTGTTGATCCTTTTCAGCTCATCACCCTGGCCTCAGTGTGTATGGCAATGTACAGGTTTAAATTTCTTCCAAAAAAGACCATCGGCATTTTGCCTGGTGATAATTATCACAAGGCAAAAAAGCGCTACTCGTCACCAGCTATACAATGGCTCATGTATGTAGCACAATCCGAGAACATCGACATCCGTCACGCATTGAGAGGCGGTGAAAAACAAGTCGGGAAATATTTTCTAGATGGTTATGCCTATGTTAGCGGCCAACACATAGCATTTGAATTTCAAGGGTGTTTTTACCACGGGTGTCCCGTGTGCTATAATGAAAATGACACGAATAAGGTCACAAACACGTCCTACGGTCAATTATATTACACCTTTTTAGCTAAAAAGCGCTACTTACAGGCCTGCGGCTACACAATAAGAGTGATGTGGGAGCATGAGTGGAATGAAATGGTTGAAAATGATTCTAACCTTCAATCATTTCTCCACCAGATGGAATTTCCCCTTTATTTAGACCCCCGTGATGCGCTTTATGGCGGGCGAACTAACGCCATTAAGCTCTATCACCAGCTGGTAGAAGGGGAGACTTTACATTACTACGATTTCACCAGTCTGTACCCCTTTGTAAACAAAACTAAAACATACCCTGTAGGTCATCCAGACATCATCTATGTCAATTTTGGATTCATTAAAAAATACTTTGGCATTGCTAAAGTCAAGGTCTACCCGCCGAGAGATTTATTTTTTCCAGTTCTACCGGTAAAACTCAACAAAAAATTAATGTTTCCCCTATGCTACACATGCGCTGTAAATTCCCAGGCAGATATTTGTGCTCATAGTGATGAAGAACATGCACTGTCAGGCACCTGGTGCACTATAGAGCTCGAGATGGCGATAGAAAAAGGCTATCGGATCACGCACATCTATGAAATATGGCATTTTCCTAAAACCACTGATGACCTGTTTGCACCCTACATTAAATTACATCTGAGGGAGAAGCAGGAAGCCTCTGGTTACCCTAGCTGGTGCACTGATGAGGACAAGAAAAGGCAGTACATTGACTCCTTTCTTGAAAAAGAAGGTGTCCAATTACGCCCTGAAAATATAGCTGTCAATCCTGCTAAGAGACAGATCTCCAAGCTTTTCTTAAATTCTTTATGGGGAAAGTTTGCTCAGAGATCTAATCTATCATGTACCAGCACTGTTAGGGACCCAGATGAGCTTTTTAAGTATTTGTTCCTGCCTTACTATGACATCTCGATGTTACATTTCCTTGATGATGACACCGCAACCATTAACTGGAAATACGCAAAAGGTCACCACACCGTCAACAAAAACACAAACATTTTTATAGCGTGTTTTACAACAGCGTATGCGCGGCTAGAGCTCTATTCGCTGCTGGACCGTCTGCAGGAGAGGTGCCTTTATCACGACACAGATTCTGTTATTTTGTACAGAGAGATGGTGAGTGGCAGCCACCTTTAGGCGATTACCTGGGGGAGCTGACCAGTGAAATACCCAATGGTACACACATCACAGAATTTGTATCCGCGGGCCCCAAAACTTACGGATACAAACTCAACACCGGTAAAACTGTCTTAAAAGTTAAGGGGATAACACTAAATGTCGGTAACTCTCAATCTATTAATTTCAACAGCCTAAAAGATCTAGTTCTGGACTACCCGCGCAATTCTGACACAGATACACAGAAACGTATTGTCGTACAGCAGCCGTCCATTGTGAGAAATAAAAAGTACTGGGAGATTGAAACGGGGCCGTTACGCAAAACACAAAAGTGCGTTTATACAAAGCGGCGCCTAATTGACGCTTTCACAACCCTGCCTTTTGGGTATTAGCCGAGTATTGTGGTGATGGATACACGCCTGCAACACCCATTCTCATTCTCATTCGCATTCTAGCAGGGCCGTCTAATTCTGGAAAGAGCTATTTTGTAAAACAACTGCGGTACGATATTGAAACTAATTTTTCTCAGAAACCTGATAATATTGTTTGGTTTTATTCGTGTTGGCAAAAACTATATGATGAAATCTCTCTCTCTTTTCCCCACGCCAGATTTGTGGAGGGTCTGCCGAATACATTCGTAGATGACGAATTATTCCCGCCGGAGAAGGTGAATTTGGCTATTGTTGATGATCTCATGGAGAGTGCTAGTGAAAATTGTGAGATAGAAAAAGCCTTTACCAAGTATGTGCACCACAGAAATCTCAGCATTTTCTACCTGGTACAAAACATTTTGTCAGGGTAAGAAAAGCCGTACGATAAATTTAAACACAAAGTACATGGTGCTTTTTAATAACCCCCGAGATAAATTGCAAATTTTAACTCTAGCTCGTCAGATGTACCCCAGAAAAACACGTTTTTTCCTAGAAGCTTTTGAGGATGCCACGAGGGAGCCTTATGGGTATTTGCTTGTAGATTTGAGAGCTAATACCCCTGAGGATCTTCGCTTAAGGACCGGATTGTTTCCACCAGCGTTGCCTGCTGTCTATGTTCAAAAGAAAAACACTTCTAAAAAGTGAATTTTACCCAGGTATCAGACATTCTACGCTGTGTGCATTGTGCTGTAAAGATGTCTGAGAGACTCCGGCGTAACTGGGCTCTCTTAAAAACTCTGGTGAAAGCAACCCCCGCTGTCCGAAAGTCTATTTTGCGCAATGCAAGCAATGATTTAATTACAGCCATAGGCGAGATTGCTTTAAACATCTTAAAAGGCAGGATTCCGCTCAAAGAGCGTCAAAAAGGCATATTAAAGAAGTGGCGTAAAGCTATAAGAACCCTGAGCGACAGATCTCAGCCCATAAAGAAAAAGAAGCGGCTACTAAAGCAGGCCGGCAGGTTTATCGGCCCTCTTTTAGCTTTTGCAATCCCTATAATAACAAGTCTGCTCGCAGGAAGATAATGGAGCATACAGAGAAAATGTATCTAGTCCCCAAACAGGAGCTAGACAAACTAAGACCCGGTGCTACAGTTAACATACGCGACAGCGTTATTCGACGCCTTGATGGTGAAATTAGCGACATTTTACAACGTCGCGACATTCCCGATGATGTGAAAATTAAAATGTATAGCTCCGTGCTACAGCGCTACTTGGTACATACAAGGCACAGCTCAAAAGAAGTAACGGCTTTAAATCTCGTTAGCACTCCTGATCCTGGTCAGCAACAATTGGCAAATACCGACTCTGATAAAAATCAAGCGATCGCTGAAATTGTCAGCCATATAAACCAAAGATATAAAAAGAATGCTGAATTTTTACTAAACAGGTTACTGCAGAATAGAAATGTTACAGCCTGGAATAATAAAGCTGAATTTATTTTCAAAGGATCTGTAATACCAGGGTCTAACATACTGGATTTGGTACGTAGTACAACG
This sequence comes from Ranitomeya variabilis, assembly GCF_051348905.1. Lineage (NCBI taxonomy): Eukaryota > Metazoa > Chordata > Amphibia > Anura > Dendrobatidae > Ranitomeya > Ranitomeya variabilis. The sequence continues at coordinate 556,521,622 of NC_135232.1, read as the reverse complement.
CAGAGTCATGCTCTGACCGGCAGAAATTTACCGCCGGGTTGGGATTCATTTATGCAGGCTATGGCCGAACTAAATATACCGTCTACAGTTGTTGGTAACCCCATTACTAGGAAGCTTTTAGATGAATTAAAAATTTCCAGCAGTGAGACACACGCTGTATCTACGCCGCAGAAGCTAGCTCCGACGCCATGTACAATTCAATCTTTACATTCCCCGTCATTAGGTACCACACGTGGAACTCTGCTACCTAAAAAAAGGTCTCTACCGATGCTACAAACCATGTGGCTCACTATGTAAAGAATGTACTGGATAAATGCTGTACATGGCTTGTAACTAGTGTTGAGCGATACCTTCCGATATCGGAAAGTATCGGTATCGGAAAGTATCGGCCGATACCGTCAAAGTATCGGATCTAATCCGATACCGATACCCGATCCCAATGCAAGTCAATGGGACGAAAATATCGGAATTAAAATAAACCCTTTATACACTTGTAGGTTCATTCTACATGAAGGAAAACAACTAAGAATAATGTAGGATGTATTGGGGGACGTGGCGGAGATATTAAAGGCACAGAGGTTTAGCCCAATGTAATAGAATAGCAGGATTTTGCGTTTTTTTTTATGACGTTCGGCGTTAGAAAGAATTTGACTATGTTAATTTTTTTTTTAATGTCAGATATTGATGTTTCACTGCTTCCACGCCCTTCACCTTTTTTTTTACTTCTCCCACGCTTTCTTCTTAATTATCCTCATCATCAGCTTCTTTGACATCAACTTCTTCACCTTATTCATCTTCTTCTTCATCTTCTACCTATTATTTTTTGGGTTACATTGTTCATATTGTTTTTAGTTTACTATTATCTTCATCATATTCTACTTCTTCATCATATTCTTATTTGTGACAGGCATTCCCGTAGTTGTTATCTATAAAAGTTTGAAGATTACACCTTCCGTTCTGCCTGTCACAAAACAGTTACATTTGTCCGCGTTCAGTTTGGCCTGCAGCATCAGGCTTTATCCAGGGGCACCACGAGGAGGAACGGACTCACCCCCATACACTGCTTAGTCTTCTTCTGCTTATAATTTACATAATATTTTTTGCTCTGATATTTTGTGTTATGCTTAATGTCCTTCTGCTCTTTGTTCTGCAGCCTCTTGTTCTTCTGCTTCTCGGTCTTCCAGGTCGTCGTCGTCTCCAGGGTCGTCGTCTCCGGGGTCGTCGTCATCGGGGTGGTCTCCGGGGTCGTCGTCATCGGGGTGGTCTTCAGGGTCATCGTCTCCAGGGTCGTCGTCATCACGGTGGTTGTCGTCTCTGGTGTCGTCGTCATCTTAGGGGTGGTCTTCCGGGTCATCGTGTTTAGTCTCTTGAACTTGGAAATGTAGCAGAAGGTACAAGAAGGCTGAGAAAATGCCGAGAACCAGCTGATGGAACTGGAACTCGGATGGCTACCCGAAGGTCCAAGAGCCAATGGAACGACCGAGGACCAGCTGACGTTACTGGAACCCGGTTACTAAGCAGGAGGTACCTGTGCTGAAAGCACTACCAAGGACCACCTGACGTTGGTGGAACTCAGATACCCAGAGGGAGGCACCTAAGCCAAAGGCTCTGCCCGGAACCAGCTGACGGTACTGGAACCAGGATGGGGAGCAGAAGGTACAAGAGCAAAAGACACTGCCGAGAACCAGCTGACGGTGCTGGAACCCGGATGGGTAGCCGAAGGTCCAAGAGCCAATGGAACTACCGAGGACCAGCTGACGTTACTGGAACCCGGTTACTAAGCAGGAGGTACCCGTGCCTGAAAGCACTACCAAGGACCACCTGACGTTGGTGGAACTCGGATACCAAAGGGAGGCACCTAAGCCAAAGGCTCTGCCCGGAACCAGCTGACGGTACTGGAACCAGGATGGGGAGCAGAAGGTCCAAGAGCAAGTGTCTGCGTGGCTTTTGCAGGACACGTTGCCGGCTGCACAGCAGGGGAACAGCTGGCGGTGCTGGACCCCACTGACACATTGGCGAGGTGTTTGGCTCTGTGCAGCCAGCACTTCCGGACAGCAACTAGCGGTGTTGGAGCCCGGGCTCTGCAGGGGGAGCAGAGTGTAGGCCGAAGCCTACTTGAACCAATTTCAAAGGTAACCTTTAACCCCCCCTCAGGGGTTAGAAAGTAGAAGAGCCACAGCTTATGCAGCAGTAGTGCTGCACAAGTCAAAGGTTGCTCTTTTAATTTCGCTCCTTGCACACGCTGAATGAAACACGTATAACATTTAGCCCTTTATACAGTCAAACTGTGTTGGAGGCGCGAGTTCCCTTTGTAATGAGACGCAGCACAGATGTCAAGAATCCCACCTTGGTGCTGGGTGCAGCCTCCTGAGCGTTGTTATTTGCTGTACAGGAGTCTGCGCTGTCGTGTTATCCCCTGGCCTAGCGCTGTTAGCGCTGCCCATCTTCTGACATCATTTAATGTCGGCCGGTGCGGTTCGCGATGACCATGAATCCCAGCCCCGCAGTGTCTTAACATTGTAAAAACACTGCGGGGCTGGGATTCAGGGCCTGGCGCAGCACATATGTTGGCCTCTCACACTCGGGTCCTTACACCCGCTTCAGACTGTGCGGCGTCATCTGATCCCTTATCGCATGCCACGGCCATGAAGCCGCACAGTCCGAAGAAGGCGGAAGGAGAGGAGGGACAGGCGAACTGATGCACTGATCCTGCCCATCAATCACACCCTCGCAGTCCCAATAAATAAGACACCGAGGGGCGTTGTGTGGGTCAGGGCGGCCGCAGAGGCGCAGCCAGCCAAACAATGATGCCAGAAGACGGGCAGCGCTACCAAGGGGGTTGCAGCGTGTCATTACAAAGGAAAGTCACACCACCGGGACGGTTAAATGGTCACACAGAGGACACATTGCAGACGTGTTTTCAGTTCCACATGTGCGAGGAGAATACGTTTCTGAGCCACCTTGCACACATGCAGCATTACCGCTGTACAAGGTGGCTGGATAACGTAAAAACGCCTGGGGGAGGGGGGACAGGTTCCCTTCAATTTCAGTTCTTGTGTCTGCGTGGCTTTTGCAGGACACGTTGCCGGCTGCACAGCAGGGGAACAGCTGGCGGTGCTGGACCCCACTGACACATTGGCTGGTGTTTTTCTCTGTGCAGCTAGCACATCTGGGCCCCAACTGGCGGTTTGTTAGAGCCCAGGGTCAGCAGGAGGAGGAGGAGCAGGGGGAGGGGAGTGTAGGCCGAAGCCTGCACTGGCGGCAGCTTTGGGTCTGTTGTGTCTGCGTGGCTTTTGCAGGACACGTTGCCGGCTGCACAGCAGGGGAACAGCTGGCGGTGCTGGACCCCACTGACACATTGGCGAGGTGTTTGGCTCTGTGCAGCCAGCACTTCCGGACAGCAACTAGCGGTGTTGGAGCCCGGGCTCTGCAGGGGGAGCAGAGTGTAGGCCGAAGCCTACTTGAACCAATTTCAAAGGTAACCTTTAACCCCCCCTCAGGGGTTAGAAAGTAGAAGAGCCACAGCTTATGCAGCAGTAGTGCTGCACAAGTCAAAGGTTGCTCTTTTAATTTCGCTCCTTGCACACGCTGAATGAAACACGTATAACATTTAGCCCTTTATACAGTCAAACTGTGTTGGAGGCGCGAGTTCCCTTTGTAATGAGACGCAGCACAGATGTCAAGAATCCCACCTTGGTGCTGGGTGCAGCCTCCTGAGCGTTGTTATTTGCTGTACAGGAGTCTGCGCTGTCGTGTTATCCCCTGGCCTAGCGCTGTTAGCGCTGCCCATCTTCTGACATCATTTAATGTCGGCCGGTGCGGTTCGCGATGACCATGAATCCCAGCCCCGCAGTGTCTTAACATTGTAAAAACACTGCGGGGCTGGGATTCAGGGCCTGGCGCAGCACATATGTTGGCCTCTCACACTCGGGTCCTTACACCCGCTTCAGACTGTGCGGCGTCATCTGATCCCTTATCGCATGCCACGGCCATGAAGCCGCACAGTCCGAAGAAGGCGGAAGGAGAGGAGGGACAGGCGAACTGATGCACTGATCCTGCCCATCAATCACACCCTCGCAGTCCCAATAAATAAGACACCGAGGGGCGTTGTGTGGGTCAGGGCGGCCGCAGAGGCGCAGCCAGCCAAACAATGATGCCAGAAGACGGGCAGCGCTACCAAGGGGGTTGCAGCGTGTCATTACAAAGGAAAGTCACACCACCGGGACGGTTAAATGGTCACACAGAGGACACATTGCAGACGTGTTTTCAGTTCCACATGTGCGAGGAGAATACGTTTCTGAGCCACCTTGCACACATGCAGCATTACCGCTGTACAAGGTGGCTGGATAACGTAAAAACGCCTGGGGGAGGGGGGACAGGTTCCCTTCAATTTCAGTTCTTGTGTCTGCGTGGCTTTTGCAGGACACGTTGCCGGCTGCACAGCAGGGGAACAGCTGGCGGTGCTGGACCCCACTGACACATTGGCTGGTGTTTTTCTCTGTGCAGCTAGCACATCTGGGCCCCAACTGGCGGTTTGTTAGAGCCCAGGGTCAGCAGGAGGAGGAGGAGCAGGAGCAGGGGGAGGGGAGTGTAGGCCGAAGCCTGCACTGGCGGCAGCTTTGGGTCTGTTGTGTCTGCGTGGCTTTTGCAGGACACGTTGCCGGCTGCACAGCAGGGGAACAGCTGGCGGTGCTGGACCCCACTGACACATTGGCGAGGTGTTTGGCTCTGTGCAGCCAGCACTTCCGGACAGCAACTAGCGGTGTTGGAGCCCGGGCTCTGCAGGGGGAGCAGAGTGTAGGCCGAAGCCTACTTGAACCAATTTCAAAGGTAACCTTTAACCCCCCCTCAGGGGTTAGAAAGTAGAAGAGCCACAGCTTATGCAGCAGTAGTGCTGCACAAGTCAAAGGTTGCTCTTTTAATTTCGCTCCTTGCACACGCTGAATGAAACACGTATAACATTTAGCCCTTTATACAGTCAAACTGTGTTGGAGGCGCGAGTTCCCTTTGTAATGAGACGCAGCACAGATGTCAAGAATCCCACCTTGGTGCTGGGTGCAGCCTCCTGAGCGTTGTTATTTGCTGTACAGGAGTCTGCGCTGTCGTGTTATCCCCTGGCCTAGCGCTGTTAGCGCTGCCCATCTTCTGACATCATTTAATGTCGGCCGGTGCGGTTCGCGATGACCATGAATCCCAGCCCCGCAGTGTCTTAACATTGTAAAAACACTGCGGGGCTGGGATTCAGGGCCTGGCGCAGCACATATGTTGGCCTCTCACACTCGGGTCCTTACACCCGCTTCAGACTGTGCGGCGTCATCTGATCCCTTATCGCATGCCACGGCCATGAAGCCGCACAGTCCGAAGAAGGCGGAAGGAGAGGAGGGACAGGCGAACTGATGCACTGATCCTGCCCATCAATCACACCCTCGCAGTCCCAATAAATAAGACACCGAGGGGCGTTGTGTGGGTCAGGGCGGCCGCAGAGGCGCAGCCAGCCAAACAATGATGCCAGAAGACGGGCAGCGCTACCAAGGGGGTTGCAGCGTGTCATTACAAAGGAAAGTCACACCACCGGGACGGTTAAATGGTCACACAGAGGACACATTGCAGACGTGTTTTCAGTTCCACATGTGCGAGGAGAATACGTTTCTGAGCCACCTTGCACACATGCAGCATTACCGCTGTACAAGGTGGCTGGATAACGTAAAAACGCCTGGGGGAGGGGGGACAGGTTCCCTTCAATTTCAGTTCTTGTGTCTGCGTGGCTTTTGCAGGACACGTTGCCGGCTGCACAGCAGGGGAACAGCTGGCGGTGCTGGACCCCACTGACACATTGGCTGGTGTTTTTCTCTGTGCAGCTAGCACATCTGGGCCCCAACTGGCGGTTTGTTAGAGCCCAGGGTCAGCAGGAGGAGGAGGAGCAGGAGCAGGGGGAGGGGAGTGTAGGCCGAAGCCTGCACTGGCGGCAGCTTTGGGTCTGTTGTGTCTGCGTGGCTTTTGCAGGACACGTTGCCGGCTGCACAGCAGGGGAACAGCTGGCGGTGCTGGACCCCACTGACACATTGGCGAGGTGTTTGGCTCTGTGCAGCCAGCACTTCCGGACAGCAACTAGCGGTGTTGGAGCCCGGGCTCTGCAGGGGGAGCAGAGTGTAGGCCGAAGCCTACTTGAACCAATTTCAAAGGTAACCTTTAACCCCCCCTCAGGGGTTAGAAAGTAGAAGAGCCACAGCTTATGCAGCAGTAGTGCTGCACAAGTCAAAGGTTGCTCTTTTAATTTCGCTCCTTGCACACGCTGAATGAAACACGTATAACATTTAGCCCTTTATACAGTCAAACTGTGTTGGAGGCGCGAGTTCCCTTTGTAATGAGACGCAGCACAGATGTCAAGAATCCCACCTTGGTGCTGGGTGCAGCCTCCTGAGCGTTGTTATTTTCTGTACAGGAGTCTGCGCTGTCGTGTTATCCCCTGGCCTAGCGCTGTTAGCGCTGCCCATCTTCTGACATCATTTAATGTCGGCCGGTGCGGTTCGCGATGACCATGAATCCCAGCCCCGCAGTGTCTTAACATTGTAAAAACACTGCGGGGCTGGGATTCAGGGCCTGGCGCAGCACATATGTTGGCCTCTCACACTCGGGTCCTTACACCCGCTTCAGACTGTGCGGCGTCATCTGATCCCTTATCGCATGCCACGGCCATGAAGCCGCACAGTCCGAAGAAGGCGGAAGGAGAGGAGGGACAGGCGAACTGATGCACTGATCCTGCCCATCAATCACACCCTCGCAGTCCCAATAAATAAGACACCGAGGGGCGTTGTGTGGGTCAGGGCGGCCGCAGAGGCGCAGCCAGCCAAACAATGATGCCAGAAGACGGGCAGCGCTACCAAGGGGGTTGCAGCGTGTCATTACAAAGGAAAGTCACACCACCGGGACGGTTAAATGGTCACACAGAGGACACATTGCAGACGTGTTTTCAGTTCCACATGTGCGAGGAGAATACGTTTCTGAGCCACCTTGCACACATGCAGCATTACCGCTGTACAAGGTGGCTGGATAACGTAAAAACGCCTGGGGGAGGGGGGACAGGTTCCCTTCAATTTCAGTTCTTGTGTCTGCGTGGCTTTTGCAGGACACGTTGCCGGCTGCACAGCAGGGGAACAGCTGGCGGTGCTGGACCCCACTGACACATTGGCTGGTGTTTTTCTCTGTGCAGCTAGCACATCTGGGCCCCAACTGGCGGTTTGTTAGAGCCCAGGGTCAGCAGGAGGAGGAGGAGCAGGAGCAGGGGGAGGGGAGTGTAGGCCGAAGCCTGCACTGGCGGCAGCTTTGGGTCTGTTGTGTCTGCGTGGCTTTTGCAGGACACGTTGCCGGCTGCACAGCAGGGGAACAGCTGGCGGTGCTGGACCCCACTGACACATTGGCGAGGTGTTTGGCTCTGTGCAGCCAGCACTTCCGGACAGCAACTAGCGGTGTTGGAGCCCGGGCTCTGCAGGGGGAGCAGAGTGTAGGCCGAAGCCTACTTGAACCAATTTCAAAGGTAACCTTTAACCCCCCCTCAGGGGTTAGAAAGTAGAAGAGCCACAGCTTATGCAGCAGTAGTGCTGCACAAGTCAAAGGTTGCTCTTTTAATTTCGCTCCTTGCACACGCTGAATGAAACACGTATAACATTTAGCCCTTTATACAGTCAAACTGTGTTGGAGGCGCGAGTTCCCTTTGTAATGAGACGCAGCACAGATGTCAAGAATCCCACCTTGGTGCTGGGTGCAGCCTCCTGAGCGTTGTTATTTGCTGTACAGGAGTCTGCGCTGTCGTGTTATCCCCTGGCCTAGCGCTGTTAGCGCTGCCCATCTTCTGACATCATTTAATGTCGGCCGGTGCGGTTCGCGATGACCATGAATCCCAGCCCCGCAGTGTCTTAACATTGTAAAAACACTGCGGGGCTGGGATTCAGGGCCTGGCGCAGCACATATGTTGGCCTCTCACACTCGGGTCCTTACACCCGCTTCAGACTGTGCGGCGTCATCTGATCCCTTATCACATGCCACGGCCATGAAGCCGCACAGTCCGAAGAAGGCGGAAGGAGAGGAGGGACAGGCGAACTGATGCACTGATCCTGCCCATCAATCACACCCTCGCAGTCCCAATAAATAAGACACCGAGGGGCGTTGTGTGGGTCAGGGCGGCCGCAGAGGCGCAGCCAGCCAAACAATGATGCCAGAAGACGGGCAGCGCTACCAAGGGGGTTGCAGCGTGTCATTACAAAGGAAAGTCACACCACCGGGACGGTTAAATGGTCACACAGAGGACACATTGCAGACGTGTTTTCAGTTCCACATGTGCGAGGAGAATACGTTTCTGAGCCACCTTGCACACATGCAGCATTACCGCTGTACAAGGTGGCTGGATAACGTAAAAACGCCTGGGGGAGGGGGGACAGGTTCCCTTCAATTTCAGTTCTTGTGTCTGCGTGGCTTTTGCAGGACACGATGCCGGCTGCACAGCAGGGGAACAGCTGGCGGTGCTGAACCCCACTGACACATTGGCTGGTGTTTTTCTCTGTGCAGCTAGCAGTACCGGGCCCCAACTGGCGGTGTTGGAGCCCGGGGTCAGCAGGAGGAGGAGATGGAGCAGAGTGTAGGCCGAAGCCTGCACTGGCGGCAGCTTTTGGGTCTGTTGTGCCTGCGTGGCAGTTGCAGGACACGATGCCGGCTGCACAGCAGGGGAACAGCTGGCGGTGCTGAACCCCACTGACACATTGGCTGGTGTTTTTCTCTGTGCAGCTAGCAGTACCGGGCCCCAACTGGCGGTGTTAGAGCCCAGGGTCAGCAGGAGGAGCAGGGGGAGCGGAGTGTAGGCCGAAGCCTGCACTCGAGCAAGTTGAAAGGAAACCTTTAACCCCCCCCCCCCAGGCGTTTGTAGCTGAAAGAGCCATTGTGTACAGCACTAATGCTGGAAAAGGTAAACTTAGCTCTTTTAATTATGGTCCTTGCACATGCGGAACCTAACAGTTATGAAATGTATCCCCTCACAGCGTAAAACCGTCCGGTAGGTGGAACTTTCCTTTGTCGTGTGACGCAGCACAGCCATCATTTTTACCCCCTTGGCGCCGTGCGCCGCCTCCTCAGCGTTGTTTGAATCTGTCCCGGAGCCTGCGCTGTTAGGTTAGCCCTTGGCCATGCACACATGTTGCGGTGCCCGTCTTCTGACATCATTTGGTGTCAGGCTGGCTGCGCCTGTGCGGGTGCGCTGGCCGAGATCCCACCTCGCAGTGTCGTCTAATGTAATCCCACCGCGGGCCTGTGATCCGTGCCCGTGCGCAGTGCATATCCTCGCCTCTCACTCCCCTCCCTACGGCTTTTTCAGACTGTGCGGTGTCACGGCCGTGGCATGCTATTAGGGACCAGCTGACATCGCACAGTCTGAAGAAGCCGTAGGGAGGGGAGTGAGAGGCGAGGATATGCACTGCACACGGGCACGGATCACAGGCACGCGGTGGGATTACATTAGACGACACTGCGAGGCGGGATCTCGGCCAGCGCACCCGCACAGGCGCAGCCAGCCTGACACCAAATGATGTCAGAAGACGGGCACCGCAACATGTGTGCATGGCCAAGGGCTAACCTAACAGCGCAGGCTCCGGGACAGATTCAAACAACGCTGAGGAGGCGGCGCACGGCGCAAAGGGGGTAAAAATGATGGCTGTGCTGCGTCACACGACAAAGGAAAGTTCCACCTACCGGACGGTTTTACGCTGTGAGGGGACACATTTCATAACTGTTAGGTTCCGCATGTGCAAGGAGCACCACGAAAAGAGGCACTTTTTCCCTTTGCATCATTACTGCTGCACAAGGTGGCTCCTTCAGTAACAAACGCCTGGGGGGGGGGGGGGACAGGTTCCCTTAAAGTAAACTTGTTGTGACTGCGTGGCGGTCGCAGTACACGTTGCCGTATACACAGCAGGGGAACAGCTGGCGGTGCTGAACCCCACTAACACATTGGCGAGGTGTTTGGCTCTGTGCGTACAGCACTTCTGGACGGCAACTGGCGGTGTTGGAGCCCAGGGACAGGTGGAGGAGGTTGGAGGAGGTTGGAGGAGGTAGGAGGGATTGCCACACACACAGCAGGGGAACAGCTGACGTTACTGAACCCCAATAACAGAGGAGGGACTGTTGACTGTGCGTACAGCACTTCTGGACGGCAACTGGCGGTGTTGGAGCCCAGGGACAGGTGGAGGAGGAGGAGGAGGTTGGAGGAGGTAGGAGGGATTGCCACACACACAGCAGGGGAACAGCTGACGTTACTGAACCCCAATAACAGAGGAGGGACTGTTGACTGTGCGTACAGCACTTCTGGACGGCAACTGGCGGTGTTGGAGCCCAGGGACAGGTGGAGGAGGAGGAGGAGGTTGGAGGAGGTTGGAGGAGGTAGGAGGGATTGCCACACACACAGCAGGGGAACAGCTGACGTTACTGAACCCCAATAACAGAGGAGGGACTGTTGACTGTGCGTACAGCACTTCTGGACGGCAACTGGCGGTGTTGGAGCCCAGGGACAGGTGGAGGAGGAGGAGGAGGTTGGAGGAGGTAGGAGGGATTGCCACACACACAGCAGGGGAACAGCTGACGTTACTGAACCCCAATAACAGAGGAGGGACTGTTGACTGTGCGTACAGCACTTCTGGACGGCAACTGGCGGTGTTGGAGCCCAGGGACAGGTGGAGGAGGTTGGAGGAGGTTGGAGGAGGTAGGAGGGATTGCCACACACACAGCAGGGGAACAGCTGACGTTACTGAACCCCAATAACAGAGGAGGGACTGTTGACTGTGCGTACAGCACTTCTGGACGGCAACTGGCGGTGTTGGAGCCCAGGGACAGGTGGAGGAGGAGGAGGAGGTTGGAGGAGGTTGGAGGAGGTAGGAGGGATTGCCACACACACAGCAGGGGAACAGCTGACGTTACTGAACCCCAATAACAGAGGAGGGACTGTTGACTGTGCGTACAGCACTTCTGGACGGCAACTGGCGGTGTTGGAGCCCAGGGACAGGTGGAGGAGGAGGAGGAGGTTGGAGGAGGTTGGAGGAGGTAGGAGGGATTGCCACACACACAGCAGGGGAACAGCTGACGTTACTGAACCCCAATAACAGAGGAGGGACTGTTGACTGTGCGTACAGCACTTCTGGACGGCAACTGGCGGTGTTGGAGCCCAGGGACAGGTGGAGGAGGAGGAGGAGGTTGGAGGAGGTTGGAGGAGGTAGGAGGGATTGCCACACACACAGCAGGGGAACAGCTGACGTTACTGAACCCCAATAACAGAGGAGGGACTGTTGACTGTGCGTACAGCACTTCTGGACGGCAACTGGCGGTGTTGGAGCCCAGGGACAGGTGGAGGAGGAGGAGGAGGTTGGAGGAGGTAGGAGGGATTGCCACACACACAGCAGGGGAACAGCTGACGTTACTGAACCCCAATAACAGAGGAGGGACTGTTGACTGTGCGTACAGCACTTCTGGACGGCAACTGGCGGTGTTGGAGCCCAGGGACAGGTGGAGGAGGTTGGAGGAGGTTGGAGGAGGTAGGAGGGATTGCCACACACACAGCAGGGGAACAGCTGACGTTACTGAACCCCAATAACAGAGGAGGGACTGTTGACTGTGCGTACAGCACTTCTGGACGGCAACTGGCGGTGTTGGAGCCCAGGGACAGGTGGAGGAGGAGGAGGAGGTTGGAGGAGGTTGGAGGAGGTAGGAGGGATTGCCACACACACAGCAGGGGAACAGCTGACGTTACTGAACCCCAATAACAGAGGAGGGACTGTTGACTGTGCGTACAGCACTTCTGGACGGCAACTGGCGGTGTTGGAGCCCAGGGACAGGTGGAGGAGGAGGAGGAGGTTGGAGGAGGTTGGAGGAGGTAGGAGGGATTGCCACACACACAGCAGGGGAACAGCTGACGTTACTGAACCCCAATAACAGAGGAGGGACTGTTGACTGTGCGTACAGCACTTCTGGATGGCAACTGGCGGTGTTGGAGCCCAGGGACAGGTGGAGGAGGAGGAGGAGGTTGGAGGAGGTAGGAGGGATTGCCACACACACAGCAGGGGAACAGCTGACGTTACTGAACCCCAATAACAGAGGAGGGACTGTTGACTGTGCGTACAGCACTTCTGGACGGCAACTGGCGGTGTTGGAGCCCAGGGACAGGTGGAGGAGGTTGGAGGAGGTTGGAGGAGGTAGGAGGGATTGCCACACACACAGCAGGGGAACAGCTGACGTTACTGAACCCCAATAACAGAGGAGGGACTGTTGACTGTGCGTACAGCACTTCTGGACGGCAACTGGCGGTGTTGGAGCCCAGGGACAGGTGGAGGAGGAGGAGGAGGTTGGAGAAGGTTGGAGGAGGTAGGAGGGATTGCCACACACACAGCAGGGGAACAGCTGACGTTACTGAACCCCAATAACAGAGGAGGGACTGTTGACTGTGCGTACAGCACTTCTGGAAGGCAACTGGCGGTGTTGGAGCCCAGGGACAGGTGGAGGAGGAGGAGGAGGTTGGAGGAGGTAGGAGGGATTGCCACACACACAGCAGGGGAACAGCTGACGTTACTGAACCCCAATAACAGAGGAGGGACTGTTGACTGTGCGTACAGCACTTCTGGACGGCAACTGGCGGTGTTGGAGCCCAGGGACAGGTGGAGGAGGAGGTTGGAGGAGGTTGGAGGAGGTAGGAGGGATTGCCACACACACAGCAGGGGAACAGCTGACGTTACTGAACCCCAATAACAGAGGAGGGACTGTTGACTGTGCGTACAGCACTTCTGGACGGCAACTGGCGGTGTTGGAGCCCAGGGACAGGTGGAGGAGGTTGGAGGAGGTTGGAGGAGGTAGGAGGGATTGCCACACACACAGCAGGGGAACAGCTGACGTTACTGAACCCCAATAACAGAGGAGGGACTGTTGACTGTGCGTACAGCACTTCTGGACGGCAACTGGCGGTGTTGGAGCCCAGGGACAGGTGGAGGAGGAGGAGGAGGTTGGAGGAGGTAGGAGGGATTGCCACACACACAGCAGGGGAACAGCTGACGTTACTGAACCCCAATAACAGAGGAGGGACTGTTGACTGTGCGTACAGCACTTCTGGACGGCAACTGGCGGTGTTGGAGCCCAGGGACAGGTGGAGGAGGTTGGAGGAGGTTGGAGGAGGTAGGAGGGATTGCCACACACACAGCAGGGGAACAGCTGACGTTACTGAACCCCAATAACAGAGGAGGGACTGTTGACTGTGCGTACAGCACTTCTGGACGGCAACTGGCGGTGTTGGAGCCCAGGGACAGGTGGAGGAGGAGGAGGAGGTTGGAGGAGGTAGGAGGGATTGCCACACACACAGCAGGGGAACAGCTGACGTTACTGAACCCCAATAACAGAGGAGGGACTGTTGACTGTGCGTACAGCACTTCTGGACGGCAACTGGCGGTGTTGGAGCCCAGGGACAGGTGGAGGAGGAGGAGGAGGTTGGAGGAGGTTGGAGGAGGTAGGAGGGATTGCCACACACACAGCAGGGGAACAGCTGACGTTACTGAACCCCAATAACAGAGGAGGGACTGTTGACTGTGCGTACAGCACTTCTGGACGGCAACTGGCGGTGTTGGAGCCCAGGGACAGGTGGAGGAGGAGGAGGAGGTTGGAGGAGGTAGGAGGGATTGCCACACACACAGCAGGGGAACAGCTGACGTTACTGAACCCCAATAACAGAGGAGGGACTGTTGACTGTGCGTACAGCACTTCTGGACGGCAACTGGCGGTGTTGGAGCCCAGGGACAGGTGGAGGAGGTTGGAGGAGGTTGGAGGAGGTAGGAGGGATTGCCACACACACAGCAGGGGAACAGCTGACGTTACTGAACCCCAATAACAGAGGAGGGACTGTTGACTGTGCGTACAGCACTTCTGGACGGCAACTGGCGGTGTTGGAGCCCAGGGACAGGTGGAGGAGGAGGAGGAGGTTGGAGGAGGTTGGAGGAGGTAGGAGGGATTGCCACACACACAGCAGGGGAACAGCTGACGTTACTGAACCCCAATAACAGAGGAGGGACTGTTGACTGTGCGTACAGCACTTCTGGACGGCAACTGGCGGTGTTGGAGCCCAGGGACAGGTGGAGGAGGAGGAGGAGGTTGGAGGAGGTAGGAGGGATTGCCACACACACAGCAGGGGAACAGCTGACGTTACTGAACCCCAATAACAGAGGAGGGACTGTTGACTGTGCGTACAGCACTTCTGGACGGCAACTGGCGGTGTTGGAGCCCAGGGACAGGTGGAGGAGGAGGAGGAGGTTGGAGGAGGTTAGAGGAGGTAGGAGGGATTGCCACACACACAGCAGGGGAACAGCTGACGTTACTGAACCCCAATAACAGAGGAGGGACTGTTGACTGTGCGTACAGCACTTCTGGACGGCAACTGGCGGTGTTGGAGCCCAGGGACAGGTGGAGGAGGTTGGAGGAGGTTGGAGGAGGTAGGAGGGATTGCCACACACACAGCAGGGGAACAGCTGACGTTACTGAACCCCAATAACAGAGGAGGGACTGTTGACTGTGCGTACAGCACTTCTGGACGGCAACTGGCGGTGTTGGAGCCCAGGGACAGGTGGAGGAGGAGGAGGAGGTTGGAGGAGGTAGGAGGGATTGCCACACACACAGCAGGGGAACAGCTGACGTTACTGAACCCCAATAACAGAGGAGGGACTGTTGACTGTGCGTACAGCACTTCTGGACGGCAACTGGCGGTGTTGGAGCCCAGGGACAGGTGGAGGAGGAGGAGGAGGTTGGAGGAGGTTGGAGGAGGTAGGAGGGATTGCCACACACACAGCAGGGGAACAGCTGACGTTACTGAACCCCAATAACAGAGGAGGGACTGTTGACTGTGCGTACAGCACTTCTGGACGGCAACTGGCGGTGTTGGAGCCCAGGGACAGGTGGAGGAGGAGGAGGAGGTTGGAGGAGGTAGGAGGGATTGCCACACACACAGCAGGGGAACAGCTGACGTTACTGAACCCCAATAACAGAGGAGGGACTGTTGACTGTGCGTACAGCACTTCTGGACGGCAACTGGCGGTGTTGGAGCCCAGGGACAGGTGGAAAAGCAGAGGAACACAATGTAGGCCGAAGCCTGAGAAAGTCGAAAGGGAACCTTTAACCCCCCCCAAGGCGTTTGTAGCTGAAAGAGCCAGCTTGTGCAGCACAAAAGATGCAAAAGGAAAAGGTGGCTCTTTTCATCATGCTCCTTGCACACGCAGAACTAAACACTTATAAAATGTGTCCCCTGCAACCGTAAAACCGTCCCGGAGGTGGGACTTTCCTTCGTAATGTGACGCAGCACAGCCGTCATTCCTACCCCCCCGGCGCCGCGCACCGGCTCCTCAGCGTTGTTTTATTCCGTCCCGGAGCCTGCGCTGTTATGTTATCCCGTGGCCAGGCACACTTAGCGCTGCCCATCTTCTGACATCATTTGGTGTCAGGCTGGCTGCGCCTGTGCGGCCGCGCTGGCAGAGAGCCCGCCTCGCAGTGTCTTCTGATTTAATCCCACTGGGGGCCTGGGATCCATGGCCATGCGCAGTGCATATCCTCGCCTCTCACTCCCCTCCCTACGGCTTCTTAAGACTGTGCGGTGTCACGGCCGTGGCATGCTATTAGGGACCAGCTGACACCGAACAGTCTGAAGAAGCCATAGGGAAATGAGTGAGAGGTGGAGGTTCAGATATGCACTGCGCATGTCCATGGATCCCAGGCCCCCAGTGGGATTAAATCAGAAGACACTGCGAGGCGGGCTCTCTGCCAGCGCGGCCGCACAGGCGCAGCCATCCTGACACCAAATGATGCCAGAAGACGGGCAGCGCTAAGTGTGCCTGGCCACGGGATAACATAACAGCGCAGGCTCCGGGACGGAATAAAACAACGCTGAGGAGCCGGTGCGCGGCGCCGGGGGGGTAGGAATGACGGCTGTGCTGCGTCACATTACGAAGGAAAGTCCCACCTCCGGGACGGTTTTACGGTTGCAGGGGACACATTTTATAAGTGTTAAGTTCTGCGTGTGCAAGGAGCTAAACAAAAATAGCTACCTTTTCCTTGTGCAGCATTACTGCTGCACAAGGTGGCTCTTTCAGTAACAAACGCCTTGGGGGGGGGGGGACAGATTCCCTTACATTTCAGTTGTTGTGTCAGCGTGGCGGTCGCATGACACATTGCCGGCTACACAGCTGGGGATCAGCTGACGTTACTGAAACCCAATAACACTGGGTCGTATGTTTTGACTGTGCAGACGGCACTTCTGAGCCTCAACTGGCGGTGTTGGAGCACAGGAATTTAAGTTCAGGTGGTAGAAAGATGAACACAACAGGAGACCTGGATAACGTATACAGTGACCTAATTATTTAATCAGGAGGAGGAGTGGCAAATTCCTGCGAGATCCAGGCCTTGTTCATTTTCAGGAAAGTAAGCCGGTCAACGTTATCGGAGGATAGTCGCATGCGACGGTCAGTTAGTACACCACCTGCAGCACTAAAGACACGTTCCGATAATACACTGGCCGCAGGGCAAGACAGCACCTCCAATGCATACTGGCTTAGCTCTGGCCATGTATCCAGCTTTGAGACCCAAAACTTGAAAGGGGAAGAGCCGTCTGGGAGTACAGCAAGAGGGCAAGACATGTAGTCTGTCACCATCTGACGGAACCGTTGCCTCCTGCTGACTGGAGCCGTCTGTGATGGTGTAGACTTTTGTGGGGGGCACAGAAAACTGTGCCACAGTTGGGCCATACTGGTCTTGCCTTGGGCAGAGGCACTGCTTCTGCTCCCTCTTTGTGCAGAGCCTCCACCACTGCCTGGACGCACTGAGCTGCTTTGGAATGCACTAGCAGCACTTCTCTCAGTTGGAATGGAGAAGATGATGGAATTGACCAGTGTGTCTTGGTACTCCCGCATTTTTCGCTCACGGTTCAACGGTGTGATGAGGCTTTCTACGTTGTCCCGGTAGCGAGGATCGAGGAGGGTGAACACCCAATAATCAGACATGTTGAGAATGTGGGCGATGCGGCGGTCGTTTCTCAGGCACTGCAGCATGTAATCCACCATGTGCTGCAGACTGCCAACTGCCCAAGAAACGCTGTCCCCTGCTGGAGGCGTGATCTCTGCCCGCTCGTCATCACCCCACCCTCGCTGTACACACTGAGTACTGGACAATTCGGTAACTCCCTCCTCTGGACGGACGTCTTCCTCCTCCATTGACTCCTCCTCATCCTCCTCACAAACTGTCCCCTGCCTAAGCGTTTGTGAGGAACCACGTGGCGCTGACTGTCCAGAAGATGATGGAAATGGTGAATCCTCATCCTCCACCTCTTCCACAACATCATCCCTTAGCGCTTGCAGTGATTTTTCAAGCAGGCAGATAAGGGGGACAGTCATGCTGACTAGTGCATCATCTGCACTCGCCATCCGCGTGGAATAATCAAAGGGACGCAAAACCTGGCAGACGTCATTCATAGTGGCCCACTCTGTGGTTGTGAAGTCTGTACGGCGCTGAGTGCGACTTCTTTGCGCCTGAAGCAGCTGGTACTCCATTACAGCTTGCTGCTGCTCACACAACCGCTCCAACATATGTAACGTGGAATTCCACCTGGTAGGTAGGTCACATATGATGCGATGTTCCGGCAGGCGGTGTCGGCGCTGCAGAGCCGCAATGCGCGCTTTTGCCGTGCTGGAACGCCGCAAGTGAGCACACTCTAGGCAGACCTTGTGCAGCAGTGCATCAAGATCCGGATAGTCCCTCAAAAAGCTCTGCACGACCAAATTGAGCACATGTGCCAGACATGGGATGTGAGTGAGGTTGCCGAGGCCCAGAGCTGCCACCAGATTTCGGCCATTATCACACACTACCATGCCTGGCTGGAGATTCGCTGGCACAAACCACACATCGCTCTCCTGCTTGATGGCATTCCAGAGCTCCTGCGCTGTGTGGCTACGATTCCCCAAAAAAATTAATTTCAACACGGCCTGTTGACGTTTGGCCACGGCTGTGCTCATGTCGGTCGTAACAGGTACACGTTCATCACGGGTCCATGTGGAGGTGGACTGTGACGGCTCCTGCAGCGATGATTCTGAGGAACTGGTGTAAGAGGAGGAGTCAATGCGTACAGAATGGATTCCTGCAATCCTTGGAGTGGGCAGGACACGTCCTGCGCCACTCGCACGGTCTGTACCCGGCTCAATGACATTAACCCAATGGGCAGTGAGGGAAAGGTATCGCCCCTGTCCATGTTGACTGGTCCACGCATCGGTGGTGAGGTGGACCTTGCTACTGACGGCGTTCAGTAGCGCGTGTTTTATGTGTCCCTCCACATGCTTGTGCAGGGCAGGGACGGCTTGCCTGCTGAAGTAAAAGCGGCTGGGCACATTGTACTGTGGGACTGCCAATGACATCAAGTCACGGAAGCTGTCAGTCTCCACCAGCCTGAATGACAGCATTTCCAGTGACAGAAGTTTGGCAATGCCTGCAGTCAGAGCCTGTGCTCGTGGGTGGTTTGACGAGAAAGGCCGCCTTTTCTCCCATGCCTGTACTACCGATGGCTGTAGACTGGGCTGGGAGTGTGTGGATGACTGGGAAAGTGGTGCTGCGGGTGGAATTACAGCGGGTCTCTGGACAACAGGGCCAGAGGTTCTTCCACGGCGATCCTGGGAGGAAGCCGAACCAGCTGCGTGTGAGCTAGAGGAAGAGGCAACACGAGCTGAAGAGGTGGTAGCTGCCGCTGTTGGTTGGCCTACCTCTTCAGTGTGTTTTTCTAACAACGCCGGGTGCCTGGTGCGCACATGTTTCCACATGTTGGAGGTATTGAGGCTGCTGACATTTCGACCTCTTTTGACTTTTTGATGACACACGTTGCATCTGACATAACAAATGTCATCTGCAACTGTGTCAAAAAAGGACCAGGCACTGCAAGTCTTGGGAGCGCCCTTTTTGGCTTTTGGAAGAGACATGCTCCTAACGGGTGCCAAAGCGGAGGCTGCAGGATCCGCAGTCTTCCCCCTCCCTCTCCCTCTTTGGGCCGTACGGGGAATCTCTTCCTCAGAGCTGCTCCCACCACCTTCCTGTCCCTCACGCCAAGATGGGTCGAGGACCTCATCATCTACACTACCCTCTGCCCCCAACTGCTCCTCCTGGGTAGTCTCAGCAGCAGAGCACGCACCAGTAAGTGGCACCTGAGTGTCATCATCAGCTGATGCGGCCTGCGATGTGGTGACCGGAGCCACTGGCCCACCCGCCTCTTCAGAGGAAGACAGAAAAAGCTGTTGGGCATCACTGCACCCTGCCTCTTCTTCCATTTCTCCAATGCTGCTTGGCTGGCCCCCTGTTTCCAAGCCAAGAGATTCAGAGAACAGAAGTAGAGACGGCTCCTGTCCTGGGCTCTCTGTCTGCCTGGGCAATTTGGCAGGTGGTGAAGAGACAGATGGCTGCTCTCCAGTGCTCTGTGTCTGAGAGGATGTGGCACTAATGGAAGTTGATGCATTAGCTGCCATCCATCCGACAACGGCTTCAATTTGGTCTTCACGCAGCAGCGGTGTACGGCGCTCTGACACAAAGCTGCGCATGAACGACTGTTGCCTGGTGAAAGTGGGTGCTGATGAGTCACCGGTGCCCGCAGCAGGCACAGAATCCCCACGTCCCCTCCCTGCTCCGCGCCCACGCCCACGTGCCTTACTCACTGCCTTCTTCATCTTGGTTGACTGATAAAGATAAGCAGAAAAGTACTAACGGCTTTGTGTGCTTATTCCTGAGCAACTCCTCCTAACAGGTATAAGAAACACTAATTTTCTAAAGTGTGGACTAGACTTTAATATGAGCTAATGTGGCCTACACAAATGTAAAGTGGTGTAACTGGTGTGTTTGGTGAACTTTATTATTTATTTCTTTTTTGGGGGCTGAACTGACAACAGATAGAGCTGCAGTCACACAGAGACCGTGCAGACAGCCGTAAACGGCGCTGCAAGGCCCAAAAACCCTCCTCTACTTTATCCTATGTAGTGTTTTTCCACAAATTAGCTGGAGACGGGTGGAAAGACACTAATAGGATTTTTTTAAATTAATTAGCAGCAGACTACACTACTTGAAAAAAAATTAAAATTGATTTGGCGGTATGACGCAGTGAACAACCCTGAGCTGCAGACAACCAGGCTACGGCTGCTCACAGACTACAGGGCGAGCTGCAGTCACACGGAGACCGTGCAGACAGCCGTAAACGGCGCTGCAAGGCCCAAAAACCCTCCTCTACTTTATCCTATGTAGTGTTTTTCCACAAATTAGCTGGAGACGGGTGGAAAGACACTAATAGGATTTTTTTTAATTAATTAGCAGCAGACTACACTACTTGAAAAAAAATTAAAATTGATTTGGCGGTATGACGCAGTGAACAACCCTGAGCTGCAGACAACCAGGCTACGGCTGCTCACAGACTACAGGGCGAGCTGCAGTCACACGGAGACCGTGCAGACAGCCGTAAACGGCGCTGCAAGGCCCAAAAACCCTCCTCTACTTTATCCTATGTAGTGTTTTTCCACAAATTAGCTGGAGACGGGTGGAAAGACACTAATAGGATTTTTTTAAATTAATTAGCAGCAGACTACACTACTTGAAAAAAAATTAAAATTGATTTGGCGGTATGACGCAGTGAACAACCCTGAGCTGCAGACAACCAGGCTACGGCTGCTCACAGACTACAGGGCGAGCTGCAGTCACACGGAGACCGTGCAGACAGCCGTAAACGGCGCTGCAAGGCCCAAAAACCCTCCTCTACTTTATCCTATGTAGTGTTTTTCCACAAATTAGCTGGAGACGGGTGGAAAGACACTAATAGGATTTTTTTAAATTAATTAGCAGCAGACTACACTACTTGAAAAAAAAAAAAAAAAAAGAACAGTATGAGGCAATGAACCACCCTCCCTGAACTGAATACAACCAGCTATGGATGGCCTATGTGGCTGCACTCAGACTAGAGAGTGGGCTGCACTCACACACACACACACACACAGACCTTGCAGATCGCTGTGAAAACAGCGCTACAAGGCAAAAGCAAGGTGAATAGTAGGTGAACACAGCGGTTGCTAAATTAGCCTTTGGAAAGCACAAAGAAGCAAATCGCTATCTCTAAACTGTCCCTCAGTCAGCAAACAGCGTCCTGTCACTAACTGAATTCACAGCAGAGTGATCGGAAAATGGCGCCAGCGACTTTTAAACTGCATCATGACATCATTTCAGCAGCCAATCACAGCCTTGCCAGTAGTTTCATGCCCTCCATGCTAAACAGGATGTGCCCACACTTGGAATCATTCTCATTGGCTGAATTTCTGAATTTTGAATCTTGGAACTTCCGATTCCGGTATCCGATACGCGGCAAGTATCGGAATACCGGTATCGGAATTCCGATACCGCAAGTATCGGCCGATACCCGATACTTGCGGTATCGGAATGCTCAACATGACAAGTTGTAACACTATATTATTTATTTTGTAAGAAGTGTAATGATGTACGTTCATTGTACTTGTGATACTATTTATTTTGTAAGAAGTGAGTTGATGTATGATCATTGTACTATTTAATGTTTTTGCTTTTATACTCTGTAAGAATTTTTATAGTATTGAAATGTCTTTGAGATGTAATTATTTTTACAATAAAATCTTTTAAACTTTTACAATATCGTGTCTTTGGTTTTTTATAATCGTATAAAACACACCGCTACATACTTGCGGGTGTTGTCATATGGTCACATACATAATGTGCCCATATAATGAGACTGGTGTTATAAACCTCGTGTAAAAATGAGAATCCTAGGATATAAAATTATATAATTGCACCGGTTTGTTATAAAACAGAATTTTGCCCTATATGTGCTCATTGGGTAATGAAACACATCTTACAGACTAATCCCAAACCAGCTACATATAAAACAAAAAATCTAATATAAAATAAAACACAATGCCCTGATTACAGAATAATCTCACAGCAGTTATATATAATACGGAAATCTAATATAAAGTAATACTGGGATAATAATCACTGTATCAAATTAACATTAGCAAACTATATCAAAAGGGAGAGCAGACACACAGGGAACAGCTGCTGACAGCTGGCAGCCAGGGAGGGGAGGGGTTACACACTCTTGATACACTTTGATAGGGCGGGTCCACCTGTCAAATTGAGTTTGACGAAACCTCCCTATGCTCTACTACTCACATAGCGGGAAACGGCCGTTGTCCTCACCTGTTTCCCCGCACCCTCCTCTGCCCTCTCCTCGCCGCTTCTCCATGTATACCTAACCGCTGATTGCAGCGAATAAAGGATTCTTCATTACAGCATCATTGGGGTGAGTGCCACATTTCTTTTCATATATAGCTTCAAATATCTGTTTGCTGCTTTGTAATGGCTTTTTAGCAGCTGCTCTCTTAATCCGATGAACTTGCCTGGCAGAAATCTTCCTCATTATGCCTTTATCAGCACAAACACATCTGTGCTCAGATACAGCCACAAATCTCTTAACAGTATGATGATCACGCTTAAGTTTTTGGGAAATTTCTAATGTTTTCATCCCTTCACCAAGGCATTGCACTATTTGATGCTTTTCAGCAGCAGAGAGATCCTTTTTCTTTCCCATGTTACTTGAAAACTGTGACCTGCTTAATAATGTGGAACATCATTTTTATGTAGTTTTCCTTTAATTAGAATCACCTGGAAAACTAATTATCCCATGTGTTTAAGATTGATTTCAGTGATCCATTGAGCCCTGAGACACAATACCATCCACGAGTTTATTTGAAAAACAAAACAATTAATTGTTTTTCACACTTGAATCCAATTTGCATAATAATTTGGAACACAGTGTAGTAAGGGCTTACACACATGATGTCCTCAATAGATCCATCATGGAATGTTAGGCCCTCCCACACAGACGCACACACTATAATGTCACTTACAAACCCCCACAGTCCCACACACAAATATGATGTCCCTTACATTTCCAACATGGAGTTTAAGGGTTGCATCAGCCCCCACATAGTATGAGGGCCTCTATACATAATATGATGACCCATGGAGTCCTCCACTCAGTATAAGGGCCACCACAACACTCAAGCAGGGTTTGGGGATCTGCTGTGTGGAAGAAGCAGTTGTTCAGGTAGGCAATGTGGAGGAAACTTACAGCGGTGTTGTGGATGAAATGCATGGTGTGGTGGGCAGGCATTGTGGACAGCACAGGTTGAAGGACAGAAGGTTTAGATGCAGTGGGTAGCTAGGCAAGCAGTGTGGAGGAAGCGGACGGTGAAGCAGGTTACTGATTTGGAGGAAGTGGGCAGTGATGGGGCAGTGGAGTGAGCGGGTGGTGAGGCAGTGTAGATGGAGTTGGTGGGAATGGACTGTGAGGTGGGCAAGCAATGTGGAGGAAGTGCGCATTATTGAGGGAGAAGGTGAGGTGGAGCAGGGACTTTGGAAGGGTTGAGAGGCGATGTAGGTGATGTGGAGGGAGGGAGTGGGGTGTCAGACAATGCGGAAGAAATGGGGGCTAGGGCAAATATTTGCTGTGGAGGAAGCGGACGGAGAGGCAGGTGAGCAGTGTACAGGAAGCGGGCAGTAAGTTGGGCAGTAGCAAGGGAGCGTGTGGTAAGGCGAGTGGGCACAGAACAGCATGATCAATACATGTAGATACATGGAATGGATTTTTCTCTTTGCTGCTGAGATGAGGATTCATAATTAACAGCCCCAACATTCTCGTTACCAAAGTAAAAATTGATTTGATTTTCATCATCCTGAGCTGTGTTTTATTGGTGCCGCCATCCAGCTCGAATCAGAGATCGTGCGGAACACTAATTGCCAGTTTGGCAGAGAGAGAACTACGTTTTCTTGGATGGGCACAAAGCGCAATAATGACAAGCATCCATTCTGCAACAGACAATGGCAATAAAGAGCGGTGCGCCCATCACACAGCAGATAATAGAAAAACTCTCATCGTAGGACCACTCCAGATCTGTCAGGATAGGATGGAAAATCAGTATTAACTTGTGCATTGCTGCAGCAGGTTGACTTCCGGAGTGACTTTGGCCATGGAAGGGCAAAACCTGAGCTGGACTTCTTATTAACCCATACATCTCATGATAAAGGTAATGGAAGAGGTCCAAGGTCTCTGCCTCATATGTGACATTGATGATTTCTGAAACCTTCACTTTTGTCTGCCCTCCTGCGACATCTATCCATCAGAAGGGGGCACATATAGAATGCTATTCCTCATACACGCCGTGTACCAATCTCCCTCCACACCAGTGCATGATGTAACTACTACGGGATCACTTGGTGAGGCAGATACTCTATGCCTCAGGCCTAGGTGAGCATCTCAAATCAAGGCAACAAAGCCCTGGAATGCATTTCGGTGGATCAACGAGGATCTGGGCAATAAGGTATGTGGAGTGTCAAGCAATAAGTGGATCAGGCGGCACAGATGAAGCAAAGTCAGGTGAGTGGATACACATTGGACCTGTAGCAGTAAAACAAACTGGTATTTTCAGGCAGGTGAGCAGTTAATCACAGGAAAGTAGTCTGGTATGTTCCAGCAGGGCAGTGGTTCAACACACAAGAAACCCAGAAGTAAATGCATTTTAGAATCTTCCAGCAGACCAATGCTTAATAGCAGTGATGTAATCAATAAGTAAACGCAGTCTTGTATCTTCCAGCAGAACTATGGTTAATAGTAGCAATGTAACAAAGACGTAATTGTAGTGTGACATTTTCAAGTAGGACATTAACTAATAGTACTGATGTGACAGACAAGAAAATGCCAACTGGAGACAGGCTTGAAGAGATCTTTTATCTTGATTGTAGAGGCCAGATTTGCAATAAGTTGGTAACTTGCTGAGAGGTTGTTGGGAAAACACCTAAGGGTACCGTCTCACTATACGATTTACCAACGATCACGACCTGCGATACGACCTGGCCGTGATCGTTGGTAAGTGGTTGTGTGGTCGCTGGGGAGCTGTCACACAGACAGCTCTCCAGCGACCAATGATGCCGAGGTCCCCGGGTAACCAGGGTAAACATCGGGTTACTAAGCGCAGGGCCGCGCTTAGTAACCCGATGTTTACCGTGGTTACCAGCGTAAAAGTAAAAAAAAAAAAACCGTACATACTCACCATCTGATGTCCGTCAGGTCCCTTGCCGTCTGCTTCCCTCTCTGACTGAGTGCCGCCGTACAGTGAGAGCAGAGTGCAGCGGTGACGTCACCGCTGTGATCTGCTCTCACTTTCCGGCCGGCAGTCAGTCAGAGCGGGAAGCAGATGGCAAGGGACCTGACGGACATCAGATGGTGAGTATGTACAGTTTGTTTGTTTTTTCCTTTCACGCTGGTAACCACGGTAAACATCAGGTTACTAAGCGCGGCCCTGCGCTTAGTAACCCGATGTTTACCCTGGTTACCAGCGAACGCATCGCTGGATCACTGTCACACACAATGATCCAGCGATGACAGCGGGAGATCCAGCGACGAAAGAAAGTTTCAAACGATCTGCTACGACGTACGATTCTCAGCAGGGTCCCTGATCGCTGCTGCGTGTCAGACACTGCGAGATCGTAACTATATCGCTAGAACGTCACGAATCGTGCCGTCGTAGCGATGAAAATGCCACTGTGTGACGGTACCCTAAGTAACCTGGACTGAGCCTTGAAATATCTTTGGTTGTAGCATGAAAGTCAGGAATAGCAGAGATGTTGACTGACACCTGGATAAAGCTGAACATAGTGAAGTAACGGCAACTCTTGACTATCTTGAGGCAACTGAAACAGTGCTGCTTAATACTCAAGATCAAGAGGCTGACCTCTGCCAAAGCTGACCTTAAAAGTCCTATGGTGATGATGTCAGAGGAGTTTACCAGGTTAAACTTAGAAACCTATTGTGGACTGCTGAACAAGAATGTGGCTATAGGAGAAGGAAGCCAGGGACAGGGATTAAAAGTAACAAATCCTGCCTTACCACGCACAGTGTGCCATATTCTGCCTGACTATGCACAATGTATCAGATCCTGCCTGACTATGCACAGTGCAGTGGGCCCTACCTGACTATGTAGTAAGTGTCCGAGAGTGCCAGCCGTGGACGAGTTTACTGGACAGTCCAAGTTCATCTGATTGTGTCACACAGTTTTGGGCACAACACTTCTTAATTCTTGTTTCCTTAGTACAGTACATTTTCAGCATTCTCCCTTCATCCTGGACTATCCCCATGACGCGCCCACAGGGCCGAGGGGTACTCGGTACCGAGTACTGCAGTTCACAGGGGGATGTCATGGTGGTGACCCGGTCCGTGGCCCTGGGCATCAACGTTAAAGGGAAAGGCGTTTAAAAGGGATAAAGTTTGTGTTCGTGAAGCCACCTGTGGTATTCGGTCAGTGGGGACCGACGCTGCTTTAAGGGGTCCTCTGGGGTGATGTTATGGCAGCTAGATGGTATAACTTTCCACAAGTGAAGTGTATCCCCAGGGCTCCCGTGGTGTAGATGGAAGATGATGATGAGTGCAGTAAAGAACGAGGACACAAGGTTCCAGTCTCTGAACCTTGGTTTACTGAAGACTAAAGCATCCACAGTCCAGAGCACCAGATCACAGGGCAGACAGGGTCCGGCTGGCTTGAAGGCAAGGTTGAAGTCTCTTTACCTTGGTTTACTGAAGACTTCAGCATCCACAGTCCAGAGCACCAGATCACAGGGCAAGCAGGGTCCGGCTGGCTTGAAGGCAAGTTAGGAGTCTGTGAGGATAATGTATAATATAAGTTTTAGTCTCTCTATTCTGACTCATGGGTATGTAGAACGCAGTGGTGCCTGGATAGACCTATTCTTTTGGGCGCTTCCGTATTGACCTGTACTCACGTTCATACCGATTTATCAGATAGCTTAACTCAGCCACGATCTCATGTAAGAAGACTCCAGGAAAAGAGGATTGCTTTAACCGAAATTCTTGTATTATGATGAAAGTAGCAGGTAAAAAGGAATATTCAACAGAGGACATGTAGAAGATGCATACAGATATGGTGATGATGACAAAATGGAGAATAAGGGCGTGAACAAACATACATCACAGGACTACAGTGAGAGAGTTGGGACAAAATACAGGGAAAAGCAAACTTCTGCCTAGAAAGAAGGATAAAACACAAACAATGCAAACATTGAATGATTTCCCAAGTCGTGGGACATGACACTCCCCGTCTGAAATCCTTGGATTTCACGATGTCCGTAATTCTTCGAAGTCGTTCGAACCTGAAAAAACAAGAGGAAGAAAAACGTGCATGCAATAATAAAACATAAAAGATTTTTAAGTCCAACTCGTTGTTGTTGACCCGTAGATCACACCGAAAGATAAGTTCAAGTATATAAAACCCATCTTCAGATTGGGGAAGCCGCAAACATGCAAACTCTTCCACCAACCCAGAATCCAATGGGAATGTTAAGGGTTCAATCCAATGGAAAATGTCAACATTCAATAAACTGGGGAATGAGGAGGAACGCTCCCCGCCGTGAAAAACGTCCAGGAGCATGTTCAGTTCATGTGATGTTCTCCTTTCGTAGAAGCAACACGAGTTCAGTGACCGGGCGGAAGAAGGTTCGGGTAGAGCCCCCTTTTGTCACCTTAACTTCTACCTTACGAGTCTTTCCGTCCTCACTGGGTAGGACCTTGGTGATAAGTCCCATTGGCCAGTCATTATGATGAGCCTCTGTATCCTTTAAGAGAACAAGGTCTCCTTCTTGGAGATTGGGACTGGGCGTCTGCCATTTGTGACGGTTTTGAAGCAAGTGTAAATATTTGGTCTTCCATCGATGCCAAAACACGTTAGCCAGGTGTTGTACTTGCCTCCACTGACGTCTGTAAATGTCCTTGTTATCGAAGTTCCCAGGTGGAACTGTAGCAGCTCCAATCTTCTGTGTGAGAAGTGTGGCTGGAGAAATATCAGAACCCAAGTTGAGGTCCTTTAGGTTTGTGGCGTGGTCCTCAGATGGAAACGCGTTCATTACGTCTTGTACAACTTCAGCAATTTCTACTGCCAATACCGCAGCGCAAAGCTCGAGTCTGGGTACAGAGTGTGCAGGCTTTGGAGTTAATTTGGCTTTACCCAGGATGAAACCACAGTGTACCTTGTTAGCTCCTAAGGTCATCAGATAAGCTACTGCGGCTATGGCTTCTGTAGATGCGTCAGAGAAAATATGGACTTCTCTTCTGATTGCAGTCGAAGGTGATCTTGGAGAATAACAACGTGGGACTTGGAGTTGCTCTAAGAACTTCAGAGACTTCTTCCACGCCTCCCACCTTTGCTGTTTCTGAGTTGGGAGCGGGGTTTCCCAATCCGTGTTTTCGGCCGTAAGCTGTCTTAACAGTATCTTGCCTTGAATAGTGATGGGTGCTACAAACCCGAGAGGATCATAGATGCTATTTATGACAGATAGGACTCCTCGTTTGGTAAAGGGTTTGTCATAGGGTGACACTTGGAAAGTGAAGGTGTCCCGTTTGATATCCCACAGTAGACCAAGGCTGCGCTGTGTTGGAGGAACATCGGAACCCAAGATGAGGTCCTTTAGGTTTGAGGCATGGTCCTCAGATGGAAACGCGTTCATTACCTCTTGACTGTTAGAGATAATCTTGTGGAGTCTGAGGTTTGATGTGGATAGCATTTCCTGTGTTCTGGAGAGTAGGTCAATTGCATCTTCGCTTGTGGGCAAGGACTTGAGCCCATCGTCCACGTAGAAGTTCTTCTCTACAAATTGCCGAGCATCGGAACCGTACTCTCTCTCACCTTCCTGGGCTGTCCGTCTCAGTCCATAGATCGCCACAGCAGGTGAGGGACTGTTGCCGAAGACATGGACCTTCATCCGGTAGTCTATGACCTGATTGTTGACGTTGTTGTCCTTGTGCCATAGGAACCTAAGATAGTTTCTGTTGTCTTCTTTCACAATGAAGCAATGAAACATCTGCTGAATGTCGGCCATTATGGCAACAGGTTCTTGTCTGAAGCGGATCAATACTCCAAGGAGGCTGTTGTTCAGGTTGGGCCCAGTTAGGAGCAGGTTATTGAGAGAGAGGCCTTCAAACTGAGCACTGGAGTCAAACACCACTCTGATCTGATTAGGCTTGCGAGGGTGATAGACACCAAAGGATGGAAGATACCAACATTCTTCTCCCTCCCTCAGTGGTGGCGCAGGTTCAGCATGATTTCTGTCAAAGATGTTCTGCATAAAGTCAATGAAATGCTTCTCCATCTCTGGTTTCCTCTTTAGGGTACGCTTTAAGGATGAGAACCTTGCAGTTGCTTGCTGCAGGTTGTTCGGCAACCTCACTCTTGGGAAACGAAAGGGTAAAGGAGCTACCCAACTGTTGGAGTCGTCTTGAACAAATTCTTTATCCATAACCTTTATAAATTCTTTATCTTCCCTTGTGGGTGCCAACTTGTTGTCATTACTTGTGGAATCGAACACTGATGACCCGAGGTTTTCTTCCCAGGACTGGAGTGTGTTCATGTTGTTGAAGGATTCCTGTTGCCACTTGGTGTTGCTCACTTTCTCTTTCACCCAGTAGTGATGTGGGCATGGTTGGAAATGGGTGCTGCGACCATTTGACAAGATGTGTGTCTTGTAAGAGGAGATGTTGTTAGGTCTCTTCATCTTGTGTATGCAAACATTGCCTATGATTACCCAGCCTAGATCTAAGCGTTGGGCAAATGGTGCATCGTGTGGTCCATTAATTTGCTGACGCACCTTGTGCAGCCGGAGAATGTCTCTGCCAAGCAGAATCAGGATATCTGCACTGTTGTTGAGGGCTGGTATCTTGTTTGCTATCCCCTTGAGATGTTGGTGATGAAGAGCAGCCTCTGGCGTTGGGATCTCTTCTCGATTGGATGGAATCTGGTTGCACTCGACCAGTGTAGGTAACGGTATCTCGACGGTGTTCTCGAGAGATGTCGCTGTAAGACCACTGGCCCTTCTCCCATAAACCTCTGTAACACCACTGCAGGTACCTAAGGTGTAAGGGTAGGCATTTCCCTTTAAGTTAAACATATCAAAGAGTTCTGACCTTGCAAGTGATCGGTTGCTCTGATCATCCAGAAGGACGTACACCTTCACGGCTTTCTCTGGGTGACCGTTGGGATATACGTTCACCAGGCAAATCTTCGCACAGGACTTGTCCCAGAGGTCTTCTCCGCAGACTTCTGTGCATGAAGAAGATATTGTGGTATGGCTTGCAGTTTGAGCTGCGTCCTCCCCGCCATGGCTCGTGGTGGGGGAAGGAGTAAGTGTAGAGTCAGGACGGAATGGGTGGAGTGCTTGTACGTGGTCCTCACTGTCACACTCCATGCACTTAATTGTAGTTTTACAGTCTTTAGCAAGGTGTTCAGTAGAAGCACAACATCTGTAGCATACCCCGAACTTCTTTAGAAGCTCCTTGCGTTCTAGGAGCGGTTTCTTCCTGAAGCCGATGCACTTTTTTAAGGGATGTGGCTTCTTGTGGATGGGACATTCACGATTTGGGTTCTCTATCTTTTCACCTTTGTTACTCTTGTCTGGGGCTGGTGTTGGTAAGGGAAGAATATCCGTCTTCTTCACTGACACTGGACCCCTGCGGTTTCTGTCGTTCGAGCGTGCGCTGACGTATTTAGAAGGAGGTGAAGCTGGGCCACTGGATTCTTGGTAGGAAAAGCTTGGGTCGTTCTTGCGCTCTGCCACATCTTTTATAAACTCACAGAAGTAGGAGAACGGAGGAAATGACACTTGATGGTCTTTCTTGTATTTTGACCCTAGTGTAGTCCACTTTTCTTGTACGTTGTACGGTAGCTTGGAGATAATGGGATTTACTCCACGAGCAGTGTCCAGATAGCTGAGGCCAGGTAGGTGGGTGTCTGCCTTGGCCAGATGGAGCTCTAACAGCAAGTCACTGAGCTCCAGGAACTTTGAACTGTCTTTGCTTGATATCTTTGGAAAACTCTGTAGACGCTTGAACAGTGCATCCTCTATGGCTTCTGGACTGCCAAAGTTTTTCTCTAGTCTTTCCCATGCAGCCATGAGACCAGCCATTGGATTACTGGTATGTACAGACCTGAGTCTCTTGACACGCTCTGTGGATTGTGGTCCTAGCCATCTGATTAGCAGGTCCAGCTCTTCGGCAGCAGTGATGCCAAGGTCACTAGTTACGGTTCTAAAGGCATTTTTCCAACCTCTGTAATTTTCAGGTTGGTCGTCAAACCTTGTGAGACCGGTTTTAGTAAGTTCGCGGCGAATCATGTACCTTGCGAAGTCGGACATGTCTGTTCTTTCTGACTTAGGATGCACGAATGTGGGCTGAGCGGTGTTGTACATAGGAGTGGAGACGTCTTGGCCTTGAAATGTGGGTAAGTATGGAGTGGCATATGCATTTAGTCCAGCAACCGGTTTGGTGGGTATAGTCTCTGCTACATGCGGAGCTGGCACTGTGCGGTTGTCGAGAGTATAATGACCTGCCGGTATATTGGGTTGCGTGTAGATAATAGCCTGTGGAGTTTGATGAGATGCAGGGTCTTGGCGCATACTGGAATACGAAGGAAGTTCAAGTTTGGGAGCATTGTACTGACCTTGAGTGTAGGGTTCTGTAAGTTGATCGGCATCCTGGTGTCCTGGAGAAGCATGAACGCCATCAGAAGTGTTAGTGATGATCTGCTGTTCGCCATTTTGGCTTAGCACGTAGTCTCTTGTGCGTTCAATAGGGTCCTCCGCCTCCACTTCACACAAACTGATGCTGTCTCTTTGACTCCCACTGATAGCTCGCTCCAGGATCCTTAACTCCGCCATGGCTGTTGCGTGCTCACATTCCTTCTCCAGAGCTTCCTTGCGTGCTGCATCCGCATCCATTTCTGCTCTCTTTTGTGCTGTGGCTGCCTCCATTTCTGCTCTCTTTTGTGCTGTGGCTGCCTCCATTTCTGCTCTCTTTTGTGCTGTGGCTGCATCCATTTCTGCTCTCTTTTGTGCTGTGGCTGCATCCATTTCTGCTCTCCTTTGCGCAAAGGTTGCTTGTATCTTAGACGTTTCTGCCTTAGCACGTGCCCTTATAAGCTGCTGGCTGAGAGTGGAATATTTTGATGAACTTGACCTAGATGAGCGTTTTGAGTGCTTAGACGATTTGGATGAGCGAGATGATGCATCTGGTGTCCGTGCAATTTTAGCCTCTATCTTGGTTTTAATGTCACGTACGGTGCAGTCCCTTTCAGAATTAAGCTGCTGGAAACTTTGCAATTCTTTTAAAGTCTCTGGCAGATTCAGTTTCTTCAGGAGAATAATGTATTGGTCAGTCTTCTCCATATACCTTTGGTATGCTGTGCATAATTGTTCTAGGACTCCCTCTAGTGGTAACTCATGAGAAGCAGGCCTTGATACAGTGTCTATGTGACTCAGCACTTTCTCCCATAGTGAAGACACATCACTATATACGACACCTTTTTCAGTCTCTAAATTCTCCATGACTTTCCATGTAGGTTTAACTGTACGTTTTCCTCTTTCACTAGCTGGTGGATGGGGATCTAGGTCTCTTTCCTGTGTTTGTAAGTCTGGTAGGGACATTGTATACCTCGCTTCAGACATGATTTGTTTGCAGGCAGGATGAGTGGATGATGAGGGTTATACTTCTCACTGTTTATCTGCAGTGTGTGCTTCTATGCACACTGGGGTCTGGCTGGGAACTGGGTTACTGTGTATCTGGGAAATGTCCTTTTCCACTGAGGTTCAGCACAGACCTTGAGTTACTGTCTCTGAAGGCAGGCTATTCCTTTTTACTATTCTGACTCATGGGTATGTAGAACGCAGTGGTGCCTGGATAGACCTATTCTTTTGGGCGCTTCCGTATTGACCTGTACTCACGTTCATACCGATTTATCAGATAGCTTAACTCAGCCACGATCTCATGTAAGAAGACTCCAGGAAAAGAGGATTGCTTTAACCGAAATTCTTGTATTATGATGAAAGTAGCAGGTAAAAAGGAATATTCAACAGAGGACATGTAGAAGATGCATACAGATATGGTGATGATGACAAAATGGAGAATAAGGGCGTGAACAAACATACATCACAGGACTACAGTGAGAGAGTTGGGACAAAATACAGGGAAAAGCAAACTTCTGCCTAGAAAGAAGGATAAAACACAAACAATGCAAACATTGAATGATTTCCCAAGTCGTGGGACATGACACTCTCATTGCCAGCACCTATAGGGTGGGCGTTGACCCCCCTTCACTTCAGGATTTAGCTTTTCTTTTCAATGGGTGTAGAAGAGCTTTTATTGCTCTGGCTGCAAATTCCTGATTTTGAGCAACTTACTCTTCATGCCCCTCCCAAAATAATTTTTACGATCGCTTGTGTTGGCTCAAACTTTCCTCCAGCTAGAACTGGTATAGAAGTTCTCCAAAATCCATGAGTGTCTTTGTTCTAATATGATAAGATATTGGGCCAATGGTTTAAGCTAGGAAAATAATACATCCAGTTTGTGAATCTCCATCACCGGGTCTATCGGCCACGGTAAACACGGGCTTCTAGTTCCGAAAGGGACAGAGTATGGATTTCTCTGGAACTATGCATCCCATCAAACCCAACTTTGGGCTCATTAGAACGCCAATGTTAATACAAGATGAATGCTGGGTGTGTTATGATTCTGACATGTTCTGTAGCGGAGAAACAGGCATTAGACAAACTTGTGTTAAATTTACTAAGACAGAAGAGATAGGAGGGTCTGAGGAGGCCAGCCCTGTTCGTGATGTCATTAGGCTGTGGTTATTTAAGTGACTCCACTTTACCCAGCCTCCAGAGTCTGTCAGAGTCTCTCTGCGTTTTGCCTGAGGAGCTGAACTATGCACTGGGACATTTGGGAGCTACCAGCATGGTTTTGCCTGAATAACTGAGAACATGTGAGTTTTACCTTTTCTCATTTAATCCCTTTATTTTATAATTACCTTGTACATATTTTCAATTGTCTCATATTGTAACATCTTTATATGCCTTTTTGTAAACACTGCCTTAAACTTTCGGAGTAAAATATATAAATTACTAGTTCATTCTTCCTGTTCTAAAACGTACCTTAAGCCTTCTGAAGGAAATTAAGCTACTGTTTTGGGCTAGCTTCGGACCCGTTTAATCGAAGCTGGTGGCAGCATACCGTGTGCGGGGCCTTTGGGTGTCGTTGTAGCAACTGCGGTGTTGATAATTATTGTTCCTGCCTGAGCGGGAGTAGTTATATCGCCTCGCTGCAGCATGCCCAATAGCCAGTACATAGCAGGCAGCCTTTCTGGCGACTAATTACCCTAGGTGCAGTACCTAATCTGACCTGAGGGTAAGGGGGGCGCCAGAGAGCTGCAAGTTCAAGCGGAGCTGTAAAGCGGGATATACATAAATCCCTGCAGCTCGTGGTATATTGAAGAGCAGTGGGATACCTAAAATAAGCCCCTGCTGTAAACTAGGAGGTCAATAACCTTGTGTGTGTTTTTCCATCACATTGTAGCAGTGGAGGGATAACTAGGATAATCCCCCTGCACATGTGATAGCCGTCTGTTGGCCTAAGGTCACCCCGATCCGTGACGTAGGGGTGACGGTCACGGTGTGAATCGTGACAAATTGGTGGCAGTGCGGTGGGATCTTAGAGCATTAGTGATTTGGTTTCAGCAATCATTCCTCTCACTAAAAACTTGCAAAGTTTTTGCGAGGACTCTGCGCAAATAAGTTTGGAGAACGAACTCAGTGTTTATTAGTTCTGAGACAATTGTGTGTACTGGTAATTATCCCTTCCCTTCTCTTTGTTTTTCTGTCCTATCTTTTATTTGGCAACCATGGTTGTGCTGGGAGAAACCTTTTATGAGCAGCAGACCAGAGACACCCTTATTGCCTTATGCAAGTCACAACACATTGACTCTGCAGACAAAAACAAAGCCCAACTGGTCGCAGATCTGGTGCAATGGGAAGCCGCTCTAGTGGCCGCAGAAGCCAGCACAAGCGAACATGGTGCTGCAGCAGAGGTCCAACCACTGAATACGGGCCCGACTAGCAACCAGGGTGGTTTGGACCCCAGTCTGCTGGCGGTCTTGGAACTACTCCCCGCCGATGACCGTGATGGACGTCGGCAGCTGATCCAGCAATACCAGGAGCGGGAAGCTGAGAGAGCCGAGCGCCAAGCCCAGCGAGCCCACGAACTGGAGATGTCCAGTTCCCTCCACCGCCCGGAGCCGTGAGCTCAGCAGTGCTCAGATACCGAAGCCCCGGCCCGATAACTTTCCTGTTATGGAAAAGGATGGGGACTTGGACACTTTCCTGCGGACCTTTGAGAAAGCCTGCAGACAGTACCAGCTGCCTGCAGATGAATGGGCACGATACCTGACCCCAGGGCTGAGAGGCAAAGCTCTGGAGGTGTTTGCTGCCCTCCCTCAAGAACAAGATGGTGACTGAGGCCATCAAGCAGGCCCTTATAGCCAAGTACCAGTTTACACCCGAGGTGTACCGTAGAAAGTTCCGGAACCTCCAATGTGGCCCACATGACAGCTACGGCGATGTGGCACATGGACTGGGGACCCACTTTTAAACGCAACCACAGATGTACCAACCACTTTCACCAGTGATAACTCAGTAGGAACAACAATATAGGGGTAATAATATTATATATCATATGTCAGTGATTGGTGATCTATGGAGAGAAGGTGTGGGAAGACCACTTACATAAGGGGAAAAGAACAACCACAACCAATATACAGAAATACCCAGAAAAAACCACCAAGCAGGAAATAGATATAAAATGCTTTTATTATATATAGATTGGCAAATTAAGTATAACAAATTGTGCGCACAACAGGATGAAAAAATTACAATTAATTAAAATAAATATTAAAAATAAATGGTAGAGGCTGACCCAGTTTATGTTCATATATATCTACATATAAAGGTAGTGCATCCCTCTAATAGTGTGTATTTAACAAAAAATAAAATAAAACAACCACACAAAAAAATGTGATATATATAAAATATAAATAATAATCATTAGTGTTGAGCGATACCGTCCGATACTTGAAAGTATCGGTATCGGAAAGTATCGGCCGATACCGGCAAAGTATCGGATCCAATCCGATACCGATACCCGATACCAATACAAGTCAATGGGACTCAAGTATCGGACGGTATTCCTGATGGTTCCCAGGGTCTGAAGGAGAGGAAACTCTCCTTCAGGCCCTGGGAACCATATTAATGTGTAAAATAAAGAATTAAAATAAAAAATATCGCTATACTCACCCTCCGACGCAGCCGGGACCTCAGCGAGGGAACCGGCAGCGTTGTTTGTTTAAAATTCGCGCTTTTACTTGGTTACGTGAAGTCCCGGCTTGTGATTGGTCAGGGCGGCCATGTTGCCGGGACGCGGACCAATCACAGCAAGCCGTGACGAAATTACGTCACGGCTTGCTGTGATTGGTCCGCGTCCCGGCAACATGGCCGCCATTAACCAATCACAAGCCGTGACGTCACGGGAGGCTGGACATGCGCGTATTTTGAAAAGCGCGCGTGTCCAGCCTCCAGTGACGTCCCGGCTTATGATTGGTCACGGCGCCATGTTGCCGGGACGCGGACCAATCACAGCAAGCCGTGACGAAATTACGTCACGGCTTGCTGTGATTGGTCCGCGTCCCGGCAACATGGCCGCCATTAACCAATCACAAGCCGTGACGTCACGGGAGGCTGGACACGCGCGCTTTTCAAAATACGCGCATGTCCAGCCTCCCGTGACGTCCCGGCTTGTGATTGGTTAATGGCGGCCATGTTGCCGGGACGTCACTGGAGGCTGGACACGCGCGCTTTTCAAATTACGTGCATGTCCAGCCTCCCGTGACGTCCCGGCTTGTGATTGGTTAATGGCGGCCATGTTGCCGGGACGTCACTGGAGGCTGGACACGCGCGCTTTTCAAAATACGCGCATGTCCAGCCTCCCGTGACGTCCCGGCTTGTGATTGGTTAATGGCGGCCATGTTGCCGGGACGTCACTGGAGGCTGGACACGCGCGCTTTTCAAAATACGCGCATGTCCAGCCTCCCGTGACGTCACGGCTTGTGATTGGTTAATGGCGGCCATGTTGCCGGGACGCGGACCAATCACAGCAAGCCGTGACGTAATTTCGTCACGGCTTGCTGTGATTGGTCCGCGTCCCGGCAACATGGCCGCCCTGACCAATCACAAGCCGGGACTTCACGTAACCAAGTAAAAGCGCGAAATTTAAACAAACAACGCTGCCGGTTCCCTCGCTGAGGTCCCGGCTGCGTCGGACAGGTGAGTATAGCGATATTTTTTATTTTAATTCTCTTTTTTACACATTATTACATTAATGTTGTTGCGATACCCGATACCCGATACCACAAAAGTATCGGATCTCGGTATCGGAAATTCCGATACAGCAAGTATCGGCCGATACCCGATACTTGCAGTATCGGAATGCTCAACACTAATAATCATACATGAGAAGATATTTATATCACATATGCAGTGTAACATATATTAGTGTTATATTACTATAACACTGGTCAACAGCATTTTTGGTGCCAAAGATATTTCATCGAATTTAGGGTATTTTTGGGGTGCTGATTCTGAATATGTCATCAGTTTTGCCAGATTGGCTCAAGTTTTTGAGATTTTTGGTATCTTATTTATAGCACTTGTTGGTAAATGCGACGCATCATCTCATTAATTTCTTTGGATTAGTACTTGAACTGAGCAGTTCTCAATATAGTTTTGTGTTAATTAGTGTTCTAAAAGTTTGTTCATAGCTTGATTTTTGCACTAACTTTATGTTGTTGTCTGTTTTCCAGTGAAAAGCATGAACTCATCAAGAAGAAGTTGTCTTAACGATCCAGACTCATTCTGTTACATTTGTGGTGAATACACACTGCCAAAACATAGAAGAAACATAACAGACTTCGTAAAAAAAGTGTATTTTGCCTATTTTGGGGTTATGCTTGGGGACCAAGACAAGTTTTGGGCACCACACATAGTGTGCAAAGCATGTATCGAATTATTACGAAAATGGAGCAAAGGACAAAGAAAAAGCTTCAAATTTGGTGTTCCAATGGTGTGGAGAGAGCCAAAAAATCATCATGATGACTGTTATTTATGGTAAACACAGGTACAGGCACATCTTCACAATGAGGGACAGGCCTTCTTGCAGATTCCATGTTACTCCCATTTTCGTTTCTTATGCTTATTGAATCCTTGCACTTGCACTGCACAGAAATAACAGTCATCATGATGATTTTTTGGCTCTCTCCACACCATTGGAACACCAAATCTGAAGCTTTTTCTTTGTCCTTTGCTCCATTTTCGTAATAATTCGATACATGCTTTGCACACTATGTGTAGTGCCCAAAACTTGTCTTGGTCCCCAAGCATAACCCCAAAATAGGCAAAATACACTTTTTTTACGAAGTCTGTTATGTTTCTTCTATGTTTTGGCAGTGTGTATTCACCACAAATGTAACAGAATGAGTCTGGATCGTTAAGACAACTTCTTCTTGATGAGTTCATGCTTTTCACTGGAAAACAGACAACAACATAAAGTTAGTGCAAAAATCAAGCTATGAACAAACTTTTAGAACACTAATTAACACAAAACTATATTGAGAACTGCTCAGTTCAAGTACTAATCCAAAGAAATTAATGAGATGATGCGTTGCATTTACCAACAAGTGCTATAAATAAGATACCAAAAATGTCAAAAACTTGAGCCAATCTGGCAAAACTGATAGCATATTCAGAAACAGCACCCCAAAAATACCCCAAATTCATTAAAATATTTTGGACACCAGAAAAAAAATTTTTTTTTGTTGACCTGTGTAATCAAAAAATAAAAATAATTGATAATAATCATATCCCTCGTATTAATATAAAGTGCAAATGGTATGTGTGCAAACTGCAATATATAATGTGCAAAATGGCAAGTACCGAGAAATGCCTTATATGTCAGCCTATGTGTAGTTCAGCACAGCATATCTGTGTGTCCACATATGCAACAATGTGAAGTGCAAGGTGCAGAGTGCTGCCTGCCGTAAAGATACAGCAGGAACTCCACAAAAAAAAACACACCAAACTAAAGTGCACAGTGCAAATAATAGGGAGATACACGCAATCTACCTTATTGTCAGGGTCAGCCACG
Source organism: Ranitomeya variabilis (assembly GCF_051348905.1). Lineage (NCBI taxonomy): Eukaryota > Metazoa > Chordata > Amphibia > Anura > Dendrobatidae > Ranitomeya > Ranitomeya variabilis. The sequence continues at coordinate 556,482,396 of NC_135232.1, read as the reverse complement.
TCCCGTAATAGTGCACCCCGACGCGCGTTTCGGATCTTAATCCTTTGTCAGGGGGTGGCTATTGTAACACGGAAGGGCCTTATATAGGATCCTTTCACCTAATGCTGCGGCCCGGGTATAGCCGGCGCCTGCGCGGTCAAGCCGATCAAGAGCTTCCGCCGCCCGTGCCACGTGACCGGACGTACGGGGCAGAGTACCCGACGTAACCAAGGACACGGAGACGCGATGCGGCAAAGCTCCATCCCGCAGACCGGGCATGCGCACAACCAGAGACCGAGTCTAGGGCGGATACAAAGGGAAATGTTAACAACATTAACTCTGTCTTGGTCATGAAATCTCCGAGTGGGACCTATATATTAACACTCGATCAGAGTTAGGGGCCATATATAAATATAGAAAGTGTCCCTATATTTATATAAATATAAACCGTAACACGATATTCGTGCCCAATTCAAAAGGAGATTAAAGGGAATATGATATAGGTAATTATTGATGGATCAGATATATTATATATGTATATACAGTTATATGGAAAAGTTTGGGCACCCCTATTAATCTTAAGCTTAATGTTTTATAAAAATTGTTCTTTTTGCAACAGCTATTTCAGTTTCATATATTTAATAACTGTTGGACACAGTAATGTTTCTGCCTTGAAATGAGGTTTATTGTACTAACAGAAAATGTGCAATCTGCATTCAAACAAAATTTGCCAGGTGCATAAGTATGGGCACCTCACCAGAAAAGTGACATTAATATTTAGTAGATCCTCCTTTTGCAAAAATATCAGCCTCTAGTCGCTTCCTGTAGCTTTTAATGAGTTCCTGGATCCTGGATGAAGGTATTTTTGACTATTCCTCTTTACAAAGCAATTCCAGTTCAGTTAAGTTTGATGGTCGCCGAGCATGGACAGCCCTCTTCAAATGATCCCACAGATGTTCAATGATATTCAGGTCTGGGGACTGGGATGGCCATTCCAGAACAGTGTAATTGTTCCTCTGCATGAATGCCTGAGTAGATTTGGAGCGGTGTTTTGGATCATTGTCTTGCTGAAAGATCCATCCCCTGCGTAACTTCAACTTTGTCACTGATTCATGAACATTATTGTCAAGAATCTGCTGATACTGAGAGGAATCCACTGTGGGTAGCAAGTGTTTTTCTTGGAATGCTGTGTGTTTTGTCCGCCATGCATAAGGCCTTTTTGTATGACCAAACAACTCAATCTTGGCTTCATCAGTCCACAGGACCTTCTTCCAAATAGAAATTGGCTTCTCCAAATGTCCTTTTGCATACCTCAGCTGACTCTGTTTGTGGCGTGCTTGCAGAAATGGCTTCTTTCGCATCACTCTCCCATACAGCTTCTCCTTGTGCAAAGTGCGTTGTATAGTTGACCGATGCACAGTGACACCATCTGCAGCAAGTTGATGCTGCAGCTCTCTGGAGGGTGTCTGAGGATTGTCCTTGACTGATCTCACCATTCTTCTTCTCTGCCTTTCTGATGTTTTTCTTGGCCTGCCACTTCTGGCCTTAACAAGAACTGTACCTGTGTTCTTCCATTTCCTTACTATGTTCCTCACAGTGGAAATTGACAGGTTAAATCTCTGAGACAGCTTTTTGTATCCTTCCCCTGAACAACTATGTTGAATAATCTTTGTTTTCAGATCATTTGACAGTTGTTTTGAGGAGCCCATGATGCCACTCTTCAGAGGAGATTCAAACAGGAGGACAACTTGCAAGTGGCCACCACTTTAACCCCTTAGTGACAGAGCCAATTTGGTACTTAATGACCGAGCCAATTTTTACAATTCTGACCACTGTCACTTTAAGAGGTTATAACTCTGGAACTCTTTATCGGATCCCGCTGATTCTGAGATATTTTTTTTGGGACATATTGTACTTCAAGTTAGTGGTAACATTTCTTCGATATTACTTGCGATTATTTATGAAAAAAACGGAAATATGGCGAAAATTTTTAAAATTTTGCAATTTTCAAACTTTGTATTTTTATGCCCTTAAATCAGAGAGATATGTCACGAAAAATAGTTAATAAATAACATTTCCCACATGTCTACTTTACATCAGCACAATTTTGGAAACAAAATTTTTTTTTGTTAGGGAGTTATAAGGGTTAAAATTTGACCAGCAATTTCTCATTTTTACAACACCATGTTTTTTTTAGGGACCACATCACTTTTGAAGTAATTTTGAGGGGTCTATATGATAGAAAATAACCAAGTGTGACACCATTCTAAAAACTGCACCCCTCAAGCTGCTCAAAACCACATTCAAGAAGTTTATTAACCCTTTACGTACTTCAGAGGAACTGAAACAATGTGGAAGAAAAAAATGAACATTTAACATTTTTTTGCAAACATTTTACTTCAGAACCATTTTTTTAATTTTCACAAGTGTAAAAACAGAAATTTAACCACAAATTTTGTTGTGCAATTTCTCCTGAGTACGCCAATACCCCATATGTGGAGGTAAACCACTGTTTGGGCGCACCGCAGAGCTTGGAAGAGAAGGAGTGCCATTTGACTGTTTCAATGCAGAATTGGCTGGAATTGAGATCGGACGCCATGTCACGTTTGGAGAGCCCCTGATGTGCCTAAACAGTGGAAACTCCCCACGAATGACACCATTTTGGAAACTAGACCCCTTAAGGAACTTATCTAGATGTGTGGTGAGCACTTTGAACCCCCAAGTGCTTCACAGAAGTTTATAACGTAGAGCCGTGAAAATAAAAAATCGCATTTGTTTTCACAAAAATGATTTTTTCGCCCACAAATTCTTATTTTCACAAGGGTAACAGGAGAAATTAGACCACAAAAGTTGTTGTGCAATTTCTCCTGAGTACGTCGATACCCCATATGTGGAGGTAAACCACTGTTTGGGCGCACCGCAGAGCTTGGAAGTGAAGGAGCACCGTTTGACCTTTTTAATGCAGAATTGGCTGGAATTGAGATCGGATAACATGTCGCGTTTGGAGAGCCCCTGATGTGCCTAAACAGTGGAAACCCCCCACAAGTGATACCATTTTAGAAACTAGACCCCTTTAGGAACTTATCTAGATGTGTGGTGAGCACTTTGAACACCCAAGTGCTTCACCGAAGTTTATAACGTAGAGCCGTGAAAATATAAAATCGCATTTTTTCTACAAAAATGATCTTTTTGCCCCCAAATTTTTATTTTCACAAGGGTAACAGGAGAAATTAGACCACAAAAGTTGTTGTGCAATTTCTCCTGAGTACGTTGATACCCCATATGTGGGGGTAAACCACTGTTTGTGCGCACTGCAGAGCTTGGAAGAGAAGGAGTGTCGTTTTACTTTTTCAATGTAGAATTGGCTGGACTTGAGATCGGACGCCATGTCACGTTTAGAGAGCCCCTGTTGTGCCTAAACAGTGGAACCCCCCCACAAATGACACCATTTTGGATACTAGACCCCTTAAGGAACTTATCTAGATGTGTGGTGAGCACTTTAAACCCCCAGGTGCTTCACAGAAGTTTATAACGTAGAGCCGTGAAAATAAAAAAAAATTTTCTACAAAAATGATCTTTTTGCCTCCATATTTTTATTTTATCAAGGGTAACAGGAGAAAATGGACCATAGGAGTTGTTGAACAATTTGTCCTGAGTACGCCGACACCCCATATGTGGGGGTAAACCACTGTTTGGGCGCACGGCTGAGCTCGGAAGCAAAGGAGCGCCATTTGACTTTTCAATGCAAAATTGACTGGAATTGAGATCGGACGCCATGTCGCGTTTGGAGAGCCCCTGATGTGCCTAAACAGTAGAAACCCCCCAAAAGTGACCCCATTTTGAAAACTAGACCCCCCATGGAACTTATCGAGATGTGTAGTGAGAACTTTGAATGCCCAAGTACATCACAGAAGTTTATAATGCAGAGTCGTGAAAATAAAAAATATTTTTTTTTTAACAAAAAAGATTTTTTAGCCCCCAAGTTTTTATTTTCACAAGGGTAACAAGAGAAATTGGACCCCAAAAGTTGTTGTCCAATTTGTCCTGAGTATGCTGGTACCCCATATGTGGGGGTAAACCACTGTTTGGGCACATGGCTGAGCTTGGAAGGGAAAGAGCACCGTTTTGGAATGCAGACTTTGATAGAATTGTCTGCGGGCGTTATGTTGCGTTTGCAGACCCCTAATGTACCTAAACAGTAGAAACCCCCAACACGTGACCCCATTTTGGAAAATAGACCCCCCAAGGAACTTATCTAGATGTGTGTTGAGAACTTTGAATGCCCAAGTGCTTCACAGAAGTTTATAATGCAGAGTAGTGAAAATAAAAAATATATTTTTTTCCCACAAAAAAGATATTTAGCCCCCAAATTTTTATTTTCACAAGGGTAACAAGAGAAATTGGACCCCAAAAGTTGTTGTCCAATTTGTTCTGAGTATGCTGGTACCTAATATGTGGGGGTAAACCACTGTTTGGGTGCACGGCAGAGCTCGGAAGGGAAGGAGCGCCATTTTGGAATGCAGGCTTTTGATAGAATGGTCTGCGGGCATTATGTTGCGTTTGCAGAGCCACTGATGTACCTAAACAGTAGAAACCCCCCACAAGTGACCCCATTTTGGAAACTAGACCCCCCAAGGAACTTATCTAGATATGTGGTGAGAACTTTGAATGCCCAGGTGCTTCACAGAAGTTTATAATGCAGAGTAGTGAAAATAGAAATATTTTTTTTTCCACAAAAAAGATATTTTAGCCCCAAGTTTTTATTTTCACAAGAGTAACAAGAGAAATTGGATGCCAATATTTGTTCTCCCATTTGTCCTGAGTATGCTGGTACCCCATATGTGGGGGTAAACCACTGTTTGGGCACACGGCAAAGCTCGGAAGAGAAGGAGCGCCATTTTGGAATTCAGACTTTGATAGAATTGTCTGTGGGTGTTATGTTGCGTTTGCAGAGCCCCTGATGTACCTAAACAGTAGAAACCCCCCACAAGTGACCAAATTTTGGAAACTAGACCCCCTAAGGAACTTATCTAGATAAGTGGTGAGAACATTGAATGCTCAAGTGCTTCACAGAAGTTTATAATGCAGAGTAGGGTTGAGCGAAACGGGTCGTTCATTTTCAAAAGTCGCCGACTTTTGGCTAAGTCGGCGTCTCATGAAACCCGATCCGACCCCTGTGCTTGTCGGCCATGCGGTACGCGACTTTCGCGCCAAAGTCGCGTTTCAATGACGCGAAAAGCGCCATTTCTCAGCCAATGAAGGTGAACACAGAGTGTGGGCAGCGTGATGACATAGGTCCTGGTCCCCACCATCTTAGAGAAGGGCATTGCAGTGATTGGCTTGCTGTCTGCGGCGTCACAGGGGCTATAAAGGGGCGTTCCCGCCGACCGCCATCTTACTGCTGCTGATCTGAGCTTAGGGAGAGGTTGCTGCCGCTTCGTCAGAAGCAGGGATAGCGTTAGGCAGGGTCCACTAACCACCAAACTGTGCTGTAGCGATTTCCACTGTCCAACACCACCTTCGGTGTGCAGGGACAGTGGAAGCTATTTTTTTTTTCCCTCAGCGCTGTAGCTCATTGGGCTGCCCTAGAAGGCTCCGTGATAGCTGTATTGCTGTGTGTACGCCACTGTGGAAACCAACTGCTTTTTTCAAAGCACATATCCTCTTGTTCCTTCCTTTCTGCACAGCTATCTTTTTTGTTTGTCCACACTTTTTATTTAATTTGTGCATCAGTCCACTCCTATTGCTGCCTGCCATACCTGGCTTACATTACTGCAGGGAGATAGTAATTGTAGGACAGTCCCTGTTTTTTTTTTTTTTTGTGGAAGATTAAGATTGGCATTTCTGCTACAGTGCCATCCCTGTGTGTGCCATCTCTCTCTGAGTGGGCCATAGAAAGCCTATTTATTTTTTTCCTAGATTTGTGTTCTAAAATCTACCTCAACACAAAAACAAAACATCAATCAGTGGGAGAAAAATATTGGCCTCAGTCAGGGCTTGTGTGCCACTCCTGTGTGTGCCATCTCTCATTCAGTGGCCCATACAAAGCCTATTTATTTTTTTGTTTTTTTTAATATTATTGGGTTTCTAAAGTCTCCGTGAAAAAAAAAAATACATAAAAAAACAGTGGGAGAGTAATATTGCCCTTTCAGCTTGTGTGCCAGTCTTGACTCCTGGGTGTGCCACCTCTCTCTCTCTAATTGTGGGCCATAGAAAGCCTATTTATTTTTTTGCTTTTTTTAATATTATTTGGTTTCTAAAGTCTCCCTGAAAAAAAAAAATACATAAAAAAAACAGTGGGAGAGTAATATTGCCCTTTCAGCTTGTGTGCCAGTCTTGACTCCTGGGTGTGCCACCTTTCTCTCTCTAATTGTGGGCCATAGAAAGCCTATTTATTTTTTTCCTAGATTTGTGTTCTAAAATCTACCTCAACACAAAAACACTACATCAATCAGTGGGAGAAAAATATTGGCCTCAGTCAGGGCTTGTGTGCCACTCCTGTGTGTGCCATCTCTCATTCAGTGGGCCATACAAAGCCTATTTATTTTTTTGTTTTTTTTAATATTATTGGGTTTCTAAAGTCTCCCTGAAAAAAATAAAATACATAAAAAAACAGTGGGAGAGTAATATTGCCCTTTCAGCTTGTGTGCCAGTCTTGACTCCTGGGTGTGCCACCTCTCTCTCTCTAATTGTGGGCCATAGAAAGCCTATTTATTTTTTTGCTTTTTTTAATATTATTGGGTTTCTAAAGTCTCCCTGAAAAAAAAAAAACATAAAAAAACAGTGGGAGAGTAATATTGCCCTTTCAGCTTGTGTGCCAGTCTTGACTCCTGGGTGTGCCACCTCTCTCTCTCTAATTGTGGGCCATAGAAAGCCTATTTATTTTTTTGTTTTTTTTAATATTATTGGGTTTCTAAAGTCTCCGTGAAAAAAAAAAAAAATACATAAAAAAACAGTGGGAGAGTAATATTGCCCTTTCAGCTTGTGTGCCAGTCTTGACTCCTGGGTGTGCCACCTCTCTCTCTCTAATTGTGGGCCATAGAAAGCCTATTTATTTTTTTCCTAGATTTGTGTTCTAAAATCTACCTCAACACAAAAACACTACATCAATCAGTGGGAGAAAAATATTGGCCTCAGTCAGGGCTTGTGTGCCACTCCTGTGTGTGCCATCTCTCATTCAGTGGGCCATACAAAGCCTATTTATTTTTTTGTTTTTTTTAATATTATTGGGTTTCTAAAGTCTCCGTGAAAAAAAAAAATACATAAAAAAACAGTGGGAGAGTAATATTGCCCTTTCAGCTTGTGTGCCAGTCTTGACTCCTGGGTGTGCCACCTCTCTCTCTCTAATTGTGGGCCATAGAAAGCCTATTTATTTTTTTGTTTTTTTTAATATTATTGGGTTTCTAAAGTCTCCGTGAAAAAAAAAAAAATACATAAAAAAACAGTGGGAGAGTAATATTGCCCTTTCAGCTTGTGTGCCAGTCTTGACTCCTGGGTGTGCCACCTCTCTCTCTCTAATTGTGGGCCATAGAAAGGCTATTTTTTTTTTTTTTTTTTTTTTTTTATTAGTATTTGGTTTCTAAATTGTCCCTGAAAAAACATTTTATCTTATTTGGTTTCTAAAGTCTCCCTGAGAAAAAAAAAAAAAAAATTAGGTGGGAGAATAATATTGACATTAGTGCTTGAGTGACAGTCCTGCGTGTGTGTCATCTCTGTGATTTTGTGCCACAGAAAACAGAGTGTGTAACATTGTGCCTGATTTTCCTTGTGGTCTCACCAACCTGTTAAGGGATATAGAAATCATACTGAAGTTATAGCTCACCGTGTAAGTTGTTTGACAGCAACAAATAAAGTTACTTTGGTTAATTTTTTAAAACAATGAGGAAGTCTGGTGCAAGAGGTCGTGGCCGTGGGCGTTCATTGTCAGCTGGTAATGATGGTAGTGGTAGTGGAGCATCAGGTGGTCGTGGGGATAAAAATATTCCACCTAAGTCTGGAGCTGTGGAGCCAGTTTCGTCGTCTGGCTACACAAGGCCTCGAATGCTCTCTTTTCTGGGAGTAGGAAAAACGCTTTTAAAGCCGGAGCAGCAACAGCAAGTTTTGGCTTACATTGCAGACTCAGCCTCTAGCTCTTTTGCCTCCTCTTCTGAAACTGGTAAGTGTAAAAGCAGCGCGTCGCTTGTGGATGTTCACGGTCAGGGACAAGTCGCTTCCTTGTCCTCCTCAGCAAAAACTACAACAAGAGAGAAGGATGCAGCAGGCGACACAACGGGTCACTCCATGGAGCTCTTTACACATACCGTCCCTGGCTTAGAAAGTGAAACACTTAACAGGCCATGCCCATTACAAGTAGATTCTGACATGGAGTGCACTGATGCACAGCCACAGCCAGAGTACTATGCTGCTCCTTTGACTCAGACCACCACATTGCCCTCTCAGGGTACAGATCCACAATCAGACCCTGATGAGACTATGTTGCCCCGCCACGAACGCTATACCACAGACCGACACAGTGACACAGACGAAGTTGCACACGAGCTCGAAGAGGAGGTAATAGATGACCCGGTTGTTGACCCCGATTGGCAGCCATTGGGGGAACAGGGTGCAGGCAGCAGTAGTTCAGAAGCGGAGGTGGAGGAGGGGCCGCAGCAGGCATCAACATCGCAACAGGTTCCATCTGCCGGGCCCCTATCTGGCCCAAAACGCGTGTCAAAGCCAAAACCTGTTGGAGCACAGCGTTGCCATCCGGTTAAAGCTCAGTCTGCAATCCCTGAAAAGGGATCCGATGCTAGGAAGAGTGCAGTCTGGCATTTTTTTAAACAACATCCAATTGATCAGCGCAAAGTCATCTGTCAAAAATGTTCTACTAGCTTAAGCAGAGGTCAGAATCTGAAAAGTCTCAATACTAGTTGCATGCATAGACACTTAACCACCATGCATTTTCAAGCCTGGACTAACTACCAAACGTCCCTTAAGGTTGTAGCACCCTCGGCCAATGAAGCTAGTCATCAACGCAACATCCCTTCCATCACTGTAAGGCCACCATTTTCCGCACCACCGGCAGTATCTGTGCAGGTTTCTTTGCCAGCCAAAAGCAGTCAGGGTCAGGGAATCACCAGTTTTGTAGGCGGAAATATTGCATCTAGGGCACTGGCGGAAACAATACCGTCTCCAACCGTCTCTCAGTCTGCCATGTCCACCGGCACACCCGCAAATTCCACGATCTCCATCTCTCCAGTTCAGCTCACACTACATGAGACTCTGGTTAGAAAAAGGAAGTACTTATCCTCGCATCCGCGTACACAGGGTTTTAACGCCCACATAGCTAGACTAATCTCGTTAGAGATGATGCCCTACCGGTTAGTTGAAAGCGAAGCTTTCAAAGCCCTGATGGAGTACGCTGAACCACGATACGAGCTACCCAGTCGACACTTTTTTTCCAGAAAAGCCATCCCAGCCCTGCACCAGCATGTTAAACAGCGCATCGTCCATGCACTCAGGCAATCTGTGAGTACAAAGGTGCACCTGACTACAGATGCATGGACCAGTAGGCATGGCCAGGGACGTTATGTGTCCATCACGGCACACTGGGTGAATGTGGTGGATGCAGGGTCCACAGGGGACATCAATTTAGGGACAGTTGTGCCTAGCCCACGGTCTAGGAAACAGTTGGCTGTAGGCGTTCGCACCCCCTCCTCCTCCTCCTCCTCGTCCTCCTGCAGAAGCTACAGCTCTTCCACAGACCGCAGTCGGCCAACCACTCCATCGGCAGATGACACTGTTGCACACCAGTTGTCCCATTATGGGCCAGCTACTGGCAAGCGTCAGCAGGCTGTATTGGCTATGAAGTGTTTGGGCGACAACAGACACACCGCGGAAGTTCTGTCCGAGTTCTTGCAACAAGAAACGCAGTCGTGGCTGGGCACAGTAGATCTTGAGGCAGGCAAGGTAGTTAGTGATAACGGAAGGAATTTCATGGCTGCCATCTCCCTTTCCCAACTGAAACACATTCCTTGCCTGGCTCACACCTTAAACCTGGTGGTGCAGTGCTTATTGAAAACTTATCCTGGGTTCTCCGACCTGCTCCTCAAAGTGCGTGGACTTTGCTCACATATCCGACGTTCGCCTGTACACGCCAGCCGTATGCAGACCTATCAGCGGTCTTTGAACCTTCCCCAGCATCGCCTAATCATAGACGTTGCAACAAGGTGGAACTCAACACTGCACATGCTTCAGAGACTGTGCCAACAGAGGCGGGCTGTTATGTTTTTGTGGGAGGATACACATACACGGGCAGGCAGTAGGATGGCAGACATGGAGTTGTCAGGTGTGCAGTGGTCGAAGATACAAGACATGTGTCAAGTCCTTCAGTGTTTTGAGGAATGCACACGGCTGGTTAGTGCAGACAACGCCGTAATAAGCATGAGCATCCCCCTAATGCGTCTGCTGATGCAAAGTTTGACGCACATAAAGGAGCAGGCGTCTGCACCAGAGGAAGAGGAAAGCCTTGATGACAGTCAGCCATTGTCTGGTCAGGGCAGTGTACAGGACGAGGTAGCGGGCGAAGAGGAGGTGGAGGACGAGGAGGATGATGGGGATGAGTATATTTTTAATGCGGAACCTTTCCCGGGGGCACTGGAAATTGGTTGCGTGTCAAGGCCGGGTTCTGGTTTTTTGAGGGACACAAGTGACGTAGATTTGCCTGCAACTGCCCCTCACCCAATCACAACCGGAGATTTGACAACTGGAACTTTGGCCCACATGGTGGATTATGCCTTACGTATCCTAAAAAGGGACACACGCATTACGAAAATGATGAACGATGACGATTACTGGTTGGCCTGCCTCCTTGATCCACGCTATAAAGGCAAATTGCAAAATATTATGCCACATGAGAACTTGGAACTAATATTAGCAACCAAACAATCAACTCTTGTTGACCGTTTGCTTCAGGCATTCCCAGCACACAGCGCACGTGATCGTCCTCACACGAGCTCAAGGGGGCAACAGACTAGGAGTGTTAGGGGTGCACACATCAGAAGTGGCGTTGGACAGAGGGGTTTTCTGACCAGGTTGTGGATTGATTTTGCTATGACCGCAGACAGGACAGGTACTGCTGCATCAATTGAAAGTGACAGGAGACAACATTTGTCCAGTATGGTTACTAACTATTTTTCATCCCTTATCGATGTTCTCCCTCAACCGTCATTCCCATTTGATTACTGGGCATCAAAATTAGACACCTGGCCAGAATTGGCAGAATATGCATTGCAGGAGCTTGCTTGCCCGGCAGCAAGTGTCCTATCAGAAAGAGTATTCAGTGCTGCAGGTTCAATATTAACCGAAAAAAGGACTCGTCTGGCTACCCAAAATGTTGACGATCTAACATTCATTAAAATGAACCACAACTGGATTTCGAAATCTTTTGCCCCACCTTGCCCGGCCAACACCTAGCTTTCCTATGAAAAGCTCTTGCCTGTGGACTACTGTGAATTACTTTTCTAATGTCTAATTTGCTGCAGCTGATTGTCCAGCATACGACATGTTTACACCTCCCTAAATGGCCAAACTCCCCACACGGGGCCGTGGTATCGCGACTTGGCGCAAGCACCCGTGAGACTGCTGTTTGTCTGAAGAGGTGGGTGTACTCGCTTTTGGTCGACGGCATTGCTACTGGGTTCCTCATAGTACAATAAAGTGTCTCTGGCGGTGGTGGTGCGCACCCAACGTCAGACACACTGTTGTAACATGAGGGGCCTTGGGCCTGTAACGCCGGCCACAAGAGAGTTCACCCACCCCCAGGTCAAACATTGCTCTACCACTTCCACAGTTATCTCTCACACTTCCACCAATGTTAAGTCTATGCGCTGACATCCTTCCATACCTGCCACTGACAATACCATTGTGTTGACATGTATGATGGTACTTAACATAGTCAGGGGCAGTGTCCTCTATTTACCACAGTAAATACTTTGCGCAAAATTAGTAGGTCTGAAACAACGCAGAGGATCCCACCCCTGAACCTAATGATTGCACCCTTTAGTGTTTTTGTTTTGTTTTAATGCGAGACATTCACATTTAGTTGTTGTTTTGGACTACTAACTGGCAGACACTCATTACAATCGGCCTCCGTTGACCAGACCACTGCTGCCCGTGTACCCCTGTAACTAATAATAAAGTGCCTACAGCCAGCCCAATTTAATTATATTAGGCCTTCGAAGCCTGTCTGCGGTCCCTCCTTCCACTAGGCCTCCACTGACCAGACCACTGCTGCTTGTGTACCCCTGCAGCTAATAATAAAGTGCCTACAGCCAGCCCAATTTAATTATGTTAGGCCTTCGAAGCCTTTCTGCGCTCCCTCCTTCCACTAGGCCTCCACTGACCAGACCACTGCTTCCCGTGTACCCCTGTAACTAATAATAAAGTGCCTACAGCCAGCCCAATTTAATTATGTTAGGCCTTCGAAGCCTGTCTGCGGTCCCTCCTTCCACTAGGCCTCCACTGACCAGACCACTGCTGCCCGTGTACCCCTGTAACTAATAATAAAGTGCCTACAGCCAGCCCAATTTAATTATATTAGGCCTTCGAAGCCTGTCTGCGGTCCCTCCTTCCACTAGGCCTCCACTGACCAGACCACTGCTGCCCGTGTACCCCTGTAACTAATAATAAAGTGCCTACAGCCAGCCCAATTTAATTATGTTAGGCCTTCGAAGCCTGTCTGCGGTCCCTCCTTCCACTAGGCCTCCACTGACCAGACCACTGCTGCCCGTGTACCCCTGTAACTAATAATAAAGTGCCTACAGCCAGCCCAATTTAATTATATTAGGCCTTCGAAGCCTGTCTGCGGTCCCTCCTTCCACTAGGCCTCCACTGACCAGACCACTGCTGCCCGTGTACCCCTGTAACTAATAATAAAGTGCCTACAGCCAGCCCAATTTAATTATATTAGGCCTTCGAAGCCTGTCTGCGGTCCCTCCTTCCACTAGGCCTCCACTGACCAGACCACTGCTGCCCGTGTACCCCTGTAGCTAATAATAAAGTGCCTACAGCCAGCCCAATTTAATTATGTTAGGCCTTCGAAGCCTTTCTGCGCTCCCTCCTTCCACTAGGCCTCCACTGACCAGACCACTGCTGCCCGTGTACCCCTGTAACTAATAATAAAGTGCCTACAGCCAGCCCAATTTAATTATGTTAGGCCTTCGAAGCCTGTCTGCGGTCCCTCCTTCCACTAGGCCTCCACTGACCAGACCACTGCTGCCCGTGTACCCCTGTAACTAATAATAAAGTGCCTACAGCCAGCCCAATTTAATTATATTAGACCTTCGAAGCCTGTCTGCGGTCCCTCCTTCCACTAGGCCTCCACTGACCAGACCACTGCTGCCCGTGTACCCCTGTAACTAATAATAAAGTGCCTACAGCCAGCCCAATTTAATTATATTAGGCCTTCGAAGCCTGTCTGCGGTCCCTCCTTCCACTAGGCCTCCACTGACCAGACCACTGCTGCCCGTGTACCCCTGTAGCTAATAATAAAGTGCCTACAGCCAGCCCAATTTAATTATGTTAGGCCTTCGAAGCCTTTCTGCGCTCCCTCCTTCCACTAGGCCTCCACTGACCAGACCACTGCTGCCCGTGTACCCCTGGAACCAATTATAAAGTGCATAGAGCCTATTTTTTAATTTAATTTAATATTAATAAAGCCAGGATGAACTACGATATACCACGCTATGAGCTACCCAGTTGACAATTCTTTTGCGAGAAAAGCCATCCCACCCCTCCACCTGCATGTTAAAGACCGCATTGTCCTTGCATTCTGTCAATTTGTCAGTCCAAAGGTATACCTGACAACAGACACATGGACCTGTAGGCCTGGCCACGGAAGGTTACGTGTCCTTTGTGGCTCAATGGGTTAATGTATTGGATGCATGGTCCACACAGGGGACAGCCTGCAAAGTCTGTCTGCAGTCCCTAATTCAAGTTGGCCTCAACTGAATAAAGCTGAGCTTCTACCTTCTGGCTCTGATTAACTGCTGTTTTTTAAAAAATTGGCTTTTCCGTCCTTCTAAAGGTGTCTGCCCCTGCCTGGTGTTGTCCTCAACTGAATAAAGCTGAGCTTCAACCTTCAGTTCCAAATTACCATTTTTAAAAATGCAATTGGCTGTTCCGGCCTACTAAAGATGTCTGTCTGCCCCTGCCTGGTGTTGTCCTCAACTGAATAAAGCTGAGCTTCAACCTTCAGTTCCAAACATACAACAAAAAACTGGTACAATACAAAAAGTGGCCTCCAGCTACAAAAACTTTCTCCTACAAGTAGTTAACTGACAGTTTTTTTTTCCAGTGAAAACACAGATATGGCATCCAACGAGTGTTGTCCTGTCTCGTCTTCTTTATATTATTGCCAAGAAGCTGCAACTGAATAAAGCTGTGCTTCAACCTTCTGTTCCAAATTACCATTTTTAAAAATGCAATTGGCTGTTCCGGCCTACTAAAGGTGTCTGTCTGCCCCTGCCTGGTGTTGTCCTCAACTGAATAAAGCTGAGCTTCAACCTTCAGTTCCAAATTACCATTTTTAAAAATGCAATTGGCTGTTCCGGCCTACTAAAGGTGTCTGTCTGCCCCTGCCTGGTGTTGTCCTCAACTGAATAAAGCTGTGCTTCAACCTTCAGTTCCAAACATACAACAAAAAACTGGTACAATACAAAAAGTGGCCTCCAGCTACAAAAACTTTCTCCTACAAGTAGTTAACTGACAGTTTTTTTTCCAGTGAAAACACAGATATGGCATCCAACGAGTGTTGTCCTGTCTCGTCTTCTTTATATTATTGCCAAGAAGCTGCAACTGAATAAAGCTGTGCTTCAACCTTCTGTTCCAAATTACCATTTTTAAAAATGCAATTGGCTGTTCCGGCCTACTAAAGGTGTCTGTCTGCCCCTGCCTGGTGTTGTCCTCAACTGAATAAAGCTGAGCTTCAACCTTCAATTCCAAATTACCATTTTTAAAAATGCAATTGGCTGTTCCGGCCTACTAAAGGTGTCTGTCTGCCCCTGCCTGGTGTTGTCCTCAACTGAATAAAGCTGTGCTTCAACCTTCAGTTCCAAACATACAACAAAAAACTGGTACAATACAAAAAGTGGCCTCCTGCTACAAAAACTTTCTCCTACAAGTAGTTAACTGACAGTTTTTTTTCCAGTGAAAACACAGATATGGCATCCAACGAGTGTTGTCCTGTCTCGTCTTCTTTATATTATTGCCAAGAAGCTGCAACTGAATAAAGCTGTGCTTCAACCTTCTGTTCCAAATTACCATTTTTAAAAATGCAATTGGCTGTTCCGGCCTACTAAAGGGGTCTGCCCCTGCCTGGTGTTGTCCTCAACTGAATAAAGCTGAGCTTCAACCTTCAGTTCCAAACATACAACAAAAAACTGGTACAATACAAAAAGTGGCCTCCAGCTACAAAAACTTTCTCCTACAAGTAGTTAACTGACAGTTTTTTTTCCAGTGAAAACACAGATATGGCATCCAACGAGTGTTGTCCTGTCTCGTCTTCTTTATATTATTGCCAAGAAGCTGCAACTGAATAAAGCTGTGCTTCAACCTTCTGTTCCAAATTACCATTTTTAAAAATGCAATTGGCTGTTCCGGCCTACTAAAGGGGTCTGCCCCTGCCTGGTGTTGTCCTCAACTGAATAAAGCTGAGCTTCTACCTTCTGCCTCTTATTAACTGCTGTTTTTTTTAAAAAATTGGCTGTTCTGGCCTACTAAAGGTGTCTGTCTGCCCCTGCCTGGTGTTGTCCTCAACTGAACAAAGCTGAGCTTCCACATTCTGGCTTTCGCCCTATACTATCAGATATTAAACTGCATTTGGCCTACTAGTGTGGTTAGGCCCTTGAAACAGTGTCTGCTGCTCTTGGGTTTGCTACTCCACTGAACAAAGCAATGCCGCCTGTTTAGTCCTGTTACCAATTTTGAACTGCATTTAGCCTACTTTATTCTTTGGCCCTATATCTGTTTCCTCCTCATCCTGCCCATTGCCCAGCCACTGCTAGATGAGTCTGCTGGTACATTGACCTAGACCACTACATTCCCCTTATACTCTACACAGCCAGAATCTGACCCTGCTGAAAGTAAGGTTCCCCTTCCCGCATGTTATACCACCTTACACAGGAACAGAGAGGAAGGTGCAGATGAAAGTGCAGGTTCCTTCATCAGGTGGGGGGGCATACTCGTTGGCGACGTCACTGGCACAGGGCCCCTCAGAGTACGCAAAAGTGTCGCTGCTGGTGGGAGGCGCCCCCGCCATGCAAACACACCGCCGTACTTTGAGGGGCCCTGTGCCAGTGCCAATGCGAACGAGTGGGCCCCCCCTGCTTGCTCAGGATCACAGCACTTGCAACGTTGAAATACTTACCTTTCCCTGCAACACCGCCGTGACGTAGTCCGCATTTCCTGGGCCCACGAAAAACTTGAGCCAGCCCTACTCCCCCCACAACTTTTGCCAAATGACCCCCAATTCCCTATGCCCAACTATTATTATAAAGTTAATTAAGATTGACAAGCTTCAGAAACAAGAATGGATGTTTTTGGCATTAAAATGAGCACTGTAGGTGTTTTCCTGGCCTCCACTCACTGCCGACTATGCTTCCCCATTGACTTGCATTGGGTTTCGTGTTTCGGTCGATCCCCGACTTTTAGCGATAATCGGCCGACTGCACTCGACTCGACTCTGGACAAAATCGGGTTTCACAAAACCCGACTCGATCTTAAAAAAATGAAAGTCGCTCAACTCTAATGCAGAGTAGTGAAAATAAAAAAATATTTTTTTTTCCCACAAAAAAGATTTTTAGCCCCCAAGTTTTTATTTTCACAAGGGTAACAGGAGAAATTGGACCCCAAAAGTTGTTGTCCAATTTATCCCGAGTACGCTGATGCCCCATATGTGGGGGTAAACCACTGTTTGGGCGCACGGCAGAGTTCAGAAGGGAGGGAGCACCATTTGACTTTTTTAGCGCAAAATTGGCTGTCGTGTTTGGAGACCCCCTAATGTACCTAAACAGTGGAAACCCCCCAATTCTAACTCCAACCCTAACTCCAACACACCCCTAACCCTAATCTCAACACGATCCATAATCCTAATCACAACCCTAACGATAATCACAACCCTAACCCCAAAACAGCCCTAATCTCAACCCTAACCATAACCCTAATCAAAACCCTAAATCCAACACACCCCTAACCCTAATCTCAACCCTAACCTCAAACCTAACCCTAATCCCAATACACCCCTAACCCTAATCCCAACCCTAACCTTAACTCTAATTCCAACCCTAACCCTAATCCCAACCCTAATCCCAAACATAACCCTAATCCCAACTCTAATCCCAAACGTAACCCTAATCCCAACCCTAATCCCAAACGTAACCCTAACCATAACTTTAGCCCCAACCCTAACCCTAACACTAATTTTAGCCCCAACCCTAGCCCTAACCCTAACTTTAGCCCCAACCCTAACCCTAAATTTAACCCTAACCCTAGCCCTAACTTTAGCCCCAACCCTAACCCTAAGGCTACTTTCACACTTGCGTCGTGTGGCATCCGTCGCAATCCGTCGTTTTTTGCCCATAGACTTGTATTACCGACGGATGGCCACACGTCGCGTCCATCGTGCACTGGATCCGTTGTGTTTTGGCGGACCGTCGTCACAAAAAAAGTTCAATGTAACCTTTTTTTTGTACGTCGCGTCCGCCATTTCCACGCATGCCTGGCTGTAACTCTGCCCCCTCCTGCCCAGGACATAGACTGGGCAGCGGATGCGTTGAAAAACTGCATCCGCTGCCCACGTTGTGCACAATTTTCACAACGTGCGTCGGTACATCGGGCCAACGCATTGCGACCGCCCCGTACCGACGCAAGTGTGAAAGAAGCCTAAGGCTACTTTCACACTAGCGTCATACTTGGCCCATCGCAGTGTGTCAGGCCGACGTACCGACGCTAGCTAGTTGTTTTTTCAATGCATCCGCTGCCCCATTGTGAGGTGCGGGGAGGCGGGGGCGGAGTTCCAGCCACGCATGCGCGGTCGGAAATGGCGGACACGTCGCACAAAAAAAGTTACATGTAGCGTTTTTTGTTCTGACGGTCCGCCAAAGCACGATGCATCCGTCTCACGACGGATGCAACGTGTGGCAATCCGTCGCAATGTGTCGCTAATGCAAGTCAATGGAGAAAAAACGCGTCCTGCAAGCACTTTTCTCCAACGACGCATTGCGACGGAAGCCAAAAAACGCTAGTGTGAAAGTAGCCTAACCCTAGCCCTAACCCTAAATTTAGCCCCAACCCTAACCCTAAATTTAGCCCCAACCCTAACCCTAGCCCTAACCCTAGCCCTAACCCTAGCCCTAACCCTAACCCTAATTTTAGCCCCAACTCGTCTCTCCTGCCGGCCGGCAGATGGCAGCAGATGGCGGGCGCACTGCGCATGCACCCGCCATTTTCTTTCCCGAGGAAGAAGCCGGCCGGCAAGAGGAGATGCAGGAGGACCCAGGGACACCGGGTGAGTATGATAGGGTCCCCGAATCCCCCTATTTCTCTGTCCTCTGATGTGCGATCACATCAGAGGACAGATAATTACAGATCGTTTTTTTTTTTTTTTTTTTGCGGTCGCCGGTAAACAGTTAATTACCGGCGATCGCAAAACAGGGGTCGGTAAAAACCGACCCCGATCATGTTCTTTGGGGTCTCGGCTACCCCCGGCAGCCGAGACCCCAAAGATCTTCCGGGTGCCGGGCGGCGGGCGCACTGCGCATGCGCCCGCCATTTTTTCCCAGAAAATAGATGGCGGCACCCATCGGGAGCCACGAGGAGCACCGGGGGAGATAGGTGAGTATTGGGGGGCTATTGGGGGCCATCATCGGGGACACTATTTCTCTGTCCTCCGATGTTCGATCACATCGGAGGACAGAGAAATTAAATGGCAAATCGCGTTGTTTTTTTGTTGCGACCGCCAGTATACGGTTAATTACCGGCGATCGCAACTCGGGGGTCAGTAAAAAAACCCCGAATCATGTTCTCTAGGGTCTCGGCTACCCTCGGCAACCGAAACCCCAGAGAAAATCCGACTCTGGGGGGCGCTATTCACTTTTTCCACAGCGCCGTTAATTAACGGCGCTGTGGTTTAAGTACCCTTAACGGCCGCCGTTAAAAGGCGTATCGGCGGTCGTTAAGGGGTTAAGTAGCTTTTCTCATGATTGCATACACCTGGCTATGAAGTTCAAAGCTCAATGAGGTTACAAAACAAAAAAAAGTGCTTTAGTAAGTCAGTAAAAAGTAGGTAGGAGTATTTAAAACAAAAAAATGATAAGGGTGCCCATACTTATGCACCTGTCAAATTTAGTTTGAATGCAGATTGCACATTTTCTGTTAGCACTATAAACCTCATTTGAAGGCAGAAACATTACTGTGTCCAACAGTTATTAGATATATGAAACTGAAATAGCTGTTGCAAAAAAAAACAATTTTTATAAAACATTAAGCTTAAGATTAATAGGGGTGTCCAAACTTTTTCATATAACTGTATATTAAAAGCATGACATCTATAGTGTGAAGCTGTATATATACAAAAAAATAAAGTGTATTATATAACAGTAAAAGGGGAATAAATTATATCAAACAAAGAAGATATATATGGGTCAAATATATATATACACTGTGTTCCAAATTATTATGCAAATTGGATTTAAGTGTGATAAAGATTTAATTGTTTTGTTTTTCAAATAAACTCATGGATGGTATTGTGTCTCACGTCTCAATGGATCACTGAAATCAATCTTAAACACATGGGATAATTAGTTTTCCAGGTGATTCTAATTAAAGGAAAACTACTTAAAAATGATGTTCCACATTATTAAGCAGGTCACAGTTTTCAAGTAACATGGGAAAGAAAAAGGATCTCTCTGCTGCTGAAAAGCATCAAATAGTGCAATGCCTTGGTGAAGGGATGAAAACATTAAAAATTTCCTGAAAACTTGAGCGTGATCATCGTACTGTTAAGAGATTTGTGGCTGTATCTGAGCACAGATGTGTTTGTGCTGATAAAGGCATAATGAGGAAGATTTCTGCCAGGCAAGTTCATCAGATTAAGAGAGCAGCTACTAAAAAGCCATTACAAAGCAGCAAACAGATATTTGAAGCTGCTGGTGCCTCTGGAGTCCCTGGAACCTCAAGGTGTAGGCTCTTTCAAAGGCTTGCTGTGGTGCATAAACCTACTATTCGGCCACCCTTAAACAGTGTTCACAAGCAGAAATGGTTGCAGTGGGTCCAGACACACATGAAGATTAATTTTCAAACAGTCATGTTCACTGATGAGTGTTGAACAACCCTGGATGGTCCAGATGGATGGAGTAGTGGATGGTTGGTGTATGGCCACCATGTCCCAACAAGGCTGCAACAACAGCAAGGAGGTGGAGGAGTCATGTTTTGGGCCGGAATCATGGAGAAACAGCTGGTAGGGCCCTTTAAGGTTCCTGAAGGTGTGAAAATGACCTCTGCAAAGTATATAGAGTTTCTGACTGACAACTTTCCTCCATTGAAGCAGAAACGTGCCTTCAGGAGCAAAATCATCTTCATGCTGACAATGCACCATCTTATGCTGCAAAGAAAACCTCTGAGTCATTGGCTGCTATGGGCATAAAAGGAGATAAACTCATGGTGTGGCCGCCATCTTCCCCTGACCTCAACCCTATAGAGAACCTTTAGCAGATCATCAAGCAAAAGATCTATGAGGGTGGAAGGCAGTTCACATCAAAACAGCAGCTCTGGGAGGCAAAGAAATACAAGCAGAAACTGTCCAAAAACTCACAAGTTCAATGGATGCAAGAATTGTGAAGGTGATATCAAAGAAGGCTCCTATGTAACATGTAACTTGGCCTTTTAGGATATTTTGGAGTTAAATAGCTTTTGTTCAGTGAATGTGAGCTCCTAATGCTGCAAATTCCACAAATGAGCATTTTCAGTTCTTTAAAACATATCAAATGTTTAGAAATTCTACTGTGCATAATAATTTGGAACAGTGCATTTTAAGTTTTTATTCATTTTGGAGATTATACTGTTATCATTGGGAGGGTTCTTCAATAAAATTTGATGTATACTCTAACGGGTGATGACTTTTATTAGACTGACTGTCATTTGCACTGACCATTTAGGAAAATCTGATAAAAATGTAATTTGCATAATAATTTGGAACATAGTGTAGAGTCCAAATCCACTTAGTCTCCATTTTTGCAAGTGGTATGCCAATTTCACCACCCCGTTCATTTAACACGATGGTGTCAATCCCTATGAATTTTAAACCAGATGGGTCGCAGTTATGATGAATTCTGAAATGTTTCAGAAGGGTTTTTAATTCAGATATGTCTTCAACCTCTTGTGCAGCTTGTATCCCACGTACATGTTCTTGTACCTGCACTTTAAATTGTCTGGTTGTCATGCCAATACACGGGCATATGGCGTAGTAGATCACAGCCTTTGATGCGCATGTTATGGCATGTTTAATTTTGAATGTACTGGTCCCACTGGAATTCACAAATGTTTCGGCTCTTACTACATTGGGGCAGGCTACACATTTACCGCATGCTCTGCACCCAGATGGACGTTTGACACTGTCCAAGAAGGTGGTAGTTTTTGATTCAAATCTGTAGTGGCTTTTTACCAAATAGTCACCCAAATTCTTTGACCTGCGGTATGTGATGTTGGGTCTATCACCCACATACTGCAACAAAATGGGATCAGCTTTCAGAATACCCCATGATGTCAATAATTGGGATCTCATCATTTCTGTCTGACCATTATATTGTGTGATGAATCTCACCTTCTGGTTAGGTTTCTGACCAGTGGACCCAAGGACTGTCAGTGACCACCTTTGCACAGCTGCGAGACCTGATGATCAAAGACCAGTTCTTACATCTTTGTCCAGCTGAGATGCGACAGTTCGTGATGGACAGAGAACCCAAAGACGTGACAAAAGCAGCGCAGATTGCCGATGCCTATGAGGCCAACCGTAGATCGGAAGTGCGGAAGCCAGTTAGCACCAGCTGGAGAGGGGGTAACCCTGCAACCAACGCCAGTACCCCTGCCAGCCAACACACCAGAGGTCCTGTCCCTGTAGCCAACAGCATCAGATCTACCTCCGAACCTCGCCAGTGTTACGTCTGCAAGCGGACTGGTCATATCAGTCTCCACTGTCCAGACAAGCCGAAGAACCCCCCATCCAAGGCCCCAGGGCCTAATGCAGCAGTTCTTTTGGTTGGTGGTGTGGCTGGGAGGGTGTATGACAACGTACAGCACGTCACCGTGGAAGGCCATGTTGCTACAGGCCTCAAAGACACCGGGGCTGAATGAACCCTCATCCGACCCGAACTGGCGGCCCCTGAAGAAATCATTCTGGGGAAAACCCTTACTATCACTGGGATTGGGGGCATCAGCTGTCCCTTGCCAATGGCCCGGGTATATATTGATTGAGGTGCCGGGAGCGGGGTGAAGGAAGTGGGGCTGTCTGATAATTTGCCCACTGATGTTTTGTTGGGGACTGATTTGGGGAGGATGGTTGCATACTACGTTCCTGACATCCCTCCCCAATCTGCTAATAAGGGTAACGTTAACCCTGATGATGATTATGATGGGAAATCGCATGCGTTACCTGACCATGCTTTATCCAGTAATGATGCCTCTGATAACAATTTTCTCTCTAGGATTGATGGTGAAAATGTTGTACCTGTGCCAACTGAACCTGATAATGTATTTCTGTGAAAGTTGATGTGTCCATAGGTACAGGAGTGCTCAGCCATGTCGCTCTGCGGAGTGAGACAGCTGAGGAACCCCTAGCAGGGGCAAGTGTCGGTGCTACAGGAAATGGGGAGATACATGGGAACCATGAGGATGGTGATGCCATGCAATTGACCAGTGCCACCGAGGAAAGTAACTGGCCCATAAGTACCACTGCTCCTGAGGTAATGGGGTTGGATGGGGAAGTAGTACCCATAACAGCGTTGGCTGATGGGTCTGTAGAAATCCCCGGGGAGACAGCCTACGTATCTGCTGTCACCCGCAGTCAGAGTGCCCGGAATGCAGATAACTGTCTGCCTTCTGGACCCTCCTCAGTCATCATTGTGACTGAACCAGAGGTGGACCCAGAGCAGGTCCCAGAGGGTTCCCGTGGGGAAGGGACCCTGACGTCACTTCTGGCTTCCCCTAGCCAGGAGTTTCAGGCCGCTCTGCACACAGATGCGAGCCTAGAGAGTTTGAGACAACTCGCCGAGACGCCCACCTCTATGACTCATAAGGAGAGGGTGTTCTGGGAACGAGGAAGGTTGTACCGGGAGACAGTACCTGGAAAATCGCAAAAGGAGTGGTTGAGGGAAAGACAGCTGGTCGTCCCGCAGCAATTCCGGGGTGAGTTATTACGGATTGCCCATGAGATCCCGCTAGCTGGACACTTGGGGATCAGCAAAACTAAGGCCCGGCTGTCTCAACACTTCTATTGGCCTAAGATGTGGACAGATGTGTCAAACTACTGCTGCTCCTGTATCACCTGTCAAAGAGTGGGGAAGGCGGGGCCTGCTCTTAAGGCTCCCCTGATCCCTTTGCCAGTGATAGAGGAGCCTTTCCAGAGGATCGCGGTGGACATTGTGGGCCCGCTGGCCCTTCCCAGCAGCTCTGGAAAGCAATACATCCTTACTGTGGTAGACTATGCTACCCGGTACCCAGAGGCAGTAGCTCTGTCATCAACTAGGGCGGATAAGGTGGTGGGTGCCCTGTTGACTATATTTTCACGTGTAGGATTTCCCAGGGAGATGCTTACTGATCAAGGGACCCAATTCATGTCTCGCCTAATGGAGGCTCTCTGTAAGAGAATGCAGGTGAAGGACCTGGTATCGAGTGCGTATCACCCACAGACCAATGGCTTGTGTGAACGCTTCAATGGTGCCCTCAAACAGATGCTACGCATGCTGGTTGAGACACAAGGGTGCGACTGGGAGCGGTACCTCCCACACCTGCTGTTTGCTTACCGAGAGGTTCCGCAGGCCTCAACGGGGTTCTCCCCCTTCGAGCTCCTGTACGGCAGGCGAGTCCGGGGACCCCTTGGGTTGGTAAGAGAATCCTGGGAAGAGGAGCCGAACCCTTCTGAAGTGTCCATAGTGGAGTATGTCATGCGCTTCCGTGACAAGATGCAGACCTTGACGCAGTTGGTGCATGACAACATGACGCAGGCTCAGGCTGACCAGAAGCACTGGTACGACCAGAACGCCTGGGAGCGGACCTACCACGTGGGTCAAAAGGTGTGGGTGCTGGTCCTCGTACCAATGGATAAGCTTCAGGCAGCCTGGGAGGGCCCGTACGTCATCCACCAACAGCGCAACCCGGTCACCTACGTGGTCACGCTTGACCACGCTCAGGGTAGGCGAAAGGCCATTCACGTCAACATGATGAAGGCTCATCACGAATGTGAACCTTTTGTCCTACCGGTCTGCAGCTTACCCGAAGACGGGGAGGAAGACACCCTCCTGGACATGCTGGCCCAAGCCAAGGCCGGTGGGTCCATCGAGGATGTGGAGGTAAGAGCCTCACTAACCGAACCCCAGCGGTCGCAGTTGCAGACCAAGCTGGAACCCTTCTGGTCCGTGTTCTCCAACCGACCTGGAAGGACTGAGTTAGCCATCCACGAGGTGGACACCGGGAATCATGACCCACTACAGTGAACACCCTATCGAATCTCCGACCAGGTGCAGCAGGAGATTCGATGGTCAAAGAGTGCGTGGGCCTCACCTGTAGTTCTCGTGCCCAAGAAGGACCGGACCACCCGATTCTGCGTGGACTACAGGGGGCTCAACGCCATCACAGCCTCCAGCGTGCACCCAATGCCGCGCATCGAGGAGCTGCTTGAGAGGTTAGCTGGTGGAAAAAACCTGACAATAATGGATCTGAGTAGAGGATACTGGCAGATTCCCCTGAGCCCTGAGGCGCAGGACAAGTCCGCCTTTATCACACCCTTCGGACTGTACCAGTCCACGGTCATGCCCTTCAACATGAAGAATGCCCCTGCCACTTTCCAGTGGATGGTTAACCTCCTGCTTCAGGGACTGGAGAAGTACGCCGTGGCGTACTTGGATGACATTGCCATCTTCAGTTCCTCCTGGAAGGAATACCTGCAGCATCTCGAGGAGGTGCTCAGGCAAATTCACAGAGCTGGACTGACTATCAAGCTGGGAAAGTGCCAGATGGGCATGAGTGAGGTCCACTACCTGGGGCACTGGATAGGCGGGGGCACCATGAAGCCAGAGCATGGCAATGTTGATGTGTTGGCCCACCAGGGTGAACCTGCTGAGGTGCGCATGGAGGAGCACCATGAGGTCCTGCCTCCATAGCGCACACCTGAAGGGGGAGGTGTGAGGATAATGTATAATATAGGTTTTAGTCTCTCATTGCCAGCACCTATAGGGTGGGCATTGACCCCCCTTCACTTCAGGATTTAGCTTTTTTTTTCAATGGGTGTAGAAGAGCTTTTATTGCTCTGGCTGCAAATTCCTGACTTTGAGCAACTTACTCTTCATGCCCCTCCCAAAAGAATTTTTACGATCGCTTGTGTTGGCTCAAACTTTCCTCCAGCTAGAACTGGTATAGAAGTTCTCCAAAATCCATGAGGGTCTTTGTTCTAATATGATAAGATATTGGGCCGATGGTTTAAGCTAGGAAAATAATACATCCAGTTTGTGAATCTCCATCGGCGGGTCTATCGGCCACGGTAAACGCAGGCTTCTAGTTCCAACAGGGACAGAGTATGGATTTCTCTGGAACTACACATCCCATCAAACCCAAATTTGGTCTCATTAGAACGCCAATGTTAATACAAGATGAATGCTGGGTGTGTTATGATTCTGACATGTTCAGTAGTGGAGATACAGGCATTAGACAAACTTGTGTTCAATTTACAAAGACGGAAGAGATAGGAGGGTCTGAGGAGGCCAGCCCTGTTCGTGATGTCACCAGGCTGTGGTTATTTAAGTGACTCCACTTTACCCAGCCTCCAGAGTCTGTCAGAGTCGGTCTGCGTTTTGCCTGAGGAGCTGAACTATGCACTGGGACATTTGGGAGCTACCAGCATGGTTTTGCCTGAATAACTGAGAACATGTGAGTTTTACCTTTTCTCATTTAATCCTTTTATTTTATAATTACCTTGTACGTATTTTGAATTGTCTCATATTGTAACATTTTATATGCCTTTTTGTAAACACTGCCTTAAACTTTCGGAGTAAAATATATAAATTACTAGTTCGTTCTTCCTGATCTAAAATGTACCTTAAGCCTTCTGAAGGGAATTACGCTACTGTTTTGGGTTAGCTTCGGACCCATTTAATCGAAGCTGGTGGCAGCATACTGTGTGCGGGGCCTTTGGGTGTCATTGTTGCGACTGTGGCATTGATAATTATTGTTCCTGCCTGAGGGGGAGTAGTTATATCGCCTCGCTGCAGCGTGCCCAATAGCCAGTACATAGCAGGCAGCCTTTCTGGCGACTAATTACCCTAGGTGCAGTACCTAATCTGACCTGAGGGTAAGGGGGGCACCATTGAGCTGCAAGTTCAAGCGGAGCTGTAAAGCGGGATATGCATAAATCCCTGCAGCTCGTGGTATATTGAAGAGCAGTGGGATACCTAAAATAAGCCCCTGCTGTAAACTAGGAGGTCAATAACCTTGTGTGTGATTTTCCATCACATTGTAGCAGTGGAGGGATAACTAGGATAAGCCCCCTGCACATGTGATAGCCGTCTGTTGGCCTAAGGTCACCCCGATCCGTGACATAGGGGTGACGGTCACGGTGTGAATCGTGACAGAGTCCCCTTACCCAGGTGGAAATCAAAAGCCTTCCTCTAGCGCCGTGGTGGTGTAGTCCCTTACTGCTTAAAGATAAGCATAAGGTCCTCACAGATGTTATCTCTCTCTCTCTCTGACCTCCGGGTAGTATATGACATAACCCGTATGACTGGTGGCTTGAGGCTGTTTATAGGGACTCTATCACGGCCTGGCCTCTGAGGGATGCCTCCGTGCCTCGTGGATGTTAGGTCTGACAGGTAATGTAGAGTTCAGCTGTCCTGCCGGTCTGTGATGTAAGTCGTGGAGGGCCTTACGATCCTCGGTGTTCCAGCTACTGTTTCTGCACCTCAGAAGGAGGCAGCCTGCTCGGGGTTGGTCTGCCCTTGATATCTTCTCTTGTGCTTTGCTCTCCCTCACGCTCTCTGCAATGTGTTCGGCTTTCTGAATATCTCTTTCCAGGAACTGCTGCACTGAGGCTACGCAGCTCTGTAAAACCTTCTCTGCCTCAGACTGATCCAGTCTGTTTCCTGGCAAGACTGTTCGATGTTGTTTCCTTCTCAGTTTTCTCTTTCTGCCAGGAGCTGCAGACCCCCACGTCTGCTCAGCTATTCTCCTATCGTAGCAGCTCCGCCTTAGCTGATGTTCCACGACAAGCTCCCTCCTGGCAATCTCTCTTTCTAGCATATCTTTCTGCTTCCTTCCCCTCTGTCTCTCTGACAGGAACTGACTGAAACTCTCACTACTTTCCCTCCAAAACTACCAGTTATATATATATATATATATATGGGGAGTCACCTAGTAAGTAGGATCAAAAGCTCCCCCTGGTGGCCTGGAGTGTGAATGTGTTGCATGTTTGTGATACCAGGTTGCAGTTAGCCCTGTCTTGCCTTCAATCATAACATCACTCTCCCCATGAGGAAAGCAATTCTACTGTGATGACCAGGACCCTGGGGCACCCCCCCCCCCTTGTTAAATCCAGTACTCCCGAACTGGGAAAAGAAGAGCAATACAGATTAGCAAACAGACATGCAATTCTTGAAATGCTATAAACTTATAAAACAAATTAATACTATATAATAATGAACTAGAGCTTCCCTTTATGGGCGGTGAGCACACTTGAACATTGCAAGAACTATTTACATGGGATACATACGTTTGGGAATAAAATACAATATAATAACTAACTAACTATGAAATGCTATTATCTGCTATGGGTATACTGTTGTGAATTCCGTTTGTGGGCTCCCTCTGGTGGCTACTGGTGGTACTGGTTGACTTCTGTCTTCTATCTCCAGTGCACCTGTTCCCATCAGGAAATGGGAGTTTCCTATATAGTCTGGCTTCTCACTCATTTACTTGCCGGCTATCAATGTTACCAGAGCTCCTCTGTTACTTGCTACCTGCTCCAAGTCTGCTGAGTCAGATAAGTTTGATCATTTGTACCTTTTGTCCAGCGTGCATTTATATTATTCTTGCTGCTGGAAGCTCCAGTGAACTGAAATGACCACTCCGGTGTCATGAGTTGATACCGGAGTTAAAGTCATTTCAGGATGGTATTTTGTAGGGTTTTGAGTTGACCGCGAAGTCCACTTTTGTATTTTCTGCTATCTAGTTAGTGGGCCTCTCTTTGCTGAACCTGTATTCATACTGCGTATGTGTTTTCTTCTTAACTAACCGTCATTATATGTTGGGGGCTACTATTACTTTGGGGTTTTCTCTGGAGGCAAGCCAGGTCTGTGTTTCCTCTGGTAGGGGTAGCTAGATCTCCGGCTGGTGCGAGACGTCTAGGGATAAAACGCAGGTACGTTCCCCGGCCACTGGTAGTTGTGCGTTAGGTTCAGCATCGCGGTCAGCTTAGATTCCTTCTTCCTAGAGCTAGTCCTGTTTTTGCCTATGTCCCTGCCATTGGGAATCATGACAGTATAGCCGGCCCTAATGTGTTAAGTATTGGCTGAAGTAGGAGAGAAAAGAAGTCTCTGACACCTTTTTTTTTTTTTACTCTGAAGTCTGTTTAGCCATAATTGCAGTCTGCTTCTTTCCCTCCTCTTAATCCCTGAATGGTTCAGATCTCAGCAGCTGAAAAATGGATATCCAGAGTTTAGCTTCAAATCTGAATAATCTTGCTTCTAAGGTTCAAAATATACAAGATTTTGTCATACATGCTCCTATGTCTGAACCTAAAATTCCTATACCAGAGTTTTTTTCTGGAGATAGATCTCGTTTTTTGAATTTCAAGCACAATTGTAAATTATATCTTTCTCTGAGACCTCACTCCGCTGGAAACCCTGCTCAGCAGGTTAAGATTGTTATTTCCTTGCTGCGGGGTGACCCCCAGAATTGGGCATTTGCATTGGCGCCAGGGGATCCTGCGCTGCTCAATGTGGATGCAGTTTTTCTGGCGCTGGGGTTGCTCTATGAGGAACCGAATTTGGAGATTCAAGCTGAACAGGCCTTGATAGCCCTCTCTCAAGGGCATGATGAAGCTGAAATATATTGTCAAAAGTTTCGTAAATGGTCTGTGCTTACTCAGTGGAATGAGTGCGCCCTGGCGGCGAATTTCAGAGAGGGTCTCTCTGACGCCGTTAAAGATGTCATGGTGGGGTTTCCTACGCCCACAGGTCTGAATGAGTCCATGACAATGGCTATTCAGATTGATCGGCGTTTGCGGGAGCGCAAACCTGTGCACCATTTGGCGGTGTCTTCTGAGCAGGCACCGGAGAATATGCAATGTGACAGAATTCTGTCCAGAAGTGAACGGCAGAATTATAGGCGTAAAAATGGGTTGTGTTTCTATTGTGGCGATTCTGCTCATGTTATATCAGCATGCTCTAAACGCACTAAAAGGGTTGATAAGTCTTTTGCAGTTAGCAACTTGCAGTCTAAGTTTCTTTTGTCTGTAACTTTGATTTGTTCGTTATCATCTATTAATGTGAATGCCTATGTGGATTCTGGCGCCGCCTTGAATCTTATGGATTGGTCCTTTGCCAGGCGATGTGGGTTTAGTCTAGAGTCTCTGGAAGTCCCTATTCCTTTGAAGGGTATCGACTCCACACCATTGGCTTGGAATAAACCTCAATACTGGACACAAGTGACTATGTGTATGACTCCAGACCATCAGGAGGTGATTCGATTCCTTGTGTTGCATAATTTGCATGATGTTTTAGTGCTTGGATTGCCATGGTTACAAACTCACAACCCAGTTCTTGACTGGAAGACAATGTCCGTATTAAGCTGGGGATGTCAGGGGGTTCATGGGGGAGTACCCTTGGTTTCCATTGCTTCATCTACTTCCTCTGAGGTTCCGGCATTTTTGTCTGACTATTGTGATGTTTTTGAGGAGCCTAAATCTAGTTTGCTCCCTCCTCACAGGGATTGCGATTGTGCTATAGATTTGATTCCTGGCAGCAAATTTCCTAAAGGTCGTTTGTTCAATCTGTCTGTGCCAGAGCATGCTGCTATGCGAGAGTATGTTAAGGAGTCCTTGGAAAAGGGACATATTCGTCCATCCTCATCCCCTTTAGGAGCAGGTTTTTTTTTCGTGGGTAAAAAAGATGGTTCCCTGAGGCCTTGTATTGATTATCGGCTGTTGAATAAGATTACAGTCAAATATCAGTATCCTTTGCCACTGTTGACTGATTTGTTTGCTCGTATTAAGGGGGCAAGGTGGTTCTCTACGATTGACCTTCGGGGTGCGTATAATTTGGTGCGGATTAAGCAGGGAGATGAGTGGAAAACTGCATTTAATACGCCCGAGGGCCATTTTGAGTATCTGGTAATGCCTTTTGGTCTTTCTAATGCCCCTTCAGTCTTTCAGTCCTTTATGCACAATATTTTCCGTGAATATCTGGATAAATTTATGATTGTGCATCTGGATGATATTTTGATTTTTTCCGATGACTGGGAGTCGCATGTTCAACAGGTCAGGAAGGTTTTTCAGGTTTTGCGGGCTAATTCTTTGTTTGTAAAGGGTTCAAAGTGTATTTTTGGGGTTCAGAAGATCTCTTTTTTGGGGTATATTTTTTCCCCTTCTTCTATTGAGATGGATCCTGTCAAGGTTCGGGCTATTTGTGATTGGACGCAACCGACTTCCCTTAAGAGCCTTCAGAAATTCTTGGGCTTTGCTAATTTCTATCGTCGATTTATAACTGGTTTTTCAAGTGTCGTTAAGCCTCTAACGGATTTGACTAAAAAGGGTGCTGATGTTTCCAATTGGTCCTCGGCGGCTGTGGAGGCCTTTCGGGAGCTCAAGCACCGCTTTTCTTCTGCTCCTGTGTTGCGCCAACCTGATGTTTCACTTCCTTTTCAGGTTGAAGTTGATGCTTCAGAGATCGGAGCGGGGGCGGTTTTGTCGCAGAGAGGTTCTGATTGCTCGGTGATGAGACCATGTGCGTTCTTTTCTCGAAAATTTTCGCCCGCCGAGCGAAATTATGATGTTGGTAATCGGGAACTTTTGGCTATGAAGCGGGCCTTTGAGGAGTGGCGTCATTGGCTTGAGGGTGCTAGGCATCAGGTGGTGGTCTTGACTGATCACAAGAATCTGATTTACCTTGAGTCAGCCAGGCGTCTGAATCCTAGACAGGCGCGCTGGTCGTTGTTTTTCTCCCGGTTTAATTTTGTGGTCTCTTATCTACCAGGTTCAAAAAATGTGAAGGCAGATGCCCTTTCTAGGAGTTTTGAGCCTGACTCCCCTGGTGATTCTGAGCCTACGGGTATCCTTAAGGATGGGGTGATATTGTCTGCTGTCTCTCCTGACTTGCGACGTGCTTTGCAGGAGTTTCAAGTGGATAGGCCTGATCGTTGTCCGCCTGGGAGACTGTTTGTTCCAGATGAGTGGACCAGTAGAGTCATCTTGGAAGTTCATTCTTCTGTGTTGGCAGGCCACCCTGGAATCTTTGGTACCAGAGATTTGGTGGCCAAGTCCTTCTGGTGGCCTTCCCTGTCTCGGGATGTGCGCACTTTTGTACAGTCTTGTGATGTTTGTGCTCAGGCCAAGCCTTGTTGTTCTCGGGCTAGTGGATTGTTGTTGCCCTTGCCTATTCCAAAGAGGCCTTGGACACACATCTCTATGGACTTTATTTCGGATCTCCCGGTTTCTCAGAAAATGACCGTCATCTGGGTGGTGTGTGACCGTTTTTCTAAAATGGTTCATTTGGTACCCTTGCCCAAGTTGCCTGCTTCATCGGAGTTGGTTCCTCTATTTTTTCAAAATGTGGTTCGTCTACATGGTATCCCGGAAAACATCGTTTCTGACAGGGGATCCCAATTTGTGTCTAGATTTTGGCGGGCGTTCTGTGCCAGGATGGGCATTGATTTGTCTTTTTCGTCTGCTTTCCATCCTCAGACGAATGGCCAGACAGAGCGTACTAATCAGACCTTGGAGACTTATTTGAGGTGTTTTGTGTCTGCTGATCAGGATGACTGGGTCGCCTTTTTGCCGTTGGCGGAGTTTGCCCTTAATAATCGGGCTAGTTCTGCCACTCTGGTTTCTCCTTTCTTTTGCAATTCGGGGTTTCACCCTCGTTTTTCATCTGGTCAGGTGGAATCTTCGGATTGTCCTGGAGTGGACACTGTGGTGGATAGATTGCACCAGATTTGGAGTCATGTGGTGGACAACTTGAAGTTGTCCCAGGAGAAGACTCAGCAGTTTGCTAATCGTCATCGTCGTGCTGGTAATCGTCTTCGCGTTGGGGACTTGGTGTGGTTGTCTTCTCGTTTTGTCCCTATGAGGGTCTCTTCTCCTAAGTTTAAACCTTGGTTCATAGGTCCTTATAAGATTTTGGAGATTCTTAATCCTGTATCGTTTCGTTTGGACCTACCGGCATCTTTCACTATTCATAATGTCTTCCATCGGTCTTTGTTGCGGAGGTACGAGATACCGGTTGTTCCTTCTGCTGAGCCTCCTGCTCCTGTGCTGGTGCAGGGTGAATTGGAGTATGTTGTGGAGAAGATTTTGGACTCTCGCATTTCCAGACGGAGACTTCAATATTTGGTTAAATGGAAGGGATACGGTCAGGAGGATAATTCTTGGGTGACTGCCTCTGATGTTCATGCCTCTGATTTGGTTCGCGCCTTTCATAGGGCTCGTCCAGATCGCCCTGGTGGTTCTCATGAGGGTTCGGTGCCCCCTCCTCAAGGGGGGGGTACTGTTGTGAATTCCGTTTGTGGGCTCCCTCTGGTGGCTACTGGTGGTACTGGTTGACTTCTGTCTTCTATCTCCAGTGCACCTGTTCCCATCAGGAAATGGGAGTTTCCTATATAGTCTGGCTTCTCACTCATTTACTTGCCGGCTATCAATGTTACCAGAGCTCCTCTGTTACTTGCTACCTGCTCCAAGTCTGCTGAGTCAGATAAGTTTGATCATTTGTACCTTTTGTCCAGCGTGCATTTATATTATTCTTGCTGCTGGAAGCTCTAGTGAACTGAAATGACCACTCCGGTGTCATGAGTTGATACCGGAGTTAAAGTCATTTCAGGATGGTATTTTGTAGGGTTTTGAGTTGACCGCGAAGTCCACTTTTGTATTTTCTGCTATCTAGTTAGTGGGCCTCTCTTTGCTGAACCTGTATTCATACTGCGTATGTGTTTTCTTCTTAACTAACCGTCATTATATGTTGGGGGCTACTATTACTTTGGGGTTTTCTCTGGAGGCAAGCCAGGTCTGTGTTTCCTCTGGTAGGGGTAGCTAGATCTCCGGCTGGTGCGAGACGTCTAGGGATAAAACGCAGGTACGTTCCCCGGCCACTGGTAGTTGTGCGTTAGGTTCAGCATCGCGGTCAGCTTAGATTCCTTCTTCCTAGAGCTAGTCCTGTTTTTGCCTATGTCCCTGCCATTGGGAATCATGACAGTATAGCCAGCCCTAATGTGTTAAGTATTGGCTGAAGTAGGAGAGAAAAGAAGTCTCTGACACCTTTTTTTTTTTTTACTCTGAAGTCTGTTTAGCCATAATTGCAGTCTGCTTCTTTCCCTCCTCTTAATCCCTGAATGGTTCAGATCTCAGCAGCTGAAAAATGGATATCCAGAGTTTAGCTTCAAATCTGAATAATCTTGCTTCTAAGGTTCAAAATATACAAGATTTTGTCATACATGCTCCTATGTCTGAACCTAAAATTCCTATACCAGAGTTTTTTTCTGGAGATAGATCTCGTTTTTTGAATTTCAAGCACAATTGTAAATTATATCTTTCTCTGAGACCTCACTCCGCTGGAAACCCTGCTCAGCAGGTTAAGATTGTTATTTCCTTGCTGCGGGGTGACCCCCAGAATTGGGCATTTGCATTGGCGCCAGGGGATCCTGCGCTGCTCAATGTGGATGCAGTTTTTCTGGCGCTGGGGTTGCTCTATGAGGAACCGAATTTGGAGATTCAAGCTGAACAGGCCTTGATAGCCCTCTCTCAAGGGCATGATGAAGCTGAAATATATTGTCAAAAGTTTCGTAAATGGTCTGTGCTTACTCAGTGGAATGAGTGCGCCCTGGCGGCGAATTTCAGAGAGGGTCTCTCTGACGCCGTTAAAGATGTCATGGTGGGGTTTCCTACGCCCACAGGTCTGAATGAGTCCATGACAATGGCTATTCAGATTGATCGGCATTTGCGGGAGCGCAAACCTGTGCACCATTTGGCGGTGTCTTCTGAGCAGGCACCGGAGAATATGCAATGTGACAGAATTCTGTCCAGAAGTGAACGGCAGAATTATAGGCGTAAAAATGGGTTGTGTTTCTATTGTGGCGATTCTGCTCATGTTATATCAGCATGCTCTAAACGCACTAAAAGGGTTGATAAGTCTTTTGCAGTTAGCAACTTGCAGTCTAAGTTTCTTTTGTCTGTAACTTTGATTTGTTCGTTATCATCTATTAATGTGAATGCCTATGTGGATTCTGGCGCCGCCTTGAATCTTATGGATTGGTCCTTTGCCAGGCGATGTGGGTTTAGTCTAGAGTCTCTGGAAGTCCCTATTCCTTTGAAGGGTATCGACTCCACACCATTGGCTTGGAATAAACCTCAATACTGGACACAAGTGACTATGTGTATGACTCCAGACCATCAGGAGGTGATTCGATTCCTTGTGTTGCATAATTTGCATGATGTTTTAGTGCTTGGATTGCCATGGTTACAAACTCACAACCCAGTTCTTGACTGGAAGACAATGTCCGTATTAAGCTGGGGATGTCAGGGGGTTCATGGGGGAGTACCCTTGGTTTCCATTGCTTCATCTACTTCCTCTGAGGTTCCGGCATTTTTGTCTGACTATTGTGATGTTTTTGAGGAGCCTAAATCTAGTTTGCTCCCTCCTCACAGGGATTGCGATTGTGCTATAGATTTGATTCCTGGCAGCAAATTTCCTAAAGGTCGTTTGTTCAATCTGTCTGTGCCAGAGCATGCTGCTATGCGAGAGTATGTTAAGGAGTCCTTGGAAAAGGGACATATTCGTCCATCCTCATCCCCTTTAGGAGCAGGTTTTTTTTTTCGTGGGTAAAAAAGATGGTTCCCTGAGGCCTTGTATTGATTATCGGCTGTTGAATAAGATTACAGTCAAATATCAGTATCCTTTGCCACTGTTGACTGATTTGTTTGCTCGTATTAAGGGGGCAAGGTGGTTCTCTAAGATTGACCTTCGGGGTGCGTATAATTTGGTGCGGATTAAGCAGGGAGATGAGTGGAAAACTGCATTTAATACGCCCGAGGGCCATTTTGAGTATCTGGTAATGCCTTTTGGTCTTTCTAATGCCCCTTCAGTCTTTCAGTCCTTTATGCACAATATTTTCCGTGAATATCTGGATAAATTTATGATTGTGTATCTGGATGATATTTTGATTTTTTCCGATGACTGGGAGTCGCATGTTCAACAGGTCAGGAAGGTTTTTCAGGTTTTGCGGGCTAATTCTTTGTTTGTAAAGGGTTCAAAGTGTATTTTTGGGGTTCAGAAGATCTCTTTTTTGGGGTATATTTTTTCCCCTTCTTCTATTGAGATGGATCCTGTCAAGGTTCGGGCTATTTGTGATTGGACG
Source organism: Ranitomeya variabilis (assembly GCF_051348905.1). Taxonomy (NCBI): domain Eukaryota; kingdom Metazoa; phylum Chordata; class Amphibia; order Anura; family Dendrobatidae; genus Ranitomeya; species Ranitomeya variabilis. Next base: position 556,446,561 of record NC_135232.1, on the reverse strand, counting down.
CAACCGACTTCCCTTAAGAGCCTTCAGAAATTCTTGGGCTTTGCTAATTTCTATCGTCGATTTATAACTGGTTTTTCAAGTGTCGTTAAGCCTCTAACGGATTTGACTAAAAAGGGTGCTGATGTTTCCAATTGGTCCTCGGCGGCTGTGGAGGCCTTTCGGGAGCTTAAGCACCGCTTTTCTTCTGCTCCTGTGTTGCGCCAACCTGATGTTTCACTTCCTTTTCAGGTTGAAGTTGATGCTTCAGAGATCGGAGCGGGGGCGGTTTTGTCGCAGAGAGGTTCTGATTGCTCGGTGATGAGACCATGTGCGTTCTTTTCTCGAAAATTTTCGCCCGCCGAGCGAAATTATGATGTTGGTAATCGGGAACTTTTGGCTATGAAGCGGGCCTTTGAGGAGTGGCGTCATTGGCTTGAGGGTGCTAGGCATCAGGTGGTGGTCTTGACTGATCACAAGAATCTGATTTACCTTGAGTCAGCCAGGCGTCTGAATCCTAGACAGGCGCGCTGGTCGTTGTTTTTCTCCCGGTTTAATTTTGTGGTCTCTTATCTACCAGGTTCAAAAAATGTGAAGGCAGATGCCCTTTCTAGGAGTTTTGAGCCTGACTCCCCTGGTGATTCTGAGCCTACGGGTATCCTTAAGGATGGGGTGATATTGTCTGCTGTCTCTCCTGACTTGCGACGTGCTTTGCAGGAGTTTCAAGTGGATAGGCCTGATCGTTGTCCGCCTGGGAGACTGTTTGTTCCAGATGAGTGGACCAGTAGAGTCATCTTGGAAGTTCATTCTTCTGTGTTGGCAGGCCACCCTGGAATCTTTGGTACCAGAGATTTGGTGGCCAAGTCCTTCTGGTGGCCTTCCCTGTCTCGGGATGTGCGCACTTTTGTACAGTCTTGTGATGTTTGTGCTCGGGCCAAGCCTTGTTGTTCTCGGGCTAGTGGATTGTTGTTGCCCTTGCCTATTCCAAAGAGGCCTTGGACACACATCTCTATGGACTTTATTTCGGATCTCCCGGTTTCTCAGAAAATGACCGTCATCTGGGTGGTGTGTGACCGTTTTTCTAAAATGGTTCATTTGGTACCCTTGCCCAAGTTGCCTGCTTCATCGGAGTTGGTTCCTCTATTTTTTCAAAATGTGGTTCGTCTACATGGTATCCCGGAAAACATCGTTTCTGACAGGGGATCCCAATTTGTGTCTAGATTTTGGCGGGCGTTCTGTGCCAGGATGGGCATTGATTTGTCTTTTTCGTCTGCTTTCCATCCTCAGACGAATGGCCAGACAGAGCGTACTAATCAGACCTTGGAGACTTATTTGAGGTGTTTTGTGTCTGCTGATCAGGATGACTGGGTCGCCTTTTTGCCGTTGGCGGAGTTTGCCCTTAATAATCGGGCTAGTTCTGCCACTCTGGTTTCTCCTTTCTTTTGCAATTCGGGGTTTCACCCTCGTTTTTCATCTGGTCAGGTGGAATCTTCGGATTGTCCTGGAGTGGACACTGTGGTGGATAGATTGCACCAGATTTGGAGTCATGTGGTGGACAACTTGAAGTTGTCCCAGGAGAAGACTCAGCAGTTTGCTAATCGTCATCGTCGTGCTGGTAATCGTCTTCGCGTTGGGGACTTGGTGTGGTTGTCTTCTCGTTTTGTCCCTATGAGGGTCTCTTCTCCTAAGTTTAAACCTTGGTTCATAGGTCCTTATAAGATTTTGGAGATTCTTAATCCTGTATCGTTTCGTTTGGACCTACCGGCATCTTTCACTATTCATAATGTCTTCCATCGGTCTTTGTTGCGGAGGTACGAGATACCGGTTGTTCCTTCTGCTGAGCCTCCTGCTCCTGTGCTGGTGCAGGGTGAATTGGAGTATGTTGTGGAGAAGATTTTGGACTCTCGCATTTCCAGACGGAGACTTCAATATTTGGTTAAATGGAAGGGATACGGTCAGGAGGATAATTCTTGGGTGACTGCCTCTGATGTTCATGCCTCTGATTTGGTTCGCGCCTTTCATAGGGCTCGTCCAGATCGCCCTGGTGGTTCTCATGAGGGTTCGGTGCCCCCTCCTCAAGGGGGGGGTACTGTTGTGAATTCCGTTTGTGGGCTCCCTCTGGTGGCTACTGGTGGTACTGGTTGACTTCTGTCTTCTATCTCCAGTGCACCTGTTCCCATCAGGAAATGGGAGTTTCCTATATAGTCTGGCTTCTCACTCATTTACTTGCCGGCTATCAATGTTACCAGAGCTCCTCTGTTACTTGCTACCTGCTCCAAGTCTGCTGAGTCAGATAAGTTTGATCATTTGTACCTTTTGTCCAGCGTGCATTTATATTATTCTTGCTGCTGGAAGCTCTAGTGAACTGAAATGACCACTCCGGTGTCATGAGTTGATACCGGAGTTAAAGTCATTTCAGGATGGTATTTTGTAGGGTTTTGAGTTGACCGCGAAGTCCACTTTTGTATTTTCTGCTATCTAGTTAGTGGGCCTCTCTTTGCTGAACCTGTATTCATACTGCGTATGTGTTTTCTTCTTAACTAACCATCATTATATGTTGGGGGGCTACTATTACTTTGGGGTTTTCTCTGGAGGCAAGCCAGGTCTGTGTTTCCTCTGGTAGGGGTAGCTAGATCTCCGGCTGGTGCGAGACGTCTAGGGATAAAACGCAGGTACGTTCCCTGGCCACTGGTAGTTGTGCGTTAGGTTCAGCATCGCGGTCAGCTTAGATTCCTTCTTCCTAGAGCTAGTCCTGTTTTTGCCTATGTCCCTGCCATTGGGAATCAAGACAGTATACTATCTTAAAGCTTCAAAGTGCAAAGCAAACATTTTCTTTATTCAAGTGCTGAACTTTCAACCAACCCCCACTGGCTCACTGTTTCTTTTTCATTTTATTCAAAAGTGCATCATGAGATATCTTCCTAACTATCTGCACACAATACTGTCTAAGTCCAAATCTCAATTTTATTCTTATTCACTATATTAACTCTTTAATATATTAACCTTCTATCATGCAACATACAATTCTAACTAGCAAAGTGCAACAAGACAACATTCAAGTCTTTCAATACTGAGGTAGTGCAATGAATACTCCAGTCAATCAAAAACTTTGCAACAGCAGCAACGAAGCGAGGGAACCGTCATTAACCCCCAATGTTGGCCTTGGGCAGGCTATAAGGCATGTATCCAGACCTGGAATCCTGGTGGGTCAAACGGGTTTTTCTTCAGGTTTCTGGAAAACAAAGCAACTTTCACGGAAATGTCAGGAGCAGTCTTTTTAAAACTTCTTTGAAAAACTAGTAGGAAGCACCTTTAAGGCTGGCGTCACACTCAGCGTATGTAAATACGGTCGTTTTTTACGGCCGTAATACGCAGAAAAGTCCCCAAAATAGTGATCCGTATGTCATCCGTAGGCAGGGTGTGTCAGCGTATTTTGCGCATTGCATCCTCCGTATGTAATCCATATGGCATCCGTACTGCGAGATTTTCTCGCAGGCTTGCAAAACCGACATCTAATGGATTTATGTGCTCAAATGTTCATTAAAACATATATACAGTATATATATATATATATGTCATTGAGACACATATATATATATATATATATATATATTCTGTATTTATATTTAATTCAGCGTGATATATGTGGAAGGCCGGTAATTCAATTGCCGGCTTTTCATTTCTCCTGCACAAACCCGACATGATATGAGACATGGTTTACATACAGTAAACCATCTCATATCCCCCTTTTTTTTGCATATTCCACACTACTAATGTTAGTAGTGTGTGTATGCAAAATTTCAGCGCTGTAGCTGCTGAAATAAAGGGTTAAATGGCGGAAAAAATTGGCGTGGGCTCCCGCGCAATTTTCTTCGCCAGAGTGGTAAAGCCAGTGACTGAGGGCAGATATTAATAGCCTAGAGAGGGTCCATGGTTATTGGCCCCCCTGGCTAAAAACATCTGCCCCAGCCACCCCAGAAAAGGCACATCTGGAAGATGCGCCTATTCTGGCACTTGGCCACTCTCTTCCCACTCCCATGTAGCGGTGGGATATGGGGTAATGAAGGGTTAATGTCACCTTGCTATTGTAAGGTGACATTAAGCCAGATTAATAATGGAGAAGCGTCAATTATGACACCTATCCATTATTAATCCAATAGTACGAAATGGTTAATAAAACACACACACATTATTACAAAGTCTTTTAATGAAATAAAGACACAGGTTGTTGTAATATTTTATTATGCTGGTAATCCAGCTGAAGACCCTCATTCTGTAACAAAGGAAAAATAAAAAAAACAACAATATCTCATACCTTCCGACGCTCAGATAAAGTCCCACAAAGTAAATCCATCTGAAGGGGTTAAATCATTTTACAGCCAGGAGCTGTGCTAAAGCAGTGCTCGTGGCTGTAAAACCCCGGGGACTGAATAGAAATTGGGGTGACCTGCAGTTACCTTGAGTTGCGGTGAGGCGCCCTCTGCTGGATGTCCTCCTGAACTGGAGCCTGGTAAAAGTTCCCACGCTCGAGTTCATATGAGGACATCCAGCAGAGGGCGCCTCACCGCGCCGCGGTGGACACCGCGTCTGACAGCAGCACTTCATGCCTGATCTTCCACAGCATTCTATCCAGTACAGCGTTCTGCCAAGACACTGCAGGTACAAGTGCCCTGAGACAATATTGACTCTTATGCCCGAGCTTCAGTTTAGTACGTAACTGATGAAGGTCCGCTTGAGGGACCGAAACGTTTTGGGTACTATAATAAAATTTGCACATAAGCATCAGTTGAGTGCTAGGTTTTTTCTTTATTTGGATTAAGGTGTGGGAGCCTACCTTAGCACCATTTGACCAGTAGTGCACACGTTATTTTCTAATAGAGAATCATTGGGCCGTGTGTTATGCGTATTTTACGGGTGTATTTTCTGCACTCATACGTCCGTAAAACTCGCCAGTGTGACGCCGGCCTAAGAAGGTGCAAACTATTTACAATGGAGAGTTTGTGAGCCATTCACTGTCCATGACTCGAGTGTCTTAACTTTTGTAAACATAGGATCCCTTTAAACGTGGGACCCCTTTAAGTAGAAACCGTGGTCAGGTTTAACAAATTTTTGTAACTGTCATTTTTGGAGCTTGCAGCAAAGAGTTAACTTTTAACTATTTACAGTCACATCACTTTTCTCATTTACTTCTCTTATGCTGGGAGCGGGCCTACCAGTGACTCGTCAGCCTGCAGTGTGGCACAGTCGGTGGCCGCGGTAAGATCAGTCACTGGAGCGGGGGTCAGTCGCCGAGGCAGGAGCAGTAGCTGGAATGGGGTCGGTCACCAGGGCAGGGTAGTTCCTCATACCTGCTTCAGATGCGGTCCCTCTAGTGCTCCTCTGCTGGGGTCTGGAATGCTGGTTGCAGGGCCTGGTCTGCAGGCTGCAGGGCCTTGCGCTGCGGCGTTGTCATCTCCGTTTGCAGCATCTCACTTACCAGCGGTGTCTTACTTTCTGGCTCCGTCGGGGTTGTGTGTGCTGGTGGTAAGTTTTATCGCTGTGCAGTCGTCATCTTTTTGATCAGGCACTCCTTCCATGTGGACACCGCTGTCATCTGGGTCCGCAGGATTCGTCGGACCAGCTACTCCATCTTTCTCCTCAGGAGGTCCGGGCTCATCGTCGTTGACGGGTGCAGTTCTTGCAGGTCCCGGCTGGGAGAGTCCTCTTTCTCCATCCCATGCTCCGGGGTCCGCACACCTCCCTCCGCCATGTTGATTCCCAGTTCTTCCTCCTTCCTCACATCACAGTGCTGGCAGAGGGCGGGCATGATCTTCGCACCGCTCTGCTGGACCCGGCCTCAATGGCACGCCCTTCTTCACCGGCGCTCCTCGTGGCGCTGTAATGGCGGTGGTTTTGGTAACAATTTTGGTGGTATGTCACAGTACACAGTCTCTCAATAAAGTGCAGGCTGGAGCTTAGTGGAAGCCGACATGACAGGGGTTGGGGAAGAAAGGGGGTGGGGGTGGGTGAAATGAGTAATTTTAGGGGTGGTGGCTATGGTAATGGGTGGGGGGTTTATAAGGGTAAGGGGGGAGGAGCGGGGCACTTTCCCGCTCTGAAGCGCAGCGAGAAGTCCCGCCTGCCCTGTTTTGTTATTTTCTCCAAGGGTTTAGTTTATTTTCGGGTCATAGTGGCTAGCGGTTGGGAGGGGTCCTTGAAGTTGGTGCTAAATTGCGCTGGGGGTCCGTGGGTATATGGATTCCTCAGTTGGTCTTATGTGGTGGTTATTTGGTCTGGTGATTTTGGGGGGATTTGGCCAGCGGTGGCTTGATCCTCAGGAGTTCAGTGGACGATGGCACCCTTCGGGGTGATTTGTTGCTCCCGAGCCAGGGGGTAACGGCTGGGAGTAAGTTACGGTTGGTTCGTCCACTGTTTGTTACAGTTTTGTTTAATCACCAGATTTTCAAGCTTCAAGGACCCACCCCCGATTTATTGATTTATTGATTGGTTATTTATGTAATGTTAATTTGTTTGTTTAATAAAGGCTGCTGTGGCCAAAAATTATCCAATGATGGCTTTAGTGTCGTTTATGGTTTAAAGGGGGAAGGGGGGAATCTTCAGGCCTGGGGCCGAAAAAGTTAAGCACCCTACGAAGATCGACCATACCAATGTCAAGCATGGTTCTGTCTTTTAGGCACACATGGCCCGATTTGCTGGGTCAGTCCATCCTGCTCATGACGCCAAAAAGTTGACGCGCCCACAGGGCCGTGGGGTACTCAGTACCGGGTCCTGCGGTTCACAGGGGGATGTCACGGTGGTGGCCCGGTCCGTGGCCCTGGGCATCAATGTTAAAGGGAAAGGTCTTTAAAGGAGATAAAGTTTGTGTTCATGAGGCCACCGGTGGTGTTCGGTCAGTGGGGACTGATGCTGCTTTAGGGGGCCTTCTGGGGTGATGTTATGGCAGCTAGGTGAAGTGTATCCCCAGGGCTCCCGTGGTGTAGATGGAAAATGATGAGGAGTGCAGTAAAGAACGAGGACACAAGGTTGCAGTCTCTTTAACTTGGTTTACTGAAGACTTCAGCATCCACAGTCCAGAGCACCAGATCATAGGGCAGGCAGGGTCTGGCCGGCTTGAAGGCAAGTTAGGAGTCTACTTACCCAGGTGGAAAGCAAAAGCCTTCCTCTAGCGCCGTGGTGGTGTAGTCCCTTACTGCTTAAAGCTACACATAAGGTCCTCACAGATGTTATCTCTCTCTCTGTCCCCCAGGTAGGATAGGACATAACCCATATGACTGGTGGTTTGAGGCTGTTTATAGGGACTCTAGCACGTTCTGGCCTCTGAGGGATGCCAACGTGCCTCCTGGATGTTAGGTCGGACAGGTAAGGTAGAGTTCAGCTGTCCTGCCCATCTCTGATGTAAGTCATGGAGGGCCTTACGATCCTCGGTGTTCCAGCTACTGGTTTCTGCACCTCAGAAGGAGGCAGCCTGCTCAGGGTTGGTCTCCCCCTGATATGTTCTCCTGTGCTTTCCTCTCCTGCACGCTGTCTGTAATGTATTCGGCTTTCTGAATGTCTCTTTCCAGGAACTGCTGCACTGAGGCTATGCAGCTCCGTTAAACCTTCTTTTCTGCCTCAGACTGATCCAGTCTATTTCCTGGCAAGACTGTTCAATGTTCTTTCCTTCTAAGTTTTCTCTTTCTGCCAGGAGCTGCAGACCCCCACTTCTGCTCAGCTATTCTCCTATCGTACCAGCTCCAACTCAGCTGATGTTCCATGACAAGCTTTCTTCTGGCAATCTCTCTTTCTAGCACACCTTTCTGCTTCCTTTCCCTCTGTCTCTCTGACAGGAACTGACTGAAACTCTCACTACTTTCCCTCCAAAATTACCAGTTATATATATATATATATATATATATATATATATATATATATATATATGGAGTCGCCTAGTAAGTAGGATCAAAAGCTCCCCTGGTGGCCTGGAGTGTGAATGTGTTGCATGTTCGTGGTACCAGGTTGCAGTTAGCCCTGTCTTGCCTTTAAGCGTAACATCACTCTCCCCGTGAGGAAAGCAATTCTACTGTTTCGACCAGGACCCTGGGGCACCACACCCACATTTAATTGCTCTGTCAGCCCCAGGGATTTCCTGTCCAGTTCTGCAGTACAACCAGGAACTGTTACCTTCCCTTACCCGATTGCACATCCAACTTCCTTTGTACGCCAGAGGATATGTAGTACCTGTCCTTGAGCTCCAGATGTTGCAGGAATGTCCAGAATGGATCCCAGTAAGGTCTTCCACTGCCCCAAATGATAGATTCTCGCCAACTGCATTTTGAATTTGACCTTGGTTCATGAAGTTCCCTATATAGCTCCACACAGGAAGCGATCCCTTTTTACTGGGGCTTGTCCCTCCCACTGTGGACTCATCTTAAATTGTTAGCTATGTCTTATCTTATTATCACTACCTTATGTACTACTTATTAGTGTGTCTTTATGCTAAGGATTGAACTATATCTTATCCAGTAATATACACTAAGCATAACTGATAGTAAGTAATATAATGAACCACATTACAATGCCGAGTATACCTAAAACCGCATGACACTATTCATTCATACACAGCACATCGTGATTGGAGTCTTCAGGGGCAGGAAAGCGGCAGTACAGTGCACTATTCTTACATATGCACAATATGTTAGATCTGCCAAACTATGCACAGTATAGCGGATTCTGCCCTAATAGATCCTGATGTAATGGGTCCTGCCCCAATAGAACCCGATGTAATGGACCCTGCCCCAAGAAATGCACAATGTAACAGACCATGCCTCTCTGTGCACAATATAACAGCCCCCTGTCTTACCTCTTCTGGCATCTCAAATTTTTTCACATTTCTATTGTGTGGCTGTAATCATTGCAAAATAGCTGGTTCTGGGACCGGCATTCATTGTGTGAGGATATATATACGTCTGGTAATAATAACTGTTGTTCCACTTTAATCTATGCATAAAGACAGCAGCATGAACCGTGATCTCACTCCAAACTCATTGATAGCAGTGTCTTAGGTCTGTCAAACACAAGGCTCGCCTCATTACAGGCAGAAGATTGGAATAAATCATCTCCATCACAACACTCACCGTGCACTCTACCCACACGAGAACATCACCTTCTCTTATGGCCATGATGTGAACACATGGCCTTGAACATGAGCAAACAAGACTGGAACTAAGTATGATGAAATAGGCGATTGACATCAGAACTGAAGAGAACATGAGTGGAGACAACTGCAACCAGCACCATGCAGAAAGTGAACAGAAGGCAGACCAGAATGAGGGAATGTGACTCAACTAAACCTAGAACCAGGGAAAATGTGAGAGGTGACTGATGCCATAAAATGTAAAAGATGACTGTGACAACGCAGCATTTATTCTTAAGTATGCCAGACATATATTTAACAGGCTCAGGGACATGAGCTTTTGTTCATGTGAGTTGCCTCTTTTTGTAGATTGAATTCATGTTTGTGAAATGTTAAATGGCAGTTGTTTATCCTTTGTATCAGTCCTTGCTGCTTATTGTACAACTATCCTTGGGAAGCAAAGGCACAGGATAATTGAACAATCAATGTTTGCTAATATGTTGATTAGCCATTGTATCAGTCTATGCAGCTTGCTGTTCTACAAATATTCAAGAATATTTGAACACTATAACAGTGAGACATGATCTCCTCCCACCTTCCCCTAATCCTTTGGAACAAATGCCCGAATAAGAACTGTGAACGATAAATTGGGGATCTGTCACTGTTTTCCAAAACTTTATATGACAGTAGCAACTGCACTTTTGCTCCAACCAAAGCAAAACAGATTTGACATTCTACAGGATGTCAGCTTAAGGGACCTTGGCCACTGAACCCTAAGAGATGTTTAGAGAATCCAGGTTGAGACAATACCTCGATGGTCTCTGTCAGCTTCCTAAGCATGCTGCTAACTCCTCTCTGTGGGTCCCCACCAAAAGCAGGGTGCCACTGGTTTGAGTAGTTGGCCCTGGAAGCCCCAAAGTCACTAATGTTCTTATTCCCAGCGAGCCAGTGGAAGGGTAAGACTGTCATTTGCACCATCTTATGCACTATAAGTTATTTTCTACTGATGGTTCAATAAAGTATTGCCACACTGTTTTACCCTCACCCTGTGTTATCTGAGTAGTATTATGCCCACTGGAAATAAGTATGGGTGTTCAGTGGGATTAGCCCTGGTCCATGTAGTCTTTTTAAAGACAGCCAGGCCAGTGGACGAGAGCACCCACTGACCATCATTTCTACAGAATTGAGGAAAATGAAAGGTGACCGACATCAAAACCAAGGTAAACGTGAGAGGCTACCAACTAGAGATGAGCCACCTCCCCAGTGTTCGGGTTCGGTTCGTCGAACAGGGACGTGTTCGACGAACTGTTCGTCGAACGTTCGAAGAACACCGTCGAACCCCATTGAAACCAATGGCAGGCAAACACAAACACATACAAACACATGAAAAACACATAGAAAACAACTTAAAAGGTGTCCAAAAGCTGACAAACTGCTTAGAAGACACAACAAAAACATGGAAAAGTCACAACTACATATAGTCATGTGAAAAGAAAAGAGGTGGAGAAGTAAAAGGAGGAGGAGACACAGATATAGGCATGTCATGCCCTTCTAAAATCAAGAAAGGCTGGAGTAAAAATCTAAGCTCACTCTACCAACACCCAGACGTCTTGACTAGTGTTGAGCGATACCATCCGATATCGGAAAGTATCGGTATCGGAAAGTATCGGCCGATACCATCAAAGTATCGGATCTAATCCGATACCGATACCCGATCCCAATGCAAGTCAATGGGACGAAAATATCGGAATTAAAATAAACCCTTTCTTAACTTGTAGGTTCATTCTACATGAAGGAAAACAACTAAGAATAATGTAGGATGTATTGGGGGACTTGGCGGAGACATTAAAGGCACAGAGGTTTAGCCCAATCTAATAGAATAGCAGGATTTTGTTTTGTTTTTTATGACGTTCGGCGTTAGAAAGATTTTGACTATGTTAATTTTTTTTTTATTTTGTCAGATATTGATGTTTCACTACTTCCATGCCCTTCACCTTCTTTTTTACTTCTCCCACACTTTCTTCTTCATTATCCTCATCATCAGCTTCTTTGACATCAACTTCTTCACCTTATTCATCTTCTTCTTCATCTTCTACCTATTATTTTTTTTGTTACATACATTGTTCATATTCTTTTTATTTTACTATTATCTTCTTCATATTCAACTTCTTCATCATATTCTTATTTGTGACAGGCATTCCCGCGTTCAGTTTGGCCTGCAGCATCAGGCTTTATCCAGGGGCACCACGAGGAGGAACGGACTCACCCCCATACACTGCTTAGTCTTCTTCTGCTTATAATTTAGATAATATCTTTTGCTCTAATATTTAGTCTTATGCTTAATGTTCTTCTGCTCTTTGTTCTGCAGCCTCTTGTTCTTCTGCTTCTCGGTCTTCCAGGTCGTCGTCGTCTCCAGGGTCGTTGTCTCCGGGGTCGTCGTCATCGGGGTGGTCTTCAGGGTCATCGTCTCCAGGGTCGTCGTCATCTCAGTGGTTGTCGTCTCTGGTGTCGTCGTCATCTTAGGGGTGGTGTTCCGGGTCGTCGTCTTTAGGGTCTTGAACTTGGAAATGTAGCAGAAGGTACAAGTAGGCTGAGAAAATGCCGAGAAACAGCTGATGGAACTGGAACTCGGATGGCTACCCGAAGGTCCAAGAGCCAATGGAACTACCGAGGACCAGCTGACGTTACTGGAACCCGGTTACTAAGCAGGAGGTACCCGTGCTGAAAGCACTACAAAGGACCACCTGACGTTGGTGGAACTCAGATACCCAGAGGGAGGCACCTAAGCCAAAGGCTCTGCCCGGAACCAGCTGACGGTACTGGAACCAGGATGGGGAGCAGAAGGTACAAGAGCAAAAGACACTGCCGAGAACCAGCTGACGGTACTGGAACCCGGATGGGTAGCCGAAGGTCCAAGAGCCAATGGAACTACCGAGGACCAGCTGACGTTACTGGAACCCGGTTACTAAGCAGGAGGTACCCGTGCTGAAAGCACTACCAAGGACCACCTGACGTTGGTGGAACTCAGATACCCAGAGGGAGGCACCTAAGCCAAAGGCTCTGCCCGGAACCAGCTGACGGTGCTGGAACCAGGGTGAGGACCTATTCAACCTTGTCTTCCTAGAGCCCCAACTAGCGGTGTTGGAGCAAAGGGTCAGCAGGGGGAGCAGAGTGTAGGCCGAAGCCTGCACTGGCGGCAGCTTTGGGTCTGTTATGTCTGCGTGGCTGTTGCAGGACACGTTGCCGGCTACTCAGCAGGGGAACAGCTGGCAGTGCTGAACCCCACTGACACATTGGCGAGGTGTTTTTCTCTGTGCAGCTAGCAGTACCGGGCCCCAACTGGTGGTGTTAGAGCCCAGGCTCTGCAGGGGGAGCAGAGTGTAGGCCGAAGCCTAATTGAACCAATTTTAAAGGTAACCTTTAACCCCCCCTCAGGTGTTACAAAGTAGAAGAGCCACAGCTTATGCAGCAGTAGTGCTGCACAAGTCAAAGGTTGCTCTTTTAATTTTTCTCCTTGCACACGCTGAATGAAACACGTATAACATTTAGCCCTTTATACAGTCAAACTGTGTTGGAGGCGAGAGGTCCCTTCGTAATGAGACGCAGCACAGATGTCAAGAATCCCACCTTGGTGCTGGGCGCAGCCTCCTGAGCGTTGTTATTTGCTGTACAGGAGTCTGCGCTGTCGTTTTATCCCTTGGCCTTGCGCTGTTAGCGCTGCCCATCTTCTGGCATCATTTAATGTCGGCCGTTGCGGTTCGCGATGACCATGAATCCCAGCCCCGCAGTGTCTTAACATTGTTAAAACACTGCGGGGCTGGGATTCATGGCCTGGCGCAGTACATAGGTTCGCCTCTCACACTCGGGTCCTTACACCCGCTTCAGACTGTGCGGCGTCAGCTGATCCCTTATCGCATGCCGCAGCCATGAAGCCGCACAGTCTGAAGAAGGCGGAAGGAGCTGAGGGACAGGCGAACTTATGCACTGCTCATGCCCATCAATCACACCCTCGCAGTCCAAATAAATAAGACACCGAGGGGCGTTGTGTGGGTCAGGGCGGCCGCAGAGGCGCAGGCAGCCAAACAATGATGCCAGAAGACGGGCAGCGCTACCAAGGGGGTTGCAGCGTGTCATTACAAAGGAAAGTCACATCTCCGGGACGGTTAAATGGTCACACAGAGGACACATTTTAGACGTGTTTTCAGTTCCACATGTGCGAGGAGAATACGTTTATGAGCCGCCTTGCACACATGCAGCATTACTGCTGTACAAGGTGGCTGGAAAACATACAAACGCCTGGGGGAGGGGGGACAGGTTCCCTTCAATTTCAGTTCTTGTGTCTGCGTGGCTGTTGCAGGACACGTTGCCGGCTGCACAGCAGGGGAACAGCTGGCGGTGCTGAACCCCACTGACACATTGGCTGGTGTTTTTCTCTGTGCAGCTAGCAGTACCGGGCCCCAACTGGCGGTGTTAGAACAGCTGACGTTACTGAACCCCAATAACAGAGGAAGGACTGTTGGGACTGTGCGGACAGCACTTCTGGACGGCAACTAGCGGTGTTGGAGCCCACGGACAGGAGAAGGAGGAGGAGGTGGAGGAGATAGGAGGGATTGCCACACACACAGCTGGGGAACAGCTGACGTTACTGAACCCCAATAACAGAGGAGGGACTGTTGGGACTGTGCGGACAGCACTTCTGGACGGCAACTAGCGGTGTTGGAGCCCAGGGACAGGAGGAGGAGGAGGAGGTGGAGGAGATAGGAGGGATTGCCACACACACAGCTGGGGAACAGCTGACGTTACTGAACCCCAATAACAGAGGAGGGACTGTTGGGACTGTGCGGACAGCACTTCTGGACGGCAACTAGCGGTGTTGGAGCCCAGGGACAGGAGGAGGAGGAGGAGGTGGAGGAGATAGGAGGGATTGCCACACACACAGCTGGGGAACAGCTGACGTTACTGAACCCCAATAACAGAGGAGGGACTGATGGGACTGTGCGGACAGCACTTCTGGACGGCAACTAGCGGTGTTGGAGCCCACGGACAGGAGGAGGAGGAGGAGGTGGAGGAGATAGGAGGGATTGCCACACACACAGCTGGGGAACAGCTGACGTTACTGAACCCCAATAACAGAGGAGGGACTGTTGGGACTGTGCGGACAGCACTTCTGGACGGCAACTAGCGGTGTTGGAGCCCAGGGACAGCAGGAAAAGCAGAGGAACACAATGTAGGCCGAAGCCTGATTGGAGAAAGTCGAAAGGGAACCTTTAACCCCCCCCCCAAGGCGTTTGTAGCTGAAAGAGCCAGCTTGTGCAGCACAAAAGATGCAAAAGGAAAAGGTGGCTCTTTTCATTATGCTCCTTGCAAACACAGAACTAAACACTTATAAAATGTGTCCCCTGAAACCGTGAGACCGTCCCGGAGGTGGGACTTTCCTTCGTAATATGACGCAGCACAGCCGTCATTCTTACCCCCCTGGCGCCGTGCCCCGGCTCCTCAGCGTTGTTTGATTCCGTCCCGGAGCCTGTGCTGTTATGTTATCCCTTGGCCAGGCACACTTAGCGCTGCCCATCTTCTGACATCATTTGGTGTCAGGCTGGCTGCGCCTGTGCGGACGCAGGATCGAGGAGGGTGAACACCCAATAATCAGACATGTTGAGAATGTGGGCGATGCGGCGGTCGTTTTTCAGGCTGCATGTAATCCACCATGTGCTGCAGACTGCCAACTGCCCAAGAAACGCTGTCCCCTGCTGGAGGCGTGATCTCTGCCCGCTCGTCATCACCCCACCCTCGCTGTACACACTGAGTACTGGACAATTGTGTTACTCCCTCCTCTGGACGGATGTCTTCCTCCTCCATTGACTCCTCCTCATCCTCCTCACAAGGTGTCCCCTGCCTACGCGTTTGTGAGGAACCACGTGGCGCTGACTGTCCAGAAGATGATGGAAATGGTGAATCCTCATCCTCCACCTCTTCCACAACATCATCCCTTAGCGCTTGCAGTGATTTTTCAAGCAGGCAGATAAGGGGGACAGTCATGCTGACTAGTGCATCATCTGCACTCGCCATCCACGTGGAATAATCGAAGGGACGCAAAACCTGGCAGATGTCCTTCATAGTGGCCCACTCTGTGGTTGTGAAGTCTGAACGGCGCGGAGTGCGACTTCTTTGCGCCTGATGCAGCTGGTACTCCATTACAGCTTGCTGCTGCTCACACAACCGCTCCAACATATGTAACGTGGAATTCCACCTGGTAGGTAGGTCACATATGATGCGATGTTCTGGCAGGTGGTGTCGGCGCTGCAGAGCCGCAATGCGCGCTTTTGCCGTGCTGGAACGCCGCAAGTGAGCACACTCTAGGCGGACCTTGTGCAGCAGTGCATCAAGATCCAGATAGTCCCTCAAAAAACTCTGCACGACCAAATTGAGCACATGTGCCAGACATGGGATGTGAGTGAGGTTGCCGAGGCCCAGAGCTGCCACCAGATTTCGGCCATTATTACACACTACCATGCCTGGCTGGAGATTCGCTGGCACAAACCACACATCGCTCTCCTGCTTGATGGCATTCCAGAGCTCCTGCGCTGTGTGGCTTCGATTCCCCAAAGAAATTAATTTCAAGACGGCCTGTTGACGTTTGGCCACGGCTGTGCTCATGTCGGTCGTAACAGGTAAACGTTCATCACGGGTCCATGTGGAGGTGGACTGTGACGGCTCCTGCAGTGATGATTCTGAGGAACTGGTGTAAGAGGAGGAGTCAATGCGTACAGAATGGATTCCTGCAATCCTTGGAGTGGGCAGGACACATCCTGCGCCACTCGCACGGTCTGTACCCGGCTCAACGACATTAACCCAATGGGCAGTGAGGGAAAGGTATCGCCCCTGTCCATGTTGACTGGTCCACGCATCGGTGGTGAGGTGGACCTTGCTACTGACGGCATTCAGTAGCGCGTGTTTTATGTGTCCCTCCACATGCTTGTGCAGGGCAGGGACGGCTTTCCTGCTGAAGTAAAAGTGGCTGGGCACATTGTACTGTGGGACTGCCAATGACATCAAGTCATGGAAGCTGTCAGTCTCCACCAGCCTGAATGACAGCATTTCCAGTGACAGAAGTTTGGCAATGCCTGCAGTCAGAGCCTGTGCTCGTGGGTGGTTTGACGAGAAAGGCCGCCTTTTCTCCCATGCCTGTACTACCGATGGCTGTAGACTGGGCTGGGAGTGTGTGGATGACTGGGAAAGTGGTGCTGCGGGTGGAATTACAGCGGGTCTCTGGACAACAAGGCCAGAGGTTCTTCCACGGCGATCCTGGGAGGAAGCCGAACCAGCTGCGTGTGAGCTGGAGGAAGAGGCAACACGAGCTGAAGAGGTGGTAGCTGCCGCTGTTGGTTGGCCTAGCTCTTCAGTGTGTTTTTCTAACTCCACCGCGTGCCTGGTGCGCACATGTTTCCACATGATGGAGGTATTGAGGTTGCTGACATTTCGACCTCTTTTGACTTTGTGATGACACACCTTGCATTTGACATAGCAAATGTCATCTGCAACTGTGTCAAAAAAGGACCAGGCACTGCAAGTCTTGGGAGCGCCCTTTTTGGCTTTTGGAAGAGACATGCTCCTAACGGGTGCCAAAGCGGAGGCTGCAGGATCCGCAGTCTTCCCCCTCCCTCTCCCTCTTTGGGCCGTACGGGGAATCTCTTCCTCAGAGCTGCTCCCACCACCTTCCTGTCCCTCACGCCAAGATGGGTCAAGGACCTCATCATCTACACTACCCTCTGCCCCCAACTGCTCCTCCTGGGTAGTCTCAGCAGCAGAGCACGCACCAGTAAGTGGCACCTGAGTGTCATCATCAGCTGATGCGGCCTGCGATGTGGTGACCGGAGCCACTGGCCCACCCGCCTCTTCAGACTCAGAGAGAAAAAGCTGTTGGGCATCACTGCACCCTGCCTCTTCTTCCATTTCTCCAATGCTGCTTGGCTGGCCCCCTGTTTCCAAGCCAAGAGATTCAGAGAACAGAAGTAGAGACGGCTCCTGTCCTGGGCTCTCTGTCTGCCTGGGCAATTTGGCAGGTGGTGAAGAGACAGATGGCTGCTCTCCAGTGCTCTGTGTCTGAGAGGATGTGGCACTAATTGAAGTTGATGCATTAGCTGCCATCCATCCGACAACGGCTTCAATTTGTTCTTCACGCAGCAGCGGTGTACGGCGCTCTGCGACAAAGCTGCGCATGAATGACTGTTCCCTGGTGAAAGTGGGTGCTGATGAGTCACCGGTGCCCGCAGCAGGCACAGAATCCCCACGTCCCCTCCCTGCTCCGCGCCCACGCCCACGTGCCTTACTCACTGCCTTCTTCATCTTGGTTGACTGATAAAGATAAGCAGAAAAGTACTAACGGCTTATTCCTGAACAACTCCTAACAGGTATAAGAAACACTAATTTTCTAAAGTGTGGACTAGACTTTAATATGAGCTAATGTGGCCTACACAAATGTAAAGTGGTGTCACTGGTGTGTTTGGTGAACTTTATTATTTATTTTTTTGGGGGGGCTGAACTGACAACAGAGAGAGCTGCAGTCACACGGAGACCCTGCAGACAGCCGTAAACGGCGCTGCAAGGCCCAAAAACCCTCCTCTACGTTATCCTATGTAGTGTTTTTCCACAAGTTAGCTGGAGACGGGTGGAAAGACACTAATAGGAATTTTTTGAAAAAATGTGCAGCAGCCTGCACTACTTAAAAGAAAAGGAAAATTGATTTTGCGGTATGACGCAGTGAAGAACCCTGAGCTGGAGACAACCAGGCTATGGCTGCTCACAGACTACAGGGTGAGCTGCAGTCACACGGAGACCGTGCAGACAGCCGTAAACGGCGCTGCAAGGCCCAAAAACCCTCCTCTACGTTATCCTATGTAGTGTTTTTCCACAAATTAGCTGGAGACGGGTGGAAAGACACTAATAGGAATTTTTTGAAAAAATGTGCAGCAGCCTGCACTACTTAAAAGAAAGGAAAATTGATTTTACGGTGTGACGCAGTGAAGAACCCTGAGCTGGAGACAACCAGGCTATGGCTGCTCACAGACTACAGGGCGAGCTGCAGTCACACGGAGACCGTGCAGACAGCCGTAAACGGCGCTGCAAGGCCCAAAAACCCTCCTCTACGTTATCCTATGTAGTGTTTTTCCACAAATTAGCTGGAGACGGGTGGAAAGACACCAATAGGAATTTTTTGAAAAAATGTGCAGCAGCCTGCACTACTTAAAAGAAAAGGAAAATTGATTTTACGGTATGACGCAGTGAAGAACCCTGAGCTGGAGACAACCAGGCTATGGCTGCTCACAGACTACAGGGCGAGCTGCAGTCACACGGAGACCGTGCAGACAGCTGTAAACGGCGCTGCAAGGCCCAAAAACCCTCCTCTACGTTATCCTATGTAGTGTTTTTCCACAAATTAGCTGGAGACGGGTGGAAAGACACTAATAGGATTTTTTTGAAAAAATTAGCAGCAGACTACACTACTTGGAAAAAAAAAAAAAAAAAACAGTATGAGGCAATGAACCACCCTCCCTGAACTGAATACAACCAGCTATGGATGGCCTATGTGGCTGCACTCAGACTAGAGAGTGGGCTGCACTCACACACACACACACAGACCTTGCAGATCGCTGTGAAAACAGCGCTACAAGGCAAAAGCAAGGTGATTAGTAGGTGAACACAGCGGTTGCTAAATTAGCCTTGGAAAAGCACAAAGAAGCAAATCGCTATCTCTAAACTGGCCCTCAGTCAGCAAACAGCGTCCTGTCACTAACTGAATTCACAGCAGAGTGAGCGGAAAATGGCGCCAGCGACTTTTAAACTGCATCATGACATCATTTCAGCAGCCAATCACAGCCTTGCCAGTAGTTTCAGGCCCTCCATGCTGAACAGGATGTGCCCACACTTGGAATCAGTCTCATTGGCTGATTTCGTACAAATTTGTGCAGTTTGAATCCTGGGAACTTCCGATTCCGGTATCCGATACGCGGCAAGTATCGGATCTCGGTATCGGAATTCCGATACCGCTAAGTATCGGCCGATACCCTATACTTGCGGTATCGGAATGCTCAACACTAGTCTTGACAAAAAAAATAAAAAAATAAATATCTTTAGGTAGAATGGTGGCGGGTCCATTCAGAACACTTTCCTTAGAAGAGGTAGTGGTACCCCCATTTGGGAGTTGTGCCAAAAAATGAACCCAATACATTCAGACTAATCCACCATTTGTCATATCCAAGGGGCAGTTCAGTAAACGACAACATCGACGCAGAAGCAAGTACAGTACAATGTACTGTACCTCCTTTGACGAGGCAATCAGGCAGGTCAAGAAGTTGGTAAGGGGCACCCTAATGGTCAAAACAGACATCGAGGGGGTGTTACGGTTACTACCTGTGCCTCCGAATAGTGTCCTCCCATTGGGCTGCTTCTGTGAAGGAGCATACTACATAGATCGCTGTTTGCCCATGGGGTGCTCCATATCCTGCTCACTATTTGAGGCGTTTAGTTGCTTCCTCGAATGTGTCATCATGGACGTTTGAAAGGCGGCACATATTATCCATTACCTTGAGGACTTCTTATGCTTGGGTCCAAAAAGATTTGCCACAGTGTGAAAACACGCAGTAGTCCAGAAGGCGGTGTAGCTTGCTTCATGGGTGGGGTACTCTGCTGAGTTGCAGAAATTGCTACTAGGCCCAAAAGGATTTCCTGGGCCAGACGCAGTTACAAGATAGTATTTAGGTAAACAGGCAGTGTAGCGTGCTTCATGGGTGGGGTACGCTGCTGAGTAGCACTAAACTCTACTAAGCCCAAAAGGATTTCCTGGGCTAGATGCCGTTAAAAAATAGTGCTTAGGTAAACAGGTGGTGTAGCTTGCTTCATGGGTGGGGTAAGCTGCTGAGTAGCACCAAATTCTACTAGGCCCAAAAGGATTTCCTGGGCCAGATGCTGTTAAAAATAGTACTTAGGTAAACAGGCGGTGTAGCTTGCTTCATGGGTGGAGTACGCTGCTGAGTAGCACTAAATTCTACTAGGCTCAAAAGGATTTCCTGGGCTAGATGCCGCTAAAAATAGTACTTAGGTAAACAGGCGGTGTAGCTTGCTTCATGGGTGGGGTACTCTGCTGAGTAGCACCAAATTCTACTAGGCCCAAAAGGATTTCCTGGGCCAGATGTCGTTAAAAATAGTACTTAGGTAAACAGGCGGTGTAGCTTGCTTCATGGGTGGGGTACGCTGCTGAGTAGCACCAAATTCTACTAGGCCCAAAAGGATTTCCTGGGCCAGATGCCATTAAAAATAGTACTTAAATAAACAGGCGGTGGGTAGCTGGGCTACTCTGCTGACTAGCAGACACTGAAGCTTTGGAGGAGACCTCTGAATCCCAGGCCATAGTATGAGTAAACAACTCTGCAGATGACTCCACCCACCTGGAATTGATGATGGCAACGTCATGTAAAACTCAGCAGGGGGACTAAATAAAAGAGTCTCTATTTTTTCAAAAAATTCAGCCACAGACACCACTTAAGTGGCATCAATTTCCCTAGAGTTTTTTAAAACGGTTGTAGCGCCCCCACTGCCGCAGGCCCGAGGGGTACCCGGTACCGGGCCTCTGAGTCTCTGCTCTGGGGTTGTCACGGTGGCTAGGCCCGGTCCGTGACCCTGCTGAGGGGCGTACAGTGATAGATATGATGGGTGATGGTGGTGGTGAGGCTGTAATGGTGCGGTGCAATAAATAACGAGGACACCAGGTTGCAGTCTCTTTACCTCTTTACTGAAGATCTCTGAGTCCTCAGTCCGGAATCCGGATAACCAGGCTGCGCAAGTCCGGCCGGTCCAATGGCACCTCCGGAGTTCTCTTAACAGGTGGAAATCTGCGCCTTCCTTCTAGCGCTATGTGTTGCGGTCCTTCCCTGCTGTGCTTACGGAAAGTCCCCACAACTGTTGTGTCCGTTTCTTAAGTTCCCTCACAACTCGATTAGATGATGTTCTGCTAATCCTCCGTCCCTCCCTGATGTTACGGTTGGAACGGCACCCGTATGACGGGTAGGCTCGGAGCTCTTCCGGGACCCTAGAGTCGCCCCTCTCCACAAGTTGCCCCCCAAGACTGCATAGGTGATTTAGTTGAGACAGCCCGCCTTAGACTGACTGTCCTGCCGTTGGTTTAGAGTATTGCTTGAAGCTGATATTGTAATACTCCCTCGGCGTTCCGGCCGCCGGTTGTGCGCCTCAGTAGGATGTTGCCTCGGTCTTACAGCACGACCCCTACTGGTGTTCTCCTTGTTGCTTTGATCTCGTTTCTCACTCAGCACAATCTATCTCGCTTCCAATCCCTTCTTGGGCACCGCCGCTATACTGAGCAGGCACGGTCCCGTTACGTTCGCTCAAGTTGCCAAGCCTCTGTCAGGATCCCACCCCTGACAGAGACCCTACCGAATCTTCTCCTGCAACACCCTCTACCACAAGGTGTTGCCTGGTTCCAACCCAGTCAGCTTTCTGTCTAACTTCCTGCCTGACCCCCAGTTTTACCAGTGTGTGGAGAGTGGCCTAATGAATAGAACCCTTAGCTCCCCCTGGTGGCCCGGCGGTGAAATGTATTGGTGTCTGTGATACCTGATCAGATGAACTCCTTCAGTGCCATCAGACGTACCATAGCTCCCCTTAGTGGCGGAGCCACAGTACTGCAACGACCAGGACTCTGGGGCGCTGCACGGTCGGTGAGGTGATTTTCAAAAATCATCAAGCTTTTAGTTTCCCCAAGATGACACAGGGGTAGAAAAGTCCTTGCGGATCCAGGATTTGTTCATCTGATGAACATTAGTCTGTCTACATTGTCACTGGACAGCCGCGTGCGCTTTTCTGTGAGCACACCACCAGTAACGCTGAACACACGTTCAGAGAGAACGCTGGCTGCGGGTCACGACAAGATCTCCAAGGCGTGAGTGGTGAGCTCAGGCCATTTTTCAAGATTGGAAGCCCAAAATGAGCAAGGGTCCAGTTCCACAGTCATGGCATCGATGTTAACTTGGAGATACTCTTGTACCATCCTCTCTAGGCGTTGGCTGTGCGTCAGACTTCTTGTCTCCTGTGGCCTTGCAAAGGATGGTCTAAAAAAAATCTTGAAACGATTGGAAAAAATTGCTGTTAGAGTGATGACTCGATAGTCCCACGGTTGGCAAGTTAGAACTCAGAGATTGACTACGTGCACCACTGGTGTTTTGTGGAAAAGCAGATGTTAGATTCTGTAACAGTCTCTGCTGATACTCCTGCATGCGTGAATCCCTTTCTATGGCAGGAATTATTTCGCCAAATTTGCTTTTGTACCGGGGATCTAAGAGTGTGGCAACCTATAGTTTGTTTCACAGGCGGGCTACTCTGCTGACGTGCAGACTCTGCTCCTAGGCCCAAAACTATTAACTGGATTAGATGCAGTAAAAATAGAGATACACAGGCGGTATAGTTAGTTTCATAGGGGGGCTACTCTGCTGACGTGCAGATACTGCTCCTAGGCCCAAAACTATTAACTGGATTAGATGCAGTAAAAATTGAGATACACAGGCGGTATAGTTTGTTTCACAGGCGGTCTACTCTGCTGACGTGCAGACACTGCTCCTAGGCCCCAAACTATTAACTGGATTAGATGCTGTAAAAATTGAGATACACAGGCGGAATAGTTTGTTTCACAGGCTGGCTACTCTGCTGACGTGCAGACACTGCTCCTAGGCCCAAAACTATTAACTGGATTAGATGCAGTAAAAATTGAGATACACAGGCGGTATAGTTTGTTTCCCAGGCGGGCTACTCTGCTGACGTGCAGACACTGCTCCTAGGCCCAAAACTATTAACTGGATTAGATGCAGTAAAAATAGAGATACACAGGCGGTATAGTTAGTTTCATAGGGGGGCTACTCTGCTGACGTGCAGATACTGCTCCTAGGCCCAAAACTATTAACTGGATTAGATGCAGTAAAAATTGAGATACACAGGCGGTATAGTTTGTTTCACAGGCGGTCTACTCTGCTGACGTGCAGACACTGGTCCTAGGCCCAAAACTATTAACTGGATTAGATGCTGTAAAAATTGAGATACACAGGCGGAATAGTTTGTTTCACAGGCTGGCTACTCTGCTGACGTGCAGACACTGCTCCTAGGCCCAAAACTATTAACTGGATTAGATGCAGTAAAAATTGAGATACACAGGCGGTATAGTTTGTTTCCCAGGCGGGCTACTCTGCTAACGTGCAGACACTGCTCCTAGGTCCAAAACTATTAACTGGATTAGATGCAGTGAAAATAGAGATACACAGGCGGTATAGTTTGTTTCACAGGCGGGCTACTCTGCTGACGTGCAGACACTGCTCCTAGGCCCAAAACTATTAACTGGATTAGATGCAGTAAAAATTGAGATACACAGGCGGTATAGTTAGTTTCACAGGCTGGCTACTATGCTGACGTGCAGACACTGCTCCTAGGCCCAAAACTATTAACTGGATTAGATGCAGTAAAAATTGAGATACACAGGCGGTATAGTTTGTTTTCCAGGAGGGCTACTCTGCTGACGTGCACACACTGCTCCTAGGCCCAAAACTATTGACTGGATTAGATGCAGTAAAATTTGAGACACACAGGCGGTATAGTTAGATTCACAGGCGGGCTACTCTGCTGACGTGCAGACACTGCTCCTCGGCCCTAAACTATTAACTGGATTAGATGCAGTAAAAATTGAGATACACAGGCGGTATAGTTTGTTTCGCAGGCGGGCTACTCTGCTGGCGTGCAGACACTGCTCCTAGGCCCTAAACTATTAACTGGATTAGATGCAGTAAAAATTGAGATACACAGGTAGTATAGTTTGTTTCACAGGCGGGCTACTCTGCTGACGTGCAGATACTGCTCCTAGGCCCAAAACTATTAATTGGATTAGATGCAGTAAAAATTGAGATACACAGGCGGTATAGTTTGTTTCACAGGCGGGCTACTCTGCTGACGTGCAGACACTGCTCTTAGGCCCTAAACTATTAACTGGATTAGATGCAGTACAAATTGAGATACACAGGCGGTATAGTTAGATTCACAGGCAGGCTACTCTGCTGACGTGCAGACACTGCTACTAAGCCCAAAATCCCAAAACGATTTACTGGGTTAGATGCAGTAAAAATTGAGATTTACAGGCAGTGTAGCTAGCTTCACAGGCGGGCTACTGAGATGACTATTAGACAATGCTACTAGCCCAAAAGGATTGGCTGAGCTAGATTACACCAAATGCTGTGACTAACACTTGCACAGCACTGGCTCAGACCTGCCTGGCAAACAGTGCTATGAACTGCTGTAACCTACCCTGAAAAGGGCTGATATTACAACTAGTCCCGACTCCTCCCGACTCCCTAAACCTACAGTATCTCTCTGACAATTCGCTCCAAAAAAACACTCTTAGGGTATGTGCACACGTCAGGATTTCTTGCAGAAATTTCCTGAAGAAAACCGGAAATTTTCTGCAAGAAATCCGCATTTTTTTTTTGCGTTTTTTTCCCGTTTTTTTCGCGTTTTTTTAGCATTTTGCAAGCAAAATTAGCTTGCAGAATGCTAAAGTTTTCCAAGCGATCTGTAGCATCGCTTGGAAAATTGACTGACAGGTTCGTCACACTTGTCAAACATACTGTTTGACAAGTGTGACCAACTTTTTACTATAGATGCTGCCTATGCAGCATCAATAGTAAAAGATAGAATGTTTAAAAATAATAAAAAAAATTAAAAAAATGGTTATACTCACCTGCAGACAGCCGATCTCCTCAGCGGCTTCCTTTCCTATAGCTGGTGTGTGTGTGCAGGACCTTCGATGACGTCGCGGTCACGTGAGCGGTCACATGAGCGGTCTCGCGACCAATCACAAGACCGCGACGTCATCGCAGGTCCTTCACACACACCAGCTATAGGAACCGAAGCGGCAGCATGCACCTGAGAGGCGGGAAGACTGTGGGGGCCATCAAAGGTGAGTATATGACTATTTTTTATTTTAATTCTTTTTTTTTACCAATTATATGGTGCCCAGTCCGTGGAGGAGAGGCTCCTCTCCTCCACCCTGGGTACCAACCGCACATAATCTGCTTACTTCCCGCATGGTGGGCATAGCCACATGCGGAAAGTAAGCAGAATAATGCATTCCTAGGTTTGCGGAATCCCCACAATTCCACAAATTTAATGAACATGTTGCTTTTCTTTCCGCGATGCGATTTTTTAGCGGAAAAAAATGCAACATTTGCACAAGAAATGCGGAATACACTGTAAATAATAGGAGGCATATGTAAGCGTTTTTTTTGCGTTTTTATCACGTTTTTATAGCGAAAAAACGCGAAAAAAACGCAAAAAAACGCAAAAAATACTGAACGTGTGCACATGGCCTTAGTCTGTATAGCGCCCACAGCAGCTGCGGTGCCGTCTAACACTAAGCTGCAGCAGTGAGGAAATGGTGGCGACGGGGCAAAGGGCTGGTTCTTATAGGGCAAGGACATGTGACATACACAGCCAATGACACATGCCCTTGATTGTGTGCATCACATGCACATTGCTGTGTGTGTGTGTGCACTGCTGATAGGCTGAGAGACTGCACCGCCCCTCTGTAAATGCGGGAAAGAAAAAAAAAAAAGGAGATCGGCGTTATTTCAGCACAGATCTGAAAAAATGTGAGAGGTGATTGATACCAGAATTGAGGAAAATGTGAGAAGCAAACGACACCAGAACCAAGGAGAATGTGAGAGGCGACCGACACCAGAACCAAGGAGAATGTGAGAGGCGACCGACACCAGAACCAAGGAGAACATGAGAGGCCATTGACAACAGAACTGGTGTGAATGTGAGAGTCATCTGAGACTAGAACCAGAGAAAATGTGAGAGATGACTGATACTAGAATTGAGGTAAATGTGACAGGTGACTGATACCAGAATTCAGGAAAATATGAGAGGTAACTGACATCAGAACCTATCGTGAATGGGAGAGTCGACTGACACCGGAACCAAGGAGAATGTGAGAGGCTACCGACATTAGAACTGAAGTGAATGTGAGAGATGACTGATACCTGAATTGAGGAAAATGTGACAGGTGACCAACACTAGAACCTATTGGGAATGGGAGAGTCGACTGAGACAAGAACCAGAGACAATATGAGATGTGACTGATACCAGAATTTAGGATAATGTAAGAGTTGACTGACAGTCATACAGGCCACCCTGTATCCACTGAGCATTATCTTCCTGTACTGTATATTACATATGCGCTGGGTACTATCCTACTCTACTCCACATTACTGTAGACACAGTCATACTGCTCCACTGTATCCGCTGGGTGTTATCCTTCTGTACTCAGATGTAAATCAATCAGATGGCCTCAGTTAAGAATGATGAAGTGGTCTGACAGAAGATATTGCATAGAATCGCTGCACAACTTGAGCAGTTCACCTTCTACTTGAGTCAATGGCAAAGCTTCAGCATCTGCAATCAGAATAATAAAATGGTCTGTCCTGAGCAAAATGTTAAAGACCCATCTGTAAATTTCCAACTAAAGGGCTAGATGCTTATCAGAGACTGCAACCTCCCCAAGTCTTGACTGCATCTAACCAATTGTGACCCTGAAGGATGATCAATCCACCAGACAAGATGTCATAAAGAAGAATCCAGGAATCCATCCAGAAGAGCAGACCAGGGTGTACCACACCTGTACAGAATAGCCACTTGGGGACACCACCTCCCTAGATGGCCATTTTACAGAGTTGTCAGTTTGAAGTCATTTTCTGGTGAATCACAGAGAGATGAAGGATGAGCTGCCCAAGGGGATGGTCAGTACTAAGCCATAGATACAGTAATTGTGTGGTTACTGGGGTTTTATGGCCCCTGCATACATACAAAAATGGTGCAAAATTTGCATCAGCTGACGGCCGTTGTGCTTTGTATTATAAAACCTCAGCTGAATCTGCAGTGATAGCTCCTAGTTACAGTTATCAGCATCATTGGACGGGCGTTGGAGGATGGGGCATTACTCTTGTGACCATGGCTGTACAGTAATGTCTGCACTTGCTGAGCCTAGTTGAATATGTATGACATGCGGAGAGACTGATTATAGCACTGGATGGGTGTACATAATCACATCCCCCCATGTAACACGTCCCCGCTCTCCACAAACAGGTCCTGCTGAGTCTCATCTCAGCACGAATTCACCTTGACTCCCTGAAATGAGCTTTTCTTTTTCCTATGGATTTCAGCGTGGATGCACATTACCACATAATAACTCTGAATAATGACTCTCAGGTCACATTTCCGTCCTGGTCATTATCCAGCAAAATGAGAGCAAATGTCTCAATGCAAAGCCTCCGCTGCCCAGCGACAGAGAAATGGCTCCATTACCAGAGCTCTGTGGAGGTGGAAAGGGTTATCCTCCCAAATCTATCCCTCAGCTTCACATCAACCCAACTCTCAACAAGATGTTCTAACAAGCCGCCAAGCTTCATATACTTTACTGATATTGAGTATGTGGACAATTCATTGAGTATCACATATGGAGTCCAGAAGATGTTCTCACAAATTCACCAGTTTAGAACACTATCTATATATATAATTGTCTAAGGGTTTTTCCGTCTGTCTGTCTGTCTGTCTGTCTTTCTGTCTGTCTGTCTGTCCTGGAAATCCCACATCTCTGATTGGTCGAGGCCGCCAGGCCTCGACCAATCAGCGACGGGCACAGCATGGCGACGATGATGTCATAAAGGTTGCCTCGACCAATCAGCGATGGGCACAGTCTGCCGCGAATTCGCCTCGACCAATCAGCGACGGGCACAGTATCGACGTAGATGTCATAATGGTTGCCATGGCGACGTTGATGTCATAAAGGTTGCCTCGACCAATCAGCGACGGGCACAGTCTGCCGCGAATTCTGGAATCATCATTGTCCATATACTTCGGGGACATGCATATTCTAGAATACCCGATGCATTAGAATCGGGCCACAGTCTAGTTAATAATAATAAGACTCTACTATACTCTGCCATTAAACACATGGAGAACATATCAGATATGTCTCCTGGCTTTATGAATCTTCTGACATATACTGTAATTTAGAACATAGACACATCATGGTCAAATCACTCCAGATGTGGAGCGCAACACACCAGAGCATTGGCTCACAAGTATCCCAGCTTCATGACTCTTCTGATATATTCTCTCTGACAACATGGAAGGACATATAAAACTAAGAGGGTTCCAGAGATGGAGCACAATGCTCAGATGATGTTCCCCCAAGTCTTACCTATTTGTAGGCTCTGCACACATATTCTGCATTGAGAATGTGGACATAATGGTCAGAAGGTGCCAGATATTAAGGCCAGTACTAGAGATGATGTTCTTACATGTCTTCTGGTTTTGTAAATGTGGCACCCGAGGAGTTCAGGTACAACAGTAGTGCTGCCTTCCTCTCGGGGAGGGTAGTGCTATGCCTGGAGACAAGAGGGATCCCTTTGGCAGGTAATCTCACTGTCATGTCGGACGCTGTTCAGACCAGGTCGTTCGACAGACAGCGGTAATTCCGCTTTTGACCACTATTTGCTCATTGGCGTCGGCTAGGTTTTGTCCAGCTGTTCCAGGGTTAATTTACCTGATCCTCGGATTGGAAGCTGGGCCATGCCCATGGCCTTTAAATAGTTCTCCGGATCATTGGGCGTCGCCGATTATAGCTTCTGTCTTGCGTTGTTATCTCGGTCTGGAGTGGAGAGCTGGTTGTTGGAGAATCGTTGCTGGTGGTGTATTTTCCTTTGTCTTATTTACTCCTTCCTATATTTGTGTTTATTTTGCCCTGCACATTTATAGTGTATTCCTGAGTGACTGCGGCGT
This sequence comes from Ranitomeya variabilis, assembly GCF_051348905.1. Lineage (NCBI taxonomy): Eukaryota > Metazoa > Chordata > Amphibia > Anura > Dendrobatidae > Ranitomeya > Ranitomeya variabilis. The sequence goes on along the minus strand of NC_135232.1, from coordinate 556,417,586 downwards.
GGTGTATATTTTCCTTTATCCTTGTCTGTGCTAACTGTGGGTATTGGTGTATTACATTAACTGGGTGGAGGGCGGAGGTTTTCAGCTTAGGGTTGTAACAGGAGGCAGGGTGAGGTTCGAGGCCTGGACATGCACACCATCAGTGTAAACTTCAGGTGGAGGGTCAGTCAGCATTTCCCTAGTCTGAGGGAAATTGCAGGAGCCCGGGTTATTAGCTCTCACCCACCTAGTCTCCCCGTGACATTATAATCGGCCCAACAACAACAACAAAAAAAAAAGGGGGTTTCTTTTTTTTTGTGTGTGTTTTGTCATGGATCCCATGACTTCCATAACCCGCCAGTTGGAGGCGCTGTCCCTACAGGTCACGGAGTTGAGGAGGGCAGTACAGCAACAGGGACTAGCAGTATCTAATGTGCAAGCTAGAGCAACAGAAAGAGTTGCTGAGCCTAAATTTCCTTTGCCTGAAAAATTTGCTGGGGAACGCAGTAAATTTGTTTCTTTTCGTGAAGCTTGCAAACTATATTTCGGGTATGCGCCCGATCTCCTTGGGTAATGAGGCTCAGCGTGTGGGCCTGGTGTTGTCATTGTTAAGCGGGGATCCCCAAGCATGGGCGTTTTCTTTGCCAACTGATTCTGTTGCATTTGACTCTGTGGAGAGTTTTTTTTCTTCTCTTGGGAAAATCTATGATGAACCTGACAAAATGGCTCTGGCAGAATCTAAGATACGCTCCTTTCGCCAGGGGGAGCGAGTAGCAGAGGATTACTGTTCTGAATTCCGCCGCTGGGCGATCGATACCCAATGGAATGATCCAGCATTGCGGAGTCAGTTTATTCATGGGGTTTCTGGAAGGGTTAAAAAAGCCCTTCTGATGTACGAGACTCCTGCTTCTCTAGATTCCGCTATGAGTCTGGTTGTCCGCATTGATCGCCGTCTGCGTCAGGGGGAGCATGAGACACCACCTGTGGGTGAAGGTTTAGGTTCACATGAGGTTGCTGCAGGTGAACCCATGGAGCCTATGCAAATCGCAGGGGTGTCACATGCAAAGCGTCGAGCCCCAGAGATCAGGAAGCAGGGAGCCTGTTTTTACTGTGGTAAAATTGGTCATTTTATTAACATCTGTCCTCTGCTGTCTAAGAAAAACGCAATGGCGGAAAACTTCTAAGCTCAGATGGTGTGGAGGAGACCAATCTGAGCTTATGTATATCCTCCATGGTGGTTTCTCAATGCATGCTCCCTGCTAAGGTTTTTATCACTGGCAGTGAGCTGCCAATTACTGTTTTTGTGGATAGTGGTTCAGCCACAAATCTCATTGATGAGGAGTTTGCGCGCACAGCAGGTTTTAGGATTGAAAAACTGTCTCATCCTATCCGTGTGGTCACCATTAGTGTTGAGCATTCCGATACCGCAAGTATCGGGTATCGGCCGATACTTGCGGGTATTGGAATTCCGATACCGAGATCTGATACTTTTGTGGTATCGGGTATCGGTATCGAAACAACATTAATGTGTAAAATAAAGAATTAAAATAAAAAATATTGCTATACTCACCTCTCTGACGCAGCCTGGACCTCACCGAGGGAACCGGCAGAGTTCTTTGCTTAAAATGCACGCGTTTACTTCCTTCCGTGACATCACGGCTTGTGATTGGTTGCGTGCCGCCCATGTGGCCGCGACGCGACCAATCACAGCAAGCCGTGACGTAATTTTCAGGTCCTCAATGCCTAATTCTAGGCATTCAGGATTTTAAAATTACGTTCCGGCTTGTGATTGGTCGCGTCGTGGTCACATGGGCGACGCGACCAATCACAAGCCGTGACGTCACGGGAGGCAGGAAACGCGTGCATTTTAAAATTACGTCACGGCTTGTGATTGGTTGCGTGCCGCCCATGTGACCGCGACGCGACCAATCACAGCAAGCCGTGACGTAATTTCAGGTCCTGTATGCCTAATTCTGCATTCAGGACCTGAAATTACGTCACAGCTTGCTGTGATTGGTCGCGTCGCGGTCACATGGGCGGCACGCAACCAATCACAAGCCGTGACGTAATTTTAAAATGCGCGCGTTTCCTGCCTCCCGTGACGTCACGGCTTGTGATTGGTCGCGTCGCCCATGTGACCGCGACGCGACCAATCACAAGCCGGAACGTTATTTTAAAATCTTGAATGCCTAGAATTAGGCATTGAGGACCTGAAAATTACGTCACTGCTTGCTGTGATTGGTCGCGTCGCGGCCACATGGGCGGCACGCGACCAATCACAAGCCGTGATGTCACGGAAGGAAGTAAACGCGCGCATTTTAAGCAAAGAACGCTGCCGGTTCCCTCGGTGAGGTCCAGGCTGCGTCGGAGAGGTGAGTATAGCAATATTTTTTATTTTAATTCTTTCTTTTACACATTAATATGGATCCCAGGGCCTGAAGGAGAGTTTCCTCTCCTTCAGACCCTGGGAACCATCAGGGATACCGTCCGATACTTGAGTCCCATTGACTTGTATTGGTATCGGGTATCGGTATCGGATTAGATCCGATACTTTGCCGGTATCGGCCGATACTTTCCGATACCGATACTTTCAAGTATCGGACGGTATCGCTCAACACTAGTCACCATCAATGCTGCTCCTCTCTCTCAGGGGGAGATTACTGAATTTGTGGCTGAGGTGAAACTCCACATTGGGGTTCTACATTCCGAGCGGGTTACATGTAAGGTGCTCAGGAATCTTCCTGCTCAGGTGGTTTTGGGTTTTCCTTGGTTGTCCATGCACAACCCGGTAATTGACTGGAAAACTCAGGACATAATTCAGTGGAACGAGTTCTGCCAGGAGAATTGTCTGGCTACATGTGTGGCTGCGGTGACTTCAAGCGTTCCAGAGTCACTTCTGGATTTTGTGGATGTGTTCTCTGAAAAGGGTTGCTCAGAGTAGCCGCCACATCGTCCCTATGACTGTTCTGTCAGGTTTAAACCAGGGGCCAAGTTGCCTAAAGCAAGGATGTTTAACATCTCCAGTCCGGAGAGACAAGCAATAAAAAAAATTATATTGCTGAAAGCTTGAGCAAAGGGCACATCAGGCCGTCATCCTCGCCGGTGGCAGCAGGGTTCTTCTTCGTGAAGAAGAAAGATGGTGGATTACGCCCGTGTTTGGATTTCAGGGAGTTGAACCAGATTACGGTTCGTGATCCATACCCGATGCCACTGATACCAGATTTGTTCAACCAGGTGGCGGGTGCTAAGTGGTTTACCAAGCTTGACCTCAGGGGGGCGTACAACCTCATAAGAGTCCGTCAAGGTGATGAGTGGAAGACGGCTTTTAACCCCTTCAAGTCGCGGCCCTTTTTCGTTTTTGTGTTTTCGTTTTTCGCTCCCCTCCTTCCCAGAGCCATAACTTTTTTATTTTTCCGTCAATATGGCCATGTGAAGGCTTATTTTTTGCGGGACGAGTTGTACTTTTGAACGACATCATTGGTTTTACCATGTCATGTACTAGAAAATGGGAAAAAAATTCCAAGTGCGGTGAAATTGCAAAAAAAGTGCAATCCCACACTTGTTTTTTGTTTGTTTTTTTTGCTAGGTTCACTAAATGCTAAAACTGACCTGCCATTATGATTCTCTAGGTCATTACGAGTTCATAGACACCTAACATGTCTAGGTTATTTTTTATCCAAGTGGTGAAAAAAAATTCCAAACTTTGCTTAAAAAAAAAAAAAAAAAAAAGTGCAATTTTCCGATACCCGTAGCGTCTCCAATTTTCGTGATCTGGGGTCGGGTGAGGGCTTATTTTTTGCGTGCCGAGCTGATGTTTTTAATGATACCATTTCGGCGCAGATACGTTCTTTTGATCGCCCGTTATTGCATTTTAACGCAATGTCGCGGCGACCAAAAAAACGTAATTCTGGTGTTTCGGATTTTTTTCTCGCTACGCTGTTTAGCGATAAGGTTAATGCTTTTTTTTATTTGATAGATCGGGCGATTCTGAACGCGGCGATACCAAATATGTGTAGTTTTTTTTTTTTATTATTGTTTTATTTAGGATGGGGCGAAAGGGGGGTGATTTAAACTTTTATATTTTTAATATTTTTTTCACATTTTTAAAAACTTTTTTTTTTCACTTTTGCCATGCTTCAGTAGCCTCCAAGGGAGGCTAGAAGCAGGCACAGCCCGATCGGCTCTGCTACATAACAGCGATCATCAGATCGCTGTTATGTAGGAGAATTGCAGGTGTGCTGTGAGCGCCGACCACAGGGGGGCGCTCACAGCCACCGGCGATCAGTAACCATAGAGGTCTCAAGGACCTCTATGGTTACCTTCCTGATGCATCGCCGACCCCCGATCATGTGACGGGGGTCGGCGATGACGTCATTTCCGGCCGCCCGGCCGGATGCGGTAGTTAAATGCCGCTGTCTGCATTTGACAGCGGCATTTAACAGGTTAATAGCGGCGGGTGAATCGCGATTTCACCCGCCGCTATTGCGCGCACATGTCAGCTGTACAAAACAGCTGACATGTCGCGACTTTGATGTGCGCTCACCGCCGGAGCGCACATCAAAGCAGGGGACCCGACATGCGCAGTACATGTACGGCGCATGTCGTGAAAGGGTTAATACCCCTGAGGGTCATTTTGAAAATTTGGTGATGCCTTTTGGATTGACTAACGCACCTGCAGTGTTCCAACATTTCATCAATGATGTGTTCTCGCATGTTTTGGGGAAATTCGTTATCGTGTACCCAGATGACAAATACTCATATATTCTTGCGACCGTGATGCTCATTTAGATCATGTCAGGCAGGTGTTACAGCTTCTCAGAGAGAATAAGCTGTATGCTAAACTTGAGAAATGTGTATTTTCTGTTGAAGAGTTGCCTTTCTTGGGTTATATTGTGTCTGCTTCTGGTTTTAAAATGGACGCCGCTAAGGTGCAAGCGGTGCTGCATTGAGAACGTCCTGATAACCTGAAAGCACTTCAGCGGTTCCCTGGGTTTTCTAACTACTATAGGAAATTTATCAAGGATTTTTCCATCATTGCTAAACCGCTAACTGACATGACTAAAAATGGTACCAATTTCACCGTTTGGCCTGAGGCTGCTGTGCGCGCATTTGAATTTCTTAAGAACAGTTTTGTTTCAGCCCCCATTCTTGTGCAGCCAGACGTATCAAAACCCTTTGTTGTGGAGGTCGATGCGTCTGAGGTTGGTGTGGGGGCGGTATTATCTCAAGGCTCATCTTTGAGTGGTTTGCGTCCGTGCGCCTATTTCTGCAAGAAACTGTCGTCCGCCAAACATAACTACGATATCGGCAACAGGGAGTTGTTGGCAATCAAGTTGGCCTTTGAGGAATGGCAACACTTCTTGGAGGGGTCGGTACATCAGGTTACTGTTATTACCGATCATAAGAATCTGCTGTATTTGGAGTCAGCCAAGCGTCTGTCCCCCAGGCAGGCTCGCTGGGCATTGTTTTTCACGCGGTTCAATTTTGTTGTCACTTACAGACCGGGGTCTAAAAACACTAAGGCAGATGCTCTGTCAAGGTGTTTTCCGGGGGGTGAACCTCGGGAGGATCCAGTACCCATCCTCCAAAAGGGTGTTGTGGTTTCGGCTCTCACTACCGAGGTTGAGGCTGAGATTGCCGAGGCTCAGGAGGAGGTACCATCTGAGCTTCCCATCAACAAATCTTTTGTACCGCTTCATCTCCGCCTAAAGGTTTTGGCGGAGCATCATCATCATGATGCTGTCCTGGCTGGCCACCCAGGGGCTAGAGGTACCTTGGAGTTGGTGTCACGTCAGTTTTGGTGGCCCAAGATCCGACAGGATGTGGTCTCATACGTGTCAGCTTGTACCACGTGCGCTAGGGCTAAGACGCCCCGCTCCCGTCCTGTTGGCACACTACTTCCTTTTGAAGTACCTAGTAAGCCATGGACCGAAATCTCCATGGATTTCATCACTGATTTGCCCTCATCAGCTGGGAACACGGTCATCTTGGTGATTGTTGATCGGTTTTCAAAAATGTCGCACTTTGTGCCTTTGCCTTCGTTGCCTAACGCTAAGACTCTGGCTCAGGTATTTGTGCAGGAGGTGGTCAGACTTCATGGGGTTCCGTCTGACATCGTGTCTGATCGGGGGTCTCAGTTTGTGGCAAAATTTTGGAGAGCATTTTGCTCATGGCTGGGGATCAAGTTGTCTCATTCTTCGGCGTTCCATCCTCAGTCAAATGGTCAGACTGAGCGTATGAACCAAAATTTGGAACAGTACTTACGCTGCTTTGTCTCTGATAACCAGGAGGAGTGGTCTACCTTTCTTCCTTTGGCTGAGTTTGCCATCAATAATCATCGCCAGGAGTCGTCTGGGGAGTCTCCGTTTTTTTGTGTTTATGGGCTACATCCTCAATTTTGTACCTTGAGTCAGGGGGGCTCTTCCGGCGTTCGGGAGGAGGATCAGTTAGGAGCACAATTATCATCAGTCTGGAGGAGAGTTAAACAGCGCCTGTTAAGTGTAGGTGCTAGGTACAAACGTGTGGCTGACAGTAGGCGTGTGCCAGGTCCGGACCTGAGTGTGGATGACTGGGTGTGGTTATCTACAAAAAACATAAGACTCAAAATACCATCCCTTAAATTGGGTCCACGGTTTATTGTTCCATTTAGGGTCACCGCCGTCATTAACCCAGTAGCGTACCGATTGGAGCTCCCTACAGTGTATAAGATACACAACGTGTTCCACAGGTCTCTTCTAAAGAAGGTGGTGGGTTCTGTGGACGCGGCGCCTATGCCACCTCCAGTCTTTGTGGATGGTAATTTGGAGTTTGATGTCTCCAAGGTGGTTGACTCTCTTGTTGTGCATTGTACTTTACAGTACTTGGTACACTGGCGTGTTTATGGGCCTGAGGAGAGGTCCTGGGTACCAGCCTCAGATATTCATGCGGATCGGCTTGTCAGGTTTTTTCATCGTCGCCATCCAGACAAGCTGGGTCCTATAAGCCGTGAGGGCCCTGGGGTCCCTCGTAGAAGGCGGGGTACTGTCATGTCAAACGCTGTTCAGACCAGGTCGTTCGACAGACAGCGGTAATTCCGCTTTTGACCACTATTTGCTCATTGGCGTCGGCTAGGTTTTGTCCAGCTGTTCCAGGGTTAATTTACCTGATCCTCGGATTGGAAGCTGGGCCATGCCCATGGCCTTTAAATAGTTCTCCGGATCATTGGGCGTCGCCAATTATAGCTTCTGTCTTGCGTTGTTATCTCGGTTTGGAGTGGAGAGCTGGTTGTTGGAGAATCGTTGCTGGTGGTGTATTTTCCTTTGTCTTATTTACTCCTTCCTATATTTGTGTTTATTTTGCCCTGCACATTTATAGTGTATTCCTGAGTGACTGCGGCGTGGTGTATATTTTCCTTTATCCTTGTCTGTGCTAACTGTGGGTATTGGTGTATTACATTAACTGGGTGGAGGGCGGAGGTTTTCAGCTTAGGGTTGTAACAGGAGGCAGGGTGAGGTTCGAGGCCTGGACATGCACACCATCAGTGTAAACTTCAGGTAGAGGGTCAGTCAGCATTTCCCTAGTCTGAGGGAAATTGCAGGGGCCCGGGTTATTAGCTCTCACCCACCTAGTCTCCCTGTGACACTCACACACAACACCTTGTGAATCCAGGCCAGGAGGGGTAGCTCAAAACCCGGTTTTAGAGCAGCTTCCCTGAATAAAGATCCTGGTCTGGAGGAGGAGTGAAGTCAGTCGAGTTCAGTATAGTCGGAGAGTGGACAGAGACAGGAGAGGAGCACAGTGAAAAGGAAGAAAGGCTCAGAAAAGAACTGCTACCGGGCACCCTCAGAGCCCGAGCGCAGAGGCCGGGCACCATGAGCCCGAGGTCGTGGGAGACTGTAAGTCGCACGACAGAACTGGAGGGCATAAGACTATACATAAATTGCCCATATCAAGCCTGTGGTACAGCAGCATTCTGGAGCCTGCAGTCACCGTGCAGAGACCCCAGAAAGAACAGCTTAAGCTGCCTACCATACAGGTACTGTCCCAGTACAGGAAAGAACGAGGACCTTGTTAGGATACTTCAGGCAGCAAGGGACTAATAGTGAGCGCACAGTGGAAGGCTCATAACCTGGTCTGCCAAGGGGACTTCTTCTTGTTTCCAGGCTACCTAGACTCCATCTGTACCTGTTGCTGGTGCCCTGGACTGTGGCCTGCTACCAACAGTAAACCAGGTAAAGACTGCAACCCCGAGTCCTCTGTTATTTACCGGCAACTCATCATCCCTACCATATACCTTGGGAGCCCTGGGGACCCCGCTTCACCTGTGGGAAGCGTCACCATCCAGCCACCATACCATCACCCCAGAGGACCCCTTTAAGTGTCATTAGTCCCTACTGACCGAGAACGACAGGTGGCTTCATGAAAATAGACTTTCGCAATACTCCTTAAAAGACCGTTCCCCTTTAATTGAGTCCCAGAGCCACGGACCGGGCCACAGCCACCGTGACATCCCCTTTAAGAGTGACCGGACCCGGTACCGAGTACCCCACTGCCCTGGTGGGCGACTCATAAACTCTGATTCAGTATATGCTGTCATTCAGCTCATGGACACGTACACAGTCAGAAGGTACCATATGTGGAGCCCAATGCTTCAGAAGATGTTCTTACATGTCTACCAGTTTAGAACACTCTACTGATAATACTAAGACTTTACTATAATCTGCAATTGAGCACATGGAGAAGATATCAGATGTGGAGACCAACATGCTAGAAGACATTTTCACAAGTCCCCCAGCTTCATAAGTCTTCTGACAAATTCTGTATTTGAGAACATGAACCAGGGCCGGATTGGGACTAAAATTCAGCCCTGGCATTTGAAGTCACACAGGCCCACTTGTCACATGGTGACTGTATAATATCTTTGTACGCTTGTAGGCTACAAGAAGTGAGGGGAGTGTAACACGACTATATAACATATAATTACAGCTGTATCCAGCATTACAGCTCAGCCCACATAGAATGTAATACAGCACAGCCCCCATAGAATGTAATACAGCCAGCCCCCATAGACTATAATACAGCCCAGCCCCATAGAATGTAATGCTGCACAGCCCCCATAGAATGTAATGCAGCACAGCCCCCATAGAATGTAATGCAGCACAGCTCCCATAGAATGTAATGCAGCACAGCCCCCATAGAATGTAATGCAGCACAGCCCCATAGAATGTAATACAGCCAGCCCCCATAGAATGTAATACAGCCAGCCCCCATAGAATGTAATGCAGCACAGGCCCATAGAATGGAATGCAGCACAGCCCCATAGAATATAATGCAGCACAGGCCCATAGAATATAATGCAGCACAGGCCCATAAAATATAATGCAGCACAGGCCCATAGAATGGAATGCAGCACAGCCCCATAGAATATAATGCAGCACAGCCCCATAGAATATAATGCAGCACAGCCCCATAGAATATAATGCAGCACAGGCCCATAGAATATAATGCAGCACAGGCCCATAGAATGGAATGCAGCACAGCCCCATAGAATATAATGCAGCACAGCCCCATAGAATGTAATACAGCCAGCCCCCATAGAATGTAATACAGCCAGCCCCCATAGAATGTAATGCAGCACAGGCCCATAGAATGGAATGCAGCACAGCCCCATAGAATATAATGCAGCACAGGCCCATAGAATATAATGCAGCACAGGCCCATAGAATATAATGCAGCACAGGCCCATAGAATGGAATGCAGCACAGCCCCATAGAATATAATGCAGCACAGCCCCATAGAATATAATGCAGCACAGCCCCATAGAATATAATGCAGCACAGGCCCATAGAATATAATGCAGCACAGGCCCATAGAATGGAATGCAGCACAGCCCCATAGAATATAATGCAGCACAGCCCCATAGAATATAATGCAGCACAGGCCTATAGAATATAATGCAGCACAGGCCCATAGAATGGAATGCAGCCAGCCCCATAGAATATAATGCAGCACGGGCCCATAGAATGGAATGCAGCACAGCCCCATAGAATATAATGCAGCAGAGGCCCATAGAATGGAATGCAGCGAGCCCCATAGAATATAATGCAGCAGAGGCCCATAGAATATAATGCAGCACAGGCCCATAGAATATAATGCAGCACAGGCCCATAGAATGGAATGCAGCACAGCCCCATAGAATATAATGCAGCAGAGGCCCATAGAATGGAATGCAGCACAGGCCCATAGAATGGAATGCAGCACAGGCCCATAGAATGGAATGCAGCACAGGCCCATAGTATACAATGCAGCACAGGCCCATAGAATATAATGCAGCACAGCCCCATAGAATATAATGCAGCACAGGCCCATAGAATATAATGCAGCACAGGCCCATAGAATGGAATGCAGCACAGGCCCATAGAATACAATGCAGCACAGGCCCATAGAATATAATGCAGCACAGGCCCATAGAATGGAATGCAGCACATGCCCATAGAATGGAATGCAGCACAGGCCCATAGAATACAATGCAGCACAGTCCAATAGAATATAATGCAGCACAGGCCCATAGAATGGAATGCAGCCCAGCCCCATAGAATATAATGCAGCACAGCCCCATAGAATATAATGCAGCACAGGCCCATAGAATATAATGCAGCACAGGCCCATAGAATGGAATGCAGCACAGCCCCATAGAATATAATGCAGCAGAGGCCCATAGAATGGAATGCAGCCAGCCCCATAGAATATAATGCAGCAGAGGCCCATAGAATGGAATGCAGCCAGCCCCATAGAATATAATGCATCAGAGGCCCATAGAATGGAATGCAGCCAGCCCCATAGAATATAATGCAGCAGAGGCCCATAGAATATAATGCAGCACAGGCCCATAGAATATAATGCAGCACAGGCCCATAGAATGGAATGCAGCACAGCCCCATAGAATATAATGCAGCAGAGGCCCATAGAATGGAATGCAGCCAGCCCCATAGAATATAATGCAGCAGAGGCCCATAGAATGGAATGCAGCCAGCCCCATAGAATATAATGCAGCACAGGCCCATAGAATGGAATGCAGCACAGCCCCATAGAATATAATGCAGCACAGGCCCATAGAATATAATGCAGCACAGGCCCATAGAATGGAATGCAGCACAGGCCCATAGAATACAATGCAGCACAGGCCCATAGAATATAATGCAGCACAGGCCCATAGAATATAATGCAGCACAGGCCCATAGAATGGAATGCAGCCCAGCCCCATAGAATATAATGCAGCACAGCCCCATAGAATATAATGCAGCACAGGCCCATAGAATATAATGCAGCACAGGCCCATAGAATGGAATGCAGCACAGCCCCATAGAATATAATGCAGCAGAGGCCCATAGAATGGAATGCAGCCAGCCCCATAGAATATAATGCAGCAGAGGCCCATAGAATGGAATGCAGCCAGCCCCATAGAATATAATGCAGCAGAGGCCCATAGAATGGAATGCAGCACAGCCCCCCCTAATAGCTCCACAATCCAGTCATCACTCATTGATTAAAAAAAAAACCAAAACACCCTACTCACCTTTCCTCCTGCCCCGCGCTGCTCTGGCTCTGGACTCAGCAGTCGCAGTCTGCCCGCCCGGTCACACAGCAGGTGCGCCATGATATGACGTCATCGCGCACCCGCGTGTCAGCGGCAGGCACTGGCAGAGCGGGGAATGATGGGAGAGGAAGCGTCAGCAGACGCTCTCTCCTCCATCATTGCATTCAACTGGAGCGGCGTCTATGACGCCGGTATAGTTGAATGCGGGGCCGGGAGTGCGCCGACAGCGGGGAGAGTGTGCCGACAGCGGCACACTCGAGCGGCCCACTACTGCCACCGGCCCTTCTGGCATTTGCCAGAACTGCCCGATGGCCAGTCCGGCCCTGACATGAACACATCATGGTCAGAACATTCCAAATGTGAAGCCCAACACACCAGAACATGTGCTCATAAGTCTCCGGCTTCTTGACTCTTATAATATAATCTCTCAATGAAAATACGGACATATAATGGTCAGAAGGTTTCGGAGGTGGGACACAATGCACAGATGATGTTCTCAAAAGCCTCACTGATTTGTAGACTCTGTAGAATTATTCTGGCTTGAGAATATGGACGTTGTGAGGGATCAGCTCTGCGGTAGACGCTGGTTCACACACGGGACTTAGTTTGTTGATTCAAAACAATCAAGCGGTTTATTAAAAGTTCATAAGCCGTCAGTGTTAACAAAAATAAAGCAACCTCTTCCAGGTCAACAAAGGTATAACAGAACAAAAACGGAAAATAACCAGTCCATATACCACGCGGGCTTAGCTGTTTAAATGTGAGTCTTTTCCTCTCAGACTCCAGCAGGGTCTGAGCAGCACATACAAGGCTTCCTCACCTTGCAAAACACAGTGAGAGACTGAGTGAGACAGCCGTAGCTGCCTTAAATCAGACAATCCAAGACCTGCACTGGAGGTGAGTCAATCCCACCCAGTTCTTTCAGCTGCTTGAAAAACACGGACCCATAATCTGGGCCCATTCAAACACCTCTCAACACTATGTGTCGGGAGCCTTCTTCTCTGGGTCCTATATCACCGAGACTTGTCACCTCGGGGACACAAACTTCCCATCCACGACCTGTCCAGCTGGCACCTTACAACGCATAATGGACAGAAGGTGCCGAATATTGAGGCCAATGCTACAGGTGGTGTTCTTACTCTTATTCCAAACAGTGGCGCACATGGATTTGTGGACCCACTGTGCCACAGGACCGGATCTGCCAAAGAAGGGGCGTAGCTAAGCGGCAACTACGTATTCACTGGAATTGCGGAGAAAAACTGGGCTGCAGGTAGCTGCCAGGTACCACTCGCGGTACTGCAGCTGCTGACCCTAGGGGTCAGGTTCGCTGACATGGACAAGGAATATGTTCAGACACACCAGTCTAGGATGCTGAATGAGGGACTAACTGCACATGGAGTGGGGGACAATGTTCAGGCACTGGCCTCCCTGGGACCTGGGGACTTTGAGAACAGGACAGTAGATGAACCAGGACCAGGGATACAGGTTCAGGAGACTGGTCTCACCGGGACCAGGGATTTGGGTTCAGTAGACTGGTCTCACTGGGACCAGGGATTTGGGTTCAGGAGACTGGCCTCACTGGGACCACAGAATCAAGTTCAGAACACTGACCACACCAGGACCATGGATTTGGGTTCAGGACACTTACTGCAGCGAGACCAGGGATATGGGTTCAGGAAACTGGCCTCACCGGGACCAGGGATTTGGGATCAGGAATCTGGCCGCACCAGGACTAAGGATACAGGTTTCCGGAGACTGGCCTCACTGGGACCAGTGATTTAGGTTTAGGACACTGACCACACTGGTACCAGGGATTTGGGTTTAGTACACTGTGCTCACCGGGACCAGGGATATGGGTTCAGGTTTCAGGCTGCACTGGGACCATTGATTCTGTTTCAGGACACTGGCTCCACTGAGACCAGGGATATGGGTTCAGGAGACTGGCCTCACTGGTTTCATGGATTTTGGTTCAGGAATCTGGCTGAGCCAGGACCAGAGATTTGAGTTCAGGAATCTGGCCGCACTGAGAACAGGGATACGGGTTCAGGACGTTGGCCTCACCGGAACCAGGTATTCGGTTTCAGGACACTGGTGACAGTGGGACCAGGGATACAGGTTCTGGAGACTGGCCTCACCTGGACCAGGGATTTGTTTTCAGGAGACTGGCCTCACTGGAACTAGGCATGCAGGTTCAGGACACTGGTTGCACTGGGACCAAGGATTTGGGTTCATGACACTAGCCTCACTGGGACCAGAGTATCTCACAACTGGACTGGTAAAACACCAATTACCTATGAGAATGACTCCCATCAATAGGCTAAATATACTAAATGCCTCTCAGCTAAAAGCTGAGGGCATTTACTATATGCGCTTGCTGCCCCTTTAAGGGCAGGGTAGTGCATCTCTAGGAAGTGTAGCATGCACACCAGGTAGAGGCGTGGCCAGGACAGTGAGTAAGCCGATGTCCCTGCATGGAGGAAGAAGAGGACACCATGTAGGGGCGCCCGCCATTGCACAACACTTGCACTTTTCCTGGTTTTGTAAACTATACTGATACATTGTATTCTTCCATTCAGTTCACAGACACATCCACAGTCAGGCAGTACAAGATGTGGAGCCCAATGCTTCAGAAGATGTTCTCAAAAGTCTCATAGGTTTGAAGATTTTATCGATATATTTTGCCATCAAGCATACGCATAAGGAAGGTTAGAAGATATGAAGGAGTGATTGGCCCAGAGATCAGGATATCATGTAATAATATGGTATGTACATGGGTCAGTTTCACGAAGTTGGTGACGGCACTGGCAAAATCATCTGACTATTAGAGTGCATGGTGATATTTTCCTCTGTTTCATAATAGCATTGGTACCAAGACACAAGATCATCCAAACTTTTGGGTGCAGAGGAGATGAACGGCAGCTCAGTTGGGAACAATACATGATGCCACATTGAAGAGCACAGGTCTCGATTAGCAGTTTAACTTTATCATCATCTATACTCCTTTAGCCCCCGAACTATAACCTCGTGGAGAGGTGAACTCTTCACCAGACCAGATAGTTACATTGTAAGGCCGGGGTCACACTACAGTGTAATATGGATGAGTGTTCAGCGATAAAAAAATCGCATAACACCCGGCCCAATGTTAATCTATGGGGCAGCTCACATCATCCGTTTTTTCTCGTCCGTATTATACATGTGAGTGAAATTGCAGCATGCTGTGATTGTCCACGTATCTCAGCTGAGAAATGCCAATGCAAGTCTATGGGTGTGAGAAAACAATCGCACAGCACACGGACCATCCGTGTGACTTGCGAGAAATTCTCAGGCATTGGGCAGGTGACAGGATATTGGCTCAGCCATTATTTGCTCATTTTCCAAGTGTCTGAGAAAATCTCACAATACGGATGACATACAGATGACACATGGATACTTTTTTGAGAAAAAAGCGCATCCTGGCATTGCACATGGATGACATACAGATCACCATACGGAGAACATTTGTACGATTCTCAGCAGACAAAATTAGACAAATTTTTTATACATTGTGTGTGACCCTGGCCCAGGGCCGGACTGGGACTAAAATTCAGCCCTGGCATTTGAAGTCACACAGGCCCACTTGTCACATGGTGACTGTATAATATCTTTGTACACTTGTAGGCTACAAGAAGTGAGGGGAGTGTAACACGACTATATAACATATAATTACAGCTGTATCCAGCATTACAGCTCAGCCCCCATAGAATGTAATACAGCACAGCCCCCATAGAATGTAATACAGCCAGCCCCCATAGACTATAATACAGCACAGCCCCATAGAATGTAATGCAGCACAGCCCCCATAGAATGTAATGCAGCACAGCCCCCATAGAATGTAATGCAGCACAGCCCCCATAGAATGTAATGCAGCCAGCCACCATAGGATGTAATGCAGCCAGCCCCCATACAATATAATGCAGCACAGCCCCATAGAATGTAATGCAGCACAGCCCCATAGAATGTAATGCAGCACAGGCCCATAGAATGGAATGCAGCACAGCCCCATAGAATATAATGCAGCACAGCCCCATAGAATACAATGCAGCACAGGCCCATAGAATACAATGCAGCACAGGCCCATAGAATACAATGCAGCACAGGCCCATAGAATATAATGCAGCACAGGCCCATAGAATGGAATGCAGCACAGCCCCATAGAATATAATGCAGCACAGGCCCATAGAATGGAATGCAGCACAGCCCCATAGAATATAATGCAGCACAGGCCCATAGAATATAATGCAGCACAGCCCCCATACAATATAATGCAGCACAGCCCCCATACAATATAATGCAGCACAGGCCCATAGAATATAATGCAGCACAGGCCCATAGAATATAATGCAGCACAGGCCCATAGAATATAATGCAGCACAGGCCTATAGAATGGAATGCAGCACAGCCCCATAGAATATAATGCAGCACAGGCCCATAGAATGGAATGCAGCACAGCCCCATAGAATATAATGCAGCACAGGCCCATAGAATGGAATGCAGCACAGCCCCATAGAATATAATGCAGCACAGCCCCATAGAATACAATGCAGCACAGGCCCATAGAATATAATGCAGCACAGGCCCATAGAATGGAATGCAGCACAGCCCCATAGAATATAATGCAGCACAGGCCCATAGAATGGAATGCAGCACAGCCCCATAGAATATAATGCAGCACAGCCCCATAGAATATAATGCAGCACAGCCCCATAGAATATAATGCAGCACAGGCCCATAGAATATAATGCAGCACAGGCCCATAGAATATAATGCAGCACAGGCCCATAGAATGGAATGCAGCACAGCCCCATAGAATATAATGCAGCACAGGCCCATAGAATGGAATGCAGCACAGCCCCATAGAATATAATGCAGCAGAGGCCCATAGAATGGAATGCAGCCAGCCCCATAGAATATAATGCAGCAGAGGCCCATAGAATGGAATGCAGCCAGCCCCATAGAATATAATGCAGCAGAGGCCCCATAGAATATAATGCAGCAGAGGCCCATAGAATGGAATGCAGCCAGCCCCATAGAATATAATGCAGCAGAGACCCATAGAATATAACGCAGCACAGCCCCATAGAATATAATGCAGCAGAGGCCCATAGAATGGAATGCAGCCAGCCCCATAGAATATAATGCAGCAGAGGCCCATAGAATGGAATGCAGCACAGCCCCATAGAATATAATGCAGCAGAGGCCCATAGAATGGAATGCAGCCAGGCCCATAGAATATAATGCAGCAGAGGCCCATAGAATGGAATGCAGCCAGCCCCATAGAATATAATGCAGCAGAGGCCCCATAGAATATAATGCAGCAGAGGCCCATAGAATGGAATGCAGCCAGCCCCATAGAATATAATGCAGCAGAGGCCCATAGAATGGAATGCAGCCAGCCCCATAGAATATAATGCAGCAGAGGCCCATAGAATGGAATGCAGCCAGCCCCATAGAATATAATGCAGCAGAGGCCCATAGAATGGAATGCAGCCAGCCCCATAGAATATAATGCAGCAGAGGCCCCATAGAATATAATGCAGCAGAGGCCCATAGAATGGAATGCAGCCAGCCCCATAGAATATAATGCAGCAGAGGCCCATAGAATATAACGCAGCACAGCCCCATAGAATATAATGCAGCAGAGGCCCATAGAATGGAATGCAGCCAGCCCCATAGAATATAATGCAGCAGAGGCCCATAGAATGGAATGCAGCACAGCCCCATAGAATATAATGCAGCAGAGGCCCATAGAATGGAATGCAGCCAGGCCCATAGAATATAATGCAGCAGAGGCCCATAGAATGGAATGCAGCCAGCCCCATAGAATATAATGCAGCAGAGGCCCCATAGAATATAATGCAGCAGAGGCCCATAGAATGGAATGCAGCCAGCCCCATAGAATATAATGCAGCAGAGGCCCATAGAATGGAATGCAGCCAGCCCCATAGAATATAATGCAGCAGAGGCCCATAGAATGGAATGCAGCCAGCCCCATAGAATATAATGCAGCAGAGGCCCATAGAATGGAATGCAGCCAGCCCCATAGAATATAATGCAGCAGAGGCCCATAGAATATAATGCAGCACAGCCCCATAGAATATAATGCAGCAGAGGCCCATAGAATGGAATGCAGCCAGCCCCATAGAATATAATGCAGCAGAGGCCCCATAGAATATAATGCAGCAGAGGCCCCATAGAATATAATGCAGCAGAGGCCCATAGAATGGAATGCAGCACAGCCCCCCCCCCCCCCCAATAGCTCCACAATCCAGTCATCACTCATTGATAAAAAAAAACAAAAAACACTCTACTCACCTTTCCTCCTGCCCCGCGCTGCTCTGGCTCTGGTCTCACTCTCAGCAGTCGCAGTCTGCCCGCCCGGTCACACAGCAGGTGCGCGATGATATGACGTCATCGCGCACCCGCAGTGTCAGCGGCAGGCAGAGCGGGGAATCATGGGAGAGGGGGCGTCAGCAGATGTTCTCTCCTCCATCATTGCATTCAACTGTACCGGCGTCTATGACGCCGGTATAGTTGAATGCGGGGCCGGGAGTGCGCCGACAGCGGGGAAAGTGTGCCGACAGCGGCACACTCGAGCGGCCCACTACTGCCACCGGCCCTTCTGGCATTTGCCAGAACTGCCCGATGGCCAGTCCGGCCCTGCCCTGGCCTAATAAAGAGTTTTTCTTCTGTCCCTGTAATGAGCTGGAGTGCAGCAGATAATTGTGTAGAAATGTCATTAATGTGTGACGCTCAGCCATGGCCCCAGCTTATTAGACAGGGCGGTACTCTGAAATGCATGAAGTTTTTATTTATCAGAAGTAACGTGCTGTAGATAATAGCTATGAGGCTGGAGAGAGCGGCAGCAAAAAGCAACTAAATAGCCCCAAGAACCATGACCTGAAAGTGTACCTGCGCTTCACATGATTTTTCAGAGTAAGTTGTGTGTAATGAAGAATAACAATTTATCTGCCCATTATATGCAGAACTGACAGTTTTCCTTCGCTGGTTGACGACGACTTGCTGTTATGGTGTCTCCCATATGCACACGGTAACAGTACCAAATCACTTTTTTTCCCATATGCACGACACAGAGGAGATCCTGCTTCCCTGTCTCCATGCAGTGCACCTTTCGAAGCAGCAGCAGCATGGAGGACAATTTACAGAGATACTAAGTAGTGTAGTTGTGAATCCAGTTCTATGTCTGCGTCCAACATCTCCATGTCTGTCTGTATCTCTTTTTGTAGTTGCTTCTTCTACTTGATTCATAATCTGGTTCCTCAAGATGCTGTTGTGTGCAGGGGACATCAGATCTGGAATTACAGAACAGAATTAGTGGTGATCGGTAGGAATTATTCTGGTAGGACTGGTCAAAGATTAGTCTGGGGCTTCTTTTCAGGGTGAAGGCGTTACCACAATGTCAGTCTTACAAAATTTTGAGAAGTCACGAATTTTAAGATATCCACATTTAGGTTGCTTGTGGAAGGACAGTGACTCTGGTGTTGTTTAAGCAAACCTCAAATCTAACGACATGAAATAAGCATTCTCTTGAGAACTCCTTCCAGGTGCTCGACTACTCCGTCCCGAGAGTGAGAGTCGAGCCTTAAGTCGACAGAACCACACGAAAATAATTGCTGGAGTAGAGAGTGATTCTTTGGTGAGTCAAGGTGCTCAGGAAACCAGATAAAAATAATCCATTTCATAGCTATTCCGGGGAAGAGAGGGGAAAATGAAGAGTGTCATTCAAAGGCTAGACAGAGAAGATGAACCCTTTGCAGAGCTCCAAAGGGCAATGGCAGTCTGTAGAATAGATAGCACAGGCTGTATCCTGGAGGAGATAAGGAAAGAAAGGGATTTCCAGTCACTCAATATAATCCCCTGATTATATCTGCATGTTCAAAGGTGCAGATTTTACAGTGAAACTGAAAGCTTAACTGCTAATTCTTCTACTGGAAGGGCCAAAAGCGGCAGCCAGTCAAAGACAAGTGACCCGAAAACCTGCTCGGGTGAAAGATATCAAGACGAGATCATAATACACGATACTGAAACAAAGCCTGAACATCGGATGTTGAATATAAGACCGGAATATCAGGTGATGGATACTGATATAATCTGGAATATAAGGTGATGGATACTGATATAAGACCAGAATATCGGGTAATGGATACTGATAAAAGACTGGAATGTCAGGTGATGGATACTGATATAACACTAGATTATCGGGTGATGGTGGATACTAATAAAAACTGGAATATCAGGGGATGGATACTGATATTACACTGGATTATCAGGTGATGGATACTGATATTACACTGGATTATTGGGTGATGGATACTGATATAAGACTGGAACATCGAGTGATGGATACTGATATAAGGCTGGAATGTCGGGTGAAGGATACTGATATAAGCCTGGAACATTGAGTGATGGATACAGATATAAGGCTAGAATATCAGGTGATGTATATGGAGCACCCCCAAGGGCTTGGGGTACTCGGTACCGGGTCCTTCGGTTCTCAGGGGGATGTCACAGTGGCTGACCCGGTCTGTGGCCCTTTGGGACGTCCGTGCTACAGGGGAAAGGTCTTTAAAGGGATATGTTCATGACGCCACCTGTGGTATTCGGTCAGGGTGACCGACGCTGCTTTAAGGGGTCCGCTGGGGTGATGTTATGGCAGCTAGATGATATACCTTCCCACAGGTGAAGTATATCCCCAGGGCTTCCCAGTGTATAGATGGTGGATGGTGTGAGGCACAGTGAAGAACGAGGACACAAGGTTGCATTCTCTTTACCTTTTACTGAAGGCTTCAGCATCCACAGTCCAGAGCACAGACAACAGGGCAGGTAGAGTCCGGCCGGTTTGGAGGCAAACCCAGAGTCCCCTTATCCAGGTAGAAATCAGTAGCCTTCCTCTAGTGCCTTGGTGTTGTAGTACCTCACTGCTAAGCATCTCATAAGATCCTCACAGATGTTGTAGATGTTATGTCTCTCTCTCTGTCCCCCAGATGGATAGGACAAACCCGTATGACCGGTGGCTTGAGGCGTTTTACTGGGAGTCTATCGTGCCCCAGCCTCTAAGCGATTCCACCTTGCCTCCTGGGTGTAGGGGCGAATCAGTAACGTGAAATTAGCTCTCCTGCCGGTCTCTGGAGCAAGGCATAAAGGACTGTTGCTCCCTCGGTGTTCCGGCTACCAGGATCCTGCGCCTCAGAAGGAGGCAGCCTATGTAGGGCAGAACTCCTCCTGGTATCCACTCCTTTGCTTTGACTTCTTCACCCTCTCTACAGTACAATTCTCTTTCCATGTCTCTTTTTTAGAAGCAGTCGCACTTAGGGCAGGCACAGCCCCGTGTCCTTCTGTCTCGGCCTCTGACAGGCTCCCACCCCTGTCAGGGACCAACAATCTGAGCAAAGCTCAGCCAGCAACTGCCTAACTTCCTCTCCAGGCAACCAGTTTTACCTAAGTGTGAAGAGTGCCCTAATAAATAGGAGCATAGCTCCCCCTAGTGGCCTGGAGTGCGAAATGTGTTGCATGTTTGTGATACCTGGATTCGGCTTTCCTTCTTTGCCTCCAAACGTAACATCACTCCCCCTAGAGGAGAATGATATTACTGCAACGACCAGGACCCAGGGGCGCTGCATATACTGATAGAAGACCGGAATACCGTTAGAAGAATACTGATATAAGACTGGAATATCAGGTGATGGATTCTGATATAAGACCGGAATATTGAGTGATGGATACTGATATAAGACCGGAATATTGAGTGATGGATACTGATATAAGACCGGAATATTGAGTGTTGTGGATTCTGTTTTTGGGCTCCCTCTGGTGGTTACGGCTGGTACTGGGTGACCTTGGTGGGTTGCGGTCTCTGCTTTCCACCTGTCCATCAGAGGCTGGGTGTTTCCTATTTAACCTGGTTTTCTGTCATTCCCTTGCCGGCTAACAATGTACTCAGATGTGCTCAGTTTGGTTCCTGACTACCTGCTCCCAGATCTCTCAGGATAAGCTAAGTTCTGTTTTTTAGTTGTTTGGTTTTTTTGTCCAGCTTGCTAATTATGACTCTATGCTAGCTGGTAGCTCTAGTGGGCTGAGGTTCTCCCCATGTGCCATGAGTTGGCACATGGGTTCTTGTAATCTCAGGATGGTTTTTGATTAGGGTTTTTTGCTGACCGCTCAGACCCCTTTTGTATCATTCTGCTTTCTAGTTATAGCGGGCCTCATTTTGCTAAATCTATTTTCATCTCTATGTGCGTGCCTTCCTCTCATTTCACCGTCAATACATGTGGGGGGCAACTATACCTTTTGGGGTTCATTCCTCTGGAGGCAAGCTAGGTCTTTATTTCCTCTGCAGTGCTAGTTAGCTCTTAGGCTGGCGCGTGGCGTCTAGAATCAACGTAGGCACGCTCCCTGGCTATTTCTAGTTGTGTTTGTCAGGAGTAGGGCAGCGGTCAGCCCAGGTTCCATCACCCTAGAGCTCGTCCGTTATTTATGTTATTTTGCTTGTCCAGTGCGATCCCCAGCCATTGGGATCCATGATAATTGAGTGATGGATACTGATATAAGACCTGAATATCAGGTGATGGATACTGATATAAGACTGGAATATTGAGTGATGGACACTGATATAAGACCGGAATATCAGGTGATGGATACTGATTTAAGACCGGAATATCAGGTGATGGATACAGATATAAGACTGGTATATTAGGTGATGGATATTGATATAAAACTGGAATATCAGGTGATGTATACTGATTAGTGATGAGCGAGTGTACTCGTTGCTCGGGTTTTCCCACCCTTGGGTGACCTCCGAGTATTTGTTATTGCTCGGAGATATAGTTTTCATCACCTCAGTTGCATGATTTACGGCTTCCAGATATGCTGAATACATGTGAGGAATGCCTGTATGTTAGGGAATTCCCACATGTATTCGGCGTATCTGGAAGCCGTAAATCAGGCAACTGAGGTGATGAAAACTATATCTCTGAGCAATAACAAATACTCGGAGGTCACCTGAGCGTGGGAAAACCTGAGCAACGAGTATACTCGCTTATCACTAATACTGATATAAGACCAGAATATCAAGAGAGGAATACTCATATAAAACTGGAATATCAGGTGATTGATACTAATATAAAGCAACCAAAAAACGGAGTAAGCACAAAATCTCACCAATCATTATAAAATGCTCATTTTATTAAATAAATATCAAAGAACAATTAAATCATGCCAATATAGTACATAAAACACAGGAACAATCCAAGGAACAGACTAGTGGTACAACAGAAAGTTCATGGGAACACAACATAAGTAATTAATACCATGGTAAAAGCCCAATATATATACCAGTGTGCACAATAGAAGAGGCACAGCATGTCATCAGATACATAGCCACATAGTGTTAATCACGATACAGCCAGCCACAAAGTACACCGGTGTAATTATAAATGCTTACCCATGGAAAGAAGTAAGTCCCACGAACTCCCTGGCGCCCCTGACGTGCGTTTCGCGGTCCAGCTCCCCTTTGAGAAAGCTGGACCGCGAAACCCGCGTCAGGGGCGCCAGGGAGTTCGTGGGACTTACTTCTTTCCATGGGTAAGCATTTATAATTACACCGGTGTACTTTGTGGCTGGCTGTATCATGATTAACACTATGTGGCTATGTATCTGAAGACATGCTGTGCCTCTTCTATTGTGCACACTGGTATATACAGGTCCTTCTCAAAAAATTAGCATATAGTGTTAAATTTCATTATTTACCATAATGTAATGATTACAATTAAACTTTCATATATTATAGATTCATTACCCACCAACTGAAATTTGTCAGGTCTTTTATTGTTTTAATACTGATGATTTTGGCATACAACTCCTGATAACCCAAAAAACCTGTCTCAATAAATTAGCATATCAAGAAAAGGTTCTCTAAACGACCTATTACCCTAATCTTCTGAATCAACTAATTAACTCTAAACACATGCAAAAGATACCTGAGGCTTTTAAAAACTCCCTGCCTGGTTCATTACTCAAAACCCCCATCATGGGTAAGACTAGTGACCTGACAGATGTCAAGAAGGCCATCATTGACACCCTCAAGCAAGAGGGTAAGACCCAAAAAGAAATTTCTCAACAAATAGGCTGTTCCCAGAGTGCTGTATCAAGGCACCTCAATGGTAAGTCTGTTGGAAGGAAACAATGTGGCAGAAAACGCTGTACAACGAGAAGAGGTGACCGGACCCTGAGGAAGATTGTGGAGAAGGACCGATTCCAGACCTTGGGGAACCTGAGGAAGCAGTGGACTGAGTCTGGTGTGGAAACATCCAGAGCCACCGTGCACAGGCGTGTGCAGGAAATGGGCTACAGGTGCCGCATTCCCCAGGTAAAGCCACTTTTGAACCATACACAGCGGCAGAAGCGCCTGACCTGGGCTACAGAGAAGCAGCACTGGACTGTTGCTGTTGCGGCTGCGACCACAAAACGTGGCCGAGCCGACACCTCCACGTCGCCAGACCATGACGACGTGGGCGAGCGTCCCAAAAAGGAACGCAATGTGGACCCACTGGACCACAGAGTAACCTGGACCTACCCAGACTAGGGAACGGTAGCGAGCAGGGACTGTGGCAGCTGAGCATGTGAACAAGATGTAGATATGCAGAACTAGACTACACCGCACAACTTCAGGTATGAAGAAACAAAGTTTACTTAAATGATAGCTCAGTACATAACAAGAACATAATGATGTCAGGATCCCGATTCCACATGTCTAGGAAGGGTACACGACTCAGACGTCAGACAATGGCGGGAGTCATCACGGGTTGATGCAGTCCAGGGTCATCTGGCACGGGCATACTAGGACAGCCAATCTTTCAGGCCTAGGACGTAGCACAGGCTCAGCAGGAGAACATCAGACACCGATCCCAGAAGGACGTCATCTCGGGGTGGACCTCAGGACATCAGGAACACAGGCAGAACATCAGGATCACAGGCAGGACATCAGGAACACAGGCAGGACATCAGGAACACAGGCAGGACATCAGGAACACAGGCAGGACATCAGGAACACAGGCAGGACATCAGGAACACAGGCAGGACATCAGGAACACAGGCAGGACATCAGGAACACAGGCAGGACATCAGGAACACAGGCTTAGATGGACGTCTGACGATGGCAGGAGTCATCACGGGTTGATGCAGTCCCGGGTCATCTGGCACGGGCATACTAGGACGGCCTCTCTCTCAGGCCTCAGGCATAGCACAGGCTCAGCTGGAGAACATCAGACACCAGGCAGGTGTCATCACGGGGTGATGCAGTCCAGGGTCATCTGGCACGGGCTTACTAGGACGGCCTCTCTCTCAGGCCTCAGGCGTAGCACAGGCTCAGCAGGAGAACATCAGACACCGATCCAGAAGGACGTCATCTCAGGGTGGACCTCAGGACACAGGCAGGACATCTGGACACAGGCAGGACACATCTGGACACAGACAGAAGATCTGGACGTAGGCAGGACAGCTGGACACAGACAGGACATCTGGACATAGACAGAAGATCTGGACACAGGCAGGACATCTGGGACACTGGCGTGGCAGCCCAGGTCATCGGCTGGGACACTGGCGTGGCAGCCCAGGTCATCGGCTGGGACACTGGCGTGGCAGCCCAGGAATCAGGACATCAGACACCGGAGGGACATCAGACACAGGCTGGACACTGGCGTGGCAGCCCAGGTCATCGGCTGGGACACGGAGGGCACAGGACCAGGTAGCGGAGGTCATCAGGTTCATAACTTCGGCCGTCAGGCTCCGGACATCAGACCTAGGAAGGAACTCAAGCGTGATGGTGCTAGCTCCGCTGGACTGGAACTGGGCCAGACAGGGTTAGCACCGCATGGAAGACTGAGCACAGAATAGTAAGCGCTCAGCAAGAACACCGAACTCCATCTTTGAAAGATGAGCCCGGAAAGTTCAGTCACAGGGTGCGGGGTGCCAGACACAATAGGACTTAAGAAACATAACAGAGACAGGTTCAGACAGGATCAGGTACTGGATATTCAGCCTCCAGGATAGGCGGATCTGGGTACTCGGCCCCCAGAACAGGCGGGTAAACAAGACACAAACGGATCTGGATATACGGCCTCCAGGATAGGCGGATCTGGGTACTCGGCCCCCAGAACAGGCGGGTAAACAAGACACAAACGGATCTGGATATACGGCCTCCAGGATAGGCGGATCTGGGTACTCGGCCCCCAGAACAGGCGAGAGACAGGCATCAGCTCTCCCAGAACATACTGCAGACAGAACGGGAGCTGGATACCTCACAAGGCAAGACACAGAAACACAATACAATGCTCTGGCCCCGCCCAGTAGCAAAGAGGAAGTTTATATAGGAGCTGCTCCTCAGCAATAGGCTGAGGAAGCAACACAGGTGCACACTCAAACCCTGATAAAAGCAGGGTAGGTGTGGCCGCGCGCACCCTAAGCACAAACAGAAACCATTATAGCACTGACAGCACAGGAACTGTGGCTTAGGGCACCTGGCAGCGGCTGCTAGCCTGGACACACGTGAGAAGCCATGCACCAGCTGCAGAGGACCTCGCAAGCCAAGGCTAGCTTCCAAGCAAAGTCATCACAGCACATGTACAGCTATGCAGCGGTGGCAGGGAACTGAGCAGCATCCATACAGGTAACAGACAACAGTATCCCTGCACATTAGGGGGAGAGGAGAAAGGGTTAAAGCAGAGAAATGCAAAAGTAACGCCGAAGAAACGAGGTATAAACCCAGCGGCGTTACAGTATCCCCTCCTCAGGCCCCCTCTGCTGAAGACCCAAAAAAAAAAGTTTCAAAGAAAATTCTTTTTGGGTAAGGCGGTAAGTCCCACAGTTCACAATATGGCAGCAGAGTTCATAGCTCAAACAATCCAACCGCTGACCAAGCGCTGGATTTGGCAATATAGTCCACTACCAAGTGGGTTCCGAGCAGTCTCATCCGCTGACCAAACGGGGCTCGGGAAAGTTCTGCAGTTCACACATGCTTAGCGGAGTCCATGGCCAGAGCATTCTGTTGCGGCTGCGACCACAAAACGTGGCCGAGCCGACACCTCCACGTCGCCAGACCATGACGACGTGGGCGAGCGTCCCAAAAAGGAACGCAATGTGGACCCACTGGACCACAGAGTAACCTGGACCTACCCAGACTAGGGAACGGTAGCGAGCAGGGACTGTGGCAGCTGAGCATGTGAACAAGATGTAGATATGCAGAACTAGACTACACCGCACAACTTCAGGTATGAAGAAACAAAGTTTACTTAAATGATAGCTCAGTACATAACAAGAACATAATGATGTCAGGATCCCGATTCCACATGTCTAGGAAGGGTACACGACTCAGACGTCAGACAATGGCGGGAGTCATCACGGGTTGATGCAGTCCAGGGTCATCTGGCACGGGCATACTAGGACAGCCAATCTTTCAGGCCTAGGACGTAGCACAGGCTCAGCAGGAGAACATCAGACACCGATCCCAGAAGGACGTCATCTCGGGGTGGACCTCAGGACATCAGGAACACAGGCAGAACATCAGGATCACAGGCAGGACATCAGGAACACAGGCAGGACATCAGGAACACAGGCAGGACATCAGGAACACAGGCAGGACATCAGGAACACAGGCAGGACATCAGGAACACAGGCAGGACATCAGGAACACAGGCAGGACATCAGGAACACAGGCAGGACATCAGGAACACAGGCAGGACATCAGGAACACAGGCAGGACATCAGGAACACAGGCTTAGATGGACGTCTGACGATGGCAGGAGTCATCACGGGTTGATGCAGTCCCGGGTCATCTGGCACGGGCATACTAGGACGGCCTCTCTCTCAGGCCTCAGGCATAGCACAGGCTCAGCTGGAGAACATCAGACACCAGGCAGGTGTCATCACGGGTTGATGCAGTCCAGGGTCATCTGGCACGGGCATACTAGGACAGCCAATCTTTCAGGCCTAGGACGTAGCACAGGCTCAGCAGGAGAACATCAGACACCGATCCCAGAAGGACGTCATCTCGGGGTGGACCTCAGGACATCAGGAACACAGGCAGAACATCAGGATCACAGGCAGGACATCAGGAACACAGGCAGGACATCAGGAACACAGGCAGGACATCAGGAACACAGGCAGGACATCAGGAACACAGGCAGGACATCAGGAACACAGGCAGGACATCAGGAACACAGGCAGGACATCAGGAACACAGGCAGGACATCAGGAACACAGGCAGGACATCAGGAACACAGGCAGGACATCAGGAACACAGGCAGGACATCAGGAACACAGGCAGGACATCAGGAACACAGGCTTAGATGGACGTCTGACGATGGCAGGAGTCATCACGGGTTGATGCAGTCCCGGGTCATCTGGCACGGGCATACTAGGACGGCCTCTCTCTCAGGCCTCAGGCATAGCACAGGCTCAGCTGGAGAACATCAGACACCAGGCAGGTGTCATCACGGGGTGATGCAGTCCAGGGTCATCTGGCACGGGCATACTAGGACAGCCAATCTTTCAGGCCTAGGACGTAGCACAGGCTCAGCAGGAGAACATCAGACACCGATCCCAGAAGGACGTCATCTCGGGGTGGACCTCAGGACATCAGGAACACAGGCAGAACATCAGGATCACAGGCAGGACATCAGGAACACAGGCAGGACATCAGGAACACAGGCAGGACATCAGGAACACAGGCAGGACATCAGGAACACAGGCAGGACATCAGGAACACAGGCAGGACATCAGGAACACAGGCTTAGATGGACGTCTGACGATGGCAGGAGTCATCACGGGTTGATGCAGTCCCGGGTCATCTGGCACGGGCATACTAGGACGGCCTCTCTCTCAGGCCTCAGGCATAGCACAGGCTCAGCTGGAGAACATCAGACACCAGGCAGGTGTCATCACGGGGTGATGCAGTCCAGGGTCATCTGGCACGGGCTTACTAGGACGGCCTCTCTCTCAGGCCTCAGGCGTAGCACAGGCTCAGCAGGAGAACATCAGACACCGATCCAGAAGGACGTCATCTCAGGGTGGACCTCAGGACACAGGCAGGACATCTGGACACAGGCAGGACACATCTGGACACAGACAGAAGATCTGGACGTAGGCAGGACAGCTGGACACAGACAGGACATCTGGACATAGACAGAAGATCTGGACACAGGCAGGACATCTGGGACACTGGCGTGGCAGCCCAGGTCATCGGCTGGGACACTGGCGTGGCAGCCCAGGTCATCGGCTGGGACACTGGCGTGGCAGCCCAGGAATCAGGACATCAGACACCGGAGGGACATCAGACACAGGCTGGACACTGGCGTGGCAGCCCAGGTCATCGGCTGGGACACGGAGGGCACAGGACCAGGTAGCGGAGGTCATCAGGTTCATAACTTCGGCCGTCAGGCTCCGGACATCAGACCTAGGAAGGAACTCAAGCGTGATGGTGCTAGCTCCGCTGGACTGGAACTGGGCCAGACAGGGTTAGCACCGCATGGAAGACTGAGCACAGAATAGTAAGCGCTCAGCAAGAACACCGAACTCCATCTTTGAAAGATGAGCCCGGAAAGTTCAGTCACAGGGTGCGGGGTGCCAGACACAATAGGACTTAAGAAACATAACAGAGACAGGTTCAGACAGGATCAGGTACTGGATATTCAGCCTCCAGGATAGGCGGATCTGGGTACTCGGCCCCCAGAACAGGCGGGTAAACAAGACACAAACGGATCTGGATATACGGCCTCCAGGATAGGCGGATCTGGGTACTCGGCCCCCAGAACAGGCGGGTAAACAAGACACAAACGGATCTGGATATACGGCCTCCAGGATAGGCGGATCTGGGTACTCGGCCCCCAGAACAGGCGAGAGACAGGCATCAGCTCTCCCAGAACATACTGCAGACAGAACGGGAGCTGGATACCTCACAAGGCAAGACACAGAAACACAATACAATGCTCTGGCCCCGCCCAGTAGCAAAGAGGAAGTTTATATAGGAGCTGCTCCTCAGCAATAGGCTGAGGAAGCAACACAGGTGCACACTCAAACCCTGATAAAAGCAGGGTAGGTGTGGCCGCGCGCACCCTAAGCACAAACAGAAACCATTATAGCACTGACAGCACAGGAACTGTGGCTTAGGGCACCTGGCAGCGGCTGCTAGCCTGGACACACGTGAGAAGCCATGCACCAGCTGCAGAGGACCTCGCAAGCCAAGGCTAGCTTCCAAGCAAAGTCATCACAGCACATGTACAGCTACGCAGCGGTGGCAGGGAACTGAGCAGCATCCATACAGGTAACAGACAACAGTATCCCTGCACATTAGGGGGAGAGGAGAAAGGGTTAAAGCAGAGAAATGCAAAAGTAACGCCGAAGAAACGAGGTATAAACCCAGCGGCGTTACAGTATCCCCTCCTCAGGCCCCCTCTGCTGAAGACCCAAAAAAAAAAGTTTCAAAGAAAATTCTTTTTGGGTAAGGCGGTAAGTCCCACAGTTCACAATATGGCAGCAGAGTTCATAGCTCAAACAATCCAACCGCTGACCAAGCGCTGGATTTGGCAATATAGTCCACTACCAAGTGGGTTCCGAGCAGTCTCATCCGCTGACCAAACGGGGCTCGGGAAAGTTCTGCAGTTCACACATGCTTAGCGGAGTCCATGGCCAGAGCATTCTGTTGCGGCTGCGACCACAAAACGTGGCCGAGCCGACACCTCCACGTCGCCAGACCATGACGACGTGGGCGAGCGTCCCAAAAAGGAACGCAATGTGGACCCACTGGACCACAGAGTAACCTGGACCTACCCAGACTAGGGAACGGTAGCGAGCAGGGACTGTGGCAGCTGAGCATGTGAACAAGATGTAGATATGCAGAACTAGACTACACCGCACAACTTCAGGTATGAAGAAACAAAGTTTACTTAAATGATAGCTCAGTACATAACAAGAACATAATGATGTCAGGATCCCGATTCCACATGTCTAGGAAGGGTACACGACTCAGACGTCAGACAATGGCGGGAGTCATCACGGGTTGATGCAGTCCAGGGTCATCTGGCACGGGCATACTAGGACAGCCAATCTTTCAGGCCTAGGACGTAGCACAGGCTCAGCAGGAGAACATCAGACACCGATCCCAGAAGGACGTCATCTCGGGGTGGACCTCAGGACATCAGGAACACAGGCAGAACATCAGGATCACAGGCAGGACATCAGGATCACAGGCAGGACATCAGGAACACAGGCAGGACATCAGGAACACAGGCAGGACATCAGGAACACAGGCAGGACATCAGGAACACAGGCAGGACATCAGGAACACAGGCAGGACATCAGGAACACAGGCAGGACATCAGGAACACAGGCAGGACATCAGGAACACAGGCAGGACATCAGGAACACAGGCAGGACATCAGGAACACAGGCTTAGATGGACGTCTGACGATGGCAGGAGTCATCACGGGTTGATGCAGTCCCGGGTCATCTGGCACGGGCATACTAGGACGGCCTCTCTCTCAGGCCTCAGGCATAGCACAGGCTCAGCTGGAGAACATCAGACACCAGGCAGGTGTCATCACGGGTTGATGCAGTCCAGGGTCATCTGGCACGGGCATACTAGGACAGCCAATCTTTCAGGCCTAGGACGTAGCACAGGCTCAGCAGGAGAACATCAGACACCGATCCCAGAAGGACGTCATCTCGGGGTGGACCTCAGGACATCAGGAACACAGGCAGAACATCAGGATCACAGGCAGGACATCAGGAACACAGGCAGGACATCAGGAACACAGGCAGGACATCAGGAACACAGGCAGGACATCAGGAACACAGGCAGGACATCAGGAACACAGGCAGGACATCAGGAACACAGGCAGGACATCAGGAACACAGGCAGGACATCAGGAACACAGGCAGGACATCAGGAACACAGGCAGGACATCAGGAACACAGGCAGGACATCAGGAACACAGGCTTAGATGGACGTCTGACGATGGCAGGAGTCATCACGGGTTGATGCAGTCCCGGGTCATCTGGCACGGGCATACTAGGACGGCCTCTCTCTCAGGCCTCAGGCATAGCACAGGCTCAGCTGGAGAACATCAGACACCAGGCAGGTGTCATCACGGGGTGATGCAGTCCAGGGTCATCTGGCACGGGCTTACTAGGACGGCCTCTCTCTCAGGCCTCAGGCGTAGCACAGGCTCAGCAGGAGAACATCAGACACCGATCCAGAAGGACGTCATCTCAGGGTGGACCTCAGGACACAGGCAGGACATCTGGACACAGGCAGGACACATCTGGACACAGACAGAAGATCTGGACGTAGGCAGGACAGCTGGACACAGACAGGACATCTGGACATAGACAGAAGATCTGGACACAGGCAGGACATCTGGGACACTGGCGTGGCAGCCCAGGTCATCGGCTGGGACACTGGCGTGGCAGCCCAGGTCATCGGCTGGGACACTGGCGTGGCAGCCCAGGAATCAGGACATCAGACACCGGAGGGACATCAGACACAGGCTGGACACTGGCGTGGCAGCCCAGGTCATCGGCTGGGACACGGAGGGCACAGGACCAGGTAGCGGAGGTCATCAGGTTCATAACTTCGGCCGTCAGGCTCCGGACATCAGACCTAGGAAGGAACTCAAGCGTGATGGTGCTAGCTCCGCTGGACTGGAACTGGGCCAGACAGGGTTAGCACCGCATGGAAGACTGAGCACAGAATAGTAAGCGCTCAGCAAGAACACCGAACTCCATCTTTGAAAGATGAGCCCGGAAAGTTCAGTCACAGGGTGCGGGGTGCCAGACACAATAGGACTTAAGAAACATAACAGAGACAGGTTCAGACAGGATCAGGTACTGGATATTCAGCCTCCAGGATAGGCGGATCTGGGTACTCGGCCCCCAGAACAGGCGGGTAAACAAGACACAAACGGATCTGGATATACGGCCTCCAGGATAGGCGGATCTGGGTACTCGGCCCCCAGAACAGGCGGGTAAACAAGACACAAACGGATCTGGATATACGGCCTCCAGGATAGGCGGATCTGGGTACTCGGCCCCCAGAACAGGCGAGAGACAGGCATCAGCTCTCCCAGAACATACTGCAGACAGAACGGGAGCTGGATACCTCACAAGGCAAGACACAGAAACACAATACAATGCTCTGGCCCCGCCCAGTAGCAAAGAGGAAGTTTATATAGGAGCTGCTCCTCAGCAATAGGCTGAGGAAGCAACACAGGTGCACACTCAAACCCTGATAAAAGCAGGGTAGGTGTGGCCGCGCGCACCCTAAGCACAAACAGAAACCATTATAGCACTGACAGCACAGGAACTGTGGCTTAGGGCACCTGGCAGCGGCTGCTAGCCTGGACACACGTGAGAAGCCATGCACCAGCTTCAGAGGACCTCGCAAGCCAAGGCTAGCTTCCAAGCGGCAGCCAGGGACCGCACATGCGAGTGGCCATGCAGCAGAGCAAAGTCATCACAGCACATGTACAGCTACGCAGCGGTGGCAGGGAACTGAGCAGCATCCATACAGGTAACAGACAACAGTATCCCTGCACATTAGGGGGAGAGGAGAAAGGGTTAAAGCAGAGAAATGCAAAAGTAACGCCGAAGAAACGAGGTATAAACCCAGCGGCGTTACAGTTGCTAAGTAATTTTGCATGTCATTCGGAAATCAAGGTGCCAGAGTCTGGAGGAAGACTGGGGAGAAGGAAATGCCAAAATGCCTGAAGTCCAGTGTCAAGTACCCACAGTCAGTGATGGTGTGGGGTGCCATGTCAGCTGCTGGTGTTGGTCCACTGTGTTTCATCAAGGGCAGGGTCAATGCAGCTAGCTGTCAGGAGATTTTTGAGCACTTCATGCTTCCATCGGCTGAAATGCTTTATGGAGATGAAGATTTCATTTTTCAGCACGACCTGGCACCTGCTCACAGTGCCAAAACCACTGGTAAATGGTTTACTGACCATGGTATTACTGTGCTCAATTGGCCTGCCAACTCTCCTGACCTGAACCCCATAGAGAATCTGTGGGATATTGTGAAGAGAAAGTTGAGAGACGCAAGACCCAACACTCTGGATGAGCTTAAGGCCGCTATTGAAGCATCCTGGGCCTCCATAACATCTCAGCAGTGTCACAGGCTGATTGCCTCCATGCCACGCCGCATTGAAGCAGTCATTTCTGCCAAAGGATTCCCGACAAAGTATTGAGTGCATAACTGAACATTATTATTTGATTGTTTTTTTGTTTGTTATTAAAAAACACTTTTATTTGATTGGACGGGTGAAATATGCTAATTTATTGAGACAGGTTTTTTGGGTTATCAGGAGTTGTATGCCAAAATCATCAGTATTAAAACAATAAAAGACCTGACAAATTTCAGTTGGTGGGTAATGAATCTATAATATATGAAAGTTTAATTGTAATCATTACATTATGGTAAATAATGAAATTTAACACTATATGCTAATTTTTTGAGAAGGACCTGTATATTGGGCTTTTACCATGGTATTAATTACTTATGTTGTGTTCCCATGAACTTTCTGTTGTACCACTAGTCTGTTCCTTGGATTATTCCTGTGTTTTATGTACTATATTGACATGATTTAATTGTTCTTTGATATTTATTTAATAAATTGAGCATTTTATAATGATTGGTGAGATTTTGTGCTTACTCCGTTTTTTGGTTGCTTTGGATTTGTCAGGGAGTACTCTCACACAAATAAATTATTACTGTGATGTTGCTGATGGAAGGGGGACATTAGTTTCCTCTTGGCCACGGTGTAACCCTGCGTTGCGTGACCCGCTTAATCAATGATTGATACTAATATAAGACTGGAATATCGGCTGATGGATACTGATATAAGACTGGAAAATCAGATGTTAGATACCGGAATATCAAGTGATGGATACTGATATAAGACCCTAAAATCAGGTGATTGGATACTGATATAAGACCGGAATATCAGGTGATGGATACTAATATAAGCCTGGAATATCAGGTGATGGATATTGATATAAGACCGGAATATCAGGTGATGGATACTAATATAAGCCTGGAATATCAGGTGATGGATATTGATATAAGGCTGGAATATTAGGTGATGGATATTGATATAAGACTGGAAAATTAGGTGATGGATACTTATTTAAGTCTGGAATATCAGGTGATGGATACTAATATAAGCCTGGAATATCAGGTGATGGATACTGATATAAAACTGGAATATCGGGAGACCCCTAGGGCCCCTAGTTATAAGAGACTCCATTTATATCATTGGGCACACCGCATGCATGCAATTGGTTTCCCCTACCCCACCACATAGGGTTACATAGGGGTAGAAGGGACAGACGACGGTGAGCGGGGGCGCCATCTGCGCAGGTATAGGGTGCCAACCTCCGCTGATAGGTAGGGTGCATATAGTGCAGTACAGGGTCAGGCACCTCCTTGGTCTTTTCTATTGTATGCATTTTATAATGGTGATGGTTTTGAATAATGCACTGGTTAAGATTTTTTAGAATTTATGTAATAAAGGATATATTTTAATATTTCATATTTTCACTTGGGTTTTTTTCTGTGAATTTTTTGTCATTAAATTGGACCCCAAAGATTATCTTTTTTCTGTGACTACATACTGATGTAATACTGGAATATCAGATGATGTATATTGATATAAGACAGGAATATCAGGTGATGGATACTGATATAAAACTGGAATATCAGGTGATGGATACTGATATAAAACTGGAATATCAGGTGATGGATACGGATATAAGACCGGAATATCAGGTGATGGATACTGATATAAGATAGGAATATCGGGTGTTAGATACTGATATAAGACTGGAATATTAGGTGATGGATACTGATATGAGATTGGAATATTAGGTGATGGATACTGATATAAGACTTGAATATCAGGTGATGGATTCTCATATAAGACTGGAATATCAAGTGATGATACTGATATAAGACCAAAATATCAGGTGATGGATACTGATATAAGACTTGAATATTAGGTGATGGATACTGATATGAGATTGGAATATTAGGTGATGGATACTGATATAAGACTTGAATATCAGGTGATGGATTCTCATATAAGACTGGAATATCAAGTGATGATACTGATATAAGACCGAAATATCAGGTGATGGATACAGATATAAGACCGGAATATCAGGTGATGGTTAGTGTTGAGCATTCCGATACCGCAAGTATCGGGTATCGGCCGATATTTGCAGTATCGGAATTCCGATACCGAATTCCGATACTTACCGCATATCGGATACCGGAATCGGAAGTTCCCAGGATTCAAACTGCACGAATTCAGCCAATGAGGAATGATTACAAGTGTGGGCACATCCTGTTCAGCATGGTGGGCATGTAACTACTGGCAAGGCTGTGATTGGCTGCTGAAATGATGTCATGATGCACTATAAAAAACGCTGCCGCCCTTTCTGGCTCACTCTGCTGTGAATTCAGTTAGGCATAGGACGCTGTGTTCTGACTGAGGGCCAGTTGAGATAGCGATTTGCTTCATTGTGCTTTTCCCAGGCTAATTTAGCAACCGCTGTGTGTTCACCTTGCTTTTGCCTTGCAGCGCTGTTTTCACAGCGATCTGCAAGGTCTCTGTGTGTGTGTGTGTGTGTGTGTGTGTGTGAGTGCAGCCCACTCTGTAGTCTGTGTGCAGCCACAGCCGGTTGTATTCAGCTCAGGGTGGTTCACTGCCTCATACTGTTCTATCCATTGTCCTTTTTTGCAAATAGTGCAGGCTGCTGCATATTTTTTCAAATAATTCCTATTAGTGGCTTTCCACCCATATCCAGTTAAATTGTGGAAAAACACTACATAGGATAACGTAGAGGAGGTTTTTTTGGGCCTTGCAGCGCTGTTTACGGCTGTCTGCACGGTCTCCGTGTGAGTGCAGCTCGCACTGTAGTCAGTTCTGCCCCCCCAAAAAAAAAAATAATAAAGTTAACCAAACACACCACTTTACAGTTGTGTAGGCCACATTAGCTCATATTAAAGTCTAGTCCACACTTTAGAAAATTAGTGTTTCTTATACCTGTTAGGAGCTGTTCAGGAATAAGTACACTAAGCCCTTAGTACTTTTCTGCTTATCTTTATCAGTCAACCAAAATGAAGAAGGCAGGGAGTAAGGCACGTGGGCGTGGAGCAGTGAGAGGACGTGGGGATTCTGTGCCTGCTGCGGGCACCGGTGACTCATCATCACCCAGTTTCAGGAGGGAACAGTCCTTCATGCGCAGCTTTGTCGGAGAGCGCCGTACACTGCTGCTGCGTGAAGACCAAATTGAAGCCGTTGTCGGATGGATGGCAGCTAACACATCGACTTCAATTAGTGCCACATCCTCTCAGGCACAGAGCACTGGAGAGCACCCATCTGTCTCTTCACCACCTGCCAAATTGCCCAGGCAGTCAGAGAGCCCAGGACAGGAGCCGTCTCTACTTCTGTTCTCTGAATCTCTTGGC
The DNA here is from genome assembly GCF_051348905.1 of Ranitomeya variabilis. Classification (NCBI taxonomy): domain Eukaryota; kingdom Metazoa; phylum Chordata; class Amphibia; order Anura; family Dendrobatidae; genus Ranitomeya; species Ranitomeya variabilis. The sequence continues at coordinate 556,380,459 of NC_135232.1, read as the reverse complement.
TTGGAAACAGGGGGCCAGCCAAGCAGCATTGGAGAAATGGAAGAAGAGGCAGTATGCAGTGATGCGCAACAGCTTAGTCTCTCTGACTCTGAAGAGGCGGGTGGGCCAGTGCCTCCAGTCACCACACCGCAGTACGCATCTGATGACGACACTCAGGTGCCACTTTCTGGTGCATGCTGTGCTGCCGAGACTACCCAGGAGGAGCAGTTGGTGGCAGAGGGTAGTGTAGATGATGAGGTCCTTGACCCATCGTGGCGTGAGGGACAGGAAGGTCATGGGAGCAGCTCTGAGGAAGAGATTCCCCGAACGGGCCAAAGATGGAGAGGGAGGGGGAAGACTGCGGAGCATGTAGCCTCCACTTCGGCACCCGTTAGGAGCATGTCTCTTCCAAAAGCCAAAAAGGGCGCTCCCAAGACTTGCAGTGCCTGGCCCTTTTTTGACACAGTTGCAGATGACATTTGCTTTGTCAAATGCAAGGTGTGTCATCATAAAATCAAAAGAGGGAGAAATGTCGGCAACCTCAATACCTCAAACATGTGGAAACATGTGCGGACCAGGCACGCAGTGGAGTTACAAAAACACACTGAAGACCTAGGCCAACCAACAGCGGCAGCTACCACCTCTTCAGCTCGTGTTGCCTCTTCCTCCAGCTCACACACAGCTGGTTCGGCTTCCTCCCAGGATCGCCATGGAAGAACCTCTGGCACTGTTGTCCAGAGACCCACTGTAATTCCACCCGCAGCACCACGTTCCCAGTCATCCACACACTCCCAGCCCAGTCTACAGCCATCGGTAGTACAGGCATGGGAGAAAAGGCGGCCTTTCTCGGCAAACCACCCACGAGCACAGGCTCTGACTGCAGGCATTGCCAAACTTCTGTCACTGGAAATGCTGTCATTCAGGCTGGTGGAGACTGACAGCTTCCGTGACTTGATGTCATTGGCAGTCCCACAGTACAATGTGCCCAGCCGCTTTAATTTCAGCAGGCAAGCCGTCCCTGCCCTGCACAAGCATGTGGAGGGACACATAAAACATGCGCTACTGAACGCCGTCAGTAGCAAGGTCAACCTCACCACAGATGCGTGGACCAGTCACCATGGACAGGGGCGATACCTTTCCCTCACTGCCCATTGGGTTAATGTTGTTGAGCCGGGTACAGATCGTGCGAGTGGCGCAGGACGTGTCCTGCCCACTCCAAGGATTGCAGGAATCCAGTCTGTACGCATTGACTCCTCCTCCTCATACACAAGTTCCTCTGAATCATCGCTGCAGGAGCCGTCACAGTCCACCTCCACATGGACCCGTGAACGTTTACCTGTTACGACCGACATGAGCACAGCCGTGGCCAAACGTCAACAGGCCGTCTTGAAATTAATTTCTTTGGGGAATCGAAGCCACACAGCGCAGGAGCTCTGGAATGCCATCAAGCAGGAGAGCGATGTGAGGTTTGTGGCAGCGAATCTCCAGCCAGGCATGGTAGTGTGTGACAGTGGCTGAAATCTGGTGGCAGCTCTGGGCCTCGGCAACCTCACTCACATCCCATGTCTGGCACATGTGCTCAACTTGGTCGTGCAGAGTTTTTTGAGGGACTATCCGGATCTTGATGCACTGCTGCACAAGGTCCACCTAGAGTGTGCTGACTTGCGGCGTTCCAGCACGGCAAGATCGCGCATTGCAGCTCTGCAGCGCCGATTCCGCCTTCCAGAACATCGCATCATATGTGACCTACCTACCAGGTGGAATTCCACGTTACATATGTTGGAGCGGTTGTGTGAGCAGCAACAAGCAGTAATGGAGTACCAGCTGCATCAGGTGCAAAGAAGTCGCACTCCGCGCCGTTCAGACTTCACAACCACAGAGTGGGCCACTATGAAGGACGTCTGCCAGGTTTTGCGTCCCTTCGATTATTCCACGCGGATGGCGAGTGCAGATGATGCCCTAGTCAGCATGACTGTCCCCCTTATCTGCCTGCTTCAACAAACACTGCAAGCGCTAAGGGATGATGTTGTGGAAGAGGTGGAGGATGAGGAGTCACCATTTCCATCAGCTTCTGGACAGTCAGCGCCACGTGGTTCCTCACAAACGCGTAGGCAGGGGACACTTTGTGAGGAGGATGAGGAGGAGTCAATGGAGGAGGAAGACATCCGTCCAGAGGAGGGAGTTACACAATTGTCCAGTAGTCAGTGTGTACAGCGAGGGTGGGGTGATGAAGAGCGGGCAGAGATCACGCCTCAAGCAGGGGACAGTATTTCTTGGACAGTTGGCAGTCTGCAGCACATGGTTGATTACATGCTGCAGTGCCTTAGAAACGACCGCCGCATCGCCCACATTCTCAACATGGCTGATTATTGGGTGTACACCCTCCTCTATCCTCGCTACCGGGACAATGTACAAAGCCTCATCACACCGTTGAACCGGGAGCGTAAAATGCGGGAGTACAAAGACACACTGGTGAATTCCATCATCTTCTCCAGTCCAACTGATAGAAGTGCTGCTAGTGCTTTACAAAGCAGCTCAGTGCATCCAGGCAGTGGAGGAGGCTCTGCACAAAGAGGGAGCAGAAGCAGTGCCTCTGCCCAAGGCAAGACCAGTATGGCACAACTGTGGCACAGTTTTGTGTGCCCGCCACAAATGTCTATACCATCACAGGCGGCTCCAGTCAGCAGGAGGCAACGGTTCCGTCAGATGGTGACAGACTACATGTCTTGCCCTCTTACTGTACTCCCAGACGGCTCTTCCCCTTTCAAGTTTTGGGTCTCTAAGCTGGATACATGGCCAGAGCTAAGCCAGTATGCATTGGAGGTGCTGGCTTGCCCTGCGGCTAGTGTATTATCGGAACGCGTCTTTAGTGCTGCAGGTGGTGTACTAACAGATCGTCGCATGCGACTATCCTCCAATAACGTTGACCGGCTTACTTTTCTGAAAATGAACCAGGCCTGGATCTCGCAGGAATTTGCCACTCCTCTTCCTGATTAAATAATTGGGTGACTGTCTACAGTATCCAGGTCTCCTGTTGTGTTCATCTTTCTACCACCTGAACTGTAATTCCTGGGCTCCAACACCGCCAGTTGAGGCTCAGAAGTGCAGGCTGCACAGTGAAAACATACGACCCAGTGTTATTGGGTTTCAGTAACGTCAGCTGATCCCCAGCTGTGTAGCCGGCAATGTGTCCTGCGACCGCCACGCTGACACAACAACTGAAATTGAAGGGAACCTGTCCCCCCCCCAGGCGTTTGTTACTGAAAGAGCCACCTTGTGCGGCAGTAATGCTGCACAAGGAAAAGGTAGCTATTTAATTTAGCTCCTTGCACACGTAGAACTTAACACTTATAAAATGTGTCCACTGATACCGTGAGACCGTCCCGGAGGTGGGACTTTCCTTTGTAATGGGACGCAGCACAGCCGTCATTCCTACCCCCTTGGTGCCGTGCGCCGCCTCCTCAGCGTTGTTTGATTCTGTACCGGAGCCTGTGCTGTTATGTTATCCCTTGGCCAGGCACACTTAGCGGTGCCCGTCTTCTGACGGCATTTGGTGTCAGGCTGGCTGCGCCTGTGCGGCCGCGCTGGCCGAGATCCCGCCTCGCAGTATCTTCTGATTTAATCACACTGCGGGCCTGTGATCCATGGCCATGCGCAGTGCATATCTTCACCTCAGGCTCTCACTCATCTCCCTCCACCTTCTTCAGACTGTGTGCCGTCAGCTGATCCCTAATAGCATGCCACGGCCGGGACGCCGCACAGTCTGAAGAAGCCGGAGGGAGGGGAGTGAGAGGCGAGGATATGCACTGCGCATGACCATGGATCCCAGGCCCGCAGTGGGATTACATTAGACGACACTGCGAGGTGGGATCTCGGCCAGCGAGGCCGCACAGGCGCAGCCAGCCTGACACCAAATGATGTCAGAAGACGGGCAGCGCTAAGTGCGCCTGGCCAAGGGATAACATAACAGCGCAGGCTCCGGGACAGAATCAAACAAAGCTGAGGAGGTGGCGCACGGCACCAAGGGGGTAGGAATGACGGCTGTGCTGCGTCCCATTACAAAGGAAAGTCCCACCTCTGGGACGGTCTCACGGTATCAGGTATTTAGTTCTGTGTTTGCAAGGAGCATAATTAAAAGAGCCACCTTTTCCTTTTGCATCCTTAGTGCTGCACAAGATGGCTCTTTCAGCTACAAACGCCTTGGGGGGGGGTTAAAGGTTCCCTTTCGACTTGCTCCAATCAGGCTTCGGCCTACACTGTGTTCCTCTGCTCCTCCTGCTGTCCCTGGGCTCTAACACCGCCAGTTGGTGCCTGGAAGTGCTGTCCGCACAGTCAACAGTCGCTCCTCTGTTATTGGGGTTCAGTAACGTCAGCTGCTCCCCAGCTGTGTGTGCGGCAATACCTCCAATCTGCTCCTCCTGCTGTCCCTGGGCTCTAACACCGCCAGTTGGTGCCTGGAAGTGCTGTCCGCACAGTCAACAGTCGCTCCTCTGTTATTGGGGTTCAGTAACGTCAGCTGCTCCCCAGCTGTGTGTGCGGCAATACCTCCAATCTGCTCCTCCTGCTGTCCCTGGGCTCTAACACCGCCAGTTGGTGCCTGGAAGTGCTGTCCGCACAGTTAACACTTGCTGCCGTGTTATAGGGGTTCAGTAACGTCAGCTGCTCCCCAGCTGTGTGTGCGGCAATACCTCCAATCTGCTCCTCCTGCTGTCCCTGGGCTCTAACACCGCCAGTTGGTGCCTGGAAGTGCTGTCCGCACAGTTAACACTTGCTGCCGTGTTATTGGGGTTCAGTAACGTCAGCTTTTCCCCAGCTGTGTGTGCGGAAATACCTCCAATCTGCTCCACCTGCTGTCCCTGGGCTCCAACACCGCCAGTTGGTGCCTGGAAGTGCTGTCCGCACAGTCTACAGTCGCTCCTCTGTTATTGGGGTTCAGTAACGTCAGCTGCTCCCCTGCTGTGTATCCGGCAACGTGTCATGTGACCGCCACGCTGGCACACTAACAGACATTTACATGCCTCCAGTGCAGGCTTCGGCCTACACTCTGCTCCTCCTGCTGTCCCTGGGCTCCAACACTGCTGGTTGCTGCCCGGAAGTGCTGTTTGCACAGAGCCAAACACCTCGCCAATGTGTTAGTGGGGTTCAGTAACACCTGCTGCTCCCCTGCTGTGTATCCGGCAACGTGTCATGCGCCCGCCACGCTGGCACAACTATAATTTAAGGGAACCTGCCCCCCCAGGCGTTTGTTACTGAAAGAGCCACATTGTGCAGCAGTAATGCTGCACAAGGAAAAGGTGCCTATTTTCGTAGTGCTCCTTGCACACGCTGAACCTAACACTTATGAAATGTGTCTCCTCACACCGTTAAACCGTCCTGGAGGCGGGACTTTCCTTTGTAATGTGACGCAGCACAGCCGTCATTCCTACCCCCTTGGCGCCATGCGGCGCCTCCTCAGCGTTGTTTGATTCTGTCCCGGAGCCTGTGCTGTTATGTTTTCCTTTGGCCAGGCACACTTAGCGCTGCCCGTCTTCTGACGGCATTTGGTGTCAGGCTGGCTGCGCCTGTGCGACTGCGCTAGCCGAGATCCCGCCTCGCAGTGTCTTCTGATTTAATCACACTGCGGGCCTGTGATCCATGGCCATGCGCAGTGCATATCTTCACCTCAGGCTCTCTCTCATCTCCCTTCGCCTTCTTCAGACTGTGCGCCGTCAGCTGATCCCTAATAGCATGCCACGGACGGGACGCCGCACAGACTGAAGAAGCCGGAGGGAGGGGAGTGAGAGGCGAGGATATGCACTGCGCATGACCATGGATCCCAGGCCCGCAGTGGAATTACATTAGACGACACTGCGAGGCGGGATCTCGGCCAGCGCGGCCGCACAGGTGCAGCCAGCCTGACACCAAATGATGTCAGAAGACGGGCAGCGCTAAGTGTGCCTGGCCAAGGGATAACATAACAGCGCAGGCTCCGGGACAGAATCAAACAACGCTGAGGAGGCGGCACACCGCACCAAGGGGGTAGGAATGACGGCTGTGCGGTGTCACATTACGAAGGAAAGTTCCACCTCCGGGATGGTTTTACGGTGTGAGGGGACACATTTCATAAGTGTCTACTTCAGCATTTGCAAGGAGCATAATTAAAAGAGCCACCTTTTCCTTTTGCAGCATTAGTGCTGTACAAGATGGCTCTTTCAGCAACAAACGCCTGGGGGGGGTAAAGGTTCCCTATCAACTTGCTCCAGTGCAGGCTTCGGCCTACACTCTGCTCCTCCTGCTGTCCCTGGGCTCTAACACCGCCAGTTGGTGCCCGGAAGTGCTAGCTGCACAGAGAAAAACACCCACCAATGTGTCAGTGGGGTTCAGCAACGCAAGCTGTTCCCCCGCTGTGTAGCCGGCAACGTGTCCTGCAAACGCCACGCAGACACAACAGACCTAAAACTGCCTCCAGTGCAGGCTTCGGCCTACACTCTGCTCCCTCTCCTCCTGCTGTCCCTGGGTTCTAACACCGCCAGTTGGTGCCCGGAAGTGCTGGCTGCACAGAGAAAAACACCAGCCAATGTGTCAGTGGGGTTCAGTAACGCCAGCTGTTCCCCCACTGTGTAGCCGGCAACGTGTCCTGCAAACGCCACGCAGGCACAACAGACCTAAAACTGCCTCCAGTGCAGGCTTCGGCCTACACTCTGCTCCCTCTCCTCCTGCTGTCCCTGGGCTCTAACACTGCCAGTTGGTGCCCGGAAGTGCTGGCTGCATAGAGAAAAACACCCGCCAATGTGTCAGTGGGGTTCAGCAACGCCAGCTGTTCCCTTGCTGTGTAGCCGGCAACGTGTCCTGCAAACGTCACGCAGACACAACAGACCTAAAACTGCCTCCAGTGCAGGCTTAGGCCTACACTCTGCTCCCTCTCCTCCTGCTGTCCCTGGGCTCCAACACCGCCAGTTGGTGTCTGGAAGTGCTGGCTGCACAGAGAAAAACACCAGCCAATGTGTCAGTGGGGTTCAGTAACGCCAGCTGTTCCCCCACTGTGTAGCTGGCAACGTGTCCTGCAAACGCCACGCAGACACAACAGACCTAAAACTGCCTCCAGTGCAGGCTTCGGCCTACACTCTGCTCCCTCTCCTCCTGCTGTCGCTGGGTTCTAACACTGCCAGTTGATGCCCGGAAGTGCTGGCTGCACAGAGAAAAACAGCAGCCAATGTGTCAGTGGGGTTCAGTAACGCCAGCTGTTCCCCCACTGTGTAGCCGGCAACGTGTCCTGCAAACGCCACGCAGGCACAACAGACCTAAAACTGCCTCCAGTGCAGGCTTCGGCCTACACTCTGCTCCCTCTCCTCCTGCTGTCCCTGGGCTCTAACACTGCCAGTTGGTGCCCGGAAGTGCTGGCTGCATAGAGAAAAACACCCGCCAATGTGTCAGTGGGGTTCAGCAACGCCAGCTGTTCCCCTGCTGTGTAGCCGGCAACGTGTCCTGCAAACGCCACGCAGACACAACAGACCTAAAACTGCCTCCAGTGCAGGCTTCGCCTACACTCTGCTCCCTCTCCTCCTGCTGTCCCTGTGCTCCAACACCGCCAGTTGGTGCCCGGAAGTGCTGGCTGCACAGAGAAAAACACCAGCCAATGTGTCAGTGGGGTTCAGTAACGCCAGCTGTTCCCCCACTGTGTAGCCGGCAACGTGTCCTGCAAACGCCACGCAGGCACAACAGACCTAAAACTGCCTCCAGTGCAGGCTTCGGCCTACACTCTGCTCCCTCTCCTCCTGCTGTCCCTGGGCTCTAACACCACCAGTTGGTGCCCGGAAGTGCTGGCTGCACAGAGAAAAACACCCGCCAATGTGTCAGTGGGGTTCAGCAACGCCAGCTGTTCCCCCGCTGTGTAGCCGGCAACGTGTCCTGCAAACGCCACGCAGACACAAAGCTGCCGCCAGTGCAAGCTTCGGCCTACACTCTGCTCCTCTGCTCCTCCTGTGACCATGGGCTCTAACACCGCCAGTTGGTGCCCGGAAGTGCTGGCTGCACAGAGAAAAACACCCGCCAATGTGTCAGTGGGGTTCAGCAATGCCAGCTGTTGCCCCGCTGTGTAGCCGGCAATGTGTCCTGCAAACGCCACACAGACACAACAGACCTAAAACTGCCTCCAGTGCAGGCTTCGGCCTACACTCTGCTCCCTCTCCTCCTGCTGTCCCTGGGCTCTAACACCGCCAGTTGGTGCCCGGAAGTGCTGGCTGCACAGAGAAAAACACCAGCCAATGTGTCAGTGGGGTTCAGCAACGCCAGCTGTTCCCCCGCTGTGTAGCCGGCAACGTGTCCTGCAAACGCCACGCAGACACAACAACTGAAATTGAAGGGAACCTATCCCCCCCCCCGGGCGTTTGTATGTATAACAGCCACCTTGTACAGCAGTAATGCTGCATTTGTACAAGGTGGCTCATTCTGTTATTGTCCTCGCACATGTCGAACTCAACACGTATAAAATGTGTCCCCTGAGACCATTACACCATCCCTGAGGTGTGACTTTCCTTTGTAATGACACGCAGCAGCCCCCTTGGTAGCGCTGCCCATCTTCTGACATCATTGGTTGGCTGGCTGCGCCTCTGCGGCCGCCCTGCCCGACACAACGCCCCTTGGTGTCTTATTTATTTTGACTGCGAGGGTGTGATTGATGGACATGAGCAGTGCATATGTTCGCCTGTCACTCATCTCCTTCCGCCTTCTTCAGACTGTGCGGCTTCATGGCCGTGGCATGCCATAAGGGATCAGCTGACGCCGCACAGTCTGAAGCAGGTGTAAGGACACGAGTGAGAGGTGAACATATTTACTGCGCAAGGCCATGAATCCCAGCCCCGCAGTGTGAATTAATGAAAAGACACTGCGGGGCTGGGATTCATGGGCATCGCGAACCGCACCGGTCGACTTGAAATGATGTCAGAAGATGGGCAGCGCTAACAGCGCAGGGCCAAGGGATAACACAGCAGCGCAGACTCCTGTACAGCAAAATGCGACGCTCAGGAGGCCACGACAAGCACCAAGGTGCTAGGTTTGACAGCTGTGCTGCATCTCATTAAGAAGGGAACTCACGCCTCCAAGACAGTTTTTACTGTATAAGGGGCTAAATTTTATGTGTTTCATTCAGCGTGTGCAAGGAACAAAATTACAAGAGCAACCTTTTACTTGTGCAGCATTACTGCTTCACAAGCTGGCTCTTCTAGTTTGTAACACATGAGGGGGGGTTAAAGGTTACCTTTAAAATTGGTTCAATTAGGCTTCGGCCTACACTCTGCTCCTCCTGCAGACCCTGGGCTCTAACACTGCCAGTTGGTGCCCGGAAGTGCTGGCTGCACAAAGAAAAACACCCGCCAATGTGTCAGTGGGGTTCAGCAACGCCAGCTGTTCCCCCGCTGTGTAGCCGGCAACGTGTCCTGCAAACGCCATGCAGACACAAAGCTGCCGCCAGTGCAGGCTTCGGCCTACACTCTGCTCCTCCTGTGACCCTGGGCTCTAACACCGCCAGTTGTTGCCCGGAAGTGCTGGCTGCACAGAGAAAAACACCCGCCAATGTGTCAGTGGGGTTCAGCAACGCCAGCTGTTGCCCCGCTGTGTAGCCGGCAATGTGTCCTGCAAATGCCACGCAGACACAACAGACCTAAATCTGCCTCCAGTGCAGGCTTCGGCCTACACTCTGCTCCCTCTCCTCCTGTGACCCTGGGCTCTAACACCGCCAGTTGGTGCCTGGAAGTGCTGGCTGCACAGAGAAAAACACCCACCAATGTGTCAGTGGGGTTCAGCAACGCCAGCTGTTGCCCCACTGTGTAGCCGGCAATGTGTCCTGCAAACGCCATGCAGACACAACAGACCTAAAACTGCCTCCAGTGCAGGCTTCGGCCTACACTCTGCTCCCTCTCCTCCTGCTGTCCCTGGGCTCTAACACCACCAGTTGGTGCCCGGAAGTGCTGGCTGCACAGAGAAAAACACCAGCCAATGTGTCAGTGGGGTTCAGCAACGCCAGCTGTTCCCCCGCTGTGTAGCCGGCAACGTGTCCTGCAAACGCCACGCAGACACAACAACTGAAATTGAAGGGAACCTGTCCCCCCCCAGGCGTTTGTATGTATAACAGCCACCTTGTACAGCAGTAATGCTGCATTTGTACATGGTGGCTCATTCAGTTATTGTCCTTGCACATGTCGAGCTCAACACGTATAAAATGTGTACACTGAGACCATTACACCATCCCTGAGGTGTGACTTTCCTTTGTAATGACACGCAGCAGCCCCCTTGGTAGTGCTGCCCATCTTCTGACATCATTGTTTGGCTGGCTGCGCCTCTGCGGCCGCCCTGCCCGACACAACGCCCCTCGGTGTCTTATTTATGTAGACTACGAGGGTGTGATTGATGGGCATGAGCAGTGCATATCTTCGCCTGGCTGTCACTCATCTCCTTCCGCCTTCTTCAGACTGTGCGGCTTCATGGCCGTGGCATGCGATAAGGGATCAGCTGACGCCGCACAGTCTGAAGCAGGTATAAGGACACGAGTGAGAGGCGAACATATTTACTGCGCAAGGCCATGAATCCCAGCCCCGCAGTGTGAATTAATGAAAAGACACTGCGGGGTTGGGATTCATGGGCATCGCGAACCGCACCGGCTGACATGAAATGATGTCAGAAGACGGGCAGCGCTAACAGCGCAGGGCCAAGGGATAACACAACAGCGCAGACTCCTGTACAGCAAAATGCGACGCTCAGGAGGCCGCGACAAGCACCAAGGTGGTAGTTTTGACAGCTGTGCTGCGTCTCATTAAGAAGGGAACTCACGCCTCCAAGACAGTTTTTACTGTATAAGGGGTTAAATTTTATACGTGTTTCATTCAGCGTGTGCAAGGAACAAAATTACAAGAGCAACCTTTTACTTGTGCAGCATTACTGCTGCACAAGGTGGCTCTTCTAGTTTGTAACACCTGAGGGGGGGGGGTTAAAGGTTACCTTTAAAATTGGTTCAATTAGGCTTCGGCCTACACTCTGCTTCTCTTGCTGTCCCTGGGCTCTAACACCGCCAGTTGGTGTCCGGAAGTGCTAGCTGCACAGAGAACAACACCCGCCAATGTGTCAGTGGGGTTCAGCAACGCAAGCTGTTCCCCTGCTGTGTAGCCGGCAACGTGTCCTGCAAACGCCATGCAGACGCAACAGACCTAAAACTGCCTCCAGTGCAGGCTTCGGCCTACACTCTGCTCCCTCTCCTCCTGCTGTCCCTGGGTTCTAACACCGCCAGTTGGTGCCCGGAAGTGCTGGCTGCACAGAGAAAAACACCAGCCAATGTGTCAGTGGGGTTCAGTAACGCCAGCTGTTCCCCCACTGTGTAGCCGGCAACGTGTCCTGCAAATGCCACGCAGGCACAACAGACCTAAAACTGCCTCCAGTGCAGGCTTCGGCCTACACTCTGCTCCCTCTCCTCCTGCTGTCCCTGGGCTCTAACACCACCAGTTGGTGCCCGGAAGTGCTGGCTGCACAGAGAAAAACACCCGCCAATGTGTCAGTGGGGTTCAGCAACGCCAGCTGTTCCCCCGCTGTGTAGCCGGCAACGTGTCCTGCAAACGCCATGCAGACACAAAGCTGCCGCCAGTGCAGGCTTCGGCCTACACTCTGCTCCTCTGCTCCTCCTGTGACCCTGGGCTCTAACACCGCCAGTTGGTGCCCGGAAGTGCTGGCTGCACAGAGAAAAACACCCGCCAATGTGTCAGTGGGGTTCAGCAATGCCAGCTGTTGCCCCGCTGTGTAGCCGGCAATGTGTCCTGCAAACGCCACGCAGACACAACAGACCTAAAACTGCCTCCAGTGCAGGCTTCAGCCTACACTCTGCTCCCTCTCCTCCTGCTGTCCCTGGGCTCTAACACCGCCAGTTGGTGCCCGGAAGTGCTGGCTGCACAGAGAAAAACACCAGCCAATGTGTCAGTGGGGTTCAACAACGCCAGCTGTTCCCCCGCTGTGTAGCCGGCAACGTGTCCTGCAAACGCCACGCAGACACAACAACTGAAATTGAAGGGAACCTGTCCCCCCCAGGCCTTTGTATGTATAACAGCCACCTTGTACAGCAGTAATGCTGCATTTGTACAAGGTGGCTCATTCAGTTATTGTCCTTGCACACGTCAAACTCAACACGTATAAAATGTGTCCCCTGAGACCATTACACCATCCCTGAGGTGTGACTTTCCTTTGTAATGACACGCAGCAGCCCCCTTGGTAGCGCTGCCCATCTTCTGACATCATTGTTTGGCTGGCTGCGCCTCTGCGGCCGCCCTGCCCGACACAACGCCCCTCGGTGTCTTATTTATGTAGACTGCGAGGGTGTGATTGATGGGCATGAGCAGTGCATATCTTCGCCTGGCTGTCACTCATCTCCTTCCGCCTTCTTCAGACTGTGCGGCTTCATGGCTGTGGCATGTGATAAGGGATCAGCTGACGCCGCACAGTCTGAAGCAGGTATAAGGACACGAGTGAGAGGCGAACATATTTACTGCGCAAGGCCATGAATCCCAGCCCCGCAGTGTGAATTAATGAAAAGACACTGCGGGGTTGGGATTCATGGGCATCGCGAACCGCACCGGCTGACATGAAATGATGTCAGAAGACGGGCAGCGCTAACAGCGCAGGGCCAAGGGATAACACAACAGCGCAGACTCCTGTACAGCAAAATGCGACGCTCAGGAGGCCGCAACAAGCACCAAGGTGGTAGTTTTGACAGCTGTGCTGCGTCTCATTAAGAAGGGAACTCATGCCTCCAAGACAGTTTTTACTGTATAAGGGGTTAAATTTTATACGTGTTTCATTCAGCGTGTGCAAGGAACAAAATTACAAGAGCAACCTTTTACTTGTGCAGCATTAATGCTGCACAAGGTGGCTCTTCTAGTTTGTAACACCTGAGGGGGGGTTAAAGGTTACCTTTAAAATTGGTTCAATTAGGCTTCGGCCTACACTCTGCTCCTCCTGCTGTCCCTGGGCTCTAACACCGCCAGTTGGTGCCCGGAAGTGCTAGCTGCACAGAGAACAACACCCGCCAATGTGTCAGTGGGGTTCAGCAACGCAAGCTGTTCCCCCGCTGTGTAGCCGGCAACGTGTCCTGCAAACCCCACGCAGACACAACAGACCTAAAACTGCCTCCAGTGCAGGCTTCGGCCTACACTCTGCTCCCTCTCCTCCTGCTGTCCCTGGGTTCTAACACGATTAGTTGGTGCCCGGAAGTGCTGTCTGCACAGAGAAAAACACCAGCCAATGTGTCAGTGGGGTTCAGTAACGCCAGCTGTTCCCCCACTGTGTAGCCGGCAACGTGTCCTGCAAACGCCACGCAGGCACAACAGACCTAAAACTGCCTCCAGTGCAGGCTTCGGCCCACACTCTGCTCCCTCTCCTCCTGCTGTCCCTGGGCTCCAACACCGCCAGTTGGTGCCCGGAAGTGCTGGCTGCACAGAGAAAAACACCCGCCAATGTGTCAGTGGGGTTCAGTAACACCAGCTGTTCCCCCACTGTGTAGCCGGCAACGTGTCCTGCAAACGCCACGCAGACACAAAGCTGCCGCCAGTGCAGGCTTCGGCCTACACTCTGCTCCTCTGCTCCTCCTGTGACCCTGGGCTCTAACACCGCCAGTTGGTGCCCGGAAGTGCTGGCTGCACAGAGAAAAACACCCGCCAATGTGTCAGTGGGGTTCAGCAACGCCAGCTGTTGCCCCGCTGTGTAGCCGGCAATGTGTCCTGCAAATGCCACGCAGACACAACAGACCTAAAACTGCCTCCAGTGCAGGCTTCGGCCTACACTCTGCTCCCTCTCCTCCTGCTGTCCCTGGGCTCTAACACCGCCAGTTGGTGCCCGGAAGTGCTGGCTGCACAGAGAAAAACACCAGCCAATGTGTCAGTGGGGTTCAGCAACGCCAGCTGTTCCCCCGCTGTGTAGCCGGCAACGTGTCCTGCAAACGCCACGCAGACACAACAACTGAAATTGAAGGGAACCTATCCCCTTCCCCCGGGCGTTTGTATGTATAACAGCCACCTTGTACAGCAGTAATGCTGCATTTGTACAAGGTGGCTCATTCTGTTATTGTCCTTGCACATGTCGAACTCAACACGTATAAAATGTGTCCCCTGAGACCATTACACCATCCCTGAGGTGTGACTTTCCTTTGTAATGACACGCAGCAGCCCCCTTGGTAGCGCTGCCCATCTTCTGGCATCATTGGTTGGCTGGCTGCGCCTGTGCGGCCGCCCTGCCCGACACAACGCCCCTCAGTGTCTTATTTATTTTGATTGCGAGGGTGTGATTGATGGGCATGAGCAGTGCATATCTTCGCCTGTCACTCATCTCCTTCCGCCTTCTTCAGACTGTGTGGCTTCATGGCCGTGGCATGCGATAAGGGATCAGCTGACGCCGCACAGTCTGAAGCAGGTGTAAGGACACGAGTGAGAGGTGAACATATTTACTGTGCAAGGCCATGAATCTCAGCCCCGCAGTGTGAATTAATGAAAAGACACTGCGGGGCTGGGATCAATGGGCATCGCGAACCACACCGGTCGACTTGAAATGATGTCAGAAGATGGGCAGCGCTAACAGCGCAGGGCCAAGGGATAACACAGCAGCGCAGACTCCTGTACAGCAAAATGCGACGCTCAGGAGGCCACGACAAGCACCAAGGTGGTAGTTTTGACAGCTGTGCTGCATCTCATTAAGAAGGGAACTCACGCCTCCAAGACAGTTTTTACTGTATAAGGGGCTAAATTTTATACGTGTTTCATTCAGCGTGTGCAAGGAACAAAATTACAAGAGCAACCTTTTACTTGTGCAGCATTACTGCTGCACAAGCTGGCTCTTCTAGTTTGTAACACCTGAGGGGGGGGTTAAAGGTTACCTTTAAAATTGGTTCAATTAGGCTTCGGCCTACACTCTGCTCCTCCTGCAGACCCTGGGCTCTAACACCGCCAGTTGGTGCCCGGAAGTGCTGGCTGCACAGAGAAAAACACCCGCCAATGTGTCAGTGGGGTTCAGCAACGCCAGCTGTTCCCCCGCTGTGTAGCCGGCAACGTGTCCTGCAAACGCCATGCAGACACAAAGCTGCCGCCAGTGCAGGCTTCGGCCTACACTCTGCTCCTCTGCTCCTCCTGTGACCCTGGGCTCTAACACCGCCAGTTGGTGCCCGGAAGTGCTGGCTGCACAGAGAAAAACACCCGCCAATGTGTCAGTGGGGTTCAGCAATGCCAGCTGTTGCCCCGCTGTGTAGCCGGCAATGTGTCCTGCAAACGCCACGCAGACACAACAGACCTAAAACTGCCTCCAGTGCAGGCTTCGGCCTACACTCTGCTCCCTCTCCTCCTGCTGTCCCTGGGCTCTAACACCGCCAGTTGGTGCCCGGAAGTGCTGGCTGCACAGAGAAAAACACCAGCCAATGTGTCAGTGGGGTTCAACAACGCCAGCTGTTCCCCCGCTGTGTAGCCGGCAACGTGTCCTGCAAACGCCACGCAGACACAACAACTGAAATTGAAGGGAACCTGTCCCCCCCAGGCCTTTGTATGTATAACAGCCACCTTGTACAGCAGTAATGCTGCATTTGTACAAGGTGGCTCATTCAGTTATTGTCCTTGCACACGTCAAACTCAACACGTATAAAATGTGTCCCCTGAGACCATTACACCATCCCTGAGGTGTGACTTTCCTTTGTAATGACACGCAGCAGCCCCCTTGGTAGCGCTGCCCATCTTCTGACATCATTGTTTGGCTGGCTGCGCCTCTGCGGCCGCCCTGCCCGACACAACGCCCCTCGGTGTCTTATTTATGTAGACTGCGAGGGTGTGATTGATGGGCATGAGCAGTGCATATCTTCGCCTGGCTGTCACTCATCTCCTTCCGCCTTCTTCAGACTGTGCGGCTTCATGGCCGTGGCATGCGATAAGGGATCAGCTGACGCCGCACAGTCTGAAGCAGGTATAAGGACACGAGTGAGAGGCGAACATATTTACTGCGCAAGGCCATGAATCCCAGCCCCGCAGTGTGAATTAATGAAAAGACACTGTGGGGTTGGGATTCATGGGCATCGCGAACCGCACCGGCTGACATGAAATTATGTCAGAAGACGGGCAGCGCTAACAGCGCAGGGCCAAGGGATAACACAACAGCGCAGACTCCTGTACAGCAAAATGCGACGCTCAGGAGGCCGCGACAAGCACCAAGGTGGTAGTTTTGACAGCTGTGCTGCGTCTCATTAAGAAGGGAACTCACGCCTCCAAGACAGTTTTTACTGTATAAGGGGTTAAATTTTATACGTGTTTCATGCAGCGTGTGCAAGGAACAAAATTACAAGAGCAACCTTTTACTTGTGCAGCATTACTGCTGCACAAGGTGGCTCTTCTAGTTTGTAACACCTGAGGGAGGGTTAAAGGTTACCTTTAAAATTGGTTCAATTAGGCTTCGGCCTACACTCTGCTCCTCCGGCAGACCCTGGGTTCTAACACCACCAGTTGGTGCCCGGAAGTGCTGGCTGCACAGAGAAAAACACCAGCCAATGTGTCAGTGGGGTTCAGTAACGCCAGCTGTTCCCCTGCTGTGTAGCCGGCATCGTGTCCTGCAAACGCCACGCAGACACAAAGCTGCCTCCAGTGCAGGCTTCGGCCTACACTCTGCTCCCCCTGCTGGCCATTTGCTCCAAAACCACTAGTTGGGGCTCTAGGAAGACAATCTTGAATAGGTCCCCATCCTGGTTCCAGTACCGTCAGCTGGTTCCGGGTAGAGCCTTTGGCTTAGGTGCCTCCTTCTGGGTATCCGAGTTCCACCAACGTCAGGTGGTCCTTGGTAGTGCTTTCAGGCACGGGTACCTCCTGCTTAGTAACCGGGTTCCAGTAACGTCAGCTGGTCCTTGGTAGTTCCATTGGCTCTTGGATCTTCGGCTACTCATCCGGGTTCCAGTACCGTCAGCTGGTTCTCGGCAGTGTCTTTTGCTCTTGTACCTTCTGCTCCCCATCCTGGTTCCAGTACCGTCAGCTGGTTCCGGGCAGAGCCTTTGGCTTAGGTGCCTCCTTCTGGGTATCCGAGTTCCACCAACGTCAGGTGGTCCTTGGTAGTGCTTTCTGGCACGGGTAACTCCTGCTTAGTAACCAGGTTCCAGTATCGTCAGCTGGTCCTCGGTAGTTCCATTGGCTCTTGGACCTTTGGCTACCCATCCGGGTTCCAGTACCGTCAGCTGGTTCTCGTCAGTGTCTTTTGCTCTTGTACCTTCTGCTCCCCATCCTGGTTCCAGTACCGTCAGCTGGTTCCGGGCAGAGCCTTTGGCTTAGGTGCCTCCTTCTGGGTATCCGAGTTCCACCAACGTCAGGTGGTCCTTGGTAGTGCTTTCTGGCACGGGTACCTCCTGCTTAGTAACCAGGTTCCAGTAACGTCAGCTGGTCCTCGGTAGTTCCATTGGCTCTTGGACCTTTGGCTACCCATCCGGGTTCCAGTACCGTCAGCTGGTTCTCGGCAGTGTCTTTTGCTCTTGTACCTTCTGCTCCCCATCCTGGTTCCAGTACCGTCAGCTGGTTCCGGGCAGAGCCTTTGGCTTAGGTGCCTCCTTCTGGGTATCCAAGTACCACCAACGTCAGGTGGTCCTTGGTTGTGCTTTCTGGCACGGGTACCTCCTGCTTAGTTACTGGGTTCCAGTAACGTCAGCTGGTCCTTGGTAGTTCCATTGGCTCTTGGACCTTCGGGTAGCCATCCGAGTTTCAGTTCCATCAGCTGGTTCTCGGCATTTTCTCAGCCTTCTTGTACCTTCTGCTACATTTCCAAGTTCAAGACCCTAAAAACGACGACCCGGAAGACCATCCCTAAGATGACGACAACCACTGAGATGACGACGACCCTGGAGACGATGACCCTGAAGACCACCCCGATGATGACGACGACGACCCCGGAGACGACGACATGGAAGACCGAGAAGTAGAAGAACAAGAGGCTGCAGAACAAAGAGCAGAAGAACATTAAGGATAACACTAAATATCACAGCAAAAGATATTATCTAAATTATAAGCAGAAGAAGACTAAGCAGTGTATGGGGGTGAGTCCGTTCCTCCTCGTGGTGCCCCTGGATAAAGCCTGATGCTGCAGGACAAACTGAACGCGGACAAATGTAACTCTTTTGTGACAGGCAGAACGGAAGGTGTAATCTTCAAACTTTTATAGATAACAACTACAGGAATGCCTGTCACAAATAAGAATATGATGAAGAAGTAGAATATGATGAAGAATAATAGTTGAATAAAAAGAATATGAAGAATGTAACAAAAAAAATAATAGGTAGAAGATGAAGAAGAAGATGAATAAGGTGAAGAAGAAGTTGATGTCAAAGATGCTGATGATGATGAAGAAGAAAGTGTGGGAGAAGTTAAAAAAAAGGTGAAGGGCGTGGAAGTAGTGAAACATCAATATCTGACAAAATAAAAAAATTCTTAACATAGTCAATATCTTTGTAACTCTGAACATCTTAAAAAAAAAATAAAATTCCTTCTATTCTATTTGATTGGGCTAAACCTCTATGCCTTTAATGTCTCCGCCACCTCCCCCAATACATCCTACATTATTCTTAGTTGTTTTCCTTCATGTAGAATGAACCTACAAGGAAAGAAAGGGTTTATTTTAATTCTGATATTTTCGTCCCATTGACTTGCATTGGTATCGGGTATCGGTATCGGAGAGATCCGATATTTTGCTGGTATCGGCCGATACTTTCCGATACCGATACTTTCCGATATCGGAAGGTATCGCTCAACACTAGTGATGATACTGATAGACAACTGGAATATCAGGAGAGGAATACTGATTTAAGACTGGAATATCAGGTGATGGATACTGATAGAAGATTGGAATACTAGGTGATGGATACTGTTATAAGACTGGAATATCAGGTGATTGATACTGATATAAGACCATAATATCAGGTTTTGGATACTGATATAAGATAGGAATATCGGGTGATGGATACTGATATAAGACTGGAATATCAGGTGATGGGTACTGATATAAGACCAGAATATCAGGTGATGGATACTGATATAAGACTTGAATATTAGCTGATGGATATTGATATGAGATTGGAATATTAGGTGATGGATACTGATATAAGACTTGAATATCAGGTGATGGATACTGATATAAGACTGGAATATCAGGTGATGATACTGATATAAGACCAGAATATCAGCTGATGGATACAGATATAAGACCGAATATCAGGTGATGGTTACTGATAGAAGACTGGAATATCAGGTGATGGATACTGATATAAGACCGTAATATCAGGTTGTGGATACTGATATAAGACTGGAATATCGGGTGATGGATACTGATATAAGACCGGAATATCAGGTGATGGGTGCTAATATAAGACCAGAATATTAGGTAATGGATACTGATATAAGGCTAGAATATTTGGTGATGAATACTGATATAAGACTGGAATATCAGGTGATGGATATGCAGCACCCCAGGTGACCGGTTGCTGCAGTGATGTTGCTTTTCCTTCAGGGAGGGTAATGTCATGCTCAGAGGCAATGGAGTTCTCTTCACCAGATAAGGCACACACATGCAACACATTCTGAATCCAGGCCAGGAGGGAAAGCTCAGGACCCGAATTCAGGGGAGCTTCCATAGGCTTTGTGTATCCTGACCATTGAGCCCCAAGGCCACGGACCGGGCCGCTGCCCTGGCTGGGCTACTCAGATACTGATATGTGACTGGAATATCAGGTGATGATACAGATATAAGACCGAAATATCAGGTGATGGATACTGATATAAGACTGGAATATCAGGCGATGGGTACTAATATAAGCCTGGAATATCAGGTTATGATACTGATATAAGACCGGAATATTAGGTAATGGCTACTGATATAAGACTGGAATGTCAGGTGATGGGTACTGATTAGTGTTGAGCATTCCGATACCGCAAGTATCGGGTATCGGCCGATATTCGCGGTATCGGAATTCCGATACCGAGTTTTGATACTTTCAGTATATCGGATACCGGAATCGGAAGTTCCCATAATGCAAAGAGCCAGTTTCATTTAATTCAGCCAATGAGGAATCATTAGAAGTGTGGGCACATCCTGTTCTGCATGTTAGGCATGTAACTACTGGCATGGCTGTGATTGGCTGCTGAAATGATGTCATGATGCACTATAAAAGTCGCCGCCGCCATTTTGGGTTCACTCTGCTGTGAATTCAGTGAGGGACAGGACGCTGTGTTCTGACTGAGGGCCAGTTTTGAGATAGCTGTGTGAGAACCTTGTTTTTGCCTTGCAGCTCTGCTCACGGCTGTCTGCAAGGTCTGTGTATGAGTGCAGCTCACTCTGTAGTCTGGTCTGCAGCCACCGCTGGTTGTAGTCAGCTCAGGGTGCGTCACTGCCTCATACTGTTCCATTAGATACAGAGAAGACAGGCTAACGGCCATTGTCCTTCTTTCAATTAGTGCTGCCTGCTGCACATTTTTTCAAATTTATTCTATTAGTGGCTTTGCATCCGTATCCTGCTAGATTGTGGAAAAACACTATATAGGAGTACATAGAGGAGCTTTTTTGCTGCTGAGGATGATGAAGAAAAAAGTGTGGGAGAAGTTAAAAAGATGGTGAAGATCATGGAAGTAGTGAAACATAAATATCTGACAAAATATAAAAAATCTTAACATAGTCAATATCTTTGTAACTCCGAATGTCTTAAAAAAAAATAATAATTCCTGCTATTCCATTTGATTGGCCTAAACCTTTATGCCTTTAATGTCTCCTGCACCTCCCCCAATACATCCTACATTATTCTTAGTTGTTTTCCTTCATGTAGAATTAACCTACAAGGAAAGAAAGGGTTTATTTTAATTCTGATATTTTTGTCCCATTGACTTGCATTGGTATCGGATATCGGGTATCGGTATCGGCGATATCCGATATTTTTTGAATATCGGCCGATCCAATCCGATACCGATACTTCTGGATATCGGAAGGTATCGCTCAACACTAATACTGATATAAGACTGGAAAATCAGGTGACGGATACTGATATAAGACAGGAATATCGGGTAATAGATGCTCATATAAGACTGGAATATTGGGTGATGGATAATGATATTAGACTGGTGTCAGGAAGATATTAATTATTTTCCATTGTTCAGGGACACAACCAGAGCTGGCCTACTACTCCTCCCTCCCTTGGTTTATGTAGGACCAAATCCTACATACAATATCTCTCTCTCTGAGAATCTCCACCCCTTCTTCCTTCATGCAGATGGTCAGCTTTGGAATGCTAGCAGAGATGAATGCATTCTTTCCCTCCAAAAAACCTATTTATCTTTTAAGCCACATACTCAAAGTCAAATTCAATAATACACATTAATCCCAGAAACACGAAAATTATATTTCCAGGATCTGAGCACTTGGGTTTATGCATGGCAGCATTTTGCGGCCTTTAGGGCTATCAGAAACCTGGGAAATGAATTTCTGCCCACCAGCAAATCACAGACATACCATGTTTGTACACTAAAAAAATGGTAAAATCGCAAAGGAAAAAATAATGCTAATATAGTTGGCCTGCAAGCTTCCAGGCCAAATATATGAAGAAAAGGAGTTATTGATAACTTTCCAAAATAGGTGTACCTCCCAGAAAAAGGCCATATGTGAGGTCAGCAAAGTGGGAGTTCTTAGTTTTATGGCCAAACCATAAAACAGGATTGTCCGCCTTTGGTATGCATTCAGAGCCAGGAGAGACAGCTAACACCATACTGTGTTACTGGATCATTTCTCTGGGATCACTCCACCCATTTATCGACATGTCATACCTGTGACTGAGGTTTAGTAAGTTTCGTATTTTTATCCCGTTTTATTTCATAACTGTTCGTACATATTGTATTTTGTCTCTTTTGCAATATCATTTTGTATCATTTGTAAATACTGACAATTCTTCCGGATAAAATTATAAATTTGCTAGCTTCCTTCTTCTAGCTCTATAAGCGATCCGCCACATACTCCACACAAATGCACGCTACCGAACAGGTGTCCGACCCACCTATGAGGTCAGTGGTGGCGGCATAGTTTTCGTATTTATGTGGTGTTGTGGACTTGATGGTGGTGACTGGATCGGGTATTTATATGTTCCTATTAGGAACCAGTGATACATATATATCCCGCCACATCACATGTAACAATATTCAACATAAATTAGAGCAGCTGTGCTCACTTTCTTATCCTCTGTCAATACCCTTATTGGCCAGCAGGGTAAGGGGGCATCAGAGAGCTGCAGGTTCCTGACTAAAGTTCGTGACAAGTTGGTGACAGCAGTGGGATCATAGATCATTAGTGATCTGGTTTTAGCAATCATTCCAGTCACTAAAAACTTGCACTGTTCTTGCGCGGACCCTGCGTAAAACGTTTTTAAGATCGAACTCGGTGTATATTACATCTGAGACAATACTGTATATGTAGCAGTTACACCCTACCCCTCTTCATTTTTTCTGTCCTATCTTTTATTTGGCAATTATGGCTATGATGGGAGTGTCCTGGTATAACCAGCAGGCCAAGTATGTTCTTGCACTCTGTACGAGGAGACAGATTGACTCCAAGGACAAAACCAGGCACCAAATGATTATGGAACTGTTGCAATGTGCCGCAGAGTTAGCCTGTCTCCTGAGCTCAGCGGAAACAGGGGTCAGCCAAAGTGTGGACTTACTGCTTCAGGGGTCCCACCTGTAGAAGTAAGCCACATCAGCGACCAGGGCAGCGTCGACCCCTATCTGGAAATGGCTTTACAACAATGCCCAGCAGAGGATTATCAAGGACGGCTGAGGCTAATTCAGCAACACCAAGATGCCGAGAGGGCTGAGCGAAAGGCCGAGAGAGCCGAGTGTCAGGCCCAAGCCCAGTGAGAGGCTGAGGCTGGAGTCACATTAGAGAGTTTTATGGACATATGAGAGGCGCAAAAAAACGTATTGCACACGGACCAATGATTCTCAATGGGGCAGCTCCTATCTTCGTTATTTTTCATAGCCGTATTTTACCAGCTGATAAAATTGCAGTATGCTGCGTTTGTCAGCATATTGTGCAAAAAAATCCACCAATGAAAGTCTATTGGGGCGAGAAAAATACGGATTACACACGGACCACAAGTGTGACTTGCGAAAACTACGCACCGGTATTCTATAGAAAAGCCAGTAATTCAGTGCGGTGTACAGCAAAATCACACTGACAGCTTAGAATAGAATAGATAAAATAAATGTCTACACATAGTATAGATAGAGATGGGCGGACATACCGCCGGTTCAACCTGTGCGGCTACACCGGGGCCCAGAGGCTCCGGGGGGCCCCTGCAGGGCAGCTATTAATAAGGGCTATCTGGCCAGTTTATCTGGCCCCAAAGCTCCGGGGGGCCCATAGCCAGATCGCCCTCATGTACGGCGGGCAGGGAGCGATCCCTGCAGTTCCGCTACCTGCAACAGAGAATGGGAGCAGAGCTGCAGGGAATGGATCCATCTCGCTCTCACTTCCCACCTTTTCTTGCTGCAGTGCGAGTGCTGACTGAACGATCCTTCCACATTCCTCCGCGCATTGTGGGGGGCAGGTCCACAAGATCCCGGGAAATTCAGAGGCCAGTTTGCACGGCTACTCCTGACACCATGGCAACCACAAGCACAACCGGGGCCCCCAGGTGCCAGCCGCGCAGTCCGGTGCAGGTAAGGAGCGGGTGTCCGTCCCCGAGGTGGGGGGTGTTCGGATGTGAAGCAATGAGGACAAGACATCTGCTGTATAACTGGGGGGACAGAGCATAAGCTGGCCCCATATAACAGAGGGAGCAGAAGTCCCAGCATGCCCACCAGCATGGATCTGGAGCTGTTATGGCTCACACAGCAGTGGCTGAATGACATCATCATTCAGCACCACAGCTGTGCGAGACAAGAAGCTGCCAGCGATGGTGTGCTTCAGAATACCATGTGCAGAGGTGAGGTGTGTCTGTGTGTGTGTGTGTGTGTGCAGAAAGGTTAATGGTGCTGTGTGTGTATGCAGAGAGGTGAATGGTGTTGTGTGTGTGTGTGCAGAGAGGTGAATGGTGCTGTGTGTGTATGCAGGGAGGTGAATTGTGCTGTGTGTGTCTGTGTGTAGGTGGAGGAGAGGGCAATGAGGGGGTGATGGGGCAGAAGGCAATGATTGGGTTGACAGGGCAATGATGGGGAAGAAAGCATTGATTGGGTTGACAGAGAGGGCAATGATGGGGGTGATGGGGCAGAAGACAATGATAGGGATGACAGAGAGGGCAGTTATGGGGCAGAAGGCAATGATTGGGTTGACAGAGAGAGCAATGACGGGGATGATGGGGCAGAAAGCAACAATTGGATTGATGGAGAGGGCAATGACAGGGGTGGTGGGGAGGAGGAAATGATGGAGGTGGTGAATGGGCAATAATGGGGGTTGAGGGGGAGTAGGAAATGATGGAGGTGGTGGAATGGGTAATGATGGGGTGGTGGGGGAGAAGGCAATGATGGTGGCAGTGGAAAGGACAATGATGGTGTGATGGGGGAGGAGGCAATGATGGAGCTGGTGGAATGGGCAATATTGGTGTGGTGGGGAGAAAGCAATAATGGAGGTCGTGAAGAGGGCAATCACAGAGGTGGGGAGAGGGCAATAATGGGATGCTGGGGGAGGACAATGAGGGGTGTGGGGGATTGGGATGGGAGGAAGGGGGATTTATAATGGATTTAGGAACAGGGAAAGGTGGAGGAAACGTTATTGTCGACTATTATCTATTATGTCTAACATAGTCCCTTACTATAAAGAGTACTCACTTATGTTTAGCACAGTCCCTTACTGTGTGTGTGTATATATATATATATATATATATATATATATATATATATATATGTATATACCGTATATATATATATATATAGCTTTGTTGCCTTAAAAGTAGGGGGGCCCAGACACATTTCCTGCACAGGGGCCCCAAGCTGTCTGTGTCTGCCCCTGGAGATATATATATTGTATATGTCAGTGAGACACACTTATACTGTATATATATATATATATTTATATTTAATACAGAGCTAGATAGCAGAAAAGCCTGTAATTCAATTGCCGGCTTTTGCTATCTCCTTATCAAACCCGACAGGATATGAAACATGGTTTACATATAGTAAACCATTTCATATCCCTTATTTTTTTACATATTCCTCACTAGGGTTGAGCGACTTTTATTTTTATAGGATCGGGTCGGGTTTCACGAAACCCGACTTTCTCAAAGGTCGGGTCGAGTGAAATCGGCCGATCCTATAAAAAAGTCGGGGTCGGGGTCGGCCGAAACGCGAAACCCAATGCAGTGCAATGGGATACTATGGTTCCCAGGGTCTGAAGGAGAGGAAACTCTCCTTCAGGCCCTGGGATCCATATTTACGTGTAAAATAAAGAATTAAAATAAAAAAAATTGATATACTCACCCTCTGACGCACCCTGGTAGTAACCGGCATCTTCCGTTCCTAAAAATGGCGCTTGAAAGACCTTTCAAATGCTTCACGGCTTGTGATTGGTCGCGGCGGCCCACGTGACCGCTGAGCGACCAATCACAAGCTGGTGACGTAATTCTCAGGTCCTGTTCTGGTTCTCAGGTACATGAGAATTACGTCACGGCTTGTGATTGGTCGCTGAGCGGTCACGTGGGCCGCCGTGACCAATCACAAAGCCGTGACGTCATCGGAAGGTCCTTCACGCGTTCATTCTTAAGAAGGAAGGCTGCCGGAAAGAAGCAGGGCGCGTACGAGGGTGAGTATATACCTAATAGGAATATACTCACCCTCGGCTTCTTTCCGGCAGCCTTCCTTCTTAAGAATGAACGCGTGAAGGACCTTCCGATGACGTCACGGCTTTGTGATTGGTCGCGGCGGCCCACGTGACCGCTCAGCGACCAATCACAAGCCGTGACGTAATTCTCATGTACCTGAGAACCAGAACAGGACCTGAGAATTACGTCACCGGCTTGTGATTGGTCGCTCAGCGGTCACGTGGGCCGCCGCGACCAATCACAAGCCGTGAAGCATTCGAAAGGTCTTTCAAGCGCCATTTTTAGGAACGGAAGGTGCCGGTTACCAGCGGCGATGTCCAGGCTGCGTCGGAGAGGTGAGCATATCAATATTTTTTATTTTAATTCTTTATTTTACACTTAAATGTGGATTCTGATACCGATTTCCGATATCGCAAACATATCGGAACTCGGTATCGGAATCCCGATACCAGATTCAGAAGATCGCCGACCTCATGGCCGACCCCACACAGGGGTCGGGTCGGGTTTCATGAAACCCGACTTTGCCAAAAGTCGGCGACTTCTGAAAATGGTCGACCCGTTTCGCTCAACCCTATTCCTCACTACTAATGTTAGAAGTGTCTGTGTGCAAAATTTGGGAGCTCTAGATGTTAAAATAAAGGGTAAATCACTGAAAAAACTGGCGTGGGCTCCCGCGCAATTTTCTCCACCAGAGTGGGAAAGCTAGTGACTGAGGGCAGATATTAATAGCCTAGAGAGGGACCATGGTTATTGGCCCCCGCTGGCTAAAAACATCTGCCCCCAGCCACCCCAGAAAAGGCATATCTGTAAGATGCGCCTATTCTGGCACTTAGCCACTCTCTTCCCACTCCCCTGTAGCGGTGGGATATGGGGTAATAAAGGGTTAATGTCACCTTGCTAATGTAAGGTGACATTAAGCCAGGTTAATAATGGAGCGATGTCAATAAGACACCTATCCATTATTAATCCAATATTAATAAAGGGTTAAAAAAACACATTAGGAAAAAAGTATTTTAATTAAATAAATGCACATGGTGTTGTAATAGCTTTATTATAGGCTCAATCGAAATGATGACCCTTGTCATCTGAAAGAAAAGTTAAAATAAAAAAACAACAATATCCCTTACCTATCCGCCGTACAGTCATGTCCCATGATGTAGATCCATCTGAAGTGGTTAAATAATTTTACAACCAGGAGCCTGCTAATGCAGCTGCCCCTGGCTGTAAAAACTGGGGAATGAATGGAATGCAGATGAACGTAGCTACCTAGACTTGCGGTGCTGCGCCCCCTGCTGTCATAACCTCATATGAACTCTAGCGTGGGAAAATATTCTGAAAAATTCCCACACTAGAGTTCATATGAGGTTATGCCAACAGAGGGCGCAGCACCGCAAGTCTAGGTAGCTACGTTCCCCTGCAGTCCATTCATTCCCCAGTTTTTACAGCCAGGGGCAGCTGCATTAGCAGGTTCCTGGTTGTAAAATTATTTAACCACTTCAGATGGATCTACATCATGGGACATGACTGTATGGCGGATAGGTAAGGGATATTGTTGTTTTTTTATTTTAACTTTTCTTTCAGATGACAAGGGTCATCATTTCGATTGAGCCTATAATAAAGCTATTACAACACCATGTGCATTTATTTAATTAAAATACTGTACGGCGGACAGGTATGGGATATTGCTGTTTTTTATTTTAACTTTTTTCAGATGGCAAAGGTCGTCATTTGGATTGAGTGTATAATAAAGCTATTACAACACCATGTGTTTTTATTTCATTAAAATATATTTTTCCTATGTATGTGTGTTTTTTCAACCCTTTATTAATATTGTATTAATAATAGAGAGATGTCTTATTGACACCTCTCCATTATTAACCAGGCTTAATGTCACCTTACATTAGCAAGGTGACATTAACCCTTTATTACCCCATATCCCACTGCTACTCGGGAGTGGGAAGAGAGTGGCTAAGTGCCAGAATAGGTGCATCTTACAGATGTGCCTTTTCTGATGTGGCTGGGGGGGAAATAACCATGGTCCCTCTCTAGGCTATTAATATCTGCCCTCAGTCACAGGCTTCCCCACTCTGGCGGAGAAAATTGCGTGGTAGCCCACAGCAGTTTTTTCCGTGATTTAACCCTTTATTTTAACACCTAGAGCTCCCAAATTTTGCACACAGACACGTCTAACGTTAGTAGTGAGGAATATGTAAAAATATAACGGATATGAAATGGTTTACTGTATGTAAACCATGTTTCATATCCTGTCAGGTTTGATAAGGTGATAATAGCAAAAGCCGGAAATTGAATTAACAGCTTTTAAGCTATCTAGCTCTGAATTAAATATAAATATATATATAAATATATATATATATATATATATATATATGTGTGTGTCATTGACATATATATATACGTATATATATATATACCGTATACCGGTATATGTTTTCATGAATATTTGAGCCCATGGATCCGTTCTATGTCCATTTAGCACACATGATCCTCAAGCAAATGGTTTGTGCGAGCGCTTCAACGGTAACCTCAAACAGATGCTAAAAATGGGACACGACTGGGAGCGATACCTCCCACACCTGCTATTTCTTACTGAGAGGTTCCGCAGGCCTCGACGGGGATCTCCCACTTCGAGCTCCTGTACATCCAGCGAGTCCAGGGATTCCTTGGGTTGGTAAGGAATCCTGGGAAGAAGAGCTGAGCCCTCCAGGAGTGTCCATCATGGAGTATCGTCAAGCAAAAAAGGCACACTGCAGCGCCAACACATGCAGATATGAAACACGGAAATTGAACTGCATTACTGCACTAGAAATATGAAAAATGAGAGCGTTTAGCGCATAAAAAAGGCCAATTTTATGTGTACCTGGTAGCCACTTTACGGCATCTCTCTTATACCAGGTCCTACGCTTTCCTTCCTCGCTGAGAATAAACGTCTCCATGTGAATGGGTACCTATGAAAACCTCTTCTTACACAACATTCTCTCTCTCTGTGGAGGGGTACTGGACCTGCTGCAATTCAAATTTTTCAAATCCATCATGGAGTATGTCATACGCTTCCGTGACAAGATGCAGACCTTGATGCAGTTGGTGCATGACAACATGCCTCAAGCCCAGGCTGACCAGAAGCATTGGTATGACCAGAACGACCTACCAGGTGGGTTACAAGGTGTGGGTTCTGGTCCCCGTATCAAAAGACAAGCTTCAGGCGGCCTGGGAAGGCCCGTATGTCATACACCAACAGCTCAACCCAGTTATTTATGTGGTCACACTAAGATGCTGAAGTTAGGGACTTTGGAATTTGAGGTTGTGGACAGGTGTCTATTTTTTACTGATAACAAGTTCAAACAGGTGCCATTACTACAGGTAATGAGTGAAAGACAGAGGAGCGTCTTAAAGAAGAAGTTATAGATCTGTGAGAGCCAGAAATCTTGCATGTTTTTAGGTGACCAAATACTTATTTTCCAACATAATTTGCAAAATAAATCTTGCAAAATCAGACAAGGTGATTTTCTGGATTTGTTTTTTCATTTTGACTCTCATAGTTGTGGTCTACCCATGATGTGAATTACAGGCCTCTCTCAACTTTTTAAGTGGGAGTACTTACACAAATGTTGGCTGAATAAATACTTTTTTCCCAACTGTATGTTACATCAGTCATAGTTGTGTCATGCAACCTATATCTGGTTCCTGTGCCTCCATAAAGATGGCTGCCTGAGCTTGGGATTAGTACACTGTGTTTACTCAAGCTTTCACACTATGAGTCCAATTAATCTTACCATTCTACATAGTGGGGCGCTATCGCCCAGAGCTTCTCTATTAGGTTCCAGTTTGTCTGGTCTGGGCTGTCCTAGCGTTGCCAAATGTCCCAGATTGCCCATCACTTCAAAATTGAAAGGTGGTGGGGTTTATGTAAACCCTAGATAGGGCTTAGATATCCCCAGAAATGGTGGTGACTATGTTGTTGTGGGTCTCCTTTTGCCCATCACTAATATCTATAGGTCATGGGGTGTAGTAGTCCCTGTAAATTATTGAAGAGGTGACTCGTCATTCAGAATTTGGTATCCAAGTCCCAGTATAAAATTAAAATTGGCCAAGACATGAGGCCAATAACAAATGGCAGGATCAAGCACTGGAAGCCACGTCAGTAAATGACTGTGGCCAGAGGGTGCCATGCTCTGCATATAATTACAGCCATTAGTAGACATGTTTCCTGGCTGCTCGGCACGTGCACTCCTCCATGTCATGGACGTCCCTACTGGATGACTGGTACTGGAAATTTCCTCTGCGGGAGTTTAAAATGACGTCCACCACTTACAGTGACCAGAAATAATGGGAGGTTTCCATGGTAGGAAAAGCCAACAAACACAGAAATTCAGATGGGCCTGGGATAAACAAGCTGTGGAGGAACATCACACATGGTGCTGTTTTCATCTCCATGTATCATCCTCTACTTGTCAGCTACATCCTGACAGAATGGTTCCTCCTGGCCGCTCATTATTAACCTCTGTGGATGGCTCATCCTGGCAGCTCATAAACCGCTTGGCCACTGAGGAGGAGTCATCCTATCTACTCACTGTACACCCTCAGCAACTGTAGTTGGGTAGTACTGGCCACTCATTGAACCTTAATCCCCTGTGGATTGGAGGCCACTCATTAACCCCTGCATTGGATGGGTTGTGGAGCACCCGCTAGGAACCTGGGGTACTCGTGCCGGGTCTGGTGGTTGTTAAAGGGGTGGTCACGGTGGCAGTGACCCGTCTGTGGCCCTGGGCATCCAAGTAAAAGGGAAGGTCTTTAAAGGGGTTATTTGAATAAAAAGTGTTCGTGATTCCACCTGTGGTATTTGGTTAGGGATGACCAACGCTGCTTAAAGGGGTCCACTGAGAATGATGGTATGGCAGCAGGGATGGCATGGCTTACCACAGGTGAAGCTGAATCCCCATGTCTCCTGGTGTAATAGGCAAAGATGGTGTGGTGCCAGAAAGAATCAGAGGACACAAGGTTGCAGTCTCTTTACCTTTTACTGGTGGTGGAAAGCCACAGTCCAGGGTACTGATAACAGGTGATGGTGAGGTCCAGGCAGCCTGGAAATGATTAGGGATCCCCTTAGCCTAGTGGGATTAGGAGCCTTCCTTGCTGTGCTGCCCTGACACCTTTTTATAGGTGTCTCTATTTACTGTGACTCAGCTCTATATGCTGCTGTGCCTTCGAGTGTAATTGCGGGCAAGTAACTTTCAATCTCCTGCCCTCTGGTTCTTCTGTGGGGCATACAGTCCCACACAGCCTCGGACTCCCGGTGTCCAGTTCCTGTGCTCAAGTGTGGAGGGAGCACAGTCGCAGCTCCCCTCCAGCTCCTCACTTCTCTTCTGCTCCTTCCTCCTTCACTGTCTGCTACAGACTACTCTGGCTCCTCCTCCAAGCCAGAACATATATCTAGGGAAGCTCCCCTTAAATCAGGTTCAGAACTCCCAAGACCTCCTCCTCTCCTCCACGCTTATTTGCTCCACACCCAATCGCCTCCAAGACTTCTCCCGAATATCCCCCATCCTGTGGAATTCAGTGCCCCAACACATCCGGTTATCCACTACTTTTGGATCCTTCAAAAGAAACCTGAAAACCCACCTCTTCAAGGAAGCTTACAGCCTGTAAAGACCACACGGCCAGCTCAACACCATTGGAGCTACTGCAACCCTCGACCTACTGTCTCCTTCCCCATAAACCTGCTGAATGTAAGCCCGCAAGGGCAGGGTCCTCTTCCCTCTGTACCAGTCTGTCATTGGTAGTTTTGTTTACTGTAAGTGATATTTGTATTTTGATGAAACCCCTTCTCATGTACAGCACCATGGAATTAATGGTGATATATAAATAAATAATAATAATAAAAATAATAACTCCCCCCTTCTGGCCTGGAATCAGAACATGTTGCATGTATGTACTATCTGTTAAAGGGATCCTTCTCATTTCCAGGCATGGCATCACCCTCCCCGAGAGGAAGGCAATACCACTGTGATACCCGGACTCCTGGGGTGCCACATTCCACCCCTGTTAAATCCAGTACTCCCGGACTGGGAAAAGAAAACATAAAAAATAACAGGTTAGATATTGCAAAGTGTTTGAAATACATTTCAACAGGTAAATAAACTTTTTCTTCTCTTTATGGGAGGTTCTTTTCTTTAAACATTGCAAACATAATTTACATAAGTGCAAACAGGTGAAAAGGTGCAAACATTTTTGGCATATCAAAGAGAAAACATTATAATACCAGGGTGTCCTTGTGCACCAACTGTAATGATGCGTGGACCCGTTCTAAACCCCAACATAGGACTTGGACAGGCTGCAAGGCATAAACATCTAGACCTTTCTTCCGCCACGCCAAATGGTTGTTCTTATGGTCAGAGGCGCAGCTAGGGTTTTGGTTCGGGGGGGCAAAATTTCTGAGTGGGCCCCTAACCAAGGAACCTTGATTACAACTGGGTGACGCGCCCTAATAGTGGAGGAGAACCTCAGCAGATGACCGCGCTGTTACTGAAGATAATCTCTATATAAAGACCAACATGGATATTACCGCCATATGGTCAGTGGTAGATACCAGCCCTACAGAACATATAACAGACCCCGGAACAGTTACAGATAAGGACTTACCGCTGACGTCCTGTCATGGTTCTCAATGGCAAGAGAACGTAGTAAAGCATACAAAAAGGACTAGCTCTTGGAAGATGGGAACTCGAGCTGACTGTGAGCTAAACCTACCGCACAACTAACAGTGGCCGGGTAGCGTGCCTACGTTTTATCCCTAGACGCCCAGCGCCAGCCGGAGAACTGACTGACCCTAGCAGAGGAAAATACAGACCTGGCTTACCTCTAGAGAAATTTTCCCCAAAAGGCAGACTGTAGCCCCCACATATATTGTCGGTGATTTCAGAGGAAATTGACATACGAAGTATGAAGATAGGTTTAGCAAATTGAGGTCCGCTTACTAGATAGTAGGAAGACAGAAAAGGGAACTTCACAGTCAGCTGAAAACCCTTTCAAAACACCATCCTGAAATTACTTTAAGACTCTAATATCAACTCATGACACCAGAGTGGCAATTTCAGCTCACAAGAGCTTCCAGCCTCAGAAATAAACAATCACAGAGAACTGGAACAAAAATGCAAAACAAACTTAGGACTACAAGTCCAACTTAGCTGATAGTAGTCTAGGAGCAGGAACATGCAACAGAAAGGCTTCTGGTAACATTGTTGGCCGGCATAGAAATGACTGAGGAGCAATGTTAAATAGAAAACTCCCACATCCTGATGGAAACAGGTGAACAGAGGAGATGAAGCACACAAGTTCAGTACCACCAGTGACCACCGGGGGAGCCCAGAAACCAAATTCACAACAGTACCCCCCCCTCAAGGAGGGGGCACCGAACCCTCACCAGAACCACCAGGGCGATCAGGATGAGCCCTATGAAAGGCACGGACCAAATCGGAGGCATGAACATCAGAGGCTGTCACCCAAGAATTATCCTCCTGACCGTAGCCCTTCCACTTGACCAGATACTGAAGTCTCCGTCTGGAAACACGGGAGTCCAAGATCTTCTCGACAACGTACTCCAACTCACCCTCAACCAACACCGGAGCAGGAGGCTCAACGGAAGGCACAACCGGTGCCTCATACCTGCGCAACAATGACCGATGGAAGACATTATGAATAGAAAAAGATGCAGGGAGGTCCAAACGAAAGGACACAGGGTTCAGAATCTCCAATATCTTGTACGGGCCGATGAACCGAGGCTTAAACTTAGGAGAAGAAACCTTCATAGGGACAAAACGAGAAGACAACCACACCAAGTCCCCAACACAAAGACGAGGACCAACACGAAGACGGCGGTTGGCAAAATGCTGAGTCTTCTCCTGGGACAACTTCAAATTGTCCACCACATGCCCCCAAATCTGATGTAACCTCTCCACCACAGCATCCACTCCAGGACAATCCGAAGACTCCACCTGACCAGAAGAGAAACGAGGATGAAACCCCGAATTACAGAAGAAAGGAGAAACCAAGGTGGCAGAACTAGCCCGATTATTGAGGGCAAACTCCGCAAAGGGCAAAAAGGCAACCCAATCATCCTGATCCGCAGACACAAAACACCTCAAATAAGTCTCCAAGGTCTGATTAGTTCGCTCGGTCTGGCCATTAGTCTGAGGATGGAAAGCAGACGAAAAAGACAAATCAATGCCCATCCTAGCACAGAACGCTCGCCAAAATCTAGACACGAATTGGGTTCCCCTGTCAGAAACGATATTCTCCGGAATACCATGCAAGCGAACCACATTTTGAAAAAACAGAGGAACCAGCTCGGATGAGGAAGGCAATTTAGGCAAGGGGACCAAATGGACCTTCTTAGAGAAACGGTCACACACCACCCAGATGACAGACATCTTCTGAGAAACAGGGAGATCAGAAATAAAATCCATGGAGATGTGAGTCCAAGGCCTCTTCGGAATAGGCAAAGATAACAACAATCCACTAGCCCGAGAACAACAAGGCTTGGCCCGAGCACAAACATCACAAGACTGCACAAAACCTCGCACATCTCGCGACAGGGAAGGCCACCAGAAGGACCTAGCCACCAAATCCCTGGTACCAAAGATTCCAGGATGACCAGCTAACGCAGAAGAATGGACCTCCGAGATGACTCTACTGGTCCAATCATCAGGAACAAACATTCTACCAGGCGGGCAACGATCAGGTCTATCCGCGTGAAACTCCTGCAAGACCCGTCGCAAGTCTGGGGAAACAGCAGATAATATCACTCCATCCTTAAGGATACCTGTAGGTTCAGAATTACCAGGGGAATCAGGCTCAAAACTCCTAGAAAGGGCATCCGCCTTCACATTTTTAGAACCCGGAAGGTAAGAAACCACAAAATTAAACCGAGAGAAAAATAACGACCAGCGCGCCTGTCTAGGATTCAGGCGCCTGGCAGACTCAAGATAAATCAAATTCTTGTGGTCGGTCAATACCACCACCTGATGTCTAGCCCCCTCAAGCCAATGACGCCACTCCTCAAAAGCCCACTTCATAGCCAAGAGCTCCCGATTACCAATATCATAATTTCGCTCAGCGGGCGAAAATTTACGAGAAAAGAACGCGCAAGGTCTCATCACGGAGCAGTCGGAACTTTTCTGCGACAAAACCGCCCCAGCTCCGATTTCTGAAGCGTCGACCTCAACCTGAAAAGGAAGAGTAACATCAGGCTGACGCAATACAGGGGCGGAAGAAAAGCGGTGCTTAAGCTCCCGAAAGGCCTCCACAGCAGCAGGGGACCAATCAGCAACATCAGCACCCTTCTTAGTCAAATCAGTCAACGGTTTAGCAACATCAGAAAAACCAGTTATAAATCGACGATAAAAATTAGCAAAGCCCAAAAACTTCTGAAGGCTCTTAAGAGAAGAGGGTTGCGTCCAATCACAAATAGCCTGAACCTTGACAGGGTCCATCTCAATGGAAGAGGGGGAAAAAATGTACCCCAAAAAAGAAATCTTTTGAACCCCAAAAACGCACTTAGAACCCTTTACACACAAGGAATTAGAGCGCAAAACCTGAAAAACCCTCCTGACCTGTTGGACATGAGAGTCCCAGTCATCCGAAAAAATCAAAATATCATCCAGATACACAATCATAAATTTATCCAAATATTCACGGAAAATGTCATGCATAAAAGACTGAAAGACTGAAGGGGCATTTGAAAGACCAAAAGGCATTACTAAATACTCAAAATGGCCCTCAGGCGTATTAAATGCGGTTTTCCACTCATCCCCCTGCTTAATTCGCACTAAATTATACGCCCCACGAAGATCAATCTTAGAGAACCACTTGGCCCCCTTTATTCGAGCAAACAAATCAGTAAGCAGTGGCAAAGGATACTGATATTTAACCGTGATTTTGTTCAAAAGCCGATAATCAATACACGGCCTCAAAGAGCCATCTTTTTTAGATACAAAGAAAAAACCGGCTCCTAAGGGAGATGACGAAGGACGAATATGTCCCTTTTCCAAGGACTCCTTAATATATTCCCGCATAGCAGCATGTTCAGGCACAGATAGATTAAATAAACGACCCTTTGGAAACTTACTGCCTGGAATCAGATCTATAGTACAATCGCAATCTCTGTGCGGAGGTAGTGAACCAAGTTTAGGCTCCTCAAAAACGTCACGATAATCAGATAAAAATTCCGGAATCTCAGAGGGAATAGATGACGAAATGGAAACCAAAGGTACGTCCCCATGAGTCCCCTGACATCCCCAGCTTAACACAGACATTGCTTTCCAGTCGAGGACTGGGTTATGAGATTGCAGCCATGGCAATCCAAGCACCAACACATCATGTAGATTATACAACACAAGGAAGCGAATAATCTCCTGGTGATCCGGATTAATACGCATAGTTACTTGTGTCCAGTATTGTGGTTTATTACTAGCCAATGGCGTGGAGTCAATACCCTTCAGAGGTATAGGAACTTCCAGAGGCTCTAAATTAAACCCACAGCGTTTGGCAAAGGACCAATCCATAAGACTCAAAGCGGCGCCAGAGTCGACATAGGCGTCCGCGGTAATAGACGATAAAGAGCAAATCAGGGTCACAGATAGAATAAACTTAGACTGTAAAGTGCCAATTGAAACAGACTTATCAACCTTCCTAGTACGTTTAGAGCATGCTGATATAACATGAGTTGAATCACCACAATAGAAGCACAACCCATTTTTTCGCCTAAAATTCTGTCGTTCGCTTCTAGACAGAATTCTATCACATTGCATAATCTCTGGCGCCTTCTCAGTAGACACCGCCAAATGGTGCACAGGTTTGCGCTCCCGCAAACGCCGATCAATCTGAATAGCCATTGTCATGGACTCATTCAGACCTGTAGGCACAGGGAACCCCACCATAACATCTTTAATGGCATCAGAGAGACCCTCTCTGAAATTCGCCGCCAGGGCGCACTCATTCCACTGAGTAAGCACAGACCACTTACGAAATTTTTGGCAGTATATTTCAGCCTCATCTTGCCCTTGAGACAGGGCCATCAAGGCTTTTTCAGCCTGAATCTCTAAATGAGGTTCCTCATAAAGCAACCCCAAAGCCAGGAAAAACGCATCCACATTGAGCAACGCAGGATCCCCTGGTGCCAAAGCAAATGCCCAATCCTGAGGGTCGCCCCGGAGCAAGGAAATTACAATCCTGACCTGCTGTGCAGGATCTCCAGCGGAGCGAGATCTCAGAGACAAAAATAATTTACAATTATGTTTAAAATTCTGGAAGCGAGATCTATCCCCGGAGAAAAATTCAGGTAAAGGAATTCTAGGTTCAGATATAGGAGCATGAATTACAAAATCCTGTAAACTTTGAACCTTCATAGCGAGATTATTAAAACCTGTAGCTAAACTCTGAGGATCCATTTTAATCAGGTGAAATCAGAACCATTCAAGGATTAGAAGGAGAGAGAGACGAAGGCTGCAGTAAGCAGAGATGGTAGTGAATCAACTAATGAGCAAACTCAGGAAAAAAAAAAAAAAAAATTCTCTGCAGACTTCTTTTCTCTCCTTTCTTCTGCCAATTATTTTAACCCTTGGCCGGCCAAACTGTCATGGTTCTCAATGGCAAGAGAATGTAGTAAAGCATACAAAAAGGACTAGCTCTTGGAAGATGGGAACTCGAGCTGACCGTGAGCTAAACCTACCGCACAACTAACAGTGGCCGGGTAGCGTGCCTACGTTTTATCCCTAGACGCCCAGCGCCAGCCGGAGAACTGACTGACCCTAGCAGAGGAAAATACAGACCTGGCTTACCTCTAGAGAAATTTTCCCCAAAAGGCAGACTGTAGCCCCCACATATATTGTCAGTGATTTCAGAGGAAATTGACATACGAAGTATGAAGATAGGTTTAGCAAATTGAGGTCCGCTTACTAGATAGTAGGAAGACAGAAAAGGGAACTTCACAGTCAGCTGAAAACCCTTTCAAAACACCATCCTGAAATTACTTTAAGACTCTAATATCAACTCATGACACCAGAGTGGCAATTTCAGCTCACAAGAGCTTCCAGCCTCAGAAATAAACAATCACAGAGAACTGGAACAAAAATGCAAAACAAACTTAGGACTACAAGTCCAACTTAGCTGATAGTAGTCTAGGAGCAGGAACATGCAACAGAAAGGCTTCTGGTAACATTGTTGGCCGGCATAGAAATGACTGAGGAGCAAGGTTAAATAGAAAACTCCCACATCCTGATGGAAACAGGTGAACAGAGGAGATGAAGCACACAAGTTCAGTACCACCAGTGACCACCGGGGGAGCCCAGAAACCAAATTCACAACAACGTCCTCTCTGATGGAATAGTTCACTTTTCCCATCTTTTCCCTCTGGCCCAGACCGACATGACAACTTCTTCCAGCTACAACTCGTCTGCAGAGAATACAACAAAGACACGTTTCACTTCTCCTATTCCAGCCCCATCACCATCTATTCCCAACCTGCACAAACTCCTCATCCTACTGATACCCCAATACTGAGCCGCTGCTGCGTTATGTGTCCCTATTACTGCACCGGATGCCCCAATACTGAGTCGCTGCTGCCGTATGTGTCCCTATTACTGCACCTGATACCCCAAAACTGAGTCGCTGCTGCCGTATGTGTCCCTATTACTGCCCCTGATACCCCAAAACTGAGCCGCTGCTGCCGTATGTGTCCCTATTACTGCCCGATACCCCAATACTAAGCCGCTGATGCCGCATGTGTCCCTATTACTGCCCCTGATACCCCAATACTGAGCCGCTGCTGCCGTATGTGTCCCTATTACTGCACCGGATGCCCCAATACTGAGTCGCTGCTGCCGTATTTGTCCCTATTACTGCCCGATACCCCAATACTGAGCCGCTGCTGCCATATGTGTCCCTATTACGGCCCGATACCCCAATACTGAGCCGCTGCTGCCGTATGTATCCCTATTACTGTCCCTCATACCCCAATACTGAGACGCTGCTGCCTTATGTGTCCCTATTACTGCCCGATACCCTAATACTGAGCCGCTGCTGCCGTATGTGTCCCTATTACTGCCCCTGATACCCCAATACTGAGCCGCTGCTGCCGTATGTGTCCCTATTACTGCACCTGATACCCCGATACTGAGCCGCTGCTATCGTATGTGTCCCTATTACTGCACCTGCTGTGTGGTTCTCTGTTCTCTCTAAATTCTAAAGCACCCCTCTATAATATAGTAATGCTGGGTGCAAGTGCCCTAAAAAACAATGCCCATATATTGCCCCCTAGAAAGTAATATTGCCCTGTGTGCCCCTTTGATAGGCACAGTAACCTGAGTTCCCCTATAACAATAAGTGCCTACTTTACATTTAATAATGTCTCGAGTCTCCCCCCTGTACAGCACCCCTATACACAGCATGATGCTCTCCTATACACAGTATAATGCCCCCTCACCGTATAGTACCACCCACACAGTATACTGACTCCTTAGTAGCCGCCAAACTGTTTGATGGCTCCAACAATGTATAATGACCCCCACACTGTAATCTCCATACTATAAGATGGCCCCCTAAATACCCTCCATATACAGTAGCATAATGCACCAAATAGTCCACAATATAGTATAATGCACTCCCCATAGGCAGTCTCTATAGCATAAGGCAGCCCCCATAGGCAGACACTGCAATAAGGCAGTACCCCATAGGCAGACTCTGTAGTATAAGGCAGCACCCCAATAGGCAGACCCTGTAAAAAGGCAGCACCCCCATAGGTAGACCCTGTAATAAGGTGGCAGACCCTGTAATAAGGCAGCACCCCATAGTCAGACTCTGTAATAAGGCAGCCCCAAGAGTCAGACCCTGTAATAAGGCAGCACCCCTATAGTCAGAGCCTGTAATAAGGCAGCACCCCCATAGTCAGACCCTGTAATAAGGCAGCCCCCATAGGCAGACCCTGTAATAAGGCAGCCCCCATAGTCAGACCCTGCAATAAGGCACCCCCATAGTCAGGCCCTGTAATAAGGTGGCAGACCCTATAATAAGGCAGCACCCCCATAGTCAGACCCTGTAATAAGGCAGCACCTATAGTCAAACCCTGTAATAAGGCAGCCCCCCATAGGCAGATCCTGTAATAAGGCAGCACCCCTATAAGCAGACCCTGTAATAAGGCAGCCCCCCATAGGCAGACCCTGTAATAAGGCAGCAGATCCCCATAGTCAGACCCTGTAATAAGGTGGCAGACCCCCATAGGCAGACCCTGTAATAAGGTGGCAGACCTCCATAGTCAAACCCTGTAATAAGGCGGCAGACCCTCACAGTCAGACCCTTTAATAAGGCAGAAGATCCCCATAGTCAGACCCTGTAATAAGGTGGCAGACCCCCATAGTCAGACCCTGTAATAAGGCAGCAGATCCCCATAGGCAGACCCTGTAATAAGGCGGCAAACCCTGTAATAAGGCAGCACCCCCATAGTCAGACTCTGTAATAAGGCAGCCCCCATAGTCAGACCCTGTAATAAGGCAGCACCCCCATAGTCAGACCCTGTAATATGGCAGCACCCCCATAGTCAGACCCTGTAATAAGGCAGCACCCCTATAGGCAGACCCTGTAATAAGGCATTACCCCCATAGTCAGACCCTGTAATAAGGCAGCACCCCTATAGGCAGACCCTGTAATAAGGCAGCCTCCCATAGGCAGACCCTGTAATAAGGCAGCAAATCCCCATAGTCAGACCCTGTAATAAGGCGGCAGACCCTGTAATAAGGTGGCAGACCTCCATAGTCAGACCCTGTAATAAGGTGGCAGACCCCCATAGGCAGACCCCTTAATAAGGTGGCAGACCCCCATAGTCAGACCCTGTAATAAGGCGGCAAATCCCCATAGTCAGACCCTGTAATAAGGCAGCAGATCCCCATAGGCAGACCCTGTAATAAGGCGGCAGACCCTGTAATAAGGCAGCACCTCCATAGTCAGACTCTGTAATAAGGCAGCCCTCATAGTCAGACCCTGTAATAAGGCAGCACCCCCATAGTCAGACCCTGTAATAAGGCAGCACCCCTATAGGCAGACCCTGTTATAAGGCAGCACCCCCATATTCAGACCCTGTAATATGGCAGCCCCCATAGGCAAACTCTGTAATAAGGCAGCACCCCCATAGTCAGACCCTGTAATAAGGCAGCACCCCCATAGTCAGACCCTGTAATAAGGCAGCCCCCATAGTCAGACCCTGTAATAAGGCAGCCCCTCATAGGCAGACCCTGTAATAAGGCAGCACCCCTATAGGCAGACCCTGTAATAAGGCAGCCCCACATAGGCAGACCCTGTAATAAGGCAGCAAATCCCCATAGTCAGACCCTGTAATAAGGCGGCAGACCCCCATAGGCAGACCCTGTAATAAGGTGGCAGACCCCCATAGTCAGCCCCTGTAATAAGGTGGCAGACCCCCATAGGCAGACCCTGTAATAAGGTGGCAGACCACCATAGTCAGACCCTGTAATAAGGTGGCAGACCCCCATAGGCAGACCCTGCAATAAGGTGGCAGACCCTGTAATAAGGCAGCACCCCCATAGTCAGACCCTGTAATAAGGCAGCACCCCTATAGGCAGACCCTGTAATAAGGCAGCCTCCCATAGGCAGACCCTGTAATAAGGCAGCAAATCCCCATAGTCAGACCCTGTAATAAGGCGGCAGACCCCCATAGGCAGACCCTGTAATAAGGTGGCAGACCTCCATAGTCAGACCCTGTAATAAGGTGGCAGACCCCCATAGTCAGACCCTGTAATAAGGCGGCAAACCCCCATAGTCAGACCCTGTAATAAGGCAGCAGATCCCCATAGGCAGACCCTGTAATAAGGCGGCAGACCCTGTAATAAGGCAGCACCTCCATAGTCAGACTCTGTAATAAGGCAGCCCTCATAGTCAGACCCTGTAATAAGGCAGCACCCCCATAGTCAGACCCTGTAATATGGCAGCACCCCCATATTCAGACCCTGCAATAAAGCAGCCCCCATAGTCAGACCCTGTAATAAGGCAGCACCCCTATAGGCAGACCCTGTAATACGGCAGCACCCCTATAGGCAGACCCTGTAATAAGGCAGCACCCCCATATTCAGACCCTGTAATAAGGCAGCCCCCATAGGCAGACTCTGTAATAAGGCAGCCCCCATAGGCAAACTCTGTAATAAGGCAGCACCCCCATAGCCAGACCCTGTAATAAGGCAGCCCCCATAGTCAGACCCTGTAATAAGGCGGCAGAAACTGTAATAAGGCAGCACCCCCATAGTCAGACCCTTTAATAAGGCAGCCCCCATAGTCAGACCCTGTAATAAGGCAGCCCCCCATAGGCAGACCCTGTGATAGGGCAGCACCCCTATAGGCAGACCCTGTAATAAGGCAGCCCCCCATAGGCAGACCCTGTAATAAGGCAGCAAATCCTCATAGTCAGACCCTGTAATAAGGCGGCAGACCCTGTAATAAGGTGGCAGACCCCCATAGTCAGACCCTGTAATAAGGTGGCAGACCCCCATAGGCAGACCCTGTAATAAGGTGGCAGACCCCATAGTCAGACCCTGTAATAAGGCGGCAGATCCCATTAGGCAGACCCTGTAATAAGGCGGCAGCACCCATGAAATATAAATAAATACTCACTTCTCTTCTTCCTGGTTCCTGCGCTGCTCCCGCTGATCTCCTGACAGCGGGCACCGGGCAGTGACATCATCGCACCCGCTGTCAGTGTCGGCGACGTCAGAAGCCGACACTGACAGGGGGGATGATTGTTGTGAATTTGCTTTTTGCTCCCTCTAGTGGTTACTAGTTTTTTGACTCTGGTTTTTCTGTCATTCCTTTTATCCGCACCTGGGTCGTTAGTTAGGGGTGTTGCTATATAAGCTCCCTAGACCTTCAGTTCAATGCCTGGCAACGTAGTTATCAGAGCTAGTCTGCTGTGCTCTTGTCTACTGATCCTGGTTCCAGTTATATCAGCTAAGTCTGCCTTTTGCTTTTTGCTATTTGTTTTGGTTTTGTATTTTTGTCCAGCTTGTTCCTAATCTATATCCTGACCTTTGCTGGAAGCTCTAGGGGGCTGGTGTTCTCCCCCCGGACCGTTAGACGGTTCGGGGGTTCTTGAATTTCCAGTGTGGATTTTGATAGGGTTTTTGTTGACCATATAAGTTACCTTTCTTTATTCTGCTATCAGTAAGCGGGCCTCTCTGTGCTAAACCTGGTTCATTTCTGTGTTTGTCATTTCCTCTTACCTCACCGTTATTATTTGTGGGGGGCTTCTATCCAGCTTTGGGGTCCCCTTCTCTGGAGGCAAGAAAGGTCTTTTGTTTTCCTCTACTAGGGGTAGCTAGATTCTCCGGCTGGAGCGTGTCATCTAGAATCAACGTAGGAATGATCCCCGGCTACTTCTAGTGTTGGCGTTAGGAGTAGATATATGGTCAACCCAGTTACCACTGCCCTATGAGCTGG
Source organism: Ranitomeya variabilis (assembly GCF_051348905.1). Taxonomy (NCBI): domain Eukaryota; kingdom Metazoa; phylum Chordata; class Amphibia; order Anura; family Dendrobatidae; genus Ranitomeya; species Ranitomeya variabilis. Next base: position 556,337,174 of record NC_135232.1, on the reverse strand, counting down.
ATTTTTGTATTCTGCAGACTTCCACGTACCTCTGAGACCCTCGCCATTGGGGTCATAACAGTTTGCCAGGCCAGTATTAAATGTTTAATGCGTTGCAGAAGAGGGATTATAAGAAAGAAGATTCTGAGTTTTTTTTTTTTTTTTTTCTCTTTCTTCTTCCCCTTTACCTCAGAGTGGCTATGCTTGCTGCAGACATGAATGTCCAGACCTTGATTACAAGTGTGGACCAGCTGGCTACTCGTGTGCAGGGCATACAAGACTATGTTATCAGAAATCCTAGGTCAGAACCTAAAATACCGATTCCTGAACTGTTTTCCGGAGACAGGTTTAAGTTTAGGAATTTTGTGAATAATTGTAAATTGTTTTTGTCCCTGAGACCCTGTTCATCTGGAGACTCTGCTCAGCAAGTAAAAATAGTTATTTCGTTCTTACGGGGCGACCCTCAGGATTGGGCTTTTTCGCTGGCGCCAGGAGATCCGGCATTGGCTGATATTGATGCGTTTTTTCTGGCGCTCGGTTTACTTTATGAGGAACCCAATCTTGAGATTCAGGCAGAAAAGGCCTTGCTGGCTATGTCTCAGGGGCAGGACGAGGCTGAAGTGTATTGCCAAAAATTTCGGAAATGGTCCGTGCTGACACATTGGAACGAGTGTGCACTGGCCGCTAATTTTAGAAATGGCCTATCTGAAGCCATTAAGAATGTTATGGTGGGTTTTCCCATTCCCACAGGTCTGAATGATACCATGTCCCTGGCTATTCAAATTGACCGGCGGTTGCGGGAGCGCAAAACCGCAAATTCCCTCATGGTGTTGTCTGAACAGACACCTAATTCGGTGCAATGTGATAGAAAAACCGCAAATTCCCTCATGGTGTTGTCTGAACAGACACCTGATTTAATGCAATGTGATAGAATCCTGACTAGAAATGAGCGGAAAATTCATAGACGCCGGAATGGCTTGTGCTACTACTGTGGTGATTCTACACATGTTATCTCAGCATGCTCTAAACGTATAGCTAAGGTTGTTAGTCCTGTCACCGTTGGTAATTTGCAACCTAAATTTATTCTGTCTGTAACTTTGATTTGCTCACTGTCATCTTATCCTGTCATGGCGTTTGTAGATTCAGGTGCTGCCCTGAGTCTTATGGATCTGTCATTTGCTAAGCACTGTGGTTTTACTCTTGAACCATTAGAAAATCCTATTCCTCTTAGGGGTATTGATGCTACACCATTGGCAGCAAATAAACCGCAGTATTGGACACAGGTTACCATGTGCATGACTCCTGAACACCGCGAGGTGATACGTTTCCTGGTTTTACATAAAATGCATGATTTGGTTGTTTTAGGGCTGCCATGGTTACAGACCCATAATCCAGTCCTGGACTGGAAGGCTATGTCAGTCTCAAGTTGGGGCTGTCGTGGTATTCATGGGGATTCCCTGCCTGTGTCTATTGCTTCTTCTACGCCTTCGGAAGTTCCGGAGTATTTGTCTGATTATCAGGATGTCTTCAGTGAGTCTGAGTCCAGTGCACTGCCTCCTCATAGGGACTGTGACTGTGCTATAGATTTGATCCCAGGCAGTAAGTTTCCTAAGGGAAGACTGTTTAATCTGTCGGTACCTGAACATACCGCTATGCGTTCATATATCAAGGAGTCTCTGGAGAAAGGACATATTCGTCCGTCTTCTTCCCCCCTTGGTGCGGGATTCTTTTTTGTGACAAAAAAGGACGGATCTTTGAGACCTTGTATTGATTATCGGCTTTTAAATAAGATCACTGTCAAATTTCAGTATCCTTTACCGCTGTTGTCAGACTTGTTTGCCCGGATTAAAGGTGCCAAGTGGTTCACCAAGATAGACCTTCGTGGTGCGTACAACCTTGTGCGCATTAAGCAAGGTGATGAATGGAAAACCGCATTCAATACGCCCGAAGGTCATTTTGAGTACTTGGTGATGCCTTTTGGGCTCTCCAATGCGCCTTCAGTTTTTCAGTCCTTTATGCATGACATTTTCCGGAAGTATCTGGATAAATTTTTGATTGTTTATCTGGATGATATTTTGGTTTTTTCTGATGATTGGGATTCGCATGTGGAGCAGGTCAGGTTGGTCTTTAAAATTTTGCGTGAAAATTCTTTGTTTGTCAAGGGCTCAAAGTGTCTCTTTGGTGTACAGAAGGTTCCCTTTTTGGGGTTCATTTTTTCCCCTTCTGCTGTGGAGATGGACCCAGTCAAGGTCCGAGCTATTCTTGATTGGACTCAGCCCTCGTCGGTTAAGAGTCTTCAGAAGTTCTTGGGTTTCGCTAACTTCTACCGTCGTTTTATCGCTAATTTTTCTAGCATTGTGAAACCGTTGACGGATATGACCAAGAAGGGCTCCGATGTAGCTAACTGGGCTCCTGCTGCCGTGGAGGCTTTCCAGGAGTTGAAGCGCCGGTTTACTTCGGCGCCTGTTTTGTGCCAGCCCGATGTCTCACTTCCCTTTCAGGTTGAGGTGGATGCTTCAGAGATTGGAGCAGGGGCCGTTTTGTCGCAGAGAGGCCCTGGTTGCTCTGTTATGAAACCTTGTGCCTTTTTCTCCAGGAAGTTTTCGCCTGCCGAGCGAAATTATGATGTGGGCAATCGGGAGTTGTTGGCCATGAAATGGGCATTTGAGGAGTGGCGTCATTGGCTCGAGGGTGCTAAGCATCGTGTGGTGGTCTTGACTGATCACAAAAATCTGATGTATCTCGAGTCTGCTAAACGCCTTAATCCGAGACAGGCCCGCTGGTCATTGTTTTTCTCCCGCTTTGATTTTGTTGTCTCGTATTTACCAGGTTCAAAGAATGTGAAGGCCGATGCTCTTTCTAGGAGCTTTGTGCCTGATGCTCCTGGAGTCGCTGATCCTGTTGGTATTCTTAAAGATGGAGTTATCTTGTCAGCTATTTCTCCGGATCTGCGACGTGTGTTGCAGAGATTTCAGGCTGATAGGCCTGAGTCTTGTCCACCTGACAGACTGTTTGTCCCGGATAAATGGACCAGCAGAGTCATTTCCGAGGTTCATTCCTCGGTGTTGGCAGGTCACCCGGGAATTTTTGGCACCAGAGATCTGGTGGCCAGGTCCTTTTGGTGGCCTTCCTTGTCAAGGGATGTGCGGTCATTTGTGCAGTCCTGTGGGACTTGTGCTCGAGCTAAGCCTTGCTGTTCTCGTGCCAGCGGTTTGCTCTTGCCCTTGCCTGTCCCGAAGAGACCTTGGACACATATCTCCATGGATTTCATTTCTGATCTTCCGCTATCTCAGGGCATGTCCGTTATCTGGGTGATATGTGATCGCTTCTCCAAGATGGTCCATTTGGTTCCTTTGCCTAAGCTGCCTTCCTCTTCCGATCTGGTTCCTGTGTTTTTCCAGAACGTGGTTCGTTTGCACGGCATCCCTGAGAATATTGTGTCAGACAGAGGATCCCAGTTCGTTTCTAGGTTCTGGCGATCCTTTTGTAGTAGGATGGGCATTGATTTGTCGTTTTCGTCTGCTTTCCATCCTCAGACTAATGGACAGACGGAGCGAACCAATCAGACTTTGGAGGCTTATTTGAGGTGTTTTGTCTCTGCTGATCAGGACGATTGGGTGACATTCTTGCCGTTGGCTGAGTTTGCCCTTAATAATCGGGCTAGTTCCGCCACCTTGGTTTCGCCTTTTTTCTGCAACTCTGGTTTCCATCCTCGCTTTTCTTCGGGTCATGTGGAGCCTTCTGACTGTCCTGGGGTGGATTCTGTGGTAGATAGGTTGCAGCGGATCTGGAATCATGTGGTGGACAACTTGAAGTTGTCACAGGAGAGGGCTCAGCGCTTTGCCAACCGCCGCCGCGGTGTGGGTCCCCGACTACGCGTTGGGGATTTGGTATGGCTTTCTTCCCGCTTTGTTCCTATGAAGGTCTCCTCTCCCAAATTTAAACCTCGTTTTATTGGGCCTTACAAGATATTGGAAATCCTTAATCCTGTATCTTTTCGTCTGGATCTTCCTGTGTCGTTTGCTATTCACAATGTATTTCATAGGTCCTTGTTGCGGCGGTACATTGTGCCTGTAGTTCCTTCTGCTGAGCCTCCTGCTCCGGTGTTGGTTGAGGGCGAGTTGGAGTACGTGGTGGAGAAGATCTTGGATTCTCGCCTCTCCAGGCGGAGGCTTCAGTACCTGGTCAAGTGGAAGGGCTATGGTCAGGAGGATAATTCCTGGGTGGTCGCCTCTGATGTTCATGCGGCCGATTTAGTTCGTGCCTTTCATGCCGCTCATCCTGATCGCCCTGGTGGTCGTGGTGAGGGTTCGGTGACCCCTCACTAAGGGGGGGGTACTGTTGTGAATTTGCTTTTTGCTCCCTCTAGTGGTTACTAGTTTTTTGACTCTGGTTTTTCTGTCATTCCTTTTATCCGCACCTGGGTCGTTAGTTAGGGGTGTTGCTATATAAGCTCCCTAGACCTTCAGTTCAATGCCTGGCAACGTAGTTATCAGAGCTAGTCTGCTGTGCTCTTGTCTACTGATCCTGGTTCCAGTTATATCAGCTAAGTCTGCCTTTTGCTTTTTGCTATTTGTTTTGGTTTTGTATTTTTGTCCAGCTTGTTCCTAATCTATATCCTGACCTTTGCTGGAAGCTCTAGGGGGCTGGTGTTCTCCCCCCGGACCGTTAGACGGTTCGGGGGTTCTTGAATTTCCAGTGTGGATTTTGATAGGGTTTTTGTTGACCATATAAGTTACCTTTCTTTATTCTGCTATCAGTAAGCGGGCCTCTCTGTGCTAAACCTGGTTCATTTCTGTGTTTGTCATTTCCTCTTACCTCACCGTTATTATTTGTGGGGGGCTTCTATCCAGCTTTGGGGTCCCCTTCTCTGGAGGCAAGAAAGGTCTTTTGTTTTCCTCTACTAGGGGTAGCTAGATTCTCCGGCTGGAGCGTGTCATCTAGAATCAACGTAGGAATGATCCCCGGCTACTTCTAGTGTTGGCGTTAGGAGTAGATATATGGTCAACCCAGTTACCACTGCCCTATGAGCTGGATTTTTGTATTCTGCAGACTTCCACGTACCTCTGAGACCCTCGCCATTGGGGTCATAACAGATGATGGGAGAAGGAGCACAGCGCTCCTCCCATCAATGCGATCAGCTGTATCGGCTACATGCCGGTACAGCTGATCTTCCGATGACGGCGGGGGGTCCACTGCTGGCACCACCTGCTCAGGGGCCCCATAGCAGCCGGGCGGCAGAGCAGGGAGACTGATTCTCCCTGCTCTGCCACAGAATGTAACTGTATTGGTGGAATTCACCGGGATATGATTGTACAGATCTACCAAATCCGGCATCTTCTCAGGTTTCTCTCTTACATGGGCAAGGTCTTCAGTAAGTCAGTTACCACCTGGTTCATCTTCTCACACATGCCATTTGTCTGTGGATGGTACAGTGTTGTCCTGATTTTCTTGCATCCATACAGGTTACAGAACTCCTGGAATACTTCCCCTTCAAAAGCTGGGCCTTGGTCAGTAGGTACCTTTTCAGGGTAACCATGTGGTCAACAAAAGTGTTGTTGGAATGCCTTGGCTTCCGTCTTTGTTGTTTCTGTCCTTAACAGGCACGACTACCAGGAATCTTGAGTAATGGTCCACTATGGTCAAAGCATAGACATAACCTGAACAGCTTGGGGTTAGCTTCACATGATTCAAAGCTACCCGTTCAAGTGGCTGTTTGTTGATTATCGGCTGTACGGGAGCCCTCTGGCTGTCATGGTCCTTTCTGCGCTGGTTGCGTGGGCCACACTCTCGGCACCACTCTTCAATGGCTCTTCTCATGCCAATCGAATAGAATCTCCCACGAAGTAGGACCTCCAACTTCTTCCATCCGAAGTGTCCTGCTCTATCGTGGTACGCCTCCAAAACCATTGGCGTATCTTGTCTCGGGACTACCACCTGCCAGACCAGCTCGTAAGTGTGTGGGTCGATATTCCTCTGACACAGCTTACCGTCATAGATAAAAAACTTGCCCCCTTCCACAACTGGTGAGTCTCTTGTGGAGCATCTGGACCAGGGTGTGAATCGGCTTGTGTCAGCAGCTCTTTTACCAGATTGACTGCTGGGTCGATATCCTGCATCTCTGCCCATCTATGGTGGGGCAATGGGTCTGGCTTGGCTTTTCGCCTGTCATTGCGCTTGTTCTTCACATGATGTGAGTACTGGGTCACCTTGAGGCGGTGGAAGGCTGGTAACTCAATCTCTTCAAGTGCTTCCGGGTCTTCTCACACTTCTGATAAATGGGGCATCCTGGACAGCGCATTGGCATTTGCGTTCTTGTGCCCCGCACAGTACTTGATGGTAAACTCGTGGTTGGACAACCGGGCCATCCATCGCTGCTCCAATGCACCCAGTTTTGCCATATTCAGGTGAGTCAGCTGATTGTTGTCCGTGAAAACAGTGAATTTTGCTGAAGCCAGATTATGGCAAGGAACTCCAGCTTGAACGAACTGCAGTTGTCGGGGTTTCTTTCAGTGGGACGAAACTTCCTGCTGGCATAGGCAATCACCCTTTCTCTGCCTTTCTGCACCTGGGACAATACTGTTCCCAATCCCACATTGCTGGCGCCTGTGTAGAGTACAAACAGTTGGTCATAGTCAGGGTAGGCCAGTACCTCATCTTCCGTGAGAGCCAACTTCAACCGAGTGAAGGATCCTTCCAGCCTGTTGTTCCACTCAAATGGAGGACCCTTGTGTAACGGGGTCTGCTGTGCTGGAGTATCTCTTTCAGTACCACCCCGTGTTTTAGGAGGTCCACTCTGCTTTGGCTGGATTCTGAATGAAGGACCCTGACTGGAATGGCTTCATTACATGGGCGCATATAAAATATCACTGCTTCTCCACGTATTTCCTGTGTGACAACACTTTACTCACAGGACACAGAATATATCACACAGATACAGAGGGCAGGCCAGACATACATTACAATAGCCGCAGATGGCCGGAGCCTGCCGATATTTACTGTGGGAATTACAAAGGTGGGGAGGTCAGAAGGAGAATATCTTGTCCCCTCTGCCCAGGGGCGCAGCCTGTGGACTGATGCATTTCACATGGAACCTATTATACATACATACATGCACAACATATTCTGGGTGCTGGGGGGTTCTGTAACACGGCTCCCCTTTTCAGCGACACGATCGGCATACACAGTCTGATCCTTAACGGATCGGTTTGGGGATGACCGAAGTTTATGGGGTTGGTACAAGTTCCGATTGTTGACTTAGTCCATCGGCGTTACCGTTTTGTTTGCCGGGTCTGTAGTGGATGGTGAAGTCCAGAGGTTGTAGGTCTAAACTCCACCACAGTAATCTGGCGTTGTCTCCGGAGACCCGATTAAGCCAGACTAGGGGATTATGGTCCGTTAGGAGGGAAAACTGTCGTCCATACAGATATGGTTGCACTCCTTCTCGATGGCCGCATAGCTTACTTCACGGGGCAGTAGTTTCCGACTCAGGTAAGGTACTGGGTGTTCTTGGCCATCTGGCCCGACTTGGCTCAGTACTGCCCCCAATCCAAACATAGAAGCGTCCGTGTGAACAAGGAACTGTTTAGTTGGATCGGGTGTGGCCAATACAGGGGTATTGGTGAGGACGTCCTTTAGCTGGCGGAAGGCTTCCTCACATTCTGGGGTCCAGGATACCTGGCGGGGCTGGTTCTTATGGGTCAGATCAGTGAGGGGCTTGGCTACGCTGCTGTAATTGGGAACGAATTTCCTGTAATACCCCGCTGTCTCTAGAAACTCCATGACCTGGGTTTTAGTGCGTGGGGTGGGCCATTTACCTATGGCCTCAATCTTGGCTGGTTCTGGTCGCTGTTTCCCACTTCCCACCCAATGCCCTAAATACTGAACCTCTGCTTTGCCCACGTGACACTTGTTTGGGTTCAGGGTGATTCCGACCTTGTGGATCCTGTCTAATACTGTCTCTAGGTGATTTAGATGCTCTTCCCATGTCGCGCTGTAGATGGCGATGTCATCCAGGTAGGCACACGCATAGTCCTGGAGACCATCCAGAAGCCGGTCAACCAGCCTCTGGATGGTCGCAGGGGCATTCTTCATCCCGAATGGCATAACTCGAAACTGGAATAAGCCGAACGGGGTGACAAATGCAGACTTGGGAATAGCGTCAGGACTAAGGGGAATCTGCCAGTAGCCTTTGCATAGATCAATGGTGGTTAAATACTTTGCCCTCGCCAGCCGGTCTAACAGCTCATCCACGCACGGCATGGGATACGCATCCATCACCGTTTTCTCATTGAGCCTGCGATAGTCTACACAAAACCATGTAGTCCCATCCTTCTTGGGCACTAACATTACGGGGGATGCCCAGGGACTGTCTGATTCTTCAATGACCCCTAAACGCAACATCTTTCATATCTCTTGTCGCATCCCTTCTCGTACAGACTCAGGGACGCGGAAGGGGGGTTGTCTCAGGGGGGTCTGATCCTGGGTCTCAACCTTGTGTTGTGCCAGGTGGGTGTACCCCGGTCTCCCTGAAAACATCCTCTTTCGCTGCCTCAACAACGCCTCTGCCTGCTGTCTCTCCCGGGGACCTAGGTCTTCACCCCAGTGTACCTGGTCCCATGTTTTAGACTTAGTCCTCTCCACTAAGACATCAGGCAAGGGGAGTCCGGCTACATTCTCTGCTTCAGGTGCACAGATGGCCACTATCTCTTCAGGACGCTCCCGGTAGGGCTTCAGCATGTTCACGTGGAACATGCGGATAACCCTGGGGTCGTCACAATCGGCGACATTATAGGTGGTGTCGGCTATTTTCCCCACTACCTTGTAGGGCCCCTGCCATGCAGCTTGGAACTTGTTCTGCCTAGTGGGTTCTAACACCAGGACCTTCTGTCCTATCTAAAACGTGCGTTCTCTGGCCCTCCGATCGTACCATACGCGCTGGCGCCGTTGGGCCACCTGCAGGTTCCCACATACAGTCTGGGTCAGCTCCTGTAGGCGGTCCTGGAATTCCAGCACATAGGGTACAATAGGTACCCCTTCTATGGTGCCCTCCCCTTCCCAGTGTTCTAGCACTAAGTCTAGGGGTCCCCTTACCCGCCTCCCGTATACCAATTCAAACGGGGAGAACCCCGTGGATTCTTGGGGTACCTCCCGATAGGCAAACAGGAGGATTGGCAAGAATTTATCCCAGTCCCTATAGGTCCTGGTAAAAGTCCCAATGAGTTGTTTCAACATTCTGTTAAAGCATTCACACAACCCATTGGTTTGCGGGTGGTACGGGGCGCTCCTTATGGACTTTATGCCGCACAGCTTCCACAGTTGGTTGGTCAATGCTGCTGTAAACTGGGTACCCTGGTCCGAGATAATCTCCCAGGGAAATCCAACCTGTGAAAAAACCTGGAGCAGGGCAGCCACCACCGTCTCTGCCAATATGTTAGGTAACGCAACCGCCTCTGGATACTGTGTGGCATAATCTACCACTGTCAATATATACCTTTTCCCTGACGGATTGGGTTTGGCTAACGGCCCTATCAGATCGACCGCTACTCGGCTAAATGCCTCCTCCACAATGGGGAGGGGGCGTAATTTGGCCTGGCAGCGATCTCCTCTCTTGCCAATGCGCTGGCAACTGTCACAGGTCTGGTAGTACTGACGAACATCATAGGTTACCCCCGGCCAAAAGAAGTTTTGTGTCAGACGATGCCTGGTGTGACTGACGCCGAAGTGCCCGCCAAGGATATGTCATGAGAGATTCGCAGTAACTCCTGCCTGTACTTCTTGGGAACTACCAGCTGTCGTTTTATAGTGGGTGGTGCTGCTCGGTAACCCGGTAGAAGAGTCTCTGCTGCCATAAAAACTGCTCCCCTTCCAGTACCCCTCTCCCCTCCTATGCCTTCCCACGATATCCCTCCAATGAAGGATCCTCAAGTAACTCCCTTGTAAATTCAGCTGGGGTGGCCCAAGAAATGTGTCTGGCTATGGGAATACGTGTAGGGCTGGGGTGTCTTACCTGGGCCACCTCTGAGTGTGATTCTGCCTCCGCAGCTCAAGCTTGTCTCCGGGTGGTCACAGGATATGTCTCAGCCAGAGGGCCGACCAAGAAGGCAGACAACATAGGCCCCAAGTCATTTCCCAGCAAGACGTCTGCAGGCAATTCCTCCATCAAGCCAACCTCACCCAGTCCATCCCCGACTCCCCAGTTCAGGTTAATCCTGGCAGTGGGCAGTCGATGTATGGCTCCCCCTGCTACACGGACTGCCACTGTCCGGTCCATCTCCTCTTGGTCCCGGACGAGATGAGGCTTCACAAGGGTCAAAGTTGCTCCGGAATCTCTTAGTCCCTGCATACGTTTCCCATTAACCCACACGACCTGTCGATGCTGTTGTCGATTATCTGCCCGGGCCGCCTGCACGGGGTCTACTTCATGCAGCACTTCCTCCATCTCTTCCATCCCCTGGTTAGTCATAGCCCCCCAATGCCGGATCAGCTTAGCCTTGGTAGCAGTGTACAGCGGCCCGGCTGAAGGTAGCTGTTCCCGCCTTTGGCCACTGGGTACGCTGAATCCAGTTGGGACATTGTCTTTGCAGGTGGCCCAGCTGATGGCAGGTGTGGCATCGTGCCCCAGGGGGACTGTGGTAGGTCGGTCGGGTTTTGAGCTGGTCCCCCGACAATCTTCTGTGGTTTGGGGGCTTCCAGACCCATGGGAGGACCCCTAGTGACCTTCTTTGATGAGTGGCCTCCTCAAGAGTCGTTGGTCGTCTGTCCTGAAGCCATTCCTGTGTCTCGGGGGTTAGTCCATTAAAGAATCGCTCTAACAAGAAGAGCTGGAGGACGTCCTCCTTAGTGGTTGCTTGGCTCCCTTTTACCCACTGTGACCGCCGTAATTTACAGGCCCATTCAGCGTGGGTATCGGTTAACCATTTTATAAGTCCGCGGAACTTTTGGCGGTATGCCTCTGGTGTCAGCACATACCGGGCCAAGATCACTTCTTTGATCCGCTCATAGTCCATACAGTCCTCATCAGGTACCGTGCGATAGGCGTCCGCTGCCCGGCCTGTCAGCTTGCTGGCCAGAATCTGAACCCGTTCCTCCGGCTTCACTTGATGAAGGACACACTGCCACTCAAAGTCCTGCAGAAAGCCATCAATGTCTTCCTCTGCCTCCCCCAACTGTCGGAAGGCATTATACTGGATCTTTTTGTGGCTTACTGTTGAAGGTACCTGGGCGGAGGCCAGAGCTCCCCCTGCTCGCTGACTCTCCTCTCTCCGCTCTGTCATCTCCATCTTAGCCAGCTCCTCTTTGGTCCGCTCTGCCATCTCCATCTTGGCTAGCTCTATCCTGGTCTGCTCTGCCATGTTTTCCTTCAGATCCGTACGCACATCAGCCATCACCTCTCGTATGAGCTCTACTGCTGGGTTTGGGCCATAGAACGCCAGTCTGTTCTTTACCTCCCGCTGGAATTCAGTCTCCTCCATGTTCACATTGGGAAGCACTGCACTGTCGTGTTCCATGATGGCTGCTATCAAATCCGCTTTTGTTTTGTTACTGGCGATTAACCCTCGAGCTTCCATCAGGTCTTTTAATGTAGTCCTCTTTAACTTCTGGTAGTTGTTTTCCATGTAACGGTGTCTGCTGTGCTGTGCTGTGCTGTGTATCTCTTTCAGTACCACCCCGTGTTTTAGGAGGTCCACTCTGCTTTGGCTGGATTCTGAATGAAGGATGCTGACTGGAATGGCTTCATTACATGGGTGCATATAAAATATCGCTGCTTCTCCACGTATTTCCTGTGTGACAATACTTTACTCACAGGACACAGAATATATCACACAGATACAGAGGGTAGGCCAGACATACATTACAATAGCCGCTGGTGGCCGGATCCTGCCGATATTTACTGTGGGAATTACAAAGGTGGGGGAGGTCAGAAGGAGAGTATCTTGTCCCCTCTGCCCAGGGGCGCAGCCTGTGGACTGATGCATTTCACATGGAACCTATTATACATACATACATGCACAACATATTCTGGGTGCTGGGGGGTTCCGTAACACCTTGTTCTTGGTCTTCTTGAATCGGCCCACTAACAGGTCTTGCAGGGGTGCGGTTATCTTAGTGAAATCCTTTATGAACCTTCTGTAGTGGTCTACCAACCTGAGGAACTGCCGTACTTCATGAATGGTGCTAGGTTTTATCCAGTCCCTGATCACAGTGACTTTGTCAGGGTCTGGTGCCATGCCTTCGGTGCTCACCACATGGCCCAGGTACTGCACTTTGGGCTTCAAAGGGTGGCACTTGGACGGCTTTACTTTCAGGTCATAATTGGACAGGGCTTCAAACACCTCAGCCAGGTGCTTCAAGTGGTCCTCAAAGGTCTTGGAGAAGGCAATGACATCATCCAGGTACAAAAGGACGGTTTCAAAGTTCTTGTGGCCAAGACAGCACTCCATCATCCTCAGGAACGTCTCTGGTGAATTGCACAGTCCGAACAGCATGTAGTTGAATTCGGAGAGGCCCATCGGTGTCGTGAAGGTGGTCTTCTCTTTATCCACCTCTGCCATGGGAACCTGCCAATACCCACTAGTGATATCTAAGGCGGAGAAATAGTTAGCAGATCTTAAAGCAGCTAAGGATTCTTCAATTCTTGGTAACGGGTAGGCATCCTTTTGTGTAATGTGGTTAATCTACCTGTAGTCAACACACATCCTCATTGTACCATCTTTCTTTCTAATGAGGACTAATGGAGCTGCCCAGGGGCTACAACTGTCTCTGATTACCCCAGCCTCCTTCATCTCCCATAACATACTCTTGGCACATTGCTGGTGGTACAGGCCGGTACTTCTCTTTAATGGGCGGATGATCTCCAGTGAGGATATGATGTTGGACCCCTTTAACCTGCCCAAAGTCTAGTGGCCGCTGGCTCTCCTCCCGGGTCAGACATATCCTTTACCCCGTGCTAACCTCACGCAGGCCTGCCGTCCTGTTACCAGAATCTGCAGCGATTCCACCGGCGCTCGGTGCGGTGCTCCTTCCGGTTCTCTGTCCGGGGCTTCCTGCTTCTTTACTCGCGTACCTCTCAGCACTGAGCGTCGCTTCCTTTCGCGCTCTTTTTCAAGCTCAGCCCATGAAGGCATGCCTCCTTCTCCTTGTGCTCCACGTGGCGCTGCAATGGCGGCCAACACACGATCTAACGCTGTCTATGGCACACAGTACCTGGTGATGCCGGGTGATGTATCCTGTTCGTGACGCCAAGTTTGGAGCATCCGCTAGGACCCTGAGGTACTCGGGCCGGGTCCACTGGTCATTAAAGGGGTGGTCCAGCGGCAGTGACCTGGTCTGTGGCCCTGGGTGTCCAAGTAAAAGGAAAGGTCTTTAAAGGGGTTATTTGAATAAAAAGTGTTTGTGACGCCACTCGTATTCGGTCAGGGATGACCGATGCTGCTTAAAGGGGTCCACTGGGAATGGTGGTAATACAGCAGGGGTGGAATGGCTTCCCACAGGTGAAGCTGAATCCCCATGGCTCCTGGTGTAATAGGCAAAGATGGTGTGGTGCCAGAAAGAGTCAGAGTACACGATGTTGCAGTCTCTTTACCTTTTACTGGTGGCGGAAAGCCACAGTCCAGGGTACCAATAACAGGTGACGGTGAGGTCCAGGCAGCTTGGAAACAATTAGGGATCCCCTTAGCCAGGTGGGATTAAGAGTCTTCCTTGCTGCGCTGTAAGGTGTGTCTCTTGCTGCCTATGGCTTCTTTCTCTCTCTGTGTCCTAGGACAGAACCTGCATAGCAGGCAGCACAAGCCTTTTTACAGCTGTCTCTGTTAACTGTGACTCCTGGCTCTGTATGCTGCTGTGCCTTCGGGTGTAGTTGTGGGCAAGTAACTTTCAATCTCCTGCCCTCTGGTTCTGCTGTGGGGCATATAGTCCCACACAGCCTCGGACTCCCGGTGTCCAGTTCCTGCACTCAAGCATGGAGAGAGCACAGTCGCAGCTCCCTTCCAACTCCTCTCTTCTCCTCTGCTCCTTCCTCCTTCACTGTCTGCTACAGACTACTCTGACTCCTCCTCCAAGCCAGAACATATATCTAGGGAAGCTCCCCTGAAACCGGGTTCAGCGCTTCCCCTTCTGGCCTGGAATCAGAACATGTTGCATGTATGTGCTACCTGTTAAAGGGATCCTCCTCATTTTCAGGCAGGGCATCACCCTCCCCGAGGGGAAGTTAATACCACTGTGGTACCCCGACTCCTGGGGTACCACAGTTGTCCTACCCACTCATTATCCTCTTAGCAGCTGTGGAAAGGTCATCTTACCAGCTTATTATTGACCTTCACCACTGTGGATGGGTTGTCATGGCTGACCATTTCCCTTTCACTGATAGTTCTGAAAAGAGTTGCTGGGACAGACTTATTGTCACTGATGATCCTGAGAAAAGTTGCTGTTACAGATCTGCCATCACCAACGGTTCTGAAAAGAGCCACTTGGACAGACCTGATGTCACTGATGGTCTTAAGAACAGCTACTCAGACAGGCCTGCTGTCACCAATGGTCCTGAAAAGATCGGCTGGAATAGACCTACTGTCTATAATGGTGCTGAGAAGATCTGCTGAGGCAGCCCAACTGACAATAATATTTCTTATATTTACTGGGTCAGACCTGCTGTCAAGGATTTACCATAAAAGATAGGGGCCAGAAGGCTGCGGTGTTTGATTATACGTACTCACGCACTAATTAGAAGCTATTCACCATCATATTAAATGGTGCAGGTTTCTGCTAGCAGTGCAGGGGTTAAATCTGTTCACTTGAGAGTCTCTGATGTTTTCCGTCTTTGATAAATTCAGCTGTTCAGTGTTGGCCACTCCCCTCTCCAATATATACTGGGCTCTGGCAAGCATGGATTGCCAGAGTATTAGTTTCATAATGGATGGCTTTGGAGTTGGAGGAGTTTGTTAAGGAGACGTTTGGAGTGTTGTTCAGAAGACTGTTGCTTGGTGATTTGTCTGTGTTCATATCCTCATCGTCTCCTAGTTGTTTTTTCCTTCATTTACTTACTGGCGTTCCACTCTGTTTTTTCTCAGTGCATATTTGAATGATTATTATTTTCATTTATCTCTGTATGTTTTCCCTTGTTAGTCTGGCTTGTGTATTCGTATACACTACAACTCCCCACTTCCCTGGGTGGGGTAGGGGACACATAAGGGCTGATGTAGGAGGTGATGATACAAAGAGCTCTGTGTATAAAAGGATTTAGAGGATTCTCAGAGACGCTGCTATTGCGGTGGTGGCATCATCACAGATCAATTTCTCATTCTTAGCAGGTGTTAAGATGGATATTGCTTTTACCTGAACATCACTCCAGCTATTAATATCACCATCATATTCCGTGGTACCGAGATCTCCAGGCCAGAAGTGTCTGACTCCATTAATCCGGTAATTCTCATGTTAAACTCTCTATCCTATAAAGACATCATCAGAATGCGGATGATTAGAGTCCAAAC
Source organism: Ranitomeya variabilis (assembly GCF_051348905.1). Classification (NCBI taxonomy): domain Eukaryota; kingdom Metazoa; phylum Chordata; class Amphibia; order Anura; family Dendrobatidae; genus Ranitomeya; species Ranitomeya variabilis. The sequence continues at coordinate 556,321,710 of NC_135232.1, read as the reverse complement.
TCCAGGCATAGGGTTAGGGTGCTTACCACATTACTCAAGGGTTAATGCGACTGATGAGGCTCAGGTGACTATTTATCACGTCAGTGCAGCATTAATATAAAATACAAGGCTGTTAGTCTGTGCATTACCAGAGCGAGCAGCAGCGCTGATGAATGTGCACAATCACTTATTAAACTTCCCTTTTTTACGGTTATGGAAGTGACTTCTTGATGAAAAGAGAAGGAGCGCCCAGCATGCCACTGCCGCTATTGAAGCCACTAATCAAATTATTTTTATATCAGAAATTAAACCAGCTATTGTAATCCCCCTGTGAGCGGCACGCTTAATCTCTGAGCACGCCGCATTATTTGCAGAAATCGACTTTTATGGAAGTTGTAAATGCTGAAATTGGATTAGTAGTTATTACTGCTGCTAAAAGAAAATTCAGAGACTATGCTGCGACATCTTGAGATAAGAGACCACCGGACCTGAGCTGCTGCCACTGAAAACCAGACTCGTACTGCATAGGATGCAAAATCCTGAAGCATGGAAGGTGGAAGGAAATATAACTGATTTCTGGACCACCGACCACCAACATCAGAATGGGAGTAGTGACTGATGTCTTGACTAGGGTTGAGCGAAACGGATCGTTCAATTTCATAAGTCGCCGACTTTTGGCAAAGTCGGCGTCTCATGAAACCGAGACGATCCCTGTGTGGGGTCTGCCACGCGGTACGCGACTTTCACGCCAAAGTCGCGTTTCAATGACGCTAAAAGCGCCATTTCTCAGCCAATGAAGGTGGACGCAGAGTGTGGGCAGCGTGATGACATAGATCTCAGTCCCCACCATCTTAGAGAAGGGCATTGCAGTGATTGGCTTGCTTTCTGCGGCGTCACAGGGGCTATAAAGGGGCGTTCCCGCCAACCGCCATCTTACTGCTGCTGATCTAAGCGTAGGGAGAGGTTGCTGCAGCTTCTTCGGAAGCAGGGATAGTGATAGGCAGGGTACATAAAGCCACAAACCGCTTGTGCTGTAGCGATTTCCACTGTCCAATACCACCTTTTGTTTGCAGGACAGTGGAAGCTACATTTTTTTTTCCTCAGCGCTGTAGCTCATTGGGCTGCCCTAGAAGGCTCCCTGATAGCTGCGTTGCTTTGTGTGTACGCCGCTGTGTAAACCAACTGCTTTTTTCAAGCACAAATCCTGTTTTTCCTTCCTTTCTGCACAGCTATCTTGTGTGTTTGTCCACACTTTTGTGTGCAGCAGTCCTTTTACAGCTGCCTGCCATACTTTTCTGAGATAACTGCAGGGAGATAAATATTGGCAAGTCTGCCTCCGTGCCATTGCTGTGTGTGGCATCTCTCTCTCATTGTGTGCCACTGAAAACACTGTGTAATACTTGGCCTTTTTTTTTTTTTTCTAAATTCTCCCTTTTCCAAAAAAAAAATTAGTGGGAGATAAATATTGGCAAGTCTGCCTCCGTGCCATTGCTGTGTGTGGCATCTCTCTCTCATTGTGTGCCACTGAAAACACTGTGTAATAGTTGGCCATTTTTTTTTGGGGGGGGGTACATTCTCCCTTTTCAAAAAAAAAAAAAAATATTGGGAGATAAATATTTGTCAAGTCTGCCTCCGTGCCATTGCTGTGTGTGGCATCTCTCTCTCATTGTGTGGCACCGAAAACACTGTGTAATACTTGTCCTTTTTTTTTTTTCTAAATTCTCCCTTTTCCCCAAAAAAAATTAGTGGGAGATAAATATTGGCAAGTCTGCCTCCGTGCCATTGCTGTGTGTGGCATCTCTCTCTCATTGTGTGGCACCGAAAACACTGTGTAATACTTGTCCTTTTTTTTTTTTCTAAATTCTCCCTTTTCCCCAAAAAAAATTAGTGGGAGATAAATATTGGCAAGTCTGCCTCCGTGCCATTGCTGTGTGTGGCATCTCTCTCTCATTTTGTGCCACTGAAAACACTGTGTAATACTGGGCCTTTTTTTTTTTTTTTCTAAATTCTCCCTTTTCCAAAAAAAAAAAAATATTGGGAGATAAATATTGGCAAGTCTGCCTCCATGCCATTGCTGTGTGTGGCATCTCTCTCTCATTGTGTGCCACTGAAAACACTGTGTAATACTGGGCCTTTTTTTTTTTTTCTAAATTCTCACTTTTCCCCCCAAAAAATGAGTGGGAGATAAATATTGGCAAGTCTGCCTCCGTGCCATTGCTGTGTGTGGCATCTCTCTCTCATTGTGTGCCACTGAAAACACTGTGAAATACTGGGCCTTTTTTTTTTTTTCTAAATTCTCCCTTTTCCCAAAAAAAAATTAGTGGGAGATAAATATTGGCAAGTCTGCCTCCGTGCCATTGCTGTGTGTGGCATCTCTCTCTCATTTTGTGCCACTGAAAACACTGTGTAATACTGGGCCTTTTTTTTTTTTTTTCTAAATTCTCCCTTTTCCAAAAAAAAAAAATTATTGGGAGATAAATATTGGCAAGTCTGCCTCCATGCCATTGCTGTGTGTGGCATCTCTCTCTCATTGTGTGCCACTGAAAACACTGTGTAATACTGGGCCTTTTTTTTTTTTCTAAATTCTCACTTTTCCCCCCAAAAAATGAGTGGGAGATAAATATTGGCAAGTCTGCCTCCGTGCCATTGCTGTGTGTGGCATCTCTCTCTCATTGTGTGCCACTGAAAACACTGTGAAATACTGGGCCTTTTTTTTTTTTCTAAATTCTCCCTTTTCCCAAAAAAAAATTAGTGGGAGATAAATATTGGCAAGTCTGCCTCCGTGCCATTGCTGTGTGTGGCATCTCTCTCTCATTGTGTGCCACTGAAAACACTGCGTAATACTGGGCCTTTTTTTTTTTTTTTTTTAGGGTAAATTCTCCCAGAAAAAAAAAAATAGTGGGAGATTAAGATTGGCATTTCTGCTTGAGTGCTGGGCCTGTGTGTGCCATCTGTCTCAAATTATTGGGCCACAGAAAACCTAGTGTGTAACATTGGGCCTGATTTTCCTTTCAGTGTCAGGCACCTATAAAGGTATATATAAATCCTACAGAAGTTTGAGTTCACCTTATAAGTTGTTTTACAGTAACAAATAGTGTTACTTTGGTTACGTTTTGCAAGCAATGAGGAAGTCTAGTGGAAGAGGTCGTGGCCGTGGGCGGTCATTGTCAGCTGGTAATGATGGTAGTGGTGGTGGAGCATCAGGTGGTCGTGGTAAAAGCAGTACAGCACCTAAGTCTCGAGTTGTTGAGCCAGGTTCCTTGTCTGGCTACACAAGGCCTCGAACGCTCTCTTTTCTGGGAGTAGGAAAACCACTTTTGAAGCCGGAGCAGCAGGAACAAGTATTGGCTTTCATTGCTGACTCTGCCTCTAGCTCTTTCGCCTCCTCCTCGGAAAGTGCCAAATGTCAGAGCAGTGCATCGTCAGTGGATGCTCCCGGTCAGGGACAAGTCGACAGTCGACAGTATGACCAATTGCTGAGTCTCAGGTGCCCAGTGCACACTACACGCCTCTACTGCCTTTCTAAACACCTCATGCACACCCTTCCTGGCGCACGCTTCTCGCACATCTTCGGGTACTTCTATTATGCTCTTGAAAAGCGGGGTCTCATCTTCACGGACATCTGCCACGACTGGGTGACTTTCTTGTTCCGCTTTTAGCACAAACTCTTCCTCAGTCTTTTCTTCTGCTTGAGCCTTCGCCAAGATGGGCATTGGCAACTCCTCTGCCAGGCAGCGACGCTCCTCCTCTCTCTGGAGAAGCTCCTGCTGATGCTTTTCTTGAGCCATTCTGAGCACATCCATATCTTTCAATATGGCCCTATTCATGGCCCGACACACTGACAGCTGACGTCTGAGTTCAAAGACCTCCTTCTCTAGGTCACCCACGTTGTGCTCAATTGCTTGCCTTAGGACCCTTTCTCGTTCGACTGTTTCTTTAAGCAGCTCTATGTTATGGTCCTGCTCTCTTTTGGCTAGCACATGTCGCACCACCAGTTCTTTAATTAAGTTTTCAGACGGGGGCTCTTGCCCACCCACACTCTGCCTCTTCAGAGTTCCACCTGTTTCTGCATCCACCTCTATGGTCTCTCCTGGGCTCTCTGCCTTTTTACTCTTAGGTACCTCTGGACTCTTGGTAACTTCAGAGTTCTCCATCACTTCGGCATCAGGTACTCTGGAGCCTTCATACTGAGCCACTTCACCCTTTCCGGGCATTGCAGATGTGGGACTACCACAGGTCTGTTTTAATTCCAGTCCTACCTCTGTGCTGGGATTTGTCAGAAAGAAAAGTGACCTCCTCATCAAGGACAATAACGTTATCTGCACCTGACCCTGTCTCTTCCTCATCATCTCCCTTCTCAGAGGGTGTAACCTGTCCCGCCTTTCTGCGGCCCCCACGACGAGATGAAGATCGGTGATTTTTACTCGACTCCTCCTTACTGCACTTTTTTCCCTTTGCGCTTGAGTCACAGTCTGGATAGGAGTCACCCCCTCTCACTCTGTCATCCTGGAACAGCAAGTCCCCATTTAAACAGGTGTCAGACCCACACTTTCTTCCGGTCACCCGTAACTCTGGACTATTGACCTTAGGTGTCGCTATCTCCTTTTCATACATCACACCACTCGGAATCACTACAGCCGCCTGTTGTGGTGGGGCTCCCTAAGGCTACTTTCATACTAGCGTTTTTTTGCATACGTCGCAATGCGTCATTTTGGCGAAAAAATGCATCCTGCAAAGTTGTCTGCAGGATGCGTTTTTTCCCCATAGATTTACATTGGCGACACATTGCGACGTATGCACACACGTTGCAACCGTCATGCAACGGTTGCGTCGTGTTTTGGCGGACCGCCGGCAGCAAAAAACGTTACATGTAACTTTTTTTGTGCCGACGGTCCGCCATTTCCAACCGCGCATGCGCGGCCGGAACTCTGCCCCCACCTCCCCGCACCTCACAATGGGGCAGCGGATGCGTGGAAAAACAGCATCCACTGCCCCCGTTGTGCGGCGCATTCACTGCTAGCGTCGGTACGTTGGCCCGACGCACTGCGACGGGCCAAGTACAACGCTAGTGTGAAAGTAGCCTTAGGGTCATTCCGACTCCGTTCTGAGCAATCCGACACTCCCCTTTCCTCCCACAAGTCCCAAAACCTTTCAAAGTCCTGGCCTATTACAACAGGGAATGGCAAGTCTGGGACTACAGGTACATCATGGCTGGCAATAATAGTGGGCATCTCAATGATTACCCTGGACACCGGATAATCCCTAGCAACCCCATGAACACAGTGGACTTCCATCTTCCTTCCGGGAATCAGATAGACAGGGAGTGTGGCGCTCACCAGCGTCACCAGGCTCCCTGAGTCCAGAAGTCCAGTTACGCACACTCCATTGACTTCTACAGAACAGCTCTGTGTCATCTTCATCTTGTCAGATAAAAAGTCACTACAATATTCTGAACATGCGCTGTTCGAACACTGAACCTGGCAACAGTCCATCAGCGCATTCACTGCCGCCCCTTTTTGGGCCACCACCCCTATTTGGGTCGCCGCCCCTTTTGGGACTCCATCCCCTTTTGAGCTACCGCCCCCTTGTGGACCATTTTATCCTTTAGGGCCACCACCCCTTTTAGGGACTCCACCCCCTTTTGGGCAACTACCCCTTTTTTGGATGCAGCCCCTTTTTGGCCAACCATAGTTATTTGGGCACGGCTCCATTCTTGGGACTCCACCCCCTTTTAGGGACACCACCCCACTCTGGGGTACACCCTATGGACTTCCCACAGTACTCTCAGGCCCCAGTTCGCACAGCACACCAATGTGACTCTGGCCTGGCACTGGCCCTTTAAGAGTCTGCACGCTCTAAACCAGCAATGTCTTTTTTTCTTTCTTCTTCTTTCTCTTTGCTGCAGCTACACTTCACAAGGCTCTGCACCGCAGACTTCATGGACCCGCCGATCCACAGCAAACTTCGTAACCCCGCCGAGTTACCGCCAGACGCCTTCAGTGTTCGTGGCCCCGCCGAGCCACAGCAAGTTGATCAGAGAAGAAAAAAAGAAATACATGGACTCGCCGGTCCACAGCAAGCACCTGCACACGTGCTTTATAGAAAAAACACAGTCTCTCACTGACCCTGGTCAGAATAACACAGACTCCAGTCTGTTACACACCCAGCTTTACAGCCCAAACACAATTTCTCACTGATCCCGACCAGCACAATACACGGTTTTCAGACCGTTACCCGTTGGCAACTTTTACGGGTTCCTGGACACCCCTCGGCCTCAGAGGTGCCCAGACGCAATGTCTCTCTTTTCCTTCCACTCTGACCCTGGTCAGTACACCACGGATCTCCATCCGTTATCTGTCATTGCCACACAGGTTCCCGGATCCCTCTAATCCTCAGAGGTATCCCATAAACAGCAGTTCTCACTGACCCCGGTCAGTATTTACTCACGGTTGTGAAGACTGTCCACTCCTCTGGCTCAGACCAGCCAGCGCTGCAACCTGTGTTCCTTGGATCGTTGCCCGCATTTGAAACACCAATTATAGGGGATGTACTCGCTCAGGTGTGACGGGTGACACTCAGGAGACACGTTTCCTTAAAAGTTCACAGGGTTTATTGCTCCATAAACCACATTGCAACAGGAACAACAGGTAAACAGTCTTACGTCAGACAGATGATTCCTCAATGTCAATAATAGAGCTCCGCTCTCTCAGGTCTGTGGGCACACAGACTGTGCTATGTCCAGCACGTAGGCTCTCCAGCCTAAATATGGTCTCTGTGTGTTGTTCAGGATGTCTGTCCCCACGCGGAACCGTCCAACACACAAGCCACTCTGCAGTGTCCAGCCAGGACACATGGAAGTGTGTCCACCCTGACAGACTCCCACACACTCACTCCATGTGCTACACACACCTCCTTTACATAGGTGTAACCACAACCAGGTACCTGTCACATGGCCAGTCAGGTGAGTGTGACATCACCACAGGTCCTTACACACAAAACCATCTTATGTGATGGAACCCACCCATCTCTCCAATCACCTGGAAGCCTTCCCGATGTAAACAAATCTCTCAGCAGTAGATCTGCTTGAGCAAAACATACCCAGGCTTCCATCACAGAGCCACCCACCTCTGCGATACATACCGTCCATTAATCACATGACCAGTCGCTATGCCACACCACTAATAATTCTCCATTTTTTCTCCCCGATGAATCCCCTCCATTGGGGAGGAAACGCATAGGCAGACTAACTTACTTAAATGGATGGTGGGTAACTTGTAGCAGCCTACACTTGGGACTGTCTTTGTGAGGACAGGAGCAATACAGAAGTGTGACAGGGAATAAGTGAGAAAAAAATCCCACCCCATATACACATTCATTGCTCCTGTGCACCTGCTACAAACAACATTCTTCATATTGGTGAGACCAAACCGTTTTTAATGAGCACTGGTTGAGCACTAGCACTTTATGTTTGTGTTTATTGCAATACTAGATGGTGGCCCGATTCTAACGTATCGGGTATTCTAGAATATGTAGGTAGTATACAGTATAGCACAGGCTACGTACTATATTGCACAGTGACGTAGCATATAACACAACCGACGTAGTATATCACTTAGCTACATAGTATATAACAGAGCTACGTAGTATGTAACACAGCCACATAGTATATAACATAACCACGTAGTGTATTGCACAGCTATGTAGTGTAAAGCACAGGCTACGTAACGTAGTATACAGCAGAGCCACGTAGTATATAACATAGCCACGTAGTATATTGCACAGGCACGTAGTATACTGCACAGCCATGTAGTATATAACACAGTCACGTAGTATACTGCACAGCCATGTAATATATAACAGTCACGTAGTGTATTGCACAGCTACGTAGTGTATTGCACAGCTATGTAGTATATTGGTCAGCGACATAGTATATAGCAGAGCCACATAGTATATAACATAGCCACGTAGTATATTGTAGAGGCACGTAGTATATTGCATAGCTACGTAGTCACATTGTATATTGCACAGTCACGTTGCATATTGCCCAGCTACATAGTATATAGCAAAGAGATGTAGTATATAACAGAGCCCACGCAGTATGTAACACAGCCCACATAGTATATATAGCAATATGGGCACTATATGCGTGGTTAAAAAAGACTTAAAATAAAAAATAAACATATACTCACCTTCCGAAGGCCCCTTGAAGTCCTGGCGCCTGTGTGCGGTGCACGCGGCAGCTTCCGGTCCCAGGGTTGGTATGAGCACAGGACCTGTGATGACCTCGCGGTCACATGACCGTGACATCATGGCAGGTCCTTCTCGCAGAGCATCCTTGGCACCGGAACCTGCCGCTTACACTGCCGAGGACAGTGCACGACGTCGGAAGGTCAGAATAACCTTTATTTTTTAATATTATTATTTGTAACATTAGATCTTTTTACTATTGATGCTACATACGCAACATCAATAGTAAAAAGTTGGTCACACAGGGTTAATAGCTGCGTTAACGGAGTGCGTTACACCGTAGTCCGTTAACGCTGACATTAACCCTGTGTGAGCGCTCAGCGCTGACTGCAGGGCAGTAAAGCAGCGGCCATTTCGCTGCCAGACTATGGCTGTCGCTGATTGGTCGTGGCAATGGTCGTGGGCGTTTTGCCACGACCAATCAGCAACTTGGATTTCCATGACAGACAGCCGTGACCAATGAATATCCGGGACAGACAGACAGACAGACAGGCGGAAGTACCCATGTCACTTATAGTAGATGTGTCACTTATTTACATGATGCGTCTGGAGTAATAATTTTAAGACAGATCAATTAAAGGTTATGTTTTATTTCCAAGGGAAACTCTCCTAGCTATAGTCCTATCAGTCCTGAGGGTACATTATAATGAAGTTTGTAATTAACACACTATAGCTGTTTTTGTCCTTCAGTGCTCACATTTTCCTATATCGCACATCATTTTTATATACTGATCTTCATGTAGCAGAGTGTCTCTAACATTTCCTTTGGCAGACCCTTTATGAATGATGGTGACTGGCATCCGCTCTCTTCCCTTCTCATGAGGTTGGCTATTGGCATGGAGAGTCAGAATACGGTCAGCAGTGTGAGAATTATGATGTGATCTGTCTAGATTTCAAGCTTCACCAGGCAGGCATCATTACCCTGCACAGGGTGGAAGCAGAGCGGCGTGAGGTCTTCAGAACCTCATATTTCTCTGACATTGGAACATGACACATGATGATGAGTGCAGACAAAAGAAGATACAGACCGTCATCAAAGTGCATAGAGGTGGAGATGTATTACTTTTATCATCAAGAGGATCTCTGCACAATGACAGCCGAAATGTGTACATATGTATGATGTGTATTACAGAGACTTATGATGTGAATGAAAGAGATGTATGATGTGTGATGGATGAATTGTGTGATTTGTATGTCTTATACACTGCTACAAAAAAATAAATCCTCACCTACTGAATCCTCACCCATCCCTTGTAGATTGTGAGCCCTCGCGGGCAGGGTCCTCTCTCCTCCTGTTCCAGTTGCGACTTGTATTGTTCAAGATTATTGTACCTGTTTTTATCATGTATACCCCTCCTCACATGTAAAGAGCCATGGAATAAGTGGCGCTATAATAATAAATAATAATAATAATAATAATAAAGGGAACACTAAAATCCCACAACTTAGATATCACTGAACGAAATATTCCAGTTGTAAATCTAAAAATGATCAAAGTAAATCACAACTAATATCCCACGGAGGTCTGGAGTTGGAATGATGCTCAAAATCAAAGTGGAAAATGAAGTTACAGGCTCATCCAACTTCAGTGGAAATGCCTTAAGACAGTGTTTCTCAACTCCAGTCCTCAAGACCCCACAACAGGTCATGTTTTCAGGATTTCCTTAGTTTTGCACAGGTGATAAATTCATCACCTGCTCAAGCATTAATTCCATCTCCTATTCAATACTAAGGAAATCCTGAAAACATGACCTCTTGTGGGGTCTTGAGGACTGGAGTTGAGAAACACTGCCATAAGACAAGGAAATGATTCTCAGTAGTGTGTGTGGCCTCCACGTGCATGTATGACCTCCCTACAATGCCTGGGCATGCTCCTGATAAGGTGGTGGATGGTCTCCTGAGGGATCTCCTCCCAGACCAGGACTAAAGCATCCGTCATCTTTGGACAGTCTGTGGTGCAATGTGACGTTGGTGGATGGTACAAGAGACATGATGTCCCAGATGTGTTCAATCGGATTCAGGTGTGGGGAACGGGCGGGCCAGTCCATAGCTTCAATGCCTTCATCTTGCAGGAACTGCTGACACACTCCAGCCACATGAGGTCTGGCATTGTGCTGCAATAGGAGGAACTCAGGGCGAACCACACCAGCATATGGTCTCACAAGGGGTCTGAGGATCTCATCTCGGTACCTAATGACCATCTGGCTACCTCTGGCGAGCACATGGAGGGCTGTGCGGCCCTCCAAAGAAATGCCACTCTACACCATTACTGACTCACTGCCAAAAAGGTCATGCCGAAGGATGTTGCAGGCAGCAGATCGCTCTCTGTGGCATCTCCAGACTCTGTAACGTTTGTCACATGTGCTCAGTGTGAATCTGTTTTCATCTGTGAAGAACACAGGACGCCAGTGGCGAATTTGCCAATCCTGGTGTTCTGTGGCAAATGCCACTCGTCTTGTACGGTGTTGGGCTGCGAGCACAACCCACATCTGTGGACGTTGGGCACTCAGACCGTCCTCATTGAGCTGGTTTCTAACCATTTGACCATTTGTGCAGACACATGCACATTTGTGGAATGCTGGAGGTCATTTTGCAGGGCTCTGGCAGTGCTCCTCCTGTTCCTCCTTGCACAAAGGCTAAGGTAGCTGTCCTGCTGCTGAGTTGTTGCTCTCTTACGGCCCCCCCTCCATGTCTCCTGGTGTACTGGCCTGTCTCCTGGTAGTGCCTCCAGCCTCTGGACACTACGCTGACAGGCACAACAAACCTTCTTGCCACAGCACACATTGATGTGCCATCCTGGATGAGCTGCACTACCTGAGCCACTTGTGTGGGTTGCAGAGTCCGTCTCATGCTACCACGAGTGTGAAAGCACAACCAACATTCAAAAGTGACCAAAACATCAGCCAGAAAGCATTGGTACTGAGATGTGGTCTGTGGTCCCCACCTGCAGAACCACTCCTTTATTGAGAGTGTCTTGATAATTGCCAATAATTTCCATCTGTTGTCTATTCCATTTGCACAACAGCATGTGAAATTGATTGTCAAACAGTGTTGCTTCCTAAGTGGACAGTTTGATTTCACAGAAGTTTGATTTACTTGGAGTTATATTCTGTTGTTTAAGTGTTCTCTTTATTTTTTTGAGCAATGAATAATTGCTCCATACATGGATGAGTCTCCAAATACTGAGATCTCAGTATGCTTCCTTGGTGGTGAAGAGGGGATGATGTTAACTTTAGCCCAGGAGACAAGAGGTGCTTCCTTCTGTGTCCATGAGAATATTCCCCTGGGAATTTTACCCCCTTTGTTTGTATGGGACACACAAAGAGATGTCCCTGTGTAAGGGGAAGAAACCAATTAAGCATGTCTCCTCAGTAACTTGTCCGGAACAGTCGGGGCTGTCACCTAAATTACAGGGGGGAAAGCTTAAAGTGCGGGACCGCATCCTGTACTCGAGAAAAGGGGGCATGGTCAAGCTGAGGGAATGTTCGTGGGCGAGGATTCAAACAGTCTGGACGTGAACGTCGAGCACGCGAGACGCCTGTGAGGTAAGCTCAGCTGTAAAGCGACTGGGTAGAGTAGAGCAGAGCCTGGGACGGAAAAGTGCTTGTACAGGAGACTACCGACGGAGTACCTCTCAGACTTCGTTGTCCCCACTGACATCGCTGCCCTCACTAAGAGCGCTTCCACAGCTTCCCCCGCTGACAGCACTGACCGTGAGAGACAAGGTCTGTGAACGGGACTTAGGAACGCAACAATACGACATAGCAAGCCGGGCTGCCCATTGTAAACTGTGTTTGGGGAGTGCTGCAGGTCTCCGTAGTGTTGGGACACTACCCGCTGAGGATAAGGATGTTTCCCCCTTCATCGCCTCATCTACTGGACCCAAGACCCGCATCAGGATCCCGTGGAGTCGCTGCCATCTTCAGGACCATGAGAGGACAACACCAACATCAGGAGATATTACCCCATCTTCCTCGGGACTGTGACAAATGCCCACTGCGACGCAATCTAAGCAGCCCCAGTTACAAACAGGAGTTCGACCGTGACTGGCGTCTGAGTGATAGGTTATGATTAATTGACTTGTCTGTTTTATTTGTCCTTGTTTCTTTTATTTAACCCCATTAGCCATTTACCGTATTAGGGAATATTGTCCCTCCATTTTTTCCCTGAAGGAGTTTCTGTTGTTTAATAAATCCCCACCACCCTTGGTCTGTGTACAGTCCATTACTGCATCCTCCGTACCTGCTATCTCACACTTGCACCTCACAACAGAAAGTCCTTGATCAATCACTTTGGATAAGAGGCGGCAGGGGCTCTTAAGTATCTGAGTATGTAGGACCAGTCTGAAGGCCATCACGTGTTTGTTAAGAGAGTAACGTGGCACAACCATTTGTTAGCTGGTGCTCAAGTAGGGTCCCAGATCTTAGTAAGTTGAGTGAAGCCTTGGCACACAAATGAGTATTGGGTGAACTGTTTTAATGTTCATCCAAAATTTAGTACAACAGCCATCACGTGTCCTGTGCTCATCGAGGATATTGTCTCTTGGGCTTTTCCAGGTATTATAAAATTTGTGCAGTTGGTATTTTCCCAGCCTCACTCAGCAGTCCAAAACTAGATTAGCTTATCGAGAAAGGATAATCCAAATGAGGGAGGACATGGTGGTCCTTTACCATCAATTCATCAGGGCTTCACTCCATGAAAATCCAGTACTTGTGATGTGGGGTCATGAAAGAGCTGTAATCTTTTAAATCATATGACTGGATCCATGTAGAATACAGATGGAAATAAATGCTGCCTTGTGTCCTCCCCATGGCTGACTATTTGGGATGTGGATGCTCCTATTTTGGATCTAGTTGTTTATCTAATCAAATTTGCCCTTGAAGCCTATGAGTCACCTGCAAGGGCTGTGGGGTACTCAGTACCTGGTCTGGTACTTAAAGGGGATGTTATGGTGGCTGCGATCCGGTCCGTGGCCCTGGGCGCCCAAGTAAAGGGAAAGTTTTTAAAGGGGTTTTGAGAATAAAGTTTGTTCGTGAGGCCACCAGTTATATTCGGTCAGTGGGGACCAACGCTGCTTAAAGGGGTCCTCTGGGGTGATGTTATGGCAGCTAAGATGGTATAACTTTCCACAGGTGAAATAGATCCCCATGGCTCCCTGTATGTAGGTGAAGATGGTGAGAGGTGCAGAAAAGAACGGAAGACAGGATTTGCTGTCTCTTTGCCTGGATTACTGAAGACTTTAAGCAGCCACAGTCCAGGGCACCAGATCACAGGTACAGGCAGGGTCCGGCCGGCTTGGAAGAAAATTCAGAGTCCTCTTTACCAGGTGGAGTTAAAAGCCTTCCTATTAGCGCAGTGGTGTTGTAGTCCCTTACTGCCTATTGCTTCTAGCAAGGTCCTCACAGTTCTCTCTGTCCTCCATGAAGGTGGGACACAAACCTGTATGACAGGTGGCTCGAGCCTTTTTACAGGGTTTCTATCATGACACGGCCTCTATGTGCCACTGTGCCTCCTGAGTATTAGGGCGGACAGGTAACGTAGCCCAGTCGCAGCTGTACTCCCCAAAGGCCACTATCCTGTGCTTCGCTCTGCTGCTCGCTTACTAAACGCTGTTCTTCCTTTGGTATATCACTATCCAGGAGCTGCAGCACCTCTGGCTGCACAGCCCCTCACTCTGCTCTCTGCCTCAGACTGCTCCAGTCTGCTGTCTGGCACTCACTGTCTTCTCTCACCAACTGCCAATCCCTCCAGACCAAAATATATTTATAGGGAAGTTCCCCCTAAACCAGGTTTAAAGCTCTCCCTTCTGGCCTGGAATGTGAACATGTTGTGTGCTTTTTGATTACCTGATAAGATCATCCTTTGCTTCCAAGCGTGACATCACTCTCCCCATGAGGAAAGCAATGCCACTGTGACAACAAGGACCCTGGGGTGTCACACCTACATCTGAGAAACCCATAGAGGGCATCAGCTCATAAACAGTGTCAGCCCATAGCTCATGGCTATCTAGGCCTTACACATCCATTCCTCACTATAATCTACATTGTTCCTGGCAGATGAGGATGCGTTTTAAGTTAACGCCAGCGTCTCTGCACCATCTTCCCCGGCAGAGATGCCGACTCTCTCACCATCGCAGTGCTGCATCTCCCTCTCCTTCCCTGCTGCTTCTGCTATGGCATCAGCGTCTCTGCACTCTGCCTCCCTTCCCCAGTAGAGATGCCAACACACTCACTGCTGCATTCCCGTGCTTGTTCTTTCTCCTGCAGCTGCCCAGGGTCTGAGCACAGCTCGCAGATCCCCGGGCACAGTGCTTAGGGCGCAAGCAAAATCCCATCTTCTTAAAGTGCCTGCCTGTCTATCAGCCGTGCCTGCCTATTTATCAGCCGTGCCCGCCTGCCAATTAGCCAAGCCACCTGCCTGTCTTTCAGCCATGCCCGCCTGCCTGCCAATCAGCCGTGCTTGCCTGCCTGTCATTCAGCTGTACCCGCCTGTCTGCCTGTCAACCATTCCAGGTCATTTCTGCCTCCTGTCCCTTTGGGGGTCAGCTGTCAGTCCTGGTGTAGCAACTGATACCACTTCCCTTGTCCCTCCTCAGATCACGGTATCATCTGCCATTGTGCATCCAAGGTCAGACTTAGTAAGCCTCATAGTCATACTCCTCTAGGCTCGCCTCCAATCAAAGCACAGTGGCTATATGCGCCAGCTCATAAAGAGCATCAGCCTGGGATTCTGAACAGTCAAGCCCTTATATGTGCTGGATAATCCACATCCACAGAAAAGGATACCTCATTTTGAAGAGAGCTTCAGCCTATAGCTCCATGCCACTGAGGCCTTATGCATCTACAGCATAATCCACATGTTTCAGGGCGCCTGATGATGCCTCATCTCATAGAGAGCATCAGTCCATACCAAACATCAGTGTCAGTTCATGGATTTGGGCCATTGAGGCCTCATGTATTTGCAGTTTAATCCACTTTGTTGCCAGGTTGCCAAAGATGTTTCGGCCTGTAGAGAGTGTCAGTTCATGGCTGTTGAGGCCTTACCTATCTGTAGTTTTACTCACATTGTTCTCGTGCAACTAAGGATGCATCATGCATCAATCCGCAAAGAGAGTTAGCCCATAGACAGCATTAGTTCATGGATAAAGACCTGATGGATCTGTGGTTATCCACCTTGTTCCTAGCAACCAAGGATGCATCAGCCCATGGATCCAAGCCATCATGACCAGATTATTTTATTTAATGGCCTTCTGCTCAGTCTTGAGATATGGCGATGTGATGGATGAGCGCACTCTAGGAAGACTAATCTTGTACAGCCTAGATAGGTCCAACAGGGATAGCATCAAGTCTGGTCTTCCTCCTTGCCTTGTTCCTCCCTTCTTTCAACCATGATGTCCTTCTACAGTGATTGCTCTCTTCGTATGATATTTCCAAAGTAGGCAAGTTGTAGCTTGGCAATCTTTGCATCGAGTGACTTGTCTGGCTTGATTTGTTTGCTCTTCTTGCCAACCATGATGTTGATAACATTTCAAAGGCATCAATTCTTCTTCTTTCTTGTTTCTTTACTGTCCATGGCCTTACATATCTGCAATATATTCAGCATGTTTCTGGGCACCCAAAGATGTGTAACACTCCAGGAAGCTGGTTGTTACAGTGGTATTGCCTTCCTCACGGGGAGGGTGATGCCATGCCTGGAAGCGAGGAAGGATCCCTTTAACAGGTAACATGTACATACAACACTGTTCTGACTCCAGGCCAGAAGGGGGAGCTCTAGACCCGGTTTCAGGGGAGCTTCCCTATATATATTCTGGCTGGGGGAGGAGTTAGGTAGTCTGTCTGAGAAAGGAGCGAGGAGTGGAGGAAGAGAGTCTGTGAGGTGAGCTGGAGCCATGCAGACTCTGGGTTCTGCAGCTCCTGGCAAGAAAGAGAGAAACTGGAGTGGAGCTGCGAGTGGGCTCCCTCCAGGATCAAGTGCAAAAACCAGAGGCATGAATTCTGAGGTTGTGGGGGTAACTGTATGCACCACAGCAGAAACTGGCAGGCAGATTTCACGTCGCCTATCCACCACTACACTCGAAGGCACAGCAGCATATAAAGCCTGGAGTTGCCGCAGAAGGGACACCTGTAAAAAGGCTGGAGTTGGTAATGTCCAACTAAAAGGACAGAGAGAGAGAAAGAGAGGACCTTGTGTGAAGCCTTAGGCAGCAAGGGACCACAGCGCAGTAAGGAAGGCTTCCAACCCCACCTGGCTAGGGGGATTCCGAATCGCTTCCAGGCTGGCCGGACCTCACCATCATCTGTTGCCGGTACTCTGGACTGTGGCTGCACAGTACCAGTAAAGGTAAAGAGATTGCAACCTTGTGCCCTCTAATTCTTTCCGGCACTACACCATCTGTCATCTTTGCCCACTACACTGGGAGCCCTGGGGATCAAGCTTCACCTGTGGGAAGCCATGCCATCCCAGCTGCAGTACCAGCATCCCTAGTGGACCCCTTTAAGCAGCATCAGTCATTCTTGACCGAATACCACAGGTGGCGTCACAAACATTCTTTATTCAAAGCAACCCTTTAAAAGTCCTTCCCTTTAACTTGGATGCCCAGGGCCACAGACCGGGTCACTGCCACTGTGATCCCCCTTTAACGACCACCGGACCCGGCCCGAGTACCCCAAGGTCGTAGCAGGCGCTCCAGATGCCTTAGCATGTATAGAGCATTGACCGGTGGATCTAATCCATCAAGGTCTTACATATTTGCTATATAATACAAGTTTTTGGGCAGCCGAGGATGCCTCCGCTCATAGATAACTTCAATCCGGGATCTAAGGCCTCTTTCACACTTCAGTTGTTTGGCGTCAGTCTAAAACCGCCATTTTCATCAAATAACGGATCCGTCATTTTTTGTGACGGATCCGTTATTTTCCCCATAGACTTGCATTAGTGACGGATTGTGGCGGATGGTCGTCCGTTCCATCCGTCGAAATTTGGCGGACATTGTCTAGACATTGACGGACATTGTAACGTTTTTTGTCTACGCCTAATTGACGGTCCGCGACGGATCTGTCGCGGACCGTTAATTCATAGAATGGTTGCCTATGGGCGACGGATCCGTCGTGAACCGTCATTTGGAGGATCCGTCGCCCCAATCCGTTTTTTTCAACTGAGCTTGCTCCAAAAAGTAGATACTTTGCTCAGACAACCCCAAAACTATATAAACAGGACAGGTGGGCCTCATTCCTCAATGTGCCATCAAGCAGAGAAGAAGCAGAGAGAGAACACAGTGCCAGCCAGCAAGAGAGATCCTGCCAGCAAGAGAGATCCTGCCAGCAAGAGAGATCCTGCCAGCAAGAGAGAGACCCTGCTAGCAGCCATCAAGACCCAGCCTGACACTGCTATGTGAGTACTGCCATCCAGCATGTGTGTGTGTGTGTGTCTGCCTTGTTTATTTTTATTTTTCATACTGTGCTGGTATTTTGAATGGCTGTGCTGTGACTGAGGGACACTGCGGCAGTCCCGCTGTCCCCTGACTGCCGGGCCCCTGCATGGCTAACCCCCGGTCTCCCACGGGGTGACGTCGTCCGGGGCCAGGATTGGCCGCGCGTGGTGGGCGCGGCCTGTCTTGGAGGAGGGACGTTGCGCTGGACGCGGCTTCCGGTCCCTCACTCTGAACCCGGACCTGGTTGGGGCTGCCGGCGAGATGGACCCGCTCCAGGAAGCGGTGAGGGACAAGATCAGCAGGGAGGGCAGCGGTTGGCTAGCGGCCTTGCTGGCCGGGAGCGGCTCCCTCCCTGCGGCGGAGCGAGCGGTGCCGTCGGGCGGGCGGCGCTCTGGCAGAGCCACCCGACCGCCGGCTCGCCTGAGGCCGCCATTTAATTTGAAAAGGAGCGCGTGCGGCTCTTGTGCGCGCGCTTCCTCACACGCGGGTGCCGGACAGAGAGTAGCGATGCCGGTACTTCTGCAGGCTCAGGAGGGGATAGTGTCTGCACTTAGCAGCGCTTCACACCCAGCAGGCACTGTATCCAGGGGAGGGAATTTACAGCCCCAACTTTCAGCTACAAGAACGGGGACTGGGCTGCTACCTGCCACGATTATGGGGGGAGTGCAGGGGTCATCCTCCTCTTCTCAGGAGACTGGGGGGGCAGAGAGTGGGGCAGGGGAGTCACAGGGCATTAACCCACCGACCCCACAGGCTAGGGGGGATATTAGCAATAATGCAGGGAGAGGATGGGAGGCGTTATTAACAGCGCAGCAGCATTTAGGTACACCCTCAGTATTGGGAACACAAGCTGGAGCTTGCCAAGCAGGGGTTAGGGGGGAATCTCCTTTCCCCTCTTGCCCTTTGATTTTTACAGCACCTCCTTCACAAATTCCTGGGGGACAAATAGTTCCTTCACAAACGGCATTAGGAGAACATCAGAGTGCCCCAGCAGTTCTTTCGCTGGTGGCAAAAGGTGTTGGAACTCCTTCACAGGGTGGTGGCACCCCGGCTCTGGTCAGCGGACAGAGTGCGGGTAACCGCTCCGCGCGCAGCCCCTCCTCTTCATCCTCGTCCGGAAACGGTCGCCGTCGCCGGAAGAGGCGTAGGGAGCGTTACAGTAGTAAGGGCTACTACCACAGGTCCAGATCCAGCCGTCGCAGCAGACGGTCTAGGGCATCAAGATGGCGTTCTCCATCTACGTCGGATAGCTCATCAGGCAGGTCCCGTCGGCGTTTGTCGTCTAGCCACAGGTCCAGGTCCCGAGCGGAGAGACGGAGTGCCACCAATCATGAAACCCAAGAGCAGGGCCGTCCAGACTCCAACGTGCAAACCGGTGAGTACCCCTTTACGGGGGCCTGGGGAGGGGACAGGGGTAATAGTGTAAACTTGTCAGACACAGTGATCCCATTCAACACGGGCGGCGGCAGGATTTTTGTGAATCCCAGGCTGCTGCAACCGGTTGCGCCACCCAAACCCTCCCCTCCTCCCCGCCCAGACATATATAAGGATGGACTTTTTGCGGTGTCCCTCCTTTAGGCTCACATTTGGACATTAGCGTTAAAGAACAAATTCGGTCGAATGAGTTCATCGACATTTGGTCGCTCGTGTCCACCGAGCAGCACTCGGTGGACAAGGAGAGACGCGTGGGTGAAAAGATCTACGACAGGAAGCCTAAGGTAGCCAAAACTATGAACAATTGGCTGCAGGCTTTTGCGGTCCTGGGCTGCGTGGTGGGCGAAAAACACCCGGAGCGATGCTCCGAGCTATTCATTTACCTGGACAGCATATACAGCTCATACAAGGCCCACGGCGGGTCTGCATGGTGGAAATACGATGAGGATTTCCGCCGCCGGCTAGCCGTCAACCCACATTTAGGGTGGGGGTGAAGGCCACTGATTCATGGTTGCATTTGATGATGGCACAAAAAACCCTGCAGCCCTTTCCCGGTCCATCCGCCAGCACGAACACCAGTGCCGGGTCGGCGGTCGTACGGAGACCTGGCACATGTTGGCTTTTCAACGAGGGCCACTGCAAATTCTACGGTTTGTGCAAATATAAACACGAATGTTCGGTTTGCGGCGGTTCCCATTCGGCAGCCAAATGCACTCGACCCTCCCAAAAATCAAACAATAGCAAGGCCCCCTCAGGGGGTGAGCCACATGACACCGGTGAGCGTAAAAAACATGGAACCGTGGTTGGGCAGGTACCCCAATAAGCCCGCTGCGGCTCAGCTCCGCTTCGGCTTTTCTTTCGGTTTTTTCATCCCTTTCGTTTTTTCGGACAAACCCCAGTCGGCCCCAAATTTAAAATCTGCAAGGGACTACCCCGCTACATTATACGAAAAATTGAGCAAGGAAATTCAGGCAGGACGTTTCCGTGGCCCTTTCAAGGCCCTCCCCTTCTATAATCTACGGGTTTCCCCTTTGGGCATTGTTCCCAAAAAAGAACAAGGTAAATACCGGCTGATTCACCATTTGTCTTACCCCAAAGGCAGGTCGGTGAACAACGGCATTCCGTGTGATGACACCGCAGTGACGTACATCCCCTTTGACAGAGCTGTTGAAATGGTCAGAGCAGCTGGTCCAGGGGCCCTCATGGCCAAATCGGATATTGAATCCGCTTTTCGCCTGCTTCCTGTGCACCCGGACTGTTACCACTTGTTAGGTGCCATGGTCGAGGACGGGTATTACTACGACACATGCCTCCCAATGGGTTGCTCAATTTCCTGCCATTATTTCAAGATGTTTAGCACATTTCTGGAATGGGTTGCCCGAGAGGTTACACGATCGTCATCAATTACGCACTACCTTGATGATTTGTTGCTAGTGGGTCCAGCAAATTCAGAATCGTGTTCCCAGGCCCTGGATAAATTTAAGGAGGTCATGTCCTTTCTTGGTGTTCCCTTGTCCCCGGAGAAAACGATCGGCCCTGTTACAGTAATCACTTTCCTGGGAATAGAAATCGATTTGGTTTCCATGGAATTTAGGTTGCCTCAAATTAAGATCGCGAAGCTGTTAGAATTAATTGCGGGCTGCTTATCGGTCGGTAAGGTTTCCTTAGTTCAGATGCAATCCCTCCTCGGCTGTTTGAATTTCGCTTGCAAGATAATGCCGATGGGCAGAATCTTCTCCCGGAGGTTGATACTTGCCACGAGAGGCGTGAAGCAGCCTCACCATAGAATCAGGATCTCCTCGCAGTTACGCAGTGATCTGATTGTATGGCAGCGATTCCTTCTCTCTTACAATGGGACAACATGCTTTCAGGAGGAGTACTGCGACAGCGATAGCCTGGACCTTTTGTTTGAGTCAGCGGGCCCTGAGGGTTTCTGCGTGCGTTTCAGAGACCAAAAATGCGTTTGCGCTTGGCCTGAATCTTGGTCCAGTAGGACATGGACTCGAGACCCGACTTTAACCGAGTTGTTTCCTCTGGCGGCGTCTATGGAGCTCTGGGGTCAGTGTTTTCGGAACAAGCGCATCCGTTTGTGATTCAAAGCGGACAGCTCCGCGCATGCTATTAATTCTCCTCCTCACCACCGGTCATAAAGATTATCAGCTTCATTGTTTTGAAATGTTTAGAGTTCAACGTGTGTATCAAAGCGTCCGTTGGAAACTGTAATAATGTCGTGGTAGCAGATTCTAATAACGTGTCTGCTTCGCAGGATCTATATGGTCAGCTTCAGAGGGAGCAAACGCGAATCCTGGAATGCCCCCCTTTGGTCTGGGATGTCCTGGAGAACTAATTCCTATGATACGGTCATCCATTGCTCCTTCTACCTGGAGAGCATACGGTAAGGCGTGGGATGAGTGGTGTATTGTGGCAGAGGATAAACCGGTAGGTTCTTCAGACTCCTTGAGAGTTCAGGTTACGTTGGCATTTTTGACGCGTTTGCAGGCCGCTGGGGTATCGGGCACGGTTGCGCGTAATCGCATATCGGGTGTAGCGTTTCATTTCAAACTGCGCGGTTGGGCAGATTCAACCAAACATTTTTTGATCAGCCAAGTACTAAAAGGCTGGCGCCGGATGAGCATACGGAGCGACCTTAGGAGGCCCATTTTTTTTTCTCTCCTCATTGACCTAGTCAGGGTTTCTGGTAACGTTTGTGATTCCGTTTACGAGTCCACTTTGATCTCTGCGGTTTTTGGTCTAGCATTTTTCGGGGCTATGCGAGTTAGCGAGATCCTTCCCTCATCCCGCCGCAAGTCAGGGGGCTTGCAGCTGGACGACGTAGTTATTTGTGACAATGGGCTAAGGGTCAGAGTTCGCAGATCCAAAACTGATCAGGAAGGGAGGGGCACATGGTTCCCTCTTTTTGCCATAAAAAGTGCGATTTGCCCTTCGGTTTTAATCAACAGTTACATGCAGGTTAGATACATGAGAACGGCTCTCCCTTACTGGCGGACCAGTTTTTGGCGGTCCTGAGGCTTGCGCTGTCGTTTTTAGGCCTCCCCGTGGC
Organism: Ranitomeya variabilis; assembly: GCF_051348905.1. Classification (NCBI taxonomy): domain Eukaryota; kingdom Metazoa; phylum Chordata; class Amphibia; order Anura; family Dendrobatidae; genus Ranitomeya; species Ranitomeya variabilis. The sequence continues at coordinate 556,299,559 of NC_135232.1, read as the reverse complement.
AGAATTCAGCACCCATTCTTTTAGGATCGGCGCAGCTACGGAAGCCTCCAGAGCTGGTTTGTTTGAATCAGATATCCAGAGAGTGGGTAGATGGAAGTCTCGTTGTTTCGCTAGGTATATCAGGCCTGAATTAGTTTTGTAAGAATAAACCATTCTGGCACACTGTGTCGATAGTTACTGTTTTTCTTTTTACCGTTTATATTTCTTTGTTGTGGTTAACAAATTTTATTTGTTTCAGATGGTGCGCGACCCAGCATATGGCTGGTGGGTCACTCATATATATTGGGCAGCTTGGCGTGCTGAATTGTGCCCAGGAGGAAGATCACTAGGTTTCACCGGTATGGATGTCATCTGGCGTGGTACAAGGGGTCTTACCTGGTCTCAAGTCCTTCCGGAAGTCGTGCGGATCGTGAGAGTTGCATCTTCCCCGACGGTGGTGGTGATTCATGCCGGAGGAAACGACCTGGCCTCATTTCCCCTCGCCGAGCTGTTGACTCTTATGAGAGCTGATCTCGATAAATTTCCAGGTTTCTTTCCAGACATGTGTCTGGTTTGGTCTGAGCTGATTCCTAGGCTGGTGTGGCGGGGAGCCAGGGAGCTAAGCGCCATGGAAAGGTCCAGGCGCACCTTAAACCAGCGAATATCCCGTTTTATTAGATTTAAGAATGGTGTTGTGGTAAGACACCACCATTTGGAGGAGGATAATGTGGGTTTTCTCCTCCCAGACAGGGTTCATCTTAACGATGCTGGTTTGGATATATTTTTGGATGGTCTCCGCGAAGGTGTGGTTCAGGCTCTCCATTCTTTGGGTGGGTCGTAGCTTGGTTCCCGGGCTACTCCGTGGCGGAATGGGTGGAGATTATGATAGGTGATGATACCTGCATCGGGTTACCGGAAGGCAGACAATCTCCCTGCACCCGATTGTTTGGCAAATTGTTGCCTGTGTTAAGCTGCGACCATAATTATAAGCCAAAGAGAAAAGATAAAGTTATTTTTGAATAGACTGTTCTTAAAATAAACAAGTTATTTTTGAGAAAGCATGTCATTCAGTGGGCCATAGAAAGCCTATTTATTTATTTTTTTAAATATTATTGGGTTTCTAAAGTCTCCCTTAAAAAACAAAAAATACATAAAAAAACAGTGGGAGAGTAATATTGCCCTTTCAGCTTGTGTGCCAGTCTTGACTCCTGGGTGTGCCACCTCTCTCATTCAGTGGGCCATAGAAAGCATTTTTTTTTCTTCCTTGATTTGTGTTCTAAAATCTACCTCAACACAAAAACACTACATCAATCAGTGGTAGAAAAATATTGGCCTCAGTCAGGGCTTGTGTGCCACTGCTGTGTGTGCTATCTCTCATTCAGTGGGCTATAGAAAGCCTATTTATTTATTTATTTTTTTTCTTATTATTTGGTTTCTAAAGTCTCCCTGAAAAAAAAAAAAAAAAAAAAACAGTGGGAGAGTAATATTGCCCTTTCAGCTTGTGTGCCAGTCTTGACTCCTGGGTGTGCCACCTCTCTCTCATTCAGTGGGCCATAGAAAGCCTATTTATTTTTTTGGTTTTTTTAATATTATTTGGTTTCTAAAGTCTCCCTGAAAATAAAAAAAAAAAAACTTAAAAAAACAGTGGGAGAGTAATATTGCCCTTTCAGCTTGTGTGCCAGTCTTGACTCCTGGGTGTGCCACCTCTCTCATTCAGTGGGCCATAGAAAGCCTATTTATTTTTTTTTAAAATATTATTGGGTTTCTAAAGTCTCCCTTAAAAAACAAAAAATACATAAAAAAACAGTGGGAGAGTAATATTGCCCTTTCAGCTTGTGTGCCAGTCTTGACTCCTGGGTGTGCCACCTCTCTCATTCAGTGGGCCATAGAAAGTCTATTTATTTTTTTTTTTAAATATTATTGGGATTCTAAAGTCTCCCTTAAAAAACAAAAAATACATAAAAAAACAGTGGGAGAGTAATATTGCCCTTTCAGCTTGTGTGCCAGTCTTGACTCCTGGGTGTGCCACCTCTCTCTCATTCAGTGGGCCATAGAAAGCCTATTTATTTTTTTGGTTTTTTTAATATTATTTGGTTTCTAAAGTCTCCCTGAAAATAAAAAAAAAAAAACTTAAAAAAACAGTGGGAGAGTAATATTGCCCTTTCAGCTTGTGTGCCAGTCTTGACTCCTGGGTGTGCCACCTCTCTCATTCAGTGGGCCATAGAAAGCCTATTTATTTTTTTTTTAAATATTATTGGGTTTCTAAAGTCTCCCTTAAAAAACAAAAAATACATAAAAAAACAGTGGGAGAGTAATATTGCCCTTTCAGCTTGTGTGCCAGTCTTGACTCCTGGGTGTGCCACCTCTCTCATTCAGTGGGCCATAGAAAGTCTATTTATTTTTTTTTTTAAATATTATTGGGATTCTAAAGTCTCCCTTAAAAAACAAAAAATACATAAAAAAACAGTGGGAGAGTAATATTGCCCTTTCAGCTTGTGTGCCAGTCTTGACTCCTGGGTGTGCCACCTCTCTCATTCAGTGGGCCATAGAAAGCATTTTTTTTTTTCCTTGATTTGTGTTCTAAAATCTACCTCAACACAAAAACACTACATCAATCAGTGGGAGAAAAATATTGGCCTCAGTCAGGGCTTGTGTGCCACTGCTGTGTGTGCTATCTCTCATTCAGTGGGCTATAGAAAGCCTATTTATTTATTTATTTTCTTTCTTATTATTTGGTTTCTAAAGTCTCCCTGAAAAAAAAAAAAAAAAAAAAACAGTGGGAGAGTAATATTGCCCTTTCAGCTTGTGTGCCAGTCTTGACTCCTGGGTGTGCCACCTCTCTCTCATTCAGTGGGCCATAGAAAGCCTATTTATTTTTTTGGTTTTTTTAATATTATTTGGTTTCTAAAGTCTCCCTGAAAATAAAAAAAAAAAAACTTAAAAAAACAGTGGGAGAGTAATATTGCCCTTTCAGCTTGTGTGCCAGTCTTGACTCCTGGGTGTGCCACCTCTCTCATTCAGTGGGCCATAGAAAGCCTATTTATTTTTTTGGTTTTTTTAATATTATTTGGTTTCTAAAGTCTCCCTGAAAATAAAAAAAAAAAAACTTAAAAAAACAGTGGGAGAGTAATATTGCCCTTTCAGCTTGTGTGCCAGTCTTGACTCCTGGGTGTGCCACCTCTCTCATTCAGTGGGCCATAGAAAGCCTATTTATTTTTTTTTTAAATATTATTGGGTTTCTAAAGTCTCCCTTAAAAAACAAAAAATACATAAAAAAACAGTGGGAGAGTAATATTGCCCTTTCAGCTTGTGTGCCAGTCTTGACTCCTGGGTGTGCCACCTCTCTCATTCAGTGGGCCATAGAAAGCATTTTTTTTTTTCCTTGATTTGTGTTCTAAAATCTACCTCAACACAAAAACACTACATCAATCAGTGGGAGAAAAATATTGGCCTCAGTCAGGGCTTGTGTGCCACTGCTGTGTGTGCTATCTCTCATTCAGTGGGCTATAGAAAGCCTATTTATTTATTTATTTTTTTTCTTATTATTTGGTTTCTAAAGTCTCCCTGAAAAAAAAAAAAAAAAAAAAAAACAGTGGGAGAGTAATATTGCCCTTTCAGCTTGTGTGCCAGTCTTGACTCCTGGGTGTGCCACCTCTCTCTCATTCAGTGGGCCATAGAAAGCCTATTTATTTTTTTGTTTTTTTTAATATTATTTGGTTTCTAAAGTCTCCCTGAAAATAATAAAAAAAAAACTTAAAAAAACAGTGGGAGAGTAATATTGCCCTTTCAGCTTGTGTGCCAGTCTTGACTCCTGGGTGTGCCACCTCTCTCATTCAGTGGGCCATAGAAAGCCTATTTATTTTTTTGGTTTTTTTAATATTATTTGGTTTCTAAAGTCTCCCTGAAAATAAAAAAAAAAAAACTTAAAAAAACAGTGGGAGAGTAATATTGCCCTTTCAGCTTGTGTGCCAGTCTTGACTCCTGGGTGTGCCACCTCTCTCATTCAGTGGGCCATAGAAAGCCTATTTATTTTTTTTTTAAATATTATTGGGTTTCTAAAGTCTCCCTTAAAAAACAAAAAATACATAAAAAAACAGTGGGAGAGTAATATTGCCCTTTCAGCTTGTGTGCCAGTCTTGACTCCTGGGTGTGCCACCTCTCTCATTCAGTGGGCCATAGAAAGTCTATTTATTTTTTTTTTAAATATTATTGGGATTCTAAAGTCTCCCTTAAAAAACAAAAAATACATAAAAAAACAGTGGGAGAGTAATATTGCCCTTTCAGCTTGTGTGCCAGTCTTGACTCCTGGGTGTGCCACCTCTCTCATTCAGTGGGCCATAGAAAGCATTTTTTTTTTTCCTTGATTTGTGTTCTAAAATCTACCTCAACACAAAAACACTACATCAATCAGTGGGAGAAAAATATTGGCCTCAGTCAGGGCTTGTGTGCCACTGCTGTGTGTGCTATCTCTCATTCAGTGGGCTATAGAAAGCCTATTTATTTATTTATTTTTTTTCTTATTATTTGGTTTCTAAAGTCTCCCTGAAAAAAAAAAAAAAAAAAAAAAACAGTGGGAGAGTAATATTGCCCTTTCAGCTTGTGTGCCAGTCTTGACTCCTGGGTGTGCCACCTCTCTCTCATTCAGTGGGCCATAGAAAGCCTATTTATTTTTTTGTTTTTTTTAATATTATTTGGTTTCTAAAGTCTCCCTGAAAATAATAAAAAAAAAACTTAAAAAAACAGTGGGAGAGTAATATTGCCCTTTCAGCTTGTGTGCCAGTCTTGACTCCTGGGTGTGCCACCTCTCTCATTCAGTGGGCCATAGAAAGCCTATTTATTTTTTTGGTTTTTTTAATATTATTTGGTTTCTAAAGTCTCCCTGAAAATAAAAAAAAAAAAACTTAAAAAAACAGTGGGAGAGTAATATTGCCCTTTCAGCTTGTGTGCCAGTCTTGACTCCTGGGTGTGCCACCTCTCTCATTCAGTGGGCCATAGAAAGCCTATTTATTTTTTTTTTAAATATTATTGGGTTTCTAAAGTCTCCCTTAAAAAACAAAAAATACATAAAAAAACAGTGGTAGAGTAATATTGCCCTTTCAGCTTGTGTGCCAGTCTTGACTCCTGGGTGTGCCACCTCTCTCATTCAGTGGGCCATAGAAAGCATTTTTTTTTTCCTTGATTTGTGTTCTAAAATCTACCTCAACACAAAAACACTACATCAATCAGTGGGAGAAAAATATTGGCCTCAGTCAGGGCTTGTGTGCCACTGCTGTGTGTGCTATCTCTCATTCAGTGGGCTATAGAAAGCCTATTTATTTATTTATTTTTTTTCTTATTATTTGGTTTCTAAAGTCTCCCTGAAAAAAAAAAAAAAAAAAAAAAAAAAACAGTGGGAGAGTAATATTGCCCTTTCAGCTTGTGTGCCAGTCTTGACTCCTGGGTGTGCCACCTCTCTCTCATTCAGTGGGCCATAGAAAGCCTATTTATTTTTTTGTTTTTTTTAATATTATTTGGTTTCTAAAGTCTCCCTGAAAATAATAAAAAAAAAACTTAAAAAAACAGTGGGAGAGTAATATTGCCCTTTCAGCTTGTGTGCCAGTCTTGACTCCTGGGTGTGCCACCTCTCTCATTCAGTGGGCCATAGAAAGCCTATTTATTTTTTTGGTTTTTTTAATATTATTTGGTTTCTAAAGTCTCCCTGAAAAAAAAAAATAAATAAATTAGGTGGGAGATTAATATTGACATTAGTGCTTGAGTGACAGTCTTGCGTGTGTGTCATCTCTGTGATTTTGTGCCACAGAAAACAGAGTGTGTAACATTGTGCCTGATTTTCCTTGTGGTCTCACCAACCTGTTAAGGGATATTGAAATCATACTGAAGTTATAGCTCACCGTGTAAGTTGTTTGACAGCAACAAATAAAGTTACTTTGGTTAAGATTTTAAAACAATGAGGAAGTCTGGTGCAAGAGGTCGTCGTGGGCGTTCATTGTCAGCTGGTAATGATGGTAGTGGTAGTGGAGCATCAGGTGGTCGTGGGGATAAAAATATTCCACCTAAGTCTGGAGCTGTGGAGCCAGTTTCGTCGTCAGGCTACACAAGGCCTCGAACGCTCTCTTTTCTGGGAGTAGGAAAACCGCTTTTAAAGGCGGAGCAGCAACAGCAAGTTTTGGCTTACATTGCAGACTCAGCCTCTAGCTCTTTTGCCTCCTCTTCCGAAACTGGTAAATGTAAAAGCAGCGCGTCGCTTGTGGATGTTCATGGTCAGGGACAAGTCGCTTCCTTGTCCTCCTCAGCAAAAACTACAACAAGAGAGAAGGATGCAGCAGGCGACACAACGGGTCACTCCATGGAGCTCTTTACACATACCGTCCCTGGCTTAGAAAGTGAAACATTTAACAGGCCATGCCCATTACAAGTATATTCTGACATGGAGTGCACTGATGCACAGCCACAGCCAGAGTACTATGCTGCTCCTTTGACTCAGACCACCACATTGCCCTCTCAGGGTACAGATCCACAATCAGACCCTGATGAGACTATGTTGCCCCGCCACGAACGCTATACCACCGACCGACACAGTGACACAGACGAAGTTGCACACGAGCTCGAAGAGGAGGTAATAGATGACCCAGTTATTGACCCCGATTGGCAGCCATTGGGGGAACAGGGTGCAGCCGGCAGTAGTTCAGAAGCGGAGGTGGAGGAGGGGCCGCAGCAGGCATCAACATCGCAACAGGTTCCATCTGCCGGGCCCGTATCTGGCCCAAAACGCGTGTCAAAGCCAAAACCTGTTGGAGGACAGCGTGGCCATCTGGTTAAAGCTCAGTCTGCAATCCCTGAAAAGGGATCCGAGTCTAGGAAGAGTGCAGTCTGGCATTTTTTTAAACAACATCCAACTGATCAGCGCAAAGTCATCTGTCAAAAATGTTCAACTAGCTTAAGCAGAGGTCAGAATCTGAAAAGTCTAAATACTAGTTGCATGCATAGACACTTAACCACCATGCATTTTCAAGCCTGGACTAACTACCAAACGTCCCTTAAGGTTGTAGCACCCTCGGCCAATGAAGCTAGTCAGCAACGCAACATCCCTTCCGTCACTGTAAGGCCACCATTTTCCGCACCACCGGCAGTATCTGTGCAGGTTTCTTTGCCAGCCAAAAGCAGTCAGGGTCAGGGAACCACCAGTTTTGTAGGAGGAAATATTGCATCTAGGGCACCGGCGGAAACAATACCGTCTCCAACCGTCTCTCAGTCTGCCATGTACACCGGCACACCCGAAAGTTCCACGATCTCCAGCTCTCCAGTCCAGCTCACCTAACATGAGGTTAGAAAAAGGAAGTACTTATCCTCGCATCCGCGTACACAGGGTTTTAACGCCCACATAGCTAGACTAATCTCGTTAGAGATGATGCCCTACCGGTTAGTTGAAAGCGAAGCTTTCAAAGCCCTGATGGAGTACGCTGAACCACCATACGAGCTACCCAGTCGACACTTTTTTTCCAGAAAAGCCATCCCAGCCCTGCACCAGCATGTTAAACAGCGCATCGTCCATGCACTCAGGCAATCTGTGAGTACAAAGGTGCACCTGACTACAGATGCATGGACCAGTAGGCATGGCCAGGGACGTTATGTGTCCATCACGGCACACTGGGTGAATGTGGTGGATGCAGGGTCCACAGGCGACATCAATTTAGGGACAGTTGTGCCTAGCCCATGGTCTAGGAAACAGTTGGCTGTAGGCGTTCGCACCCCCTCCTCCTCCTCCTCCTCGTCCTCCTGCAGAAGCTACAGCTCTTCCACAGAACGCAGTCTGCCAACCACTCCATCGGCAGATGACACTGTTGCACACCAGTTGTCCCATTATGGGCCAGCTACTGCCAAGCGTCAGCAGGCTGTATTGGCTATGAAGTGTTTGGGCGACAACAGACACACCGCGGAAGTTCTATCCGAGTTCTTGCAACAAGAAACGCAGTCGTGGCTGGGCACAGTAGATCTTGAGGCAGGCAAGGTAGTGAGTGATAACGGAAGGAATTTCATGGCTGCCATCTCCCTTTCCCAACTGAAACACATTCCTTGCCTGGCTCACACCTTAAACCTGGTGGTGCAGTGCTTATTGAAAACTTATCCTGGGTTCTCCGACCTGCTCCTCAAAGTGCGTGCACTTTGCTCACATATCCGACGTTCGCCTGTACACGCCAGCCGTATGCAGACCTATCAGCGGTCTTTGAACCTTCCCCAGCATCGCCTAATCATAGACGTTGCAACAAGGTGGAACTCAACACTGCACATGCTTCAGAGACTGTGCGAACAGAGGCGTGCTGTTATTTATTTGTGGGAGGATACACGGGCAGGCAGTAGGATGGCAGACATGGAGTTGTCAGGTGTGCAGTGGTCTAAGATACAAGACATGTGTCAAGTCCTTCAGTGTTTTGAGGAATGCACACGGCTGGTTAGTGCAGACAACGCCGTAATAAGCATAAGCATCCCCCTAATGCGTCTGCTGATGCAAAGTTTGACGCACATAAAGGAGCAGGCGTCTGCACCAGAGGAAGAGGAAAGCCTTGATGACAGTCAGCCATTGTCTGGTCAGGGCAGTGTACAGGACGAGGTAGCGGGCGAAGAGGAGGTGGAGGACGAGGAGGATGATGGGGATGAGTATATTTTTAATGCCGAACCTTTCCCGGGGGCACAGGAAATTGGTTGCGTGTCACGGCCGGGTTCTGGTTTTTTGAGGGACACAAGTGACGTAGATTTGCCTGCAACTGCCCCTCAACCAATCACAACCGGAGATTTGACAACTGGAACTTTGGCCCACATGGCGGATTATGCCTTACGTATCCTAAAAAGGGACACACGCATTACGAAAATGATGAACGATGACGATTACTGGTTGGCCTGCCTCCTTGATCCACGCTATAAAGGCAAATTGCAAAATATTATGCCACATGAGAACTTGGAACTAATATTAGCAACCAAACAATCAACTCTTGTTGACCGTTTGCTTCAGGCATTCCCAGCACACAGCGCACGTGATCGTTCTCACACGAGCTCCAGGGGGCAGCAGACTAGGAGTGTTAGGGGTGCACACATCAGAAGTGGCGTTGGACAGAGGGGTTTTCTGACCAGGTTGTGGAGTGATTTTGCTATGACCGCAGACAGGACAGGTACTGCTGCATCAATTGAAAGTGACAGGAGACAACATTTGTCCAGTATGGTTACTAACTATTTTTCATCCCTTATCGATGTTCTCCCTCAACCGTCATTCCCATTTGATTACTGGGCCTCCAAATTAGACACCTGGCCAGAATTGGCAGAATATGCATTGCAGGAGCTTGCTTGCCCGGCAGCAAGTGTCCTATCAGAAAGAGTATTCAGTGCTGCAGGTTCAATATTAACCGAAAAAAGGACTCGTCTGGCTACCCAAAATGTTGACGATCTAACATTCATTAAAATGAACCACAACTGGATTTCGAAATCTTTTGCCCCACCTTGCCCGGCCGACACCTAGCTTTCCTATGAAAAGCTCTTGCCTGTGAATTACTTTTCTAATGTCTAATTTGCTGCAGCTGATTGTACAGCATACGACATGTTTACACCTCCCTAAATGGCAAAACTCCCCACACGGGGCCGTGGTATCGCGACTTGGCGCAAGCACCCGTGAGACTGCTGTTTGTCTGAAGAGGTGGGTGTGCTCGCTTTTGGTTGACGGCATTGCTACTGGGTCCCTCATAGTACAATGTAGTGTCTCTGGCGGTGGTGGTGCGCACCCAACGTCAGACACACCGTTGTAACATGAGGGGCCCTGGGGCGGTCCCGCCGGCCTCAAGAGAGTTCCCCCCTACCCCAGCTCAAAATGTGCTCTACCACGTGCAAAATTATGTCGCACAGCTCCACCAATCTTTAGTCTATTCGCTGACATCATTCAATGTCTGGCACTGACAATACAAATTTGTAGACATCTATGATGCAACTTAAAGTAGTCTGTGTCTGTGTCCTATATTGGCACCATTAAATAGTTACTGCCAAATTACTATGTCAGAAACTCAGTAGATGAGCCCACCCCTGTACCTAAGTATGCCACCTTTTTTTTTGTTTTGGTTGTTTTGCGAGACATTAACATCTATTTATATTTTGGGAGTACTGGGACAGACACTCCTTGCACTACTCCTCCACTCACCACCAAGCTGCCTGTGTATCCATGTAACCGCTGTAAAGCTGCCATGAGCCTATTGTTTGTTATTTTAGGCCTTTGATAGCCTGTCTGCGGTCCCTACTTTAAATACTCCTCCACTCACCACCAAGCTGCCTGTGTATCCATGTAACCGCTGTAAAGCTGCCATGAGCCTATTGTTTGTTATTTTAGGCCTTTGATAGCCTGTCTGCGGTCCCTACTTTAAATACTCCTCCACTCACCACCAAGCTGCCTGCCCGTGTATCCATGTAACCGCTGTAAAACTGCCATAAGCCTATTGTTTGTTATTTTAGGCCTTTGATAGCCTGTCTGCGGTCCCTACTTTAAATACTCCTCCACTGACCACCAAGCTGCCTGCCCGTGTATCCATGTAACCGCTGTAAAACTGCCATGAGCCTATTGTTTGTTATTTTAGGCCTTTGATAGCCTGTCTGCGGTCCCTACTTTAAATACTCCTCCACTCACCACCAAGCTGCCTGTGTATCCATGTAACCGCTGTAAAGCTGCCATGAGCCTATTGTTTGTTATTTTAGGCCTTTGATAGCCTGTCTGCGGTCCCTACTTTAAATACTCCTCCACTCATCACCAGCTGCCTGCCCGTGTATCCATGTAACCGCTGTAAAACTGCCATGAGCCTATTGTTTGTTATTTTAGGCCTTTGATAGCCTGTCTGCGGTCCCTACTTTAAATACTCCTCCACTCACCACCAAGCTGCCTGCGCGTGTATCCATGTAACCGCTGTAAAACTGCCATAAGCCTATTGTTTGTTATTTTAGGCCTTTGATAGCCTGTCTGCGGTCCCTACTTTAAATACTCCTCCACTGACCACCAAGCTGCCTGCCCGTGTATCCATGTAACCGCTGTAAAGCTGCCATGAGCCTATTGTTTGTTATTTTAGGCCTTTGATAGCCTGTCTGCGGTCCCTACTTTAAATACTCCTCCACTGACCACCAAGCTGCCTGCCCGTGTATCCATGTAACCGCTGTAAAACTGCCATGAGCCTATTGTTTGTTATTTTAGGCCTTTGATAGCCTGTCTGCGGTCCCTACTTTAAATACTCCTCCACTCACCACCAAGCTGCCTGTGTATCCATGTAACCGCTGTAAAGCTGCCATGAGCCTATTGTTTGTTATTTTAGGCCTTTGATAGCCTGTCTGCGGTCCCTACTTTAAATACTCCTCCACTCACCACCAAGCTGCCCGTGTATCCATGTAACCGCTGTAAAACTGCCATGAGCCTATTGTTTGTTATTTTAGGCCTTTGATAGCCTGTCTGCGGTCCCTACTTTAAATACTCCTCCACTCACCACCAAGCTGCCCGTGTATCCATGTAACCGCTGTAAAACTGCCATGAGCCTATTGTTTGTTATTTTAGGCCTTTGAAGCCTGTCTGCGGTCCCTCCTTCCACTAGGCCTCCACTGACCAGACCACTGCTGCCCGTGTACCCCTGGAACCAATTTTAAAGTGCCTACAGCCAGCCCATTTTATTGTGTTAGGCCTTCGAAGCCTGTCTGCGGTCCCTCCTTCCACTAGGCCTCCACTCACCTGACCACTGCTGCCCGTGTACCCCTGGAACCAATAATAAAGTGCCTACCGCCAGCCCATTTTATTATGTTAGGCCTTCGAAGCCTGTCTAAGGTCCCTCCTTCCACTAGGCCTCCACTCACCTGACCACTGCTGCCCGTGTACCCCTGGAACCAATAATAAAGTGCCTAGAGCCTATTTTTTTATTTAATTTAATATTAATAAAGCCAGGATGAACTACGATATACCACGCTATGAGCTACCCAGTTGACAATTCTTTTGCGAGAAAAGCCATCCCACCCCTCCACCTGCATGTTAAAGACCGCATTGTCCTTGCATTCTGTCAATTTGTCAGTCCAAAGGTATACCTGACAACAGACACATGGACCTGTAGGCCTGGCCACGGAAGGTTACGTGTCCTTTGTGGCTAAATGGGTTAATGTATTGGATGCATGGTCCACACAGGGGACAGCCTGCAAAGTCTGTCTGCAGTCCCTAGTTCAAGTTGTCCTCAACTGAATAAAGCTGAGCTTCTACCTTCTGGCTCTGATTAACTGCTGTTTTTAAAAAAATTGGCTGTTCCGTCCTTCTAAAGGTGTCTGCCCCTGCCTGGTGTTGTCCTCAACTGAATAAAGCTGAGCTTCAACCTTCAGTTCCAAACATACAACAGAAAACTGGTACAATACAAAAAGTGGCCTCCAGCTACAAAAACTTTCTCCTACAAGTAGTTAACTGACAGTTTTTTTTCCAGTGAAAACACAGATATGGCATCCAACGAGTGTTGTCCTGTCTCGTCTTCTTTATATTATTGCCAAGAAGCTGCAACTGAATAAAGCTGAGCTTCAACCTTCAGTTCCAAATTACCATTTTTAAAAAAGCAATTGGCTGTTCCGGCCTACTAAAGGTGTCTGTCTGCCCCTGCCTGGTGTTGTCCTCAACTGAATAAAGCTGAGCTTCAACCTTCTGTTCCAAATTACCATTTTTAAAAATGCAATTGGCTGTTCCGGCCTACTAAAGGTGTCTGTCTGCCCCTGCCTGGTGTTGTCCTCAACTGAATAAAGCTGAGCTTCTACCTTCTGCCTCTTACTAACTGCTGTTTTTTTAAAAAATTGGCTGTTCCGGCCTACTAAAGGTGTCTGTCTGCCCCTGCCTGGTGTTGTCCTCAACTGAATAAAGCTGAGCTTCAACCTTCTGTTCCAAATTACCATTTTTAAAAATGCCATTGGCTGTTCCGGCCTACTAAAGGTGAATGTCTGCCCCTGCCTGGTGTTGTTCTCAACTGAATAAAGCTGAGCTTCAACCTTCAGTTCCAAATTACCATTTTTAAAAATGCCATTGGCTGTTCCGGCCTACTAAAGGTGTCTGTCTGCCCCTGCCTGGTGTTGTCCTCAACTGAATAAAGCTGAGCTTCAACCTTCTGTTCCAAATTACCATTTTTAAAAATGCAATTGGCTGTTCCGGCCTACTAAAGGTGTCTGTCTGCCCCTGCCTGGTGTTGTCCTCAACTGAATAAAGCTGAGCCTCAACCTTCTGTTCCAAATTACCATTTTTAAAAATGCAATTGGCTGTTCCGGCCTACTAAAGGTGAATGTCTGCCCCTGCCTGGTGTTGTCCTCAACTGAATAAAGCTGAGCTTCAACCTTCAGTTCCAAATTACCATTTTTAAAAATGCCATTGGCTGTTCCGGCCTACTAAAGGTGTCTGTCTGCCCCTGCCTGGTGTTGTCCTCAACTGAATAAAGCTGAGCTTCTACCTTCTGCCTCTTACTAACTGCTGTTTTTTTAAAAAATTGGCTGTTCCGGCCTACTAAAGGTGTCTGTCTGCCCCTGCCTGGTGTTGTCCTCAACTGAATAAAGCTGAGCCTCAACCTTCTGTTCCAAATTACCATTTTTAAAAATGCAATTGGCTGTTCCGGCCTACTAAAGGTGAATGTCTGCCCCTGCCTGGTGTTGTCCTCAACTGAATAAAGCTGAGCTTCAACCTTCAGTTCCAAATTACCATTTTTAAAAATGCCATTGGCTGTTCCGGCCTACTAAAGGTGTCTGTCTGCCCCTGCCTGGTGTTGTCCTCAACTGAATAAAGCTGAGCTTCTACCTTCAGTTCCAAATTACCATTTTTAAAAATGCCATTGGCTGTTCCGGCCTACTAAAGGTGTCTGTCTGCCCCTGCCTGGTGTTGTCCTCAACTGAATAAAGCTGAGCTTCTACCTTCAGTTCCAAATTACCATTTTTAAAAATGCCATTGGCTGTTCCGGCCTACTAAAGGTGTCTGTCTGCCCCTGCCTGGTGTTGTCCTCAACTGAATAAAGCTGAGCTTCTACCTTCTGCCTCTTACTAACTGCTGTTTTTTTAAAAAATTGGCTGTTCCGGCCTACTAAAGGTGTCTGTCTGCCCCTGCCTGGTGTTGTCCTCAACTGAATAAAGCTGAGCTTCTACCTTCAGTTCCAAATTACCATTTTTAAAAATGCCATTGGCTGTTCCGGCCTACTAAAGGTGTCTGTCTGCCCCTGCCTGGTGTTGTCCTCAACTGAATAAAGCTGAGCTTCAACCTTCTGTTCCAAATTACCATTTTTAAAAATGCAATTGGCTGTTCCGGCCTACTAAAGGTGTCTGTCTGCCCCTGCCTGGTGTTGTCCTCAACTGAATAAAGCTGAGCTTCTACCTTCTGCCTCTTACTAACTGCTGTTTTTTTAAAAAATTGGCTGTTCCGGCCTACTAATGGTGTCTGTCTGCCCCTGCCTGGTGTTGTCCTCAACTGAATAAAGCTGAGCTTCAACCTTCTGTTCCAAATTACCATTTTTAAAAATGCAATTGGCTGTTCCGGCCTTCTAAAGGTGAATGTCTGCCCCTGCCTGGTGTTGTCCTCAACTGAATAAAGCTGAGCTTCTACCTTCTGTTCCAAATTACCATTTTTAAAAATGCCATTGGCTGTTCCGGCCTACTAAAGGTGAATGTCTGCCCCTGCCTGGTGTTGTCCTCAACTGAATAAAGCTGAGCTTCAACCTTCTGTTCCAAATTACCATTTTTAAAAATGCAATTGGCTGTTCCGGCCTACTAAAGGTGTCTGTCTGCCCCTGCCTGGTGTTGTCCTCAACTGAATAAAGCTGAGCTTCTACCTTCAGTTCCAAATTACCATTTTTAAAAATGCCATTGGCTGTTCCGGCCTACTAAAGGTGTCTGTCTGCCCCTGCCTGGTGTTGTCCTCAACTGAATAAAGCTGAGCCTCAACCTTCTGTTCCAAATTACCATTTTTAAAAATGCAATTGGCTGTTCCGGCCTACTAAAGGTGAATGTCTGCCCCTGCCTGGTGTTGTCCTCAACTGAATAAAGCTGAGCTTCAACCTTCAGTTCCAAATTACCATTTTTAAAAATGCCATTGTCTGTTCCGGCCTACTAAAGGTGTCTGTCTGCCCCTGCCTGGTGTTGTCCTCAACTGAATAAAGCTGAGCTTCTACCTTCAGTTCCAAATTACCATTTTTAAAAATGCCATTGGCTGTTCCGGCCTACTAAAGGTGTCTGTCTGTCCCTGCCTGGTGTTGTCCTCAACTGAATAAAGCTGAGCTTCAACCTTCTGTTCCAAATTACCATTTTTAAAAATGCAATTGGCTGTTCCGGCCTACTAAAGGTGTCTGTCTGCCCCTGCCTGGTGTTGTCCTCAACTGAATAAAGCTGAGCTTCTACCTTCTGACTCTTACTAACTGCTGTTTTTTTAAAAAATTGGCTGTTCCGGCCTACTAAAGGTGTCTGTCTGCCCCTGCCTGGTGTTGTCCTCAACTGAATAAAGCTGAGCTTCAACCTTCTGTTCCAAATTACCATTTTTAAAAATGCAATTGGCTGTTCCGGCCTACTAAAGGTGAATGTCTGCCCCTGCCTGGTGTTGTCCTCAACTGAATAAAGCTGAGCTTCAACCTTCAGTTCCAAATTACCATTTTTAAAAATGCCATTGGCTGTTCCGGCCTACTAAAGGTGTCTGTCTGCCCCTGCCTGGTGTTGTCCTCAACTGAATAAAGCTGAGCTTCTACCTTCTGCCTCTTACTAACTGCTGTTTTTTTAAAAAATTGGCTGTTCCGGCCTACTAAAGGTGTCTGTCTGCCCCTGCCTGGTGTTGTCCTCAACTGAATAAAGCTGAGCTTCAACCTTCTGTTCCAAATTACCATTTTTAAAAATGCAATTGGCTGTTCCGGCCTACTAAAGGTGTCTGTCTGCCCCTGCCTGGTGTTGTCCTCAACTGAATAAAGCTGAGCTTCTACCTTCAGTTCCAAATTACCATTTTTAAAAATGCCATTGGCTGTTCCGGCCTACTAAAGGTGTCTGTCTGCCCCTGCCTGGTGTTGTCCTCAACTGAATAAAGCTGAGCTTCTACCTTCTGCCTCTTACTAACTGCTGTTTTTTTAAAAAATTGGCTGTTCCGGCCTACTAAAGGTGTCTGTCTGCCCCTGCCTGGTGTTGTCCTCAACTGAATAAAGCTGAGCTTCAACCTTCTGTTCCAAATTACCATTTTTAAAAATGCAATTGGCTGTTCCGGCCTACTAAAGGTGTCTGTCTGCCCCTGCCTGGTGTTGTCCTCAACTGAATAAAGCTGAGCTTCTACCTTCAGTTCCAAATTACCATTTTTAAAAATGCCATTGGCTGTTCCGGCCTACTAAAGGTGTCTGTCTGCCCCTGCCTGGTGTTGTCCTCAACTGAATAAAGCTGAGCTTCTACCTTCAGTTCCAAATTACCATTTTTAAAAATGCCATTGGCTGTTCCGGCCTACTAAAGGTGTCTGTCTGCCCCTGCCTGGTGTTGTCCTCAACTGAATAAAGCTGAGCTTCAACCTTCTGTTCCAAATTACCATTTTTAAAAATGCAATTGGCTGTTCCGGCCTACTAAAGGTGTCTGTCTGCCCCTGCCTGGTGTTGTCCTCAACTGAATAAAGCTGAGCTTCTACCTTCTGCCTCTTACTAACTGCTGTTTTTTTAAAAAATTGGCTGTTCCGGCCTACTAAAGGTGTCTGTCTGCCCCTGCCTGGTGTTGTCCTCAACTGAATAAAGCTGAGCTTCAACCTTCTGTTCCAAATTACCATTTTTACAAATGCAATTGGCTGTTCCGGCCTACTAAAGGTGAATGTCTGCCCCTGCCTGGTGTTGTCCTCAACTGAATAAAGCTGAGCTTCAACCTTCAGTTCCAAATTACCATTTTTAAAAATGCCATTGGCTGTTCCGGCCTACTAAAGGTGTCTGTCTGCCCCTGCCTGGTGTTGTCCTCAACTGAATAAAGCTGAGCTTCAACCTTCTGTTCCAAATTACCATTTTTAAAAATGCAATTGGCTGTTCCGGCCTACTAAAGGTGTCTGTCTGCCCCTGCCTGGTGTTGTCCTCAACTGAATAAAGCTGAGCCTCTACCTTCAGTTCCAAATTACCATTTTTAAAAATGCCATTGGCTGTTCCGGCCTACTAAAGGTGTCTGTCTGCCCCTGCCTGGTGTTGTCCTCAACTGAATAAAGCTGAGCCTCAACCTTCTGTTCCAAATTACCATTTTTAAAAATGCAATTGGCTGTTCCGGCCTACTAAAGGTGAATGTCTGCCCCTGCCTGGTGTTGTCCTCAACTGAATAAAGCTGAGCTTCAACCTTCAGTTCCAAATTACCATTTTTAAAAATGCCATTGGCTGTTCCGGCCTACTAAAGGTGTCTGTCTGCCCCTGCCTGGTGTTGTCCTCAACTGAATAAAGCTGAGCTTCTACCTTCAGTTCCAAATTACCATTTTTAAAAATGCCATTGGCTGTTCCGGCCTACTAAAGGTGTCTGTCTGCCCCTGCCTGGTGTTGTCCTCAACTGAATAAAGCTGAGCTTCAACCTTCTGTTCCAAATTACCATTTTTAAAAATGCAATTGGCTGTTCCGGCCTACTAAAGGTGTCTGTCTGCCCCTGCCTGGTGTTGTCCTCAACTGAATAAAGCTGAGCTTCTACCTTCTGCCTCTTACTAACTGCTGTTTTTTTTTAAAATTGGCTGTTCCGGCCTACTAAAGGTGTCTGTCTGCCCCTGCCTGGTGTTGTCCTCAACTGAATAAAGCTGAGCTTCAACCTTCTGTTCCAAATTACCATTTTTAAAAATGCAATTGGCTGTTCCGGCCTACTAAAGGTGAATGTCTGCCCCTGCCTGGTGTTGTCCTCAACTGAATAAAGCTGAGCTTCAACCTTCAGTTCCAAATTACCATTTTTAAAAATGCATTGGCTGTTCCGGCCTACTAAAGGTGTCTGTCTGCCCCTGCCTGGTGTTGTCCTCAACTGAATAAAGCTGAGCTTCTACCTTCTGCCTCTTACTAACTGCTGTTTTTTTTTAAAATTGGCTGTTCCGGCCTACTAAAGGTGTCTGTCTGCCCCTGCCTGGTGTTGTCCTCAACTGAATAAAGCTGAGCTTCAACCTTCTGTTCCAAATTACCATTTTTAAAAATGCAATTGGCTGTTCCGGCCTACTAAAGGTGAATGTCTGCCCCTGCCTGGTGTTGTCCTCAACTGAATAAAGCTGAGCTTCAACCTTCAGTTCCAAATTACCATTTTTAAAAATGCATTGGCTGTTCCGGCCTACTAAAGGTGTCTGTCTGCCCCTGCCTGGTGTTGTCCTCAACTGAATAAAGCTGAGCTTCTACCTTCTGCCTCTTACTAACTGCTGTTTTTTTTAAAAATTGGCTGTTCCGGCCTACTAAAGGTGTCTGTCTGCCCCTGCCTGGTGTTGTCCTCAACTGAATAAAGCTGAGCTTCAACCTTCTGTTCCAAATTACCATTTTTAAAAATGCAATTGGCTGTTCCGGCCTACTAAAGGTGAATGTCTGCCCCTGCCTGGTGTTGTCCTCAACTGAATAAAGCTGAGCTTCAACCTTCTGTTCCAAATTACCATTTTTAAAAATGCAATTGGCTGTTCCGGCCTACTAAAGGTGTCTGTCTGCCCCTGCCTGGTGTTGTCCTCAACTGAATAAAGCTGAGCTTCTACCTTCTGCCTCTTACTAACTGCTGTTTTTTTAAAAAATTGGCTGTTCCGGCCTACTAAAGGTGTCTGTCTGCCCCTGCCTGGTGTTGTCCTCAACTGAATAAAGCTGAGCTTCAACCTTCTGTTCCAAATTACCATTTTTAAAAATGCAATTGGCTGTTCCGGCCTACTAAAGGTGAATGTCTGCCCCTGCCTGGTGTTGTCCTCAACTGAATAAAGCTGAGCTTCAACCTTCTGTTCCAAATTACCATTTTTAAAAATGCAATTGGCTGTTCCGGCCTACTAAAGGTGTCTGTCTGCCCCTGCCTGGTGTTGTCCTCAACTGAATAAAGCTGAGCTTCTACCTTCTGCCTCTTACTAACTGCTGTTTTTTTAAAAAATTGGCTGTTCCGGCCTACTAAAGGTGTCTGTCTGCCCCTGCCTGGTGTTGTCCTCAACTGAATAAAGCTGAGCTTCAACCTTCTGTTCCAAATTACCATTTTTAAAAATGCAATTGGCTGTTCCGGCCTACTAAAGGTGAATGTCTGCCCCTGCCTGGTGTTGTCCTCAACTGAATAAAGCTGAGCTTCAACCTTCTGTTCCAAATTACCATTTTTAAAAATGCAATTGGCTGTTCCGGCCTACTAAAGGTGTCTGTCTGCCCCTGCCTGGTGTTGTCCTCAACTGAATAAAGCTGAGCTTCTACCTTCTGCCTCTTACTAACTGCTGTTTTTTTTAAAAATTGGCTGTTCCGGCCTACTAAAGGTGTCTGTCTGCCCCTGCCTGGTGTTGTCCTCAACTGAATAAAGCTGAGCTTCAACCTTCTGTTCCAAATTACCATTTTTAAAAATGCAATTGGCTGTTCCGGCCTACTAAAGGTGAATGTCTGCCCCTGCCTGGTGTTGTCCTCAACTGAATAAAGCTGAGCCTCAACCTTCTGTTCCAAATTACCATTTTTAAAAATGCAAGTGGCTGTTCCGGCCTACTAAAGGTGTCTGTCTGCCCCTGCCTGGTGTTGTCCTCAACTGAACAAAGCTGAGCTTCCACATTCTGGCTTTCGCCCTATACTATCAGATATTAAACTGCATTTGGCCTACTAGTGTGGTTATGCCCTTGAAACAGTGTCTGCTGCTCTTGGGTTTGCTACTCCACTGAACAAAGCAATGCCGCCTGTTTAGTCCTGTTACCAATTTTGAACTGCATTTAGCCTACTTTATTCTTTGGCCCTATATCTGTTTCCTCCTCATCCTGCCCATTGCCCAGCCACTGCTAGATGAGTCTGCTGGTACATTGACCTAGACCACTACATTCCCGTTATACTCTACACAGCCAGAATCTGACCCTGCTGAAAGTAAGGTTCCCCTTCCCGCATGTTATACCACCTTACACAGGGACAGAGAGCAAGGTGCAGATGAAAGTGCAGGTTCCTTCATCAGGTGGGGGGGCATACTCGTTGGCGACGTCACTGGCACAGGGCCCCTCAGAGTACGCAAAAGTGTCGCTGCTGGTGGGAGGCGCCCCCGCCATGCAAACACACATCGCTGTACTTTGAGGGGCCCTGTGCCAGTGCCAATGCGAACGAGTGGGCCCCCCCTGCTTGCTCAGGATCACAGCACTTGCAACGTTGAAATACTTACCTTTCCCTGCAACACCGCCGTGACGTAGTCCGCATTTCCTGGGCCCACGAAAAACTTGAGCCGGCCCTACTCCCCCCACAACTTTTGCCAAATGACCCCCAATTCCCTATGCCCAACTATTATTATAAAGTTAATTAAGATTGACAAGCTTCAGAAACAAGAATGGATGTTTTTGGCATTAAAATGGGCACTGTAGGTGTTTTCCTGGCCTCCACTCACTGCCGACTATGCTTCCCCATTGACTTGCATTGGGTTTCGTGTTTCGGTCGATCCCCGACTTTTAGCGATAATCGGCCGACTGCACTCGACTCGACTCTGGACAAAATCGGGTTTCACAAAACCCGACTCGATCTTAAAAAAATGAAAGTCGCTCAACTCTATCAGTAATCAATTTAATACATTTTGATTCACTATGATTTTGGTGTGATGTCTATTTAACACACTTTATGCGATTTTAATTAATTATCTGCTGGTCAAATAAATATTATTGGGACTATAGGTTTATGAAAATGTCAATAAAAGAGAATAAATATTATTGGGACTATAAATAAAATAACACACTTTTGATATCATTATCAATTTGTTGGAAGAGTATCAGTAATCAATTTAATACATTTTGATTCACTGCGGTGTCCGTGCGCTGTCTATTTAACACGCTTTATGCGATTTTAATTAATTATCTGCTGGTCAAATAAATATTATTGGGACTATAGGTTTATGAAAATGTCAATAAAAGAGAATAAATATTATTGGGACTATAAATAAAATAATACACTTTTGATATCATTATCAATTTGTTGGAAGAGTATCAGTAATCAATTTAATACATTTTGATTCTCTATGATTTTGGTGTGATGTCTATTTAACACACTTTATGCGATTTTAATTAATTATCTGCTGGTCAAATAAATATTATTGGGACTATAGGTTTATGAAAATGTCAATAAAAGAGAATAAATATTATTGGGACTATAAATAAAATAATACACTTTTGATATCATTATCAATTTGTTGGAAGAGTATCAGTAATCAATTTAATACATTTTATACTCACTACGGCATTCGTATGTTGCCTATTTAACACTGCTTGTGTGGAATGTTTGTATCTCCAACACAGAAAGCTTTTAACAGCTGCTAGCTAGTGGAATGTTTGTGCCTCCATCACAGAAACTCTTAGCATCTGTTAGCAATTATAGTACTAGAATCATTCAAGCTCACAGCAGAATAATGCTACAGAAACACAGCCTCACTCTCCCTATCAGTGGATTATCAAATAAGACTACTCTTAATATAGCATATAAACAACTAATATAAAACAATTACTGGGATAATATTCACTGTATTAACAAATTAAACTATATCAAAAAGGGAGGGGGGGCAGGCACACAGCTGCTGTCAGCAGACAGGGAGGGGTGGGTTACACACTTTGATACACTTTGATAGGGGCGTGTCCACCTGTCAAATTGAGTTTGACGAGTTATACCTATGCTCTACTACTAGCACCTTTCCCCTCTCAAGTCGCCATCTATCCTCCCGTCCGTCCTCCTCCCGTCCATCCTCCTCCTGTCCATCCTACTTCTACTCCTTCGCCATACCTTCCTTCCTGTTGTGAATTAGACTTTTTGGCTCCCTCTTGTGGACACTAGTGGTATGACTCTGAGATTGTCTTTCCCTAGTTTGGCACCCACCTGGGTCGTTAGTCCAGGGGTGTTGCTATATGAACTTCCTGAATTCTTAGTCTGGTGCCTGGCATCGTTGTAATCAGTCCTTTCTGTTTGCTCCTGTCTGCTGGTCCTGGTTCATGCAAAATTAAGCTAAGTTCTGCTTCCTTGTTTTTTGGTTATTTGTATTGCTCTTATTTTTTTGTCCAGCTTGTACTAAATGTGATTCCTGATTTTGCTGGAAGCTCTGGGGGGCTGGTATTCTCCCCCCGGGCCGTTAGACGGTTCGGGGGTTCTTGAATATCCAGCGTGGATATTTTTTATAGGGTTTTTGCTGACCGTATAAGTCATCTTACTATATTCTGCTATTAGTCAGTGGGCCTCTCTTTGCTAAATTCCTAGTTCATTCTTACGTTTGTCTTTTCTTCTTACCTCACCGTTATTATTTGTTGGGGGCTTGTATCCAACTTTTGGGGTCTTTTCTCTGGAGGCAAGAAAGGTCTATCTTTTCCCTTCTAGGGTTAGTTAGTTCTCCGGCTGGCGCGAGACGTCTAGAACCAACGTAGGCACGTTCCCCGGCTGCTGCTATTTGTGGTGCTAGGATTAGATATACGGTCAGCCCAGTTACCACTGCCCTATGAGCTGGTTTTTTGTGTTTGCAGACTTGGTATTTATTGCAGAGACCCTCTGCCATTGGGGTCATAACAGTATGCCAGGCCAAAGTTGAATGTTTAATGCATTGCAGAAGTGGGATAATAAGAAAGGAGATTCTGAGGTTTTTTTTTTTCCTCTCTTTCTTCCTCCCCTTTACCTCTGAGTGGCTTAAGGTTGCTGCAGACATGAATGTCCAGACTCTGATTACAAGTGTGGATCAGCTTGCTGCTCGTGTGCAGGGCATACAAGATTTTGTTGCCAGTAGTCCTATGTCTGAACCTAAAATACCTATTCCTGAACTGTTCTCTGGAGATCGATTTAAGTTTAGGAATTTCAGGAATAATTGTAAATTGTTTCTTTCTCTGAGACCCCGTTCGTCTGGAGACTCAGCTCAGCAAGTTAAAATTGTTATCTCTTTCTTGCGGGGCGACCCTCAGGATTGGGCTTTCTCGCTAGCGCCAGGAGATCCGGCATTGGCGAATATTGATGCGTTTTTTCTGGCGCTCGGATTGCTTTACGAGGAACCCAATCTTGAAATTCAGGCAGAAAAAGCCTTGCTGGCTATTTCTCAGGGCCAGGATGAAGCTGAAGTGTATTGCCAAAAATTTCGGAAATGGTCCGTGCTTACTCAGTGGAATGAGTATGCTCTGGCCGCAAATTTCAGAAATGGCCTTTCTGAAGCCATTAAGAATGTGATGGTGGGTTTCTCCATTCCTACAAGTCTGAATGATTCCATGGCGCTGGCTATTCAAATTGACCGGCGTTTGCGGGAGCGCAAAACTGCTAATCCTCTGGTGGTGTTGTCTGAACAAACACCTGATTTAATGCAATGTGATAGAATTCAGACTAGAAATGAACGGAAAAATCATAGACGGCAGAATGGGTTGTGTTTTTACTGTGGTGATTCTACACGTTATATCAGCATGCTCTAAACACCTTACAAGGGTTGTTAGCCCTGTCGCCATTGGTAATTTGCAACCTAAATTTATTTTGTCTGTGACTTTAATTTGCTCATTGTCTTCCTACCCTGTTATGGCGTTTGTGGATTCAGGTGCTGCCCTGAGTCTCATGGATCTGTCGTTTGCCAAGCGCTGTGGTTTTGTTCTTGAGCCATTGGTAAATCCTATCCCTCTTAGAGGTATTGATGCTACGCCATTGGCGGAAAATAAACCGCAGTTTTGGACACAGGTAACCATGTGCATGACTCCTGAACATCGGGAGGTGATTCGTTTTCTTGTTCTGCATAAAATGCATGATTTGGTCGTTTTGGGTCTGCCATGGTTACAGACCCATAATCCAGTCTTGGATTGGAAGGCAATGTCTGTGTCAAGTTGGGGCTGTCAGGGAATTCATGGTGATTCCCCACCGGTGTCTAATGCTTCCTCTACTCCTTCGGAAGTTCCTGAGCATTTGTCTGATTATCAGGATGTATTCAGCGAGTCCAGGTCCAGTGTTCTTCCTCCTCATAGGGACTGTGACTGCGCTATAGATTTGATTCCGGGTAGTAAATTTCCTAAGGGAAGATTATTTAATCTGTCTGTACCTGAGCATACCGCAATGCGTTTGTATATCAAGGAATCTCTGGAGAAGGGGCATATCCGTCCATCCTCTTCCAATCTTGGTGCGGGATTCTTTTTTGTGGCCAAGAAGGACGGATCTTTGAGACCTTGTATTGACTATTGGCTTCTGAATAAAATCACTGTTAAATTTCAGTATCCTTTGCCTCTGTTGTCGGACTTGTTTGCCCGGATTAAAGGTGCCAAGTGGTTCACCAAGATAGATCTTCGTGGTGCGTACAACCTTGTGCGCATTAAGCAAGGAGATGAATGGAAAACTGCATTTAATACGCCCGAAGGTCATTTTGAGTACTTGGTGATGCCTTTTGGGCTCTCGAATGCTCCTTCAGTGTTTCAGTCCTTTATGCATGATATTTTCCGGAAGTATCTGGATAAATTTATGATTGTTTATCTGGATGATATTCTGTTTTTTTCTGATGATTGGGACTCGCATGTAGAGCAGGTCAGGATGGTGTTTCAGGTTTTGCGTGAGAATGCTTTGTTTGTTAAGGGCTCAAAGTGTCTCTTTGGAGTACAGAAGGGTCCCTTTTTGGGTTTTATTTTCTCCCCTTCTGCGGTGGAGATGGACCCAGTCAAGGTCTGAGCTATTCATGATTGGACTCAACCCACGTCAGTTAAGAGTCTTCAGAAGTTCTTGGGCTTTGCTAACTTCTACCGTCGTTTTATCGCTAATTTTTCTAGCGTTGTTAAACCTTTGACGGATATGACCAAGAAAGGTTCTGATGTTGCTAACTGGGCTCCTGCAGCCTTGGAGGCTTTCCGAGAGTTGAAGCGCCGGTTTACTTCAGCGCCTGTTTTGTGCCAGCCTGATGTCTCACTTCCCTTTCAGGTTGAAGTGGATGCTTCTGAGATTGGGGCAGGGGCCGTTTTGTCGCAGAGAGGCCCTGGTTGCTCTGTAATGAGACCATGTGCTTTTTTCTCTAGGAAGTTTTCGCCTGCTGAGCGGAATTATGATGTTGGCAATCGGGAGTTGCTGGCCATGAAGTGGGCATTTGAGGAGTGGCGTCATTGGCTCGAGGGTGCTAAGCATCGTGTGGTGGTCTTGACTGATCACAAAAATCTGATGTATCTCGTGTCTGCTAAACGCCTGAATCCTAGACAGGCCCGTTGGTCATTGTTTTTCTCCCGTTTTGACTTTGTGGTCTCGTATTTACCAGGTTCAAAGAATGTGAAGGCTGATGCTCTTTCAAGGAGCTTTGTGCCTGACTCTCCTGGAGTCGCAGAACCAGTTGGTATTCTTAAAGAGGGAGTAATCTTGTCAGCCATTTCTCCGGATCTGCGACGTGTGTTGCAGAAATTTCAGGCTGGTACACCTGACTCTTGTCCACCTGACAAACTGTTTGTTCCTGTTAAATGGACCAGCAGAGTCATTTCCGAGGTTCATTCCTCGGTGTTGGCAGGGCATCCGGGAATTTTTGGCACCAGAGATTTGGTGGCTAGGTCCTTTTGGTGGCCTTCCTTGTCGCGGGATGTGCGGTCATTTGTGCAGTCCTGTGGGACTTGTGCTCAAGCTAAGCCTTGCTGTTCTCGTGCCAGCGGGTTGCTCTTGCCCTTGCCTGTCCCGAAGAGGCCTTGGACACACATTTCCATGGATTTCATTTCAGATCTTCCGGTGTCTCAGGGCATGTCTGTCATCTGGGTGGTATGTGATCGCTTTTCCAAGATGGTCCATTTGGTATCTTTGCCTAAGCTGCCTTCCTCTTCCGATCTGGTTCCTTTGTTCTTTCAGAATGTGGTTCGTTTACACGGCATTCCTGAGAATATCGTGTCTGACAGAGGATCCCAGTTTGTTTCCAGGTTCTGGCGATCCTTTTGTGCTAAGATGGGCATTGATTTGTCGTTTTCGTCTGCCTTTCATCCTCAGACTAATGGACAAACGGAGCAAACTAATCAAACTTTGGAGGCTTATTTGAGGTGTTTTGTTTCTGCGGATCAGGATGATTGGGTGACCTTCTTGCCGTTGGCTGAGTTTGCCCTTAATAATCAGGCTAGTTCCACTACTTTGGTCTTGCCATTTTTCTGCAACTCTGGTTTCCATCCTCGTTTTTCCTCGGGACATGTGGAGCCTTCTGACTGTCCTGGGGTAGATTCTGTGGTGGATAGGTTGCAGCAGATTTGGAATCATGTGGTGGACAACTTGAAGTTGTCACAGGAGAAGGCTCAGCGTTTTGCCAACCGCCGCCGCGGTGTGGGTCCCCGACTTCGTGTTGGGGATTTGGTATGGCTGTCTTCTCGATTTGTTCCTATGAAGGTCTCCTCTCCTAAATTCAAGCCTCGCTTCATCGGTCCTTACAAGATATTTGAAATCCTTAATCCTGTGTCCTTTCGCTTGGATCTTCCGGTGTCGTTTGCCATTCACAACGTGTTCCATAGGTCTTTGTTGCGGCGGTACGTTGTACCTGTGGTTCCCTCTGTTGAGCCTCCTGCTCCGGTGTTGGTTGAGGGCGAGTTGGAGTACGTGGTGGAGAAAATCTTGGATTCTCGTCTCTCCAGACGGAGGCTTCAGTATCTGGTCAAGTGGAAGGGCTATGGTCAGGAGGATAATTCTTGGGTGGTTGCCTCTGATGTGCATGCGGCCGATTTAGTTCGTGCCTTTCACGCTGCTCATCCTGATCGCCCTGGTGGTCTTGGTGAGGGTTCGGTGACCCCTCCTTAAAGGGGGGGTACTGTTGTGAATTAGACTTTTTTGGCTCCCTCTTGTGGTCACTAGTGGTATGACTCTGAGATTGTCTTTCCCTAGTTTGGCACCCACCTGGGTCGTTAGTCCAGGGGTGTTGCTATATGAACTTCCTGAATTCTTAGTCTGGTGCCTGGCATCGTTGTAATCAGTCCTTTCTGTTTGCTCCTGTCTGCTGGTCCTGGTTCATGCAAAATTAAGCTAAGTCCTGCTTCCTTGTTTTTTGGTTATTTGTATTGCTCTTATTTTTTTGTCCAGCTTGTACTAAATGTGATTCCTGATTCTGCTGGAAGCTCTGGGGGGCTGGTATTCTCCCTCCGGGCCGTTAGACGGTTCGGGGGTTCTTGAATATCCAGCGTGGATATTTTTGATAGGGTTTTTGCTGACCGTATAAGTCATCTTACTATATTCTGCTATTAGTCAGTGGGCCTCTCTTTGCTAAATTCCTAGTTCATTCTTACGTTTGTCTTTTCTTCTTACCTCACCGTTATTATTTGTTGGGGGCTTGTATCCAACTTTTGGGGTCTTTTCTCTGGAGGCAAGAAAGGTCTATCTTTTCCCTTCTAGGGTTAGTTAGTTCTCCGGCTGGCGCGAGAGGTCTAGAACCAACGTAGGCACGTTCCCCGGCTGCTGCTATTTGTGGTGCTAGGATTAGATATACGGTCAGCCCAGTTACCACTGCCCTATGAGCTGGTTTTTTGTGTTTGCAGACTTGGTATTTATTGCAGAGACCCTCTGCCATTGGGGTCATAACACCTTCCCCCCTCAGTATTTCCCAGTTCCTACATTCCCCTTTCCATTCTTCCCCTTTAACTTCACCATTCCCTATCCCACCAACACCTTCACCATACCTCCCACAAACCACATCTGTACCTCAACTCCCTGCCCAACCTCATGTTTTCACCACCCATTCCACTTCTGTTCCTCCCCGTGATGTCGTGTCCCCCCCTATCGACGTGGCCCGCCCTGTCAGCCCCTCCGCTACTATCTCCACCCCAAATTATGAGAACCTTTAAAAACTTGTACATAAATAAAACTTTTTGTGGTTTAAAAACAATTTTATTGTCTTTCTCTTTTAAAAAAAAAAAAAAAAAACTATTAACCCCTTCACCCCCAAGGGTGGTTTGCACGTTAATGACCGGGCCAATTTTTACAATTCTGACCACTGTCCCTTTATGAGGCTATAACTCTGGAACGCTTTGACGGATCTTGGCGATTCTGTCATTGTTTTCTCGTGACATATTGTACTTCATGATATTGGTAAAATTTATTCGATATAACTTGCGTTTATTTGTGAAAAAAATGGAAATTTGGCGAAAATTTTGAAAATTTTGCAATTTTCCAACTTTGAATTTTTATGCCCTTAAATCACAGACATATGTCACGCAAAATACTTAATAAGTAACATTTCCCACATGTCTACTTTACATCAGTACAATTTTGGAACCAACATTTTTTTTTGTGACGGAGTTATAAGGGTTAAAAGTTGACCAGCAATTTCTCATTTTTACAACACCATTTTTTTTTAGGGACCACATCTCATTTGAAGTCATTTTGAGGGGTCTATATGATAGAAAATACTCAAGTGTGACACCATTCTAAAAACTGCACCCCTCAAGGTGCTCAAAACCACATTCAAGAAGTTTATTAACCCTTCAGGTGTTTCACAGGAATTTTTGGAATGTTTAAATAAAAATGAACATTTAACTTTTTTTCACACAAAATTTATTTCAGCTCCAATTTGTTTTATTTTACCAAGGGTAACAGGAGAAAATGGACCCCAAAAGTTGTTGTACAATTTGTCCTGAGTACGCTGATACCCCATATGTGGGGGTAAACCACTGTTTGGGCGTATGGCAGAGCTCGGAAGGAAAGGAGCGCCATTTGACTTTTCAATGCAAAATTGACTGGAATTGAGATGGGACGCCATGTTGCGTTTGGAGAGCCCCTGATGTGCCTAAACACTGAAACCCCCTACAAGTGACACCATTTTGGAAAGTAGACCCCCTAAGGAACTTATCTTGATGTGTGGTGAGCACTTTGACCCACCAAGTGCTTCACAGAAGTTTATAATGCAGAGCCGTAAAAATAAAAAATCATATTTTTTCACAAAAATGATCTTTTCGCCCCCAATTTTTTATTTTCCCAAGGGTAAGAGAAGAAATTGGACCCCAAAAAATGTTGTGCAATTTGTCCTGAGTACGATGATACCCCATATGTGGGTGTAAACCATTGTTTGGGCGCATGGCAGAGCTTGGAAGGGAAGGAGCGCCATTTGACTTTTCAATGCAAAATTGACTGGAATTGAGATGGGACGCCATGTTGCGTTTGGAGAGCCCCTGATGTGCCTAAACATTGAAACTCCCTACAAGTGACACCATTCTGGAAAGTAGACCCCCTAAGGAACTTATCTAGATGTGTGGTGAGCACTTTGACCCACCAAGTGCTTCACAGAAGTTTATAATGCAGAGCCGTAAAAATAAAAAATCATATTTTTTCACAAAAATGATCTTTTCGCCCCCAATTTTTTATTTTTCCAAGGGTAAGAGAAGAAATTGGACCCAAAAAAATGTTGGCCAATTTGTCCTGAGTACGCTGATACCCCATATGTGGGTGTAAACCATTGTTTGGGCGCATGGCAGAGCTTGGAAGGGAAGGAGCGCCATTTGACTTTTCAATGCAAAATTGACTGGAATTGAGATGGGACGCCATGTTGCGTTTGGAGAGCCCCTGATGTGCCTAAACATTGAAACTCCCTACAAGTGACACCATTTTGGAAAGTAGACCCCCTAAGGAACTTATCTAGATGTGTGGTGAGCACTTTGACCCACCAAGTGCTTCACAGAAGTTTATAATGCAGAGCCGTAAAAATAAAAAATCATATTTTTTCACAAAAATGATCTTTTTGCCCCCAATTTTTTATTTTCCCAAGGGTAAGAGAAGAAATTGGACCCCAAAAAATGTTGACCAATTTGTCCTGAGTACGCTGATACGCCATATGTGGGTGTAAAACATTGTTTGGGCGCATGGCAGAGCTTGGAAGGGAAGGAGCGCCATTTGACTTTTCAATGCAAAATTGACTGGAATTGAGATGGGACGCCATGTTGCGTTTGGAGAGCCCCTGATGTGCCTAAACATTGAAACTCCCTACAAGTGACACCATTTTGGAAAGTAGACCCCCTAAGGATCTTATCTAGATGTGTTTTGAGAGCTTTGAACCCCCAAGTGTTTCACTACAGATTATAACGCAGAGCCGTGAAAATAATTTTTATTTTTTTTCTCAAAAATGATTTTTTAGCACCCAGCTTTGTATTTTTACAAGGGTAACAGAATAAATTGGACCCCAAAATTTGTTTTCCAATTTGTCCTGAGTACGCTGATACCCCATATGTGGGGGGGAACCACTGTTTGGGCGCATGACAGAGCTCGGAAGGGAAGGAGCGCCATTTGGAATGCAGACTTAAATGGATTGGTCAGCAGCCGTCACGTTGCATTTGCAGAGCCCCTGATGTACCCAAACAGTACAAACCCCCCACAATTGACCCCATATTGGAAACTAGACCTCCCAAGGAACTTATCTAGATGTGTTTTGAGAACTTTGAACCCCCAAGTGTTTCACTAAAGTTTATAGCGCAAAGCCGTGAAAATAAAAATTCTTTTTTTTTTCACAAAAATGATTTTTTAGCCCCCAGTTTTGTATTTTCACAAGGGTAACAGGATAAATTAGACCCCAAAAGTTGTTGTCCAATTTGTCCTGAGTACGCTGATACCCCATATGTGGGGGGGAACCACTGTTTGGGTGCATGACAGAGCTCGGAAGGGAAGGAGCGCCATTTGGAATGCAGCCTTAAATGGATTGGTCTGCAGGTGTCACGTTGCATTTGCAGAGCCCCTGATGTACCCAAACAGTACAAACCCCCCACAAGTGACCCCATATTGGAAACTAGACCTCCCAAGGAACTTATCTAGATGTGTTGTGAGAACTTTGAACCCCCAAGTGTTTCACTACAGTTTATAACGCAGAGCCGTGAAAATAAAACATCTTTTTTTTCCCACAAAAATGATTTTTAGCCCCCCAAATTTTTATTTTCCTAAGGATAACAAGAGAACTTGGACCCCAGAAGTTGTTGTTCAATTTGTCCCGAGTACGCTGATAACACATATGTTGGGGTAAACCCCTTTTTGGGCACACGGGAGAGCGCGGAAGGGAAGGAGCACTGTTTTACTTTTTCAACGCAGAATTGGCTGGAATTGAGATTGGACGCCATGTCGCGCTTGGAGAGCCCCTGATGTGCCTGGACAGTGGAAACTCCCCAATTCTACCTGAAACCCTAACCCAAACACACCCCTAACCCTAATCCCAACGGTAACCCTAACCACACCCCTAGCCCTGACACACCCATAATTCTAATCCCAACCCTAATCCAAACGTAAATGTAATCCAAACCCTAACCCTAACTTTACCTCCAACCCTAGCCCTAACCCTAACCCTAACCCTACCCCTAACCCTAACCCTAAACGTGACTGAAATACGTGGCACTGAAATACGTGGCACTGAAATACGTGGCACTGAAATACGTGATACGTGGCACTTAAATACGTGGCACTGAAACACGTGGCATTGAAATACGTGATACGTGGCACTGAAATACGTGGCACTGAAATACGTGGCACTGAAATACGTGGCACTTAAATACGTGGCACTGAAATATGTGATACGTGGCACTTAAATACGTGGCACTGAAACACGTGGCACTGAAATACGTGGCACTGAAATACGTGGCACTGAAATACGTGGCACTGAAATACGTGGTACTAAAATATGTGGCACTGAAACACGTGATACGTGGCACTGAAACACATGGCACTGAAACACATGGCACTGAAATACGTGATGCGTGGCACTGAAATACGTGGCACTGAAATACGTGGCACTGAAATACGTGGCACTATGACTGTCAGAAAATGTTCATTAAACGGTTAGGGGTGAGGTTAGGGGTAGAGTTAGGGTTAGGGTTTGGATCCCTTTATCACCTTGATGGTGGTGGGTGGCTTTTCAGTGTGTTTTCTGTTTTTTTTCGATAAAAAAACAAACGCATGTGCTTAAAAACGCAAGAAAATACTGCAGGTTGTATTTCTGAAAATGAACGCATGCAGAAAAAAAACGCATGCGTTTGAAAACGCAACCAAATGCGTACAAAAAAACCGCAATGTTAAATATAGGGAAAAAACGCATGCGTTTTTTTGTGCAAAAAACGCTGCAGACAAAAACGCAAGTGTGAAACCAGCGACGCTTTTTATAGCAAAAAAGTTTTTGCGTCTCCACATTTTGAGACCTATAATTTTTCCACATTTTGCTCCACAGAGTCATGTGAGGTCTTGTTTTTTGCGGGACGAGTTGACGTTTTTATTGGTAACATTTTCGGACACGTGACCATTTTTGATCGCTTTTTATTCCGATTTTTGTGAGGCAGAATGACCAAAAACCTGCTATTCATGAATTTCTTTTGGGAGAGGCGTTTATACCGTTCCGCGTTTGGTAAAATTGATAAAGCAGTTTTATTCGTCGGGTCAGTACGATTACAGCGATATCTCATTTATATCATTTTTTTATGTTTTGGCGCTTTTATACGATAAAAACTAAAATATAGAAAAAATAATTATTTTGGTATCGCTTTATTCTCAGGACTCTAACTTTTTTATTTTTTTGCTGATGATGCTGTATGGCGGCTTGTTTTTTGCGGGACAAGATGACGTTTTCAGCGGTACCATGGATATTTATATCAGTCTTTTTGATCGTGTGTTATTCCACTTTTTGTTCGGCGGTATGGTAATAAAGCGTTGTTTTTTGCCTCGTTTTTTTTTTTTTTTCTTACGGTGTTTACTGAAGTGGTTAACTAGTGGGGCAGTTTTATAGGATGGGTCGTTACGGACGCGGCGATACTAAATATGTGTACTTTTATTGTTTTGTTTTTTTTATTTAGATAAAGAAATGTATTTATGGGAATAATATATATATTTTTTATTATTATTTATTTAGGAATTTTTTTTTTTTTTTTTTACACATGTGGAAAATTTTTTTTTTTACTTTTTTACTTTGTCCCAGGGGGGGACATCACAGATCATTGATCTGGCAGTGTGCACAGCACTCTGCCAGATCGACGATCTGCTGTGCAGGGCTGCAGGCTTACCAAGTGTCTGCTCTGAGCAGACACTCGGTAAGCCACCTCCTTCCCTGCAGGACCCGGATGCCGCGGCCATCTTGGATCCGGGACCTGCAGCCAGGAAGGAGGTAAGAGACCCTCGCAGCAACGCGATCACATCGCGTTGCTCCGGGGGTCTCAGGGAAGCCCGCAGGGAGCCCCCTTCCTGCGCGATGCTTCCCTATACCGCCGGTACACCGCGATCATGTTTGATCGCGGTGTGCCGGGGGTTAATGTGCCGGGGGCGGTCCGTGACCGCTCCTGGCACATAGTGCCGGATGTCAGCTGCGATATGCAGCTGACACCCGGCCGCGATCGGCCGCGCTCCCCCCTTGAGCGCCGCTGATCGATGATGACGTACTATCCCGTCGGCGGTCATACGGGCCCACCCCACCTCGACGGGATAGTACGTCTGATGTCAGGAAGGGGTTAAAACCACCAAGGTTATGGCAATAGTAACAGTAGAAAATGTTTAAAGGGTACCGGTTCAAAACATACAATACTGTAAGTTTAAAGTACAAAGGTTTTGTAACCAAACCAAAAAATGGTATTTTTACACCATTTCATACTGCCAGTCAACTGATCCTGGAGGAGACATGAAGTAGTCTGCAAACTTGTCCCGCATTCTGGAGACTGCTACTGGACTGCGAAAAGTTGTGTTGTGGTAATCCCGCAAGGTGCTTTCTGACACATTATCCTCCAGGGAAACATGTTCTTTTGATAAAACAAAATTGTGAAGTACCACGCAAGCCTTCACCACATCATCAACAGTTTCAGTCTGCAGTTTA
The DNA here is from genome assembly GCF_051348905.1 of Ranitomeya variabilis. Classification (NCBI taxonomy): domain Eukaryota; kingdom Metazoa; phylum Chordata; class Amphibia; order Anura; family Dendrobatidae; genus Ranitomeya; species Ranitomeya variabilis. The sequence goes on along the minus strand of NC_135232.1, from coordinate 556,265,722 downwards.
ATTGCAGTTAGGCCGGTTTCACACGTCAGTGGCTCCGGTACGTGAGGTGACAGTTTCCTCACGTACCGGAGACACTGACACACGTAGACCCATAAAAATCAATGCATCTGTTCAGATGTCATTGATTTTTTGCGGACCGTGTCTCCGTGTGCCAAACACGGAGACATGTCATTGTTCGTGGGAGCGCACGTATTACACGGACCCATTAAAGTCAATGGGTCCATGTAAAACACGGACCTCACATGGACTGTCTCCATCTGGGGTCCGTGTGCATGCAGGAGACAGCACTACAGTAAGCGCTGTCCCCCCCACATGGTGCTGAAGCCGCGATTCATATGTTCCCTGCAGCAGCATTTGCTGCAGAGAAAATATGAATAATAGTGTTTAAAATAAAGATCTATGTGTCCCCCGCCCTCCCACCCCCTGTGTGCCCCCCCGCTGTTCAGAAAATACTCACCCGCTCCCACGTTGGCTGTCACTCCTTCCTCTCTGCCCCGCACCTCCTACTGTATGCGGTCACGTGGGGCCACTCATTTACAATCATGAATAGTCGGCTCCGCCCCTATGGGAGGTGGAGCCACATATTCATGACTGTAAATGATCGGCCCCACGTGACCACATACACTAGAAGCCGCGGCCAGACCAGGAAGCAGCGAGGGAGGCGGGTAAGTATTTTCTGAACAGCGGGGGGGGGCGCACAGGGGGTGGGAGGGTATCGGACACATAGATCTTTATTTTAAACACTATTATTCATATTTTCTCTGCAGCAAACGCTGCTGCAGGGAACATATGAATCGCGGCTTCAGCACGATGCAGGGTACCACACGCGTGGGTACCACACGCTCCGTGTGGTACCCACTCGCCATATGGGCGGCACACGTGTGCCGCACGTATGGCCTACGTGAGTTCCCAGGCACACGGACACGGATAACTCCGGTACCGATTTATTCCTCTACCGGAATTATCTGGAAGTGTGGGACAGCCCTTAGTAGTATTCTCCATTTAGCAGTTAGGATGCCAAAAGCACATTCCACTACTCTTCGTGCTCTGGTTAAGCGGTAATTACAAATTTTCTTCCTCTGGGTCAGTCCACTACTTCCAAAGGGTTTAAGCAAATGTGGGGAAAGCTGGAAGGCATCATATCCAACGCAAACAAATGGTAACGGTGGACCGGTGGTTCCAGGGAGAGGTCTAGGGGGCGGAAAGTCAAATGTCTCGCCATACAACCGACGCCCCATTGGTGAAGTTTTAAAAATCTGTGAGTCATTTGCGCGTCCATACGCACCGATATCCACAGCGATGAACTTGCAGTGTGCGTCAGCTATGGCCATCAATACAATTGAAAAGTACTTCTTATAGTTGTAAAATTCTGACCCAGAGCCAGAAGATTTGACGATCCTTATATGCTTCCCATCGACTGCTCCAACACAATTTGGGAACTGGCATATCTGTTCAAAATTTTGTGCAATCTCCAGCCACCTCTCCTGTGATGGCTCTGGAATATATTCTGCTTGTAAGCACTCCCACAATGCCCGGCAGGTATCTCTGTTGATCCCTGAGATGGTGGATATCCCAAGCCTAAACTGTTAACAAAAGGAAAATACAATAATCACTGGTCAACAGCATTTTTGGTGCCAAAGATATTTCATCGAATTTAGGGTATTTTTGGGGTGCTGATTCTGAATATGTCATATGTTTAGGCCAGATTGGCTCAAGTTTTTGAGATTTTTGGTATCTTATTTATAGCACTTGTTGGTAAATGCGACGCATCATCTCATTAATTTCTTTGGATTAGTACTTGAACTGAGCAGTTCTCAATATAGTTTTGTGTTAATTAGTGTTCTAAAAGTTTGTTCATAGCTTGATTTTTGCACTAACTTTATGTTGTTGTCTGTTTTCCAGTGAAAAGCATGAACTCATCAAGAAGAAGTTGTCTTAACGATCCAGACTCATTCTGTTACATTTGTGGTGAATACACACTGCCAAAAACATAGAAGAAACACCTGGTAAACACAGGTACAGGCACATCTTCACAATGAGGGACAGGCCTTCTTGCAGATTTCATGTTACTCCCATTTTCGTTTCTTATGCTTATTGAATCCTTGCACTTGCACTGCACAGAAATAACAGTCATCATGATGATTTTTTGGCTCTCTCCACACCATTGGAACACCAAATTTGAAGCTTTTTCTTTGTCCTTTGCTCCATTTTTGTAATAATTCGATACATGCTTTGCACACTATGTGTGGTGCCCAAAACTTGTCTTGGTCCCCAAGCATAACCCCAAAATAGGCAAAATACACTTTTTTTTACGAAGTCTGTTATGTTTCTTCTATGTTTTGGCAGAGTGTATTCACCACAAATGTAACAGAATGAGTCTGGATCGTTAAGACAACTTCTTCTTGATGAGTTCATGCTTTTCACTGGAAAACAGACAACAACATAAAGTTAGTGCAAAAATCAAGCTATGAACAAACTTTTAGAACACTAATTAACACAAAACTATATTGAGAACTGCTCAGTTCAAGTACTAATCCAAAGAAATTAATGAGATGATGCGTCGCATTTACCAACAAGTGCTATAAATAAGATACCAAAAATGTCAAAAACTTGAGCCAATCTGGCAAAACTGATAGCATATTCAGAATCAGCACCCCAAAAATACCCCAAATTCATTAAAATATTTTGGACACCAGAAAAAAAAAAATTTTTTGTTGACCTGTGTAATTAATAAAAACTTCAAAAAACAACATTGCAGTTATAAGTCTGATGAATGAGAATCGTTTTAAAAAAAAAAAACTTACCGAATAGTCACCATGAGACGCTCTGCTGGTGATATGGAGAAGCGCATCTGGGTGTCTCGTCTCCGTATAGAATCTTCCACATGGCCCAATAAAATTTCAAAATTTTCTGCTTTCATCCTCACATAGTTGAAGAACTTTTGAGGGTTTTCCCTCAGTTCAATGTAAAGTGTGGAATAAACACCATGGGTCATGCGTTGGGCTGTGATGGGATGGATCTACAGCCTTCCCTTCCGCTGCTGCTGCAGGATACGCAGTCTTTCCTCCTCCTTGTCCCGAACGATGACTGCCAACCGATTTGCCTCAAAAGTAAAATCCGCACATATCTTCGTTATGTTTGCCAGCACCCCTTCCATCTTTGCCACTTTCTGTACAACCTTTCAAAGATGTGATGTAAATACACTGTATATATAGTTTTCCAGTAGTTTCCAGTAGCTAATCACATTGAGATCCTCCCTTTTTAAAAAACGGATCCGTCAAAAAAACGGTTCCAATGGATGTAAAAACGGACGCAACGGTTCCGACGGATCCGTTTATGTGATGGATCAGTATAACTGATCCGTCAAAAAAACGGATCCATCGGAACCATTTTTTCAACAATTGTGACGGATCCGTCGATCCGTCATGATGTCGGAGCTGACTGACGCCAAACAACTGAAGTGTGAAAGAAGCCTAAGCTGTCGAGGTCTTACAAATCTATAGTATAGCCACATACAGTTATATGAAAAAGTTTGGGCACCCCTATTAATCTTAAGCTTAATGTTTTATAAAAATTGTTTTTTTTGCAACAGCTATTTCAGTTTCATATATCCAATAACTGTTGGACACAGTAATGTTTCTGCCTTGAAATGAGGTTTATTGTACTAACAGAAAATGTGCAATCAGCATTCAAACAAAATTTGACAGGTGCATAAGTATGGGCACCTCACCAGGAAAGTGACATTAATATTTAGTAGATCCTCCTTTTGCAAAAATAACAGCCTCTAGTCGCTTCCTGTAGCTTTTCATGAGTTCCTGGATCCTGGATGAAGGTATTTTTGACCATTCCTCTTTACAAAACAATTCCAGTTCAGTTAAGTTTGATGGTCGCCGAGCATGGACAGCCCTCTTCAAATGATCCCACAGATCTTCAATGATATTCAGGTCTGGGGACTGGGATGGCCATTCCAGAACAGTGTAATTGTTCCTCTGCATGAATGCCTGAGTAGATTTGGAGTGGTGTTTTGGATCATTGACTTGCTGAAAGATCCATCCCCTGCGTAACTTCAACTTTGTCACTGATTCATGAACATTATTGTCAAGAATTTGCTGATACTGAGAGGAATCCATGCATCCCTCAACTTTAACAAAATTCCTGGTGCCGGCATTGGCCACACAGCCCCAAAGCATGATGGAACCTCCACCAAATTTTACTGTGGGTAGCAAGTGTTTTTCTTGGAATGCTGTGTTTTTTTGCCGCCATGCATAACGCCTTTTTGTATGACCAAACAACTCAATCTTGGTTTCATCAGTCCACAGGACCTTCTTCCAAAAAGAAATTGGCTTCTCCAAATGTGCTTTTGCATACCTCAGCCGACTCTGTTTGTGGCATGCTTGCAGAAACGGCTTCTTTCGCATCACTCTCCCATACAGCTTCTCCTTGTGCAAAGTGTGTTGTATAGTTGACCGATGCACAGTGACACCATCTGCAGCAAGTTGATGCTGCAGCTCTCTGGAGGTGGTCTGAGGATTGTCCTTGACTGATCTCACCATTCTTCTTCTCTGCCTTTCTGATGTTTTTCTTGGCCTGCCACTTCTGGCCTTAACAAGAGCTGTACCTGTGTTTTTCCATTTCCTTACTATGTTCCTCACAGTGGAAATTGACAGGTTAAATCTCTGAGACAGCTTTTTGTATCCTTCCCCTGAACAACTATGTTGAATAATCTTTGTTTTCAGATCATTTGACAGTTGTTTTGAGGAGCCCATGATGCCACTCTTCAGAGGAGATTCAAACAGGAGAACAACTTGCAAGTGGCCACTTTAAGTAGCTTTTCTCATGATTGCATACACCTGGCTATGAAGTTCAAAGCTCAATGAGGTTACAAAACAAAAAAAGTGCTTTAGTAAGTCAGTAAAAAGTAGGTAGGAGTATTTAAAACAAGAAAATGATAAGGGTGCCCATACTTATGCACCTGTCAAATTTTGTTTGAATGCAGATTGCACATTTTCTGTTAGTACTATAAACCTCATTTCAAGGCAGAAACATTACTGTGTCCAACAGTTATTAGATATATGAAACTGAAATAGCTGTTTAAAAAAAAAACTATTTTTATAAAACATTAAGCTTAAGATTAATAGGGGTGCCCAAACTTTTTCATATAACTGTAGTTCCCAGAAGCTGTGGATCATTGTTCGCTGTTTTCTGTGAAGTCATTTAATTAGTGAGTAGAATGCCGGCTCCTGGTGATGAGGTGCAATAATGATGCCACCCATTCTGTAAAAACAATGTGCATTATATAGGGGGCTTAACCCCTACTTGTCCACATGGTGCTGTGAATGTATTGCAGATTGTGACTGCCTTGGGATGTGCAGCTCTGGCAGTGAATGGGTGCAGCACCACCTACTCTCTGCCACAGCTCTCGTACAGATAAATCACTATTTTCCATCTGGTTTGCTAACACTATTATAGACACCATTAACTTATCCATTATGCTGTGGATGGATGACACATCTCCAGCCGTAAAACAGAGCCTCTTCCCAGTACATAAAACTTGTGAGAGGAAGAAGCTTGATGCTCCAGCTGCCTCCCTCTTCTTTTGATTGACGCAGTTTGTGGTGTGATGGGTACACCTCATCTGCCAATGACAGCAGCTTTCACCCAAGCTGGATACTTCACATAAATAGTCTGCCCATCCTCGGAAGAACAGCAGAGCGTGTGATTGACTGGTGTCATCATTTAATGATGTTGTAGCCAGGTCTTCCCACCTGACCGTGAACTTCAAGGAAGAAATAAGTGAAGGATTGTTGAGATGCTGGAGATTATGCAAGTGGCGACCTTGACCTGCACTCTGCCCTGATACAGTATATTCCTATGTTTTCCACCTGGATTCTGCACTGAATGATCCAGCCTCATCTGTTCACTGTCACAACAAAGTCCCAACATTATTAAAAGGTCCTGTAGCAGTACAGTGTTATTGAAAGAGAATTCCACCCAAAAATTGTCCCCAAAGGTGCTTAACAACAAACGGTAAGGCTGGAGAGACGATAAGCACAAATGGGGTCTTATCTAATAGCCAAGTGGTATAAGATATTATAGGTGCGCTCACCTGATAGGCTGCAGCAGGACCACAAAGAAGATATGATGCAATGATTGAGGAATACGGTGGTTCAAAGTCTGCGATGTCCAAGATTCTAAAAATGCGATCACTCACAGAGGTGAAACATGAATGTGTATTATTTGTCAATGTGTTTTGAGGTTTCCAAACCTCTTCATCAGGACCAAACCACAGCAACCATGTGTGATCGCATTTTTGGAACCTTGGGCAGTGTGGACTTTGAACTACCGTATTCCTCATTGCACCAAAGGTACTTACACACTGGCAAATGAACAGCCGGTAACTAGAGTTGAGTGACTTCTACTTTTTTAGGATCGAGTCGGGATTCGCGAAACCCGACTTTGTCAAAAGTCGGGTTGGGTGAAATCGGCTGATTATTTCGAAAAGTTGGGGATCCGACTGAAACACGAAACCCAATGCAAGTCAATGGGGAAGCAAAGTCCGCAGTGAGTGGAGGACAGGAAAACACCTACAGTGCCCATTTTAATGCCAAAAACATCAATTCTTGTTACTTAAGCTTGTCAATCTTAATTTACCTTATAATAATAGTTAAGCATTGAAAATTGTGGGTCATTTGGCTAAAGTTGTGGGGGGTAGGGCTGGCTCAAGTTTTTATTGGGCCCAGGAAACGCGGACTACGTCACGGCGGTGGAGCAGGGAGAGGTAAGTATTTCAACTTTGCAAGTGCTGTGATCCTGAGCAAGCAGGGGGGACAAACTCGTTGGCATTGGCACTGGCACAGGGCCCCTCAAAGTACGGCGGTGTGTTTGACGGCGGGGGCGCCTCCCACCGGCAGAGACACTTTTGCGTACTATGAGGGGCCCTGTGCCAGTGACGTAGCCAACGAGTATGCCCCCCCACCTGATGAAGGAACCTGCACTTTCATCTGCACCTTCCTCTTTGTCCCCGTGTAAGATGGTATAGTATGCGGGAAGGGGAACAAGACTTTCAGCAGGGTCAGATACTGGCTGTGTAGAGTGCAAGGGGAATGTAATGGTCTGGGTCAATGTACCAGCAGACTCATCTAGCAGTGGCTGGGCAATGGGCAGGATGAGGAGGAAACACAGATATAGGCCCAAAGAATAAAGTAGGCTAAATGCAGTTCAAAATTGGTAACAGGACTAAACAGGCGGCATTACTTTGTTCAGTGGAGGACAACTGTAATGAGAGGCTGACACAGTGAGTAGGCCCAAATAAGTAACTAGGCTAAATGCAGTTCAAAATTGGTAACAGGACTAACCAGGCGGCATTGCTTTGTTCAGTGGAGGACAACTGTAATGAGAGGCTGACACAGTGAGTAGGCCCAAATAAGTAACTAGGCTAAATGCAGTTCAAAATTGGTAACAGGACTAACCAGGCGGCATTGCTTTGTTCAGTGGAGGACAACTGTAATGAGAGGCTGACACAGTGAGTAGGCCTAAATAAGTAACTAGGCTAAATGCAGTTCAAAATTGGTACCAGGAGTAAACAGGCGGCACTGCTTTGTTCAGTGGAGGAGAAAAGCAAGGAGCGTCAGACACCGTTAGTAGGGCCCAACCAAACAAGTAGGCCAAATGCAGTTTAATATCTGATCTAGGCCGAAAGCCTGAAAATTGAAGCTCAGCTTGTTTCAGTGGAGGACAACAACAAGCAGCGGCAGACACCGTTAGTAGGGCCCAACCAAACTAGTAGACCAAATGCAGTTAAAAATTTCCTATAGGCCGAAAGCCTGAAGATTGAAGTTCAGCTTTGTTTAGTGGAGTAAAACACCAAGGAGTGGCAGACACCGTTAGTAGGCCCAACCAAACAAGTAGCCCAAATGCAGTTTCATATTGTAAATATAGGCTGAAAGCCTGAAGATTGAAGCACAGGAGAAAAGCACAGGAGAACACCAAGGAGCGTCAGACACCATTAGTAGGCCCAACCAAACTAGTAGGCCAAATGCAGTTTAATATCTGATCTAGGCCAAAAGCCTGAAAATTGAAGCTCAGCTTTTTTCAGTGGAGGACAACAACAAGCAGCGGCAGACACCGTTAGTAGGGCCCAACCAAACTAGTAGGCCAAATGCAGTTTAAAATTTCCTATAGGCCGAAAGCCTGAAGATTGAAGCTCAGCTTTGTTCAGTAGAGAACAACACCAAGGAGCGGCAGACACCGTTAGTAGGCCCAACCAAACAAGTAGGCCAAATGCAGTTTAATATCTGATCTAGGCCGAAAGCCTGAAAATTGAAGCTCAGCTTTTTTCAGTGGAGGACAACAACAAGCAGCGGCAGACACCGTTAGTAGGGCCCAACCAAACTAGTAGACCAAATGCAGTTAAAAATTTCCTATAGGCCGAAAGCCTGAAGATTGAAGTTCAGCTTTGTTTAGTGGAGTAAAACACCAAGGAGTGGCAGACACCGTTAGTAGGCCCAACCAAACAAGTAGCCCAAATGCAGTTTCATATTGTAAACATAGGCTGAAAGCCTGAAGATTGAAGCACAGGAGAAAAGCACAGGAGAACACCAAGGAGCGTCAGACACCATTAGTAGGCCCAACCAAACTAGTAGGCCAAATGCAGTTTAATATCGGATCTAGGCCGAAAGCCTGAAAATTGAAGCTCAGCTTTTTTCAGTGGAGGACAACAACAAGCAGCGGCAGACACCGTTAGTAGGGCCCAACCAAACTAGTAGGCCAAATGCAGTTTAAAATTTCCTATAGGCCGAAAGCCTGAAGATTGAAGCTCAGCTTTGTTCAGTGGAGGACAACACCAAGGAGGGGCAGACATCATTAGTAGGACCAACCAAACCAGTAGGCCAAATGCAGTTTAATATCTGATCTAGGCCGAAAGCCTGAAAATTGAAGCTCAGCTTTAATCAGTGGAGGACAACAAACAAGCAGCGGCAGACACCCTTAGTAGGGCCCAACCAAACTAGTAGGCCAAATGCAGTTTAATATTTCCTATAGGCCGAAAGCCTGTAGATTGAAGCTCAGCTTTGTTCAGTGGAGGACAACACCAAGGAGGGGCAGACACCGTTAGTAGGCCCAACCAAACAAGTAGGCCAAATGCAGTTTAATATCTGATCTAGGCCGAAAGCCTGAAAATTGAAGCTCAGCTTTTTTCAGTGGAGGACAACAACAAGCAGCGGCAGACACCGTTAGTAGGGCCCAACCAAACTAGTAGGCCAAATGCAGTTTAAAATTTCCTATAGCCCGAAAGCCTGAAGATTGAAGCTCAGCTTTGTTCAGTGGAGGACAACACCAAGGAGGGGCAGACACCGTTAGTAGACCCAACCAAACAAGTAGGCCAAATGCAGTTTAATATCTCATCTAGGCCGAAAGCCTGAAAATTGAAGCTTAGCTTTTTTCAGTGGAGGACAACAACAAGCAGCGGCAGACACCGTTAGTAGGGCCCAACCAAACTAGTAGGCCAAATGCACTTTCATATTCAAAATATAGGCCGAAAGCCTGAAGATTGAAGCTCAGCTTTGTTCAGTAGAGGAGAACACCAAAGAGCGGCAGACACCGTTAGTAGGGCCCAACCAAACTAGTAGGCCAAATGCAGTTAAAAATTTCCTATAGGCTGAAAGCCTGAAAATTGAAGCTCCGCTTTGTTCAGTGGAGGAGAAAAGCAAGGAGCGGCAGACACCATTAGTCGGGCCCAACCAAACAAGTAGGCCAAATGCAGTTTAATATCTGATATAGGCTGAAAATTGAAGCTCAGCTTTGTTCAGTGGAGGAGAAAACCAAGGAGCGGCAGACACCATTAGTCGGGCCCAACCAAACAAGTAGGCCAAATGCAGTTTAATATCTGATATAGCCTGAAAATTGAAGCTCAGCTTTGTTCAGTAGAGGAGAACAACAAGCAGCGGCAGACACCATTAGTAGGCCAAATGCAGTTTCATATTCAAAATATAGGCCGAAAGCCTGAAGATTGAAGCTCAGCTCTGTTCAGTGGAGGACAGCTGTATTGAGTGGCGCAGACAGACACAGGTAGTAGGCCTAAAATAAGCAGCATTGGTTTGGTCAGCGGAGGACGATTGCAAGGAGTGGCGCAGACAGACTTAGTAGGCCTAAAATAGAAAAGTAGGCTCAATGCAGTTTAAAATAGGTTACAGGGGTACACAGGCAGCATTGGTTTGGTCAGCGGAGGACGATTGCAAGGAGTGGCGCAAACTTACTAGGCCTAAAATAAAAAAGTAGGCTCAATGCAGTTTAAAATGGGTTACAGGGGTACACAGGAAGCATTGGTTTGGTCAGCGGAGGACGATTGCAAGGAGGGCGCAGACTTACTAGGCCTAAAATAGAAAAGTAGGCTCAATGCAGTTTAAAATGGGTTACAGGGGTAGACAGGCAGCATTGGTTTGGTCAGCGGAGGATGATTGCAAGGAGTGGTGCAGATTTACTAGGCCTAAAATAAAAAAGTAGGCTCAATGCAGTTTAAAATGGGTTACAGGGGTACACAGGCAGCATTGGTTTGGTCAGCGGAGGACGATTGCAAAGAGTGGTGCAGACTTACTAGGCCTAATATAGAAAAGTAGGCTCAATGCAGTTTAAAATGGGTTACAGGGGTACACAGGCAGCATTAGTTTGGTCAGCGGAGGACGATTGCAAGGAGAGGCGCAGACTTACTAGGCCTAAAATAGAAAAGTAATCTAGAAAATACTCAGCACACTCCAAGATGTCTGATGCAAAAGGGGGGGTGTTTAATACATACAGTATTCACATTCACAAACGTTTCAATCTGCAAAGACCTTCATCAGTGTGCTCTAAAGACAAAAAAATAATGCAGTGCATAGACAAATATAAGAAACAAAGTATATACAGGTAAATACATACACATGGTCATAAACGCGGTCATGATAGTAAACCAGAGATATTATACCAATATAATCACTCGTGCCACATATAGGACTAGCATGATAAATCCATATAGGTGTAAAACATGGCACTGGACAGGGTATGTAGTGGCAAGAAGACCTGGCAGAGGGGGAGGGGAGTGTGTGAAAAGGAGATTAAGGAATTCAGATGGTGACTGCAAGGTGTGTCACAATGTAGTGGCTCATATTACCACGTATGAAGCTGACGTAGTTAACGTTTATGTTAGTATAGCCGTGGCGCTATACAGGACAAAAAATAAGGGGAGGGAGGTGCATAGGAGAGAAAAGAAACGGTACATACCTATTGGTTTGAGACAAGGGGCGTGTATTGTACACCCATTTTGTTTAGAGAATTAGCATCTATAATGAGAGGAATCTATATTATGGTGATATCTGTATAGTATGTGGTTGCTACGGAACATGATTTTATAAGTACCAGGGATTGAAGTAGAGCAGGGTAAGTTGCTTAAAAGGTAAAAGGGCTGACACTAGCCGGTCTAGAGAAGGAGAAACAAGGAAAGGTGTTGTGCTGATGTTATAATGGCTTCAATACTAAAAAGCCAGTGTCTGGAAAGTGGAGAAAAGTACACATACCGAGCACAGGAGGTAACTCAGGGAGGGCTCGTTATTAGAGGGCTAAACTAGCCGATATATATAAGAGACATAAACATAAATTAGTGGCGCCTCTCTCTACTGGAACGCACGCTGCATAGACACTATGTCATTTTTAATACGTCCGCGTCACTTCCGGTCTACGACTTCCGGCACTAACATTCCGGTCTCAGCGCACGCTCCCCTATAAATACCGAGCACCATGGACTTTACATCAGCGCCAATGACTTGCGGTGGATACCGCGTCCTCTACCCCTGGGTCTCCTTTTGGCGTAGTAAGACTTGCCGATCGCGGCACCTGAACGCTACTATGCTCCATCCCCGGCGCCACTAATTTATGTTTATGTCTCTTATAGATCGGCTAGTTTAGCCCTCTAATAACGAGCCCTCCCTGAGTTACCTCCTGTGCTCGGTATGTGTACTTTTCTCCACTTTCCAGACACCGGCTTATTAGTATTGAAGCCATTATAACATCAACACCTTTCCTTGTTTCTCCTTCTCTAGACCGGCTAGTGTCAGCCCTTTTACCTTTTAAGCAACTTACCCTGCTTTACTTCAATCCCTGGTACGTACAAAACAATGTTCCGTAGCAACCACATACTATACAGATATCACCATAATATAGATTCCTCTCATTATAGATGCTAGTTCTCTAAACAATATGGGTGTACAATACACGCCCCTTGTCTCAAACCAATAGGTATGTACCGTTTCTTTTCTCTCTCTATGCACCTCCCTCCCCTTTTTTTTGTCCTGTATAGCGCCACGGCTATACTAACATAGACGTTAACTACTTCAGCCTCATACGTGGTAATATGAGCCACTACATTGTGACACACCTTGCAGTCACCATCTGAATTCCTTAATCTCCTTTTCACACACTCCCCTCCCCCTCTGCCAGGTCTTCTTGCCACTACATACCCTGTCCAGTGCCATGTTTTACACCTATATGGATTTATCATGCTAGTCCTATATGTGGCACCACGAGTGATTATATTGGTATAATATCTCTGGTTTACTATCATGACCGCGTTTATGACCATGTATATGTATTTACCTGTATATACTTTGTTTCTTATTTTTGTCTATGCACTGTATTATTTTTTTGTCTTTAGAGCACACTGATGAAGGTCTTTGCAGACCGAAACGTTTGTGAATGTGAATACTGTATGTATTAAACACCCCTCCTTTTGCATCAGACATCTTGGAATGTGCTGAGTATTTTCTAGATTACGTTGAAGGTCTGGGCACCTACTTTCACGCACCTCCACCCTGGGCTGTGCTGAACATTTACTTTACTAAAATATAAAAGTAGGCTCAATGCAGTTTAAAATGGGTTACAGGGGTACACAGGCAGCATTGGTTTGGTCAGCGGAGGACGATTGCTAGGAGTGGCGCAGACAGACTTACTAGGCCTAAAATAAAAAAGTAGGCTCTACGCAGTTCTAAACCGGTAACAGGAGTAAACTGGCGGCACTGCTTTGTTCGGTGGAGGACAACTGGAAGAAGTGGCTGACACAGTAAGTTGGCCAAAATAGTAAAGTGGGCTAAATGTCTGCAAAAAAATGTTCCTAAATAAACAGGTGGCAAAGCTAGGTACAGGGGTGGGTTCCTCTGCTGAGTAGCAGACAGTGGTAGTTCGCGCACAGTATTCACAGGTCTAGAAAGGCCGTACTGGGGGGCCCACGGCACGGCTGCCATGACGGGGTTACGTGGGACCTGGGGAGCTGGAGCAGTTTAGATAATGTAGTGAGGTAAGGGTTAAATGCGATGTGAGGGGAGGGTTAATGGCATTATTTGAATTGGGAGGAGGTGGGGTTAAGGAACTGTGGGGAGGGGGAATATAAAAGGGGGCACACTTCTCACGTGGGCATCCATTTTAAGTGCCTGCGTGACGAGTGAGGAATCTGAGTGGAGTCCGCAGGTACTACTCACATGGAGGTTGAACGATCCTCCAGCGTCTCCGGGCGGCAGCCAGCTCCCAGGGGACAGATTGGCTGCAGGCATCCGTAAACAGCCTCCTGCAGGGGACAGTGGACGCATCGTCGCAGGTGCAGCATGATGGGCGCCGGCCGCGGAGGTCCAGGCCTCCGGCGCGCTTAAGCCCCAACGTGATCCCCAGGGCCCGGCACAGAAACAGGAGCCCCTCCGGGGACCCTCCGGTAAGCAGCGCTGGCCACCCTGCCTTGTGGCGCTGCGCCGGGAGGAATCCACCAGAGCAGCGAGGCCTACACCGGGGGGTGGAGCCTTCCTCCCCTCCGTCTGCGAGCGCGCAGCGAGGTGCGACTGGAGCAGGAGCCGGTACTGTGGGCGCCAGCACATCTGCTGGCACCGCTCAGCCTGGGAGGCAGAGAGAGCCTAGGAGACGGGGGTCAGGTACTGCTGCCCCTCAGCGCCAGGGACAATGCGGGTGGCAGTCAGCCAGCCCTGCAAGCAGCAAGCGGCCCTTAGCAGCGCATAGTTCCAGCGGGCACAGCACTTCAGCTTCCTCTGTGGGCAGGGGGCAGGGGTTACCGGAGGCTGGCAGGCGACATTCGGCCATTTCGGCCGGCAGTGCCAGGGACGCTTCGGTGGCAAGGAGCCACACATCTTCCAGTGGGCAGCAGGACGCGGGCCCGTGTTATTCTCCACCAGCAAAAGCAAATCAGACGGCGGCATCGCTAGGACGGCAGTCCCCAGATATGGCCACCAGGAGTTCGTCAGACAACATCACGGACCAGACCGGGCTTGAACCAGGACACCTTCGTTTGGGAGTAGGATCTTCGGCTGCTGGGTTCACAGCACTCAAGCAGCTAGGTGAGAACGCTTTTCCTTTTATTAATATACCAGGCATAGTTTCCCCTGATGCTAGGAGTACCGATGTAACTTTGGGAGTCGTTAGTGGGGGTATGGGATTAATCCTTAGAGGTTTAGGTGAACTAACGGGGTTGTGGGGGTCAGGGCTTAGCAGGGGGGCATTGCCGTCAGCAGCTTGGTTGTGGAATGCGGGGTCGTTTGAGGGGTCTAGAGATTTGACGGAGATTGCTGGTGTGTCCAGCAGTGCAGGGCCCACATCAAACACAGGGGGCTCCTCAAGGGAGAGTGGCGGAGAGGCTACAGCTTTGTCATTTAGGGCCTGGGTCAGGGACTGACGCTTCAGTTGAAGGAGCTTCGCGGGAAAAAGAAAAAGAGGACGTCCCTCAGCTGGACGATGCGGCTAGGGGGGAGGTTTATGTATGCTTTGAGGGCCCGCTAGGGGCACACCTAAAGCAAGAAGTCAGGGATAAAATCTGGAAGGGGATGTACACAGAAATATTTTCTCTCTTACCCTTGGAGAGATTTAACTTGGACAGACCTAGAAGGGAGGACTCTAAAAAAGAGGATGAGGAGAAACGGAGATATAGGTTGATTCCCAGATCATTTTCAAATTGGCTGCAAGAATTCGCCATTCTGGCTAGCGTGATTGGGGAGATGGCCCCGGAAAATTGTTCGGCTCTATTTTGCTATTTAGATGCCATAGGGGAGGCTTATAGGATCTACAGGGGAAAGGGATGGCTACGCTATGACGAACAGTTTTGTCAGCGGAAGGCTTTTAGACCGAATATCCGGTGGGATCACAAGGATATAGCGTTGTGGATGAGAATTATGGTCCTGTCCCGCTTAAGTCAGACCAGCCAGCCTTTTCATGGGGGAGCCGGGAGTTCAGGACAGTCAGGACACTCGGCGGCTTTGCAGAAAGGACTGTGTTTTGCCTTCAATAATGGAGTATGCAGATTCGGTAGCAAGTGTAAATTTAGGCACGAGTGCTCATCATGCGGTGGGGTGCATAGCGCAGCAAAATGTTTCAGAAGTAACAGGCAAAAAGGAGGCGAATCAGCTGAAAAAAGGGGTGACTCTGGTGCAGTGGGCCGTGATGGAGGCCTTTCTAAGTAGATACCCCGATAGGTCAGCTGCGGCTTTATTCCTCGACGGTTTTAGGGAAGGTTTCAAAATTCCTTTTCTTGAGCAGGTTGTTTGTTTGAAAAGAAAAAATTTGAAATCACCGTTACAATTCCCAGAGGTAGTCTCCGAAAAGTTGAACAAAGAAATGGCTCTGGGAAGGATGCAGGCCCGTATGTCGACCCCCCTTTCGCTAATCTGAGGGTGTCACCTCTTGGCATGGTCCCTAAGAAAGAACTTAATAAATACAGGCTGATCCATCACCTATCTTTTCCGAAAGGATCTTCGGTTAACGATGGAATTGACCCCAAATTGAGTTCGGTGATGTACACATCATTCGATTCAGCGATGGAGTGGGTTCGAGTATGCGGCAGGGGGGCTAAGTTGGCGAAAACTGACATCGAAACGGCTTTCCGTTTGTTGCCAGTTCATCCTGACAGTTTGCATTTATTGGGTTGTTTCTGGGATGGCGGTTTCTTTGTCAATCGATCTCTTCCCATGGGTTGCTCAATTTCCTGCACTTACTTTGAGGCCTTCAGTACGTTCCTAGAATGGGTGGTGAAAGATGTATCTGGGATACGTTCATGTTCCCACTATCTAGACGATTTTTTGTTTATAGGGTCAGCGGAATCGGCAGATTGCTCGATCTTGTTACACACAATGGAAAGCGTGGCAAAAAAATTTGGTGTGCCATTAGTGGAAGAAAAGACAGTGGGCCCGGTGACCGTGTTGAGCTTCCTAGGCATTGAAATTGACACAGTAGCAATGGAGTGTAGGCTACCTGCAGATAAGCTTACGGCATTGCGGCAGGACGTGGCTAATGTGATTGGTTTGGTAAACTGAACTTTGCATGCAGGATCATGCTGATGGGTCGAGCATTCTGTCGTCTATCCTTGGCAACAGTAGGGGTAAAGTCCCCTTTGCATTTCAACAGAATAAGGAAAGAATTTTGGGACGACTTGAAGGTGTGGGCGGCTTTTCTTGACGAGTATAATGGCAGATCTCTGTGGATTCAACCTGTTGCATATGCCGCCTCCTTGGGCATCTTGGTTCACGTTGTTGAAGAGAGCCGCTTTGGTCTTTTCTTTCACGGGAGCTGGTCAGCAGCGGCTTGGCCCGTAGAATGGAAGGAGGAAGGTTGGACAAATAACCGGTTACTGCTGCAGTTGTTCCCCAGAGTAGTTGCATTGGCCCTGTGGGGCAACAAATTGAGGAATTTGATGATGTCTTTTCTTTGCGAGCATGTAGGAACGGTAATGGCTGTAAACTCGTTGTCAGCCGCTACGCCCGCAGTAGTGAAGGTTCTACAGCATTTGGTTTTTCTGTGCCTTAAGTTCAATTTATGGATTGTATCTGAACTTGGTTTGTCAGTACCTGATCCAATAGTTGTCGCTCTTTCTCAATTTCAGTGGCGGCTCTTCCGGGAACTTGCACCTCAGGCGGAGAGTTCGGGTCTGGATTGTCTGGCGGAATTGTGGAACCTGCCGCGAGGGCCGTAACGGAGTTATATGCTAAATCGCTATCGGACTCATCTTGGTCCCATTATAATCTGGCTTGGCGCCTGTGGGAATACTGGAAGTCTAGGATGGATCAGGATATGGAGGAGGAGTATGGTTTGTTGTTCCTCGGTTTTCATTGGGAAGCAGGATGGTCAGTAACACGTTTAAATAAGTTTTTGGCAGGGCTAGCTTTTATCCTTAAGTTCAGGGGTTGTAAGGACATAACGAAGTCCTTTTTGGTTCGGCAAGTAGTGCGTGGCTGGAAGAAAGGTTGGAAGGCTTCTGATGGCCGGCGTCCCATGTCTTATGAGGTGCTTTTAGCTATTGGTCATAATTTGCAGGAAGTGTGTTTCTCTGAATGGGAAGTGGTTTTGTTCCGGGCAGCTTTTTCTTTGGCTTTCTTTGGGGCGTTTTGGCTAGGAGAATTGGTTAGCCCGTCCAGGAATCAAAGAGGTACTTTGTTAAGAGAAAATGTAGCGGTTGAAGGGAATAGGGTGGTGGTGTTTGTTAAGTCCTCAAAAATGGATGTGTATGGGAAAGGGTGCAAAGTGGTGTTATTCAGTGTTGAGGGCTCTCTGTTATGCCCTGTGGCATCCGTGAAGAATTACATGTCAAAGGGCGGTGTTTTAAATGAGCCATTTTTGGTGCACGAAAACGGGTCTTTCTTGTCCCGTTTTCAGTTTACTACGGTATTTAGGAGATGTTTGGTGGCAGCTGGTTTACCTTCAATGCAATATAGCGGACACTCTTTCAGGATCGGGGCAGCGACCGAAGCAGACAGGTTGGGCCTGGGAGAGGATGTGGTACGGAAAATTGGGAGGTGGGAATATTCTAGGTTCCGGTCGTATGTTCGCCCAACCTTATTGTGAGTTCAAGGGCTGTCGTGAGTTAATTGTTTGTTGCCTTTTTTTTCTTTATTGCAGGGGCAGATCCGGTGCTCGTCTGGATCATGGGGCACTCGTACGTTTTTTGGGCCGTCAATTAGGCCTTTCCCGAGAGGCAGTAACATTACGATAGATCGGTAAAAGGGGGATGGTTTGGAAGGAATGGTTACCTGAATTCCATCTTTTTGTTAGGTTGGCTAGAGTGCCGGAAATTGTGGTTATTCATCTAGGGGGGAATGATTGGCTAAACGGTCTTGTCGGGAGCTGATCAAGGATATTAACCCCTTCACCCCCAAGGGTGGTTTGCACGTCAATGACCGGGCCAATTTTTACAATTCTGACCACTGTCCTTTTATGAGGTTATAACTCTGGAACGCTTCAACGGATCCTGGTGATTCTGACATTGTTTTCTCATGACATATTGTACTTCATGATAGTGGTAAAATTTATTTGATATTACCTGCGTTTATTTGTGAAAAAAATGGAAATTTGGCGAAAATTTTGAAAATTTTGCAATTTTCCAACTTTGAATTTTTATGCAATTAAATCACAGTGATATGTCACTCAAAATACTTAATAAGTAACATTTCCCACATGTCTACTTTACATCAGCACCATTTTGGAACCAAAATTTTTTTTTGTTAGGGAGTTATAAGGGTTAAATTTGACCAGCAATTTCTCATTTTAACAACACCATTTTTTTTAGGGACCACATCTCATTTGAAGTCATTTTGAGGGGTCTATATGATAGAAAATACCCAAGTGTGACACCATTCTAAAAACTGCACCCCTCAAGGTGCTCAAACCACATTCAAAAAGTTTATTAACCCTTCAGGTGTTTCACAGGAATTTTTGGAATGTTTAAATAAAAATGAACATTTGACTTTTTTTCACAAAAAATTTACTTCAGCTCCAATTTGTTTTATTTTACCAAGGGTAACAGGAGAAAATAGACCCCAAAAGTTGTTGTACAATTTGTCCTGAGTACGCCGATACCCCATATGTGGGGGTAAACCACTGTTTGGGCGCATGACAGAGCTCGGAAGCGAAGGAGCGCCATTTGACTTTTCAATGCAAAATTGACTGGAATTGAGATGGGACGCCATGTTGCGTTTGGAGAGCCACTGATGTGCCGAAACATTGAAACCCCCCACAAGTGACACCATTTTGGAAAGTAGACCCCCTAAGGAACTTATCTAGATGTGTAGTGAGCACTTTGACCCACCAAGTGCTTCACAGAAGTTTATAATGCAGAACCGTAAAAATAAAAAATCATATTAGGCTACGTTCACATTTGCGGTGTGCGCCGCAGCGTCGTCGCCGCACCAAAACGCATGCGGCGTGCGGCCCTATCTTTAACATTGGGGCCGCATGGCGCCGCATGTACATGCGTTGTCATGCGTTTTGGTGCGTTGTACGCCGCATGCGGCGTTAGGGCGCACCTGTCAGGGCGCGGCAAACGCAACATGTTGCATTTTTTGGGCGGCGCAGACTTTGGAAAAAACGCATGCGTCGTGTTTGCGTCGTGTTTGCGTCGTCGATGCGGCTTTTTTCCCATTGACTTGTATTGACAACGCAGACGACGCAAGTACTTGCGTCGTGGTGCGTTGTACGACGCATGCGTTTTCCAATAAAAAATGCAAAACATTGTCTAGACTTTTGTCTAGACAAAAAAAAACCACTATATATAGAGAGAAAAAAAGGGGTTTGGCATTGTCTTTCACAAGGCTATCTACAGAGAAGACTGACTGAAGGGAATCTGCTTTCCAAACCTGTAAGTATATATTTCTCTTTGCATATTTTTTATTCTGTGTTTTATTTTTTGATTTGGATTTAATTTGTGCAATGTTTGGTCTGTGCTATTGTACGGTTATGGCACTGTGGGTTGTTAGTGAAAAATTGTGTTTTTTAATCTTGTTTTGATGTACTTCTGGCGTTATATGCTGGCGTTTATTGTCACCAGCCTTGCTTGGTTTTGGATTGGTTTTATGGATTTGGGGTTGTTCTGGTGTCATGCGGTTGTTCAATGTCTTTAAATTTGGCAGATTTTTATGTTAAATTTCTTGTGCATGTCTTTTTCTGGTTTCTATTGTTGGGGGTAACCGTATGGCGTTTTCTTGGCTCATGTCTTGCTGTGTTTTATTATGCTGTTGGCATTTTTTTTTCTTTCCTTGAGTGTCTTTTCTTGCTGGTGGGGGGGCTACATTTATGATGTTTCATTTGTATTGTATTGTTCTGTGCTGCTATGCCATTCTATTTTCAATTGTATTTTCCCTTTTTTTTTTTTTTTTTTTTTTTTTAACTGATGGTTTTATGTCGTTTTCCCTATGGCTTCCGTATGTATCTCCTTTCTTGAATGTTTCCATTGACAAGTGTGTAGTATGCCCTTTTTTTTTTTTTTTTTTTTTTTTTAGTTGGGGGCCTTTTTTTAAAAATTTATTGTGTTTTCTTTTCATTTGGACTATGTTTTATCTTTTGGGTTGCTGTATATTGTAACAGCGGTTGTCCCGTAATGTTTATTGCTTATTATCTAGAATGTTATTTAGCGCCTTTTTCTGATGTATTTTGGTGGATGTCACCAGATGGTGTTGTTTTGGATTATGTCTTGTTGTAATTGTAAATTATGGCGTTCATTAGTTTGCTTATTTCATTGTGCCTTTTTTTTTTCCTGTAGAAATTTTTACATAGGTGTCTATTTTTTCAGAATTTTATTTGGGTCTATTCTTGTATTGTTTCTTCGATTGTGTTCTCTTGCAATGTATGGCGTTGTGGTGTCGCTTTTTGAGTTTGCATTGTCCTATCAGTCAACAGTCAATTGTGGTTGTTTTAATGTTTTGGGCCTATTTTATTGTATGTGGCATTGGATGTGATTTTTTGCTCATTTTTTTTCATTGCAGAACAAACTTGCAAGAATGCCAAGTTCTTCGGAGCATAGCCAATCGGCGCGGGGGAGTGCGGTGAGTAATTATGTCTAGTTGCTTACAATTCGCTGCCATTTGTAGCATTGACAATAATTTTTGTATACAATTTTTCCAGGCTTCTTCAAGTGAGGGGGAAGACGGTCAGCGGGAGCAGAGAGATCGGGGCCAAGATGTGGCGTCAGGCCGGCGAGTGAGTATTTTTTTTCTTTTTTTTTTTTTTTTCAGTAGCATCCTGCTGTGAGGAACATTACATTTGAGGAGCATCCTGCTTTCACTAGGGATGTTTACTAAGCTTAGGCCCCCGTCACACATAGCGAGATCGCTAGCAAGATCGCTGCTGAGTCACTAGTTTTGTGACGCAACAGCGACCTCAGTAGCGATCTCGCTATGTGTGACCCGTACCAGCGATCAGGCCCCTGCTGTGAGATCGCTGGTCGTGTTGGAATGGCCTGGGCCGTTTTTTGGTCGTTGAGGTCCCGCTGACATCGCTGAATCGGTGTGTGTGACACCGATCCAGCGATGTCTTCACTGGTAACCAGGGTAAACATCGGGTTACTAAGCGCAGGGCCGCGCTTAGTAACCCGATGTTTACCCTGGTTACCCGGGTGCTGCAGGGGGACTTCGGCATCGTTGAAGACAGTTTCAACGATGCTGAATTCGGTCCCCTGATCGTTGGTCGCTGGAGAGAGCTGTCTGTGTGACAGCTCCCCAGCAACCACACAACGACTTACCAACGATCACGGCCAGGCAGTATCGCTATTCGTGATCGTTGGTAAATCGCTATGTGAGACGGGGCCTTTATACATTATAGATTTTCAGGGCAGCAAGTATTGGGGGAAGGTAAAATAAAGTTGAACTCCCTGCACACAAACATTCTAAAACACAGGTGTAGAAAACATCAATATACATACATCAAATGGCAAAGGATAGGGCAAAGGTACCTATCATTCCAGGTACTGGTGGTTGTTATTATTTGCATATTTTTAACCTATTTGTTTTCTAATTTTTCTAGGTTTCACAACGGGACCAAGGAGACAGTGGAATAGATGTGGACCTCCTGATCTCCTGCATCCAGGAGCGTGGCCCGTTGTGGGACAGCCGTGACCCTCGGCACATGGACCAGGTGGTGTCGAGGCGTTTGTGGGCAGAGGTGGCAAAGTCGCTGTGGGATGGCTTTGACAGTGCCTCAGCGAAGGCCAAAGGCAACTTTAGTGAGTATTGCAGATACGCTGCTATGACCCATCTTGCCAGGATAAACACAACCGTGTGTGATGCGAGCAACGACTAAACTTTGCATCGCTCACGGTTGTTTTATCCTTTTAAAATGCTAAATATGTAACCATTTTTTTGTCTTTACATTCACAGTGAAAAAGTTGAGGACCAGATGGCGATCCATGAAGGACCGTTTCAATAAGGGGATCCGTGCTGCTGAGGAGCAAGCTCGGAGTGGTGCTGCTGCGTCCAAGTCGGTGCCCTACAAATATAACAGGGCACTCCAGTTCCTAAGACCGGTCCTTACCCGCCGACAGTAAGTATTTTGGCCACATAACATATTGCACAGCCACATTGTACATTGCCCAGACACATAGCATATTGCACAGCCACATAGTACATTGCCCAGCCACGTACATTGTGCATCCACATAGTAGATTGCCAGGCCACTATATAGCAGCCACATAGTACACGTTCTAGCTACATATACACATAGTATATTTCCAAAGGAACATAGTGTATTGGCCATCCATGTAGTCATTGTAGCATTTTGGCCATCCTTTTACCCTAGTGGAATGGTATATAGCCCATTAGTAATTTTTTGGTTAGGCGTGAGTCATTGTAGTCCATGACAGGTTACGTTCTGAGTCAGGGTAGTTCTGATCGCATGAATAATGATGACGTCTGGATCACATGATCCTAACGTCATGGCCGTTCCTGCGATCAGATCAGCAAAGTGTTTTTTTTTGTTTTTTTTTAAATGTTTTTCTTGACTTTAAATTTTTTACTAATTTGGCGGCATAGGCAGCATCAAGAAAGATTTAAAAAAAAAAAAATGTTTTAAAACGATGACAGAGGTATGCATTGACTTTTGCAGCGGGAATGACCAGTCATTTTCTACCGTAGGTATGTCCATGATTGTTATCGTCAGCCCTAATGGTCAGCTGGCGGTAACAATCAGCAATTTATTATAGGCAACACAGACTGAGAGACAGGGGATTGTAATGTATTGATGTGTCATGTAATGTTAATTTTTTAACAGGAGTTGGCGTATGTGATAGGTTATTAATTGAAGACTAATTTTTTCCTTATCTTTTCACAGGACACACAGCAGCACCCTCCAGCGAGCTCCCCCCTGTGAAGCGGAACTTCATGGATCGCCATCTGACCCGTCACAGCCCTCCCACAGCGACAGCAGGCTTGCACCACCATCATCTGGAGAACCGGCTGCCGGTACGTCAGGTTTTCCCCTGCCCGAGGCCTCTGGCGCACCTTCGTTCGGGAATTCCCGACAGCGCCAGCGGGCCTCGGACAGGTCAGTCATGCCTGAATTTTTGCACTTGAGCACGGTGTTCCAGAACGGTTTCAAGGCGTTGAGCGATAAAATGTCCAGTATGGAACGGCGCCTTGAAAACCTGGAAGCCGAGCTCTCAAATCCGGCAAAACATTTCTTAAGTACAATTGCTAAAGGCATGGTGGAAAACCTTACGCCGGAACTCCAGATTTCGGTGATGCAGGACTGCAACAATTCCTACGTGAGGGCTCTGCAGCAGGCTCGGGTCGTGCAGTCAGCGACAATGTCCGTAGTGCCGTCGCTGGCTAGCATGACTCCGACTACTGCTGCAGAGCCACTCCAGCCACCCCACCCTGGTCCAAGTGCCGAGCGACGCCACCACAGTCACCATAGCAGTGTGCCGCTGACTCCTGCTCCTGCCAGGCCCTCATCCTCCCGCAGCCATCATTCTGGGGGAGCCGATACTGGAAAAAAAAGGAAAAGGAAGACCAAGAAAAAAAAAAGCAAAAGGTCACGCACTGAGGCTCTGGCTGCTCAAGGTCAAACAAGTACACGTCGGGGCTCTAGCCGCAGCAGGAGCAGCCAGAGCCAACCAAGAACTTTGCAAAGGCTCGTGTTGCCTCCTCCCTCCCCTGCAGAGGTGGCGGTTTGCTCCCCATTAGACCTGCCATCCAGCCTCCTGGACTATAGGTCAACATCCTCCTCCTACTCGTCGTCGTCTTCATCAGCCTCATTTTCCTCTCCCCATTCCCAAAAAGAAACATACCATTCCCCCTTTGTGGCACAGGTTGATACCCCCTAAGTTTATTTCCCCTTTTTTTTTTCTGTTTCCCCCAAATAAAAAATTTTGTTTTGAATACAACAATATTTGTTCTTATTTTCATGTATACTTCTCAGCAAGTCACACCGTGCGCCGTCTACACATATTATGTGTTTAAAACAACTCATATATGCAATGTCAGACACTATTTTTAACTTTTTTATTTTGCCTTTTTTGGTGTGTCTCTCATTGCTGTATGAGGTGTTTACAAACAATAAAGTGTATGAGGTGTTTTCAATCACTAGGGTATGTGTCCACGCTCAGGATTGCATGAGGATTTGGTCACGATTTTTCATCAGTATTTTGTAACCCAAAACCAGGAGTGGGTGATAAATACAGAAGTGGAGCAGATGTTTCTATTCTACTTTGCCTCTAATTGTTCCACTCCTGGTTTTGTATTACAAATACTGAAGAAAAATCGTGACAAAATCATGATGCAATCCTGAACGTGGACACATACCGTAAAGGTACCTTCACACTTAACAATGCTGCAGCGAAACATACAATGATGCAGATCACTGCAGCATCGCTATTTGGTCGCTGGAGAGCTGTCTGTGTGACCGCTCTCCAGCGACCAACGATGCCGAGGTCCCCGGGTAACCAGGGTAAACATCAGGTTGTTAAGCGCAGGCCGCCGCGCTTCCGATGATTACCCTGGTTACCAGTGTTAAATGTAAATAAAACAACAGTACATACACTCAGAATTGCGTCCCCCGGCGTCCGCTTCCCTGCCCTGACTGAGTGACGGCCCTAACAGCAGAGCGGTCACATCACCGCTGTGCTGTGCATTCACTTTCCGGCCGGCGCTCAGTCAGTGCAGGAAGCATACGCCGGGGGACGCGAAGATGAGTATATGTACTGTTTTTTTTGTAAACTTTCACACTGGGAAACAGGGTAAATATCAGTTTACTATGCGCCGCCCTACGCTTAGTAACCCGATATTTACCCTGATTACCATTGTAAAACATCGCTGGTATCGTTGATTTTGCTGTCAAACACAACGATACACGGCGATCTGACAAACAAATAAATATGTTATATGGTATGGTATAAATTTTGTCTTTGAAGCAGGGTAGAAAACTTAAGAAATTTTTTTTATTAAAACACAACATTTTAAAAACAAAGAGTTACAAGTTTTTTAGATAAGGCACATTACATTGGTGAACTATTTTAAGCATAGTCACACCAGAATACAGTCCAACAGTTTACTACACCATTGTATCTTGCCATGACAGACGGCCAACATCTGACACAAAATAGGCCGCAAAACGATCCCTCATCTGCGCAATTTCCACACTTGTCCTCAGAGGATGATCATGGAAATCGGGCAATGGGTTGGCTATGGTTTCATCGAGATCAACGTTCAGTCTCTCTTTGGCCAGAATAAAATTGTGGAGAACCACACACGCCTTCACCACCTCATCCACTGTCTCAGTTTTCAGATTAATGGCGGATCCTAATATCCGCCATTTGGAGACAAGGATGCCAAAGGCGCACTCCACAGTCCTTCTGGCCCTGGACAGTCTGTAATTGAACACCCTTTTCGTATGGTCCAAGCCCCGACTGGAGTAGGGTTTCAATAGGTTGGCAGACATTTGGAATGCCTCATCCCCAACCACAACAAATGGCATCGCAGGGCCTTCGGTGTGGGGAAGAGGTCGTGGCTGGGGGAAATTGAAATTGTTGCCATATAATTTTTGGCCCATATCCGACTCTTTGAATGTGCGCGAGTCATTTGAACGGCCAAACGCACCAATGTCGACTGCGAGAAAACGGCAGTCCGCACCGGCAATTGCCATCAGCACAGTGGAAAAATATTTTTTATAGTTGTAGAAAAGGGATCCACTTTTCCCTGGCTTGGTAATCCGAATGTGCTTGCCATCCACCGCGCCAATACAGTTTGGAAACGAACACACTTCCTCAAATTTCTGGGCGTTGGCCAACCAGATATCGCTTGTAGGGACGGGTAAAAAATCTTCCCGGAGATTATCCCACAAAGCGCGGCAGGTCTCAGCAATAATTCCGGAGAGAGTGGAGACTCCAATCCGGAACTGAAATTGAAGGGATCTCAAGGTCTCTCCGGTAGCCAGGAAACTGCCAAGAAGATAAAGAAATTACATTAAAGTACATTGCAATTTATAAAAGTACATTGACCATACCACCCCCAAAAAAAATTAAGAAAAAAAAAAAAAAAAAGGGAAGATGTGAACGTAGCCGAACATATCTCAGTCATTCAAACAGCTACGTACCGTAGAGTCACCAGCAGCCGCTCCTCTGCGGAAATAGCTCTCCGGAGCTGCGTGTCCTGCCTGCTAATGGCTCCTTCCACCCGACGCAGAAGATACCGGAAGCTCTCCTGAGACATCCTGGTGTACTCGAAATATTTCTCCAGGTTTTCATTCAGTTCGCCAAACAAGCTATGGTATGCTCCACGGCTCTCCCGGACTTCCAAGATAGGGTGTATCCAAAATCGGCGATGAATCCATCTCCGTTTTTCTCTTTCTCTTTGATGAGCACAGGCGACAGCATAGGCATGAGCCAAGGCAAATTCCATCTCCATATCCATGACGATACTGTCCATGGGACGCTCCATCATGAATACCAGCAAAATGGGAGGAATTCATGTCTGCCATGGTATATATACACAATTACATAAACACCAACCCTCTTCTAGCCATTGGTGGTCCTTATCTATTGTGTAGACACTTTTTTTTGTGGGTGGGATGAAGAATGACTCACTGCACAAAAAAACGCATGCGGCGCAAAACGCTGCGTTTTTTGTTGAAAACTCAACTGCGTTTACAAAAAACGCTGCGTTTTGCGCCGCATGCGTTGAAAGCATGCGGCGCAAAACGCAGCGTTGTGCATGCGTTTTGCTGCGTTTTTGTTTGCGTTGTGCGTTGCGGCGACGACGCTGCGGCGCACAACGCAAATGTGAACGTAGCCTTATTTCACAAAAATGATTTTTCATCCCCATTTTTTTATTTTCCCAAGGGTAAGAGAAGAAATTGGACCTCAAAAGTTGTTGTACAATTTGTCCTGAGTACGCTGATACCCCATATGTGGGGGTAAACCACTGTTTGGGCGCATGGGAGAGCTCGGAAGGGAAGGAGCGCCGTTTGACTTTTCACTGCAAAATTGACAGGAATTGAGATGGGACGCCATGTTGCGTTTGGAGAGCCACTGATGTGCCTAAACATTGAAACCCCCCCACAAGTGACACCATTTTGGAAAGTAGACCCCCTAAGGAACTTATCTAGAGGTGTGGTGAGCACTTTGACCCACCAAGTGCTTCACAGAAGTTTATAATGCAAAGCCGTAAAAATAAAACAAACATTTTTTCCCACAAAAATTATTTTTTAGCCCCCAGTTTTGTATTTTCCCGAGGGTAAAAGGAGAAATTGGACCCCAAAAGTTGTTGTCCAATTTGTCCTGAGTACGCAGATACCCCATATGTTGGGGGGAACCACCGTTTGGGCGCATGGGAGGGCTCGGAAGGGATAGAGCGCCATTTGGAATGCAGACTTAGATGGCATGGTCTGCAGGTGTCACATTGCGTTTGCAGAGCCCCTAATGTACCTAAACATTAAAAAAAAACCACAGTTGACACCATTTTGGAAAGTAGACCCCCTAAAGAACTCATCTAGATGTGTTGTGAGAGCTTTGAACCCCAAGTGTTTCACTACAGTTTATAACGCAGAGCCGTGCAAATAAAAAATATTTTTTTTTCCACAAAAATTATTTTTTAGCCCCCAGTTTTGTATTTTTCCAAGGGTAACAGGTGAAATTGGACCCTATATATTGTTGTCCAATTTGTCCTGAGTACGCTGATACCTGATATCGGGGGGAACCACCGTTTGAGCGCATGGCAGAGCTCGGAAGGGAAGGAGCATCATTTGAAATGCAGACTTAGATGGATTGGTCTGCAGGTGTCACATTGCGTTTGCAGAGCCCCTAATGTACCTAAACAGTAGAAACTCCCAACAAGTGACCCAATATTGGAAACTAGACCCCCCAAGGAACTTACCTAGTTGTGTTGTGAGAACTTTGAACCCCCAAGTGTTTCACTACAGTTTATAACGCAGAGCCGTGAAAATAATAAAAAAAAATTTTTCCCCCCAAAATTATTTTTTAGCCCCCAGTTTTGTAATTTCCCAATGGTAACAGGAGAAATTGGACCCCAAAAGTTGTTGTCCAATTTGTCTTGAGTACGCTGATACCCCATATGTGGGGGGGGGAACCACTGTTTGGGCGCATGGAAGGGCTCGGAAGGGAAGGAGCGCCATGTGGAATGCAGACTTAGATGGAATGGTCTGCAGGCGTCACATTGCGTTTGCAGAGCCCCTAATGTACCTAAACAGTAGAAACCCCCCACAAGTGACACCATTTTGGAAAGTAGACCCCCTATGGAACTCATCTAGATGTGTTTTGAGAGCTTTGAACCCCCAAGTGTTTCACTACAGTTTATAATGCAGAGCCATGCAAATAAAAAATATTTTTTTTTTCCACAAAAATTATTTTTTAGCCCCTAGTTTTGTATTTTCCCAAGGGTAACAGGAGAAATTGGACCCCAAAAGTTGTTCTCCAATGTGTTCCGAGTACGCTGATACCCCATATGTTGGGGTAAACCCCTGTTTGGGCGCACGGGAGAGCTTGGAAGGGAAGGAGCACTGTTTTACTTTTTCAACACAGAATTGGCTGGAATTGAAATCGGACCCCATGTCGCGTTTGGAGAGCCCCTGATGTGCCTAAACAGTGGAAACCCCCAATTATAACTGAAACCCTAATCCAAACACACCCCTAACCCTAATCCCAACGGTAACCCTAAGCACACCTCTAACCCAGACACACCCCTAACCCTAATCCCAACCCTATTCCCAACCGTAAATGTAATCCAAACCCTAACCCTAACTTTAGCCCCAACCCTAACCCTAACTTTAGCCCCAACCCTAAATGTAGCCTTAACCCTAGCCCCAACCCTAGCCCCAACTCTAACCCTCGCCCTAACCCTAACCATAGCCCTAACCCTAGCCCTAACCCTAGCCCTAACCCTAGCCCTAACCCTAGCCCTAACCCTAGCCCTAGCCCTAACCCTAGCCCTAACCCTAACCCTAATCCTAGCCCTAACCCTAATGGGAAAATGGAAATAAATACATTTTTAAATTTTTTAAAATTTTTCCCTAACTAAGCATGTGATGAAGTGGGGTTTGATTTACTTTTATAGCTTGTTTTTTAGCGGATTTTTATGATTGGCAGCCGTCACACACTGAAAGACGCTTTTTATTGCAAAAAATATTTTTTGCGTTACCACATTTTGAGAGCTATAATTTTTCCATATTTGAGTCCACAGAGTCATGTGAGGTCTTGTTTTTTGAGGGACGATTTGACGTTTTTATTGGTAACATGTTCAGGCACGGGAGATTTTTTGATCGCTTTTTATTCCGATTTTTGTGAGGCAGAATGACCAAAAACCAGCTATTCATTAATTTCTTTTGGGGGGGGCGTTTATACCGTTCCGCGTTTGGTAAAATTGATAAGGCAGTTTTATTCTTCGGGTCAGTACGATTACAGCGATACCTCATTTATATCATTTTTTTATGTTTTGGCGCTTTTATACAATAAAAGCTATTTTATAGAAAAAATAATTATTTTGGCATCGCTTTATTCTGAGGACTACAGGTCCTTCTCAAAAAATTAGCATATAGTGTTAAATTTCATTATTTACCATAATGTAATGATTACAATTAAACTTTCATATATTATAGATTCATTATCCACCAACTGAAATTTGTCAGGTCTTTTATTGTTTTAATACTGATGATTTTGGCATACAACTCCTGATAACCCAAAAAACCTGTCTCAATAAATTAGCATATTTCACCCGACCAATCAAATAAAAGTGTTTTTTAATACCAAACAAAAAAAACATCAAATAATAATGTTCAGTTATGCACTCAATACTTGGTCGGGAATCCTGTGGCAGAAATGACTGCTTCAATGCGGCGTGGCATGGAGGCAATCAGCCTGTGACACTGCTGAGATGTTATGGAGGCCCAGGATGCTTCAATAGCGGCCTTAAGCTCATCCAGAGTGTTGGGTCTTGCGTCTCTCAACTTTCTCTTCACAATATCCCACAGATTCTCTATGGGGTTCAGGTCAGGAGAGTTGGCAGGCCAATTGAGCACAGTAATACCATGGTCAGTAAACCATTTACCAGTGGTTTTGGCACTGTGAGCAGGTGCCAGGTCGTGCTGAAAAATGAAATCTTCATCTCCATAAAGCATTTCAGCCGATGGAAGCATGAAGTGCTCCAAAATCTCCTGATAGCTAGCTGCATTGACCCTGCCCTTGATGAAACACAGTGGACCAACACCAGCAGCTGGCATGGCACCCCACACCATCACTGACTGTGGGTACTTGACACTGGACTTCAGGCATTTTGGCATTTCCTTCTCCCAAGTCTTCCTCCAGACTCTGGCACCTTGATTTCCGAATGACATGCAAAATTTGCTTTCATCAGAAAAAAGTACTTGGGACCACTTAGCAACAGTCCAGTGCTGCTTCTCTGTAGCCCAGGTCAGGCGCTTCTGCTGCTGTTTATGGTTCAAAAGTGGCTTTACCTGGGGAATGCGGCACCTGTAGCCCATTTCCTGCACACGCCTGTGCACGGTGGCTCTGGATGTTTCCACACCAGACTCAGTCCACAATCTTCCTCAGGGTCCGGTCACCTCTTCTCGTTGTACAGCGTTTTCTGCCACATTGTTTCCTTCCAACAGACTTACCATTGAGGTGCCTTGATACAGCACTCTGGGAACAGCCTATTTGTTGAGAAATTTCTTTCTGGGTCTTACCCTCTTGCTTGAGGGTGTCAATGATGGCTTTCTTGACATCTGTCAGGTCGCTAGTCTTACCCATGATGGGGGTTTTGAGTAATGAACCAGGCAGGGAGTTTTTAAAAGCCTCGGGTATCTTTTGCATGTGTTTAGAGTTAATTAGTTGATTCAGAAGATTAGGGTAATAGGTCATTTAGAGAACCTTTTCTTGATATGCTAATTTATTGAGACAGGTTTTTTGGGTTATCAGGAGTTGTATGCCAAAATCATCAGTATTAAAACAATAAAAGACCTGACAAATTTCAGTTGGTGGATAATGAATCTATAATATATGAAAGTTTAATTGTAATCATTACATTATGGTAAATAATGAAATTTAACACTATATGCTAATTTTTTGAGAAGGACCTGTATAACTTTTTTATTTTTTCGCACATGATGGTGTATGGTGGCTCGTTTTTTGCGGGACAAGATGACGTTTTCAGCGGTTCCATTCTTATTTATATCCGTCTTTTTGATTGCGTGTTATTCCACTTTTTGTTTGGCTGTATGAGAATAAAGCGTTGTTTTTTGCCTCTTTTTTTTTTTTTTTTACGGTATTCACTGAAGGGGTTAACTAGTGATATAGTTTTATAGGTGGGGTGGTTACGGACACGGTGATACTAAATATGTGTACTTTTATTGTTTGATTCTTTTTTTATTTAGATAAAGAAATGTATTTATGGGAATAATTTTTTTTTTTATTATTTATTTAGGAATTTTTTTTTTATTTTTTTTTTTTACACATGTGGACATTTTTTTTTTAACTTTTTTACTTTGTCCCAGGGGGGACATCACAGATCGGTGATCTGACAGTTTGCATAGCACTCTGTCAGATCACCTATGTGACTCAGAGCAAAGCAGGCTTACCAGCGCCTGCACTGAGCAGGCACTCGGTAAGCCACCTCCCTCCCTGCAGGACCCGGATGCCGCGGCCATCTTGGATCCGGGACCTGCAGCGAGGAAGGAGGTAGGAGACCCTCGGAGCAACGCGATCATATCGCGTTGCTGCGGGGGTCTCAGGGAAGCACGCAGGGAGCCCCCTCCCTGCGCGATGCTTCCCTGTACCGCATGTTTGATCGCGGTGTGCCGGGGGTTAATGTGCCGGGGGCGGTCCGTGACCACTCCTGGCACATAGTGCCGGATGTCAGCTGCGATAGTCAGCTGACACCCGGCCACGATCGGCCGCGCTCCCCCCGTGAGCGCGGCCGATCGTGCTGGACGTACTATTCCATCCTTGGGAAGTAGGGCCCACCCCACATGGACGGAATAGTACATCCAATGGCAGAAAGGGGTTAAATTTGATATCCTGAGGTTTTGGGTCATGTTTCTAAAGGTACTGTTGGCTTGGTGTGACATCATTCCGCGTAAGGTATGGCAAGGTGCTAGGTCCCCTGAAGGGGTGAACAGAGCTCGAATCAAAGTGAACAGGGCTATATCAAGGTTTATGGTTCGGAACGGTGCGTTGGCTGTGAGGCATGTGGACTTGGAATCAGGTCAAGGAGCTTACTGGAGAGCTGATGGCGTGCACCTGAACGCAGTGGGAAATGATATGTGGTGTTTGGCTATTCTCAGTGGTATTGAACTAAGTCTGAAGGTGTGGAGGGACATGAATGGCTAAGGAGTCAGGCCATTCGTGTTCATGGTGGGGGTGGAGGTCCTCGAAGTCGGTGGAAATGGTAAATGGCGGTTCAATGGGGGGGATCTTGAGAGGTCCTGGACCCCACATGAGAGAATTTAACAAGGCGTGGTTTGGTTACCCCGCGTGAGGTGGATTTATGGGCCCCTGGCATGGTGGCGGGTTCGGTGGACCAGGATTTGTTGTTATCTATCCCTGAGCTGGTGCTTTACAGCTTGGGGTAAGACTTATCCTGGGCTGAACAATGTGGAATTTGGATGCTGAGGTTTATAATTTTGGAGCTTCGAGGACCACCCCTCCTATTCTGGGTTGTTAAGAAAGTTCTGTTATCATTTATGTTAATAAAATGGCTGCTGTGGCCAATTAAATCCAATATATGTCTCAGTCTGATGATTTGCATACGAAAGAAGTTTAATCTTTAGGTTGTTAAGTGTAAAAGGGGCCTGTTTAAAAGGGATGGGGAATTTTCCAGGTCACGGAACTCACGTATACCCTATGTCAAAATGGAGGGCAGGGCCCCTGTATATTTTTACTATCATCTATCATTTCAACAAATTTGTATTGGCAGTGCCATTGAAGGATTTAACAGCACAGAATAAACAGTGGTTGAGCAGTAAGAGGTAAGTTTTGCAAGTGGTAGAGCACTGTTTGAGCTGGGGGGGGAACACTCTCTCGTGGGCGGCGGTACTGGCCCAGGGCCCCTCATATTACGATGGCGTGTCTGACGTTGGGTGTGCACCACCACCGCCAGAGACACTTCATTGTACTATGAGGGACCCGGTGCCAGTGCCGTCGGCCAAAGGTGGGCACACCCACCTGTCCAGGCAAACGGCACTTGCACAGGTGCTTGCGTCAAGTGTAGACCACGGCCCCGTGGGGGGAGTCAGCCCATTTAGGGAGGTGTAAAAATGGCCTATGGTGGACATTCAGCAGCTGCAAATGGAGGAATTGGAGCAGTCAGTAAGAGGAGTCCAAAAGCAAGACTTTTTCACAGGAAAGCTACGTGTCAGCAGGGGAAGGTGGGGCAAAATAATTAGAAATCCATGATTGGTTCATTTTAATGAAGGTTAGATCATCAACATTTTGGGTAGCCAGACGAGTCCTTTTTTTGGTCAGTATTGAACCAGCAGCACTGAAGACTCTTTCTGATAGCACAGTAGCAGCTGGGCAAGCGAGCTCCTGTAATGCATATTCTGCCAATTCAGGCCAGGTGTCTATTTTAGATGCCCAGTAATCAAAGGGGAATGACGTGTGAGGGAGAACATCGATAAGGGAGGAAAAATAGTTCGTAACCATACTGGACAAATGTTGTCTCCTGTCACTTTGAATTGATGCAGCAGTACCTGTCGTGTCTGCGGTCATTGCGAAATCACTCCACAACATGGTCATAAAACCCCTCTGTCCAATGCCACTTCTGATTTGCGCACCTCTAACACCTCTGCCATGTTGCCCCCTGCAGCTCGTGTGAGAACCATCACCGCCGCTGTGTGCTGGGAATGCCTGAACCAAACAGTCTACAAGAGTTGCTTGTTTGGTAGCCAATATTTGTTCAAGGTTCTCATGTGGCATGATATTTTGCAATTTCCCTTTATAGCATGGATCCAGGAGGCAGGCCAGCCAGTAATCGTCATCGGTCATCATTTTGATAATGCGGGAGTCCCTTTTTAGGATACGCAAGGCATAATCAGCCATGTAGGCCAATGTTCCAGGTGTCAAATCACTGCTTTTGCTGGGTTGAGAAGCACTTTCTGTTAAATCAACATCACTTGTCTCCCGCAAAAACCCTGTACCTGACCTTGCAACACCACCAGTTTCTATTGCCCCCTGAGAAGCTTCCTCCTCCCATAAATATTCATCCCCATCATCCACCTCCTCCTCCTCCTCCTCTTCGTCCGCCACCTCGTCCAGGAGAGTTCCCTGAGCAGACAATGGCTGACTGTCATCAAGGCTTCCCTCATCCTCGGCTGCAGACGCCTGCTCCTTAATGTGCATCAAACTTTGCATCAGCAGACGCATTAGTGGGATGCTCATGCTTATGATGGCGTCGTCTGCACTTACCAGCCGTGTGCATTCCTCAAAACACTGAAGGACTTGAAAGAGGTCTTGTAGCTTCGACCACTGCACACCTGACAACTCCATGTCTGCCATCCAACTGCCTGCCCGTGTGTGTGTATCCTCCCACAAATACATTACAGCACGCCTCTGTTCGCACAGCCTCTGAAGCATGTGCAGTGTGGAGTTCCACCTTGTTGCAATGTCGATTATTAGGCGGTGCTGGGGAAGCTTCAACGATCGCTGATGGTTCTGCATACGGCTGGAGTGTACGGGCGACCGGGGGATGTGCGAGCAAAGTCTTCGCACCTTCAGGAGCAGGGCGGGTAATCCCGGATAACTTTTCAGGAAGCACTGCACCACCAGGTTCAAGGTGTGAGCCAGGCAAGGTATGTGTTTCAGTTGTGAAAGGGCTATGGCAGCCATAAAATTCCTTCCGTTATCACTGACTACCTTGCCTGCCTCAAGATGTACACTGCCCAGCCATGAATGAGTTTCTTGCTGCAAGAACTCGGCCAGAACTTCCGCGGTGTGTCTGATGTCGCCCAAACACTTCATTTCCAACACAGCCTGCTGACGCTTACCACTAGCGGTTCCATAATGGAACACCTCATGTGCAACACTGGCAGCTGCGGATGGAGTTGTCGTGCGACTGCGCTCTGTGGACGAGCTTTCGCTTCTGCTGTAGGAGGAGGGGTGGCAAACGCCTACAGCCAACTGTTTCCTAGACCGTGGGCTAGGCAGAACTGTCCCACTATGGCTTTCCCTTGTGGACCCTGCATCCACCACATTAACCCAGTGTGCCGTGATGGACACGTAATGTCTCTGGCCATGCCTACTGGTCCATGCATCTGTTGTGAGGTGCACCTTTCTACTGACTGATTGCCTGAGTGCATGGACAATGCGGTCTTTGACATGCTGGTGAAGGGCTGGGATGGCTTTTCTCGCAAAGAAGTGTCGACTGGGTAGGTCATAGCGTGGTACTGTGTAGGCCATCAGGGCTTTGAAAGCTTCGCTTTCAACCAACCGGTAGGGCATCATCTCTAACGAGATTAGTCTAGCAATGTGGGCGACCAAACCCTGTGTACGCGGATGAGAGGATGAGTACTTCCTTTTCCTAACGAGTCTCTTGTAGGGTGAGCTGGACTGGAGAGCTGCATATGGTGGAACTAGTGGGGGTGGTGGTGGACATGGCAGATTGAGAGAAGGTTGGTGAGGGTATTCTTGCTGTTGGCCTACATACAGTGTTTCCTACCAACAACCTGGTGATTCCCTGACTGCTTTGGCCTTGCGACGATACCTCCACATTTGCTGCAGGTGGTGTCCTAAACAATGGGCTTACAGTGAGGGAAGCAATGTAGCGTTGCTGACTAGCTTTATCCTGAGTGGGTGCACCTACGTTAAGGGACGTTTGGTAGTTAGTCCAGGCTTGCAAGTGCATGCTGGTTAAATGTCCACGCATGCACGTCGTATTTAAATTTTTGACATTCTGAATTCTAAAGAAGGGCCTTGAGCATTTCTTACAGATAACTTTGCACTGATCATTCGGATCTTGGTTAAAAAATTGCCAGACTGCACTCTTCCTACTATCAAATACCTTTTCAGACATTGCCCGCTGTGCTACTTTCATCGGATGGCCACGCTGTCCTAAAACTGTTTTTGGTTTTGACACATGGTTTTGGCCAGATATGGGCCTGCCAGATGAAAGCTGTTGCGATGTTGATGCCTGCTGTGGCTCATACTCCTCTGCTTCAGAGCTACTGCCAGCGGCACCCTGTTCCCCCAATGGCTGCCAATCTGGGTCAACAACTGGGTCATCTATCACCTCCTCTTCAATGTCCTGTGCACCTTCCTCTGTGTCACCGTATAAGGTGCTATAGCGTTCGGGACGGGGCACCATAGTCTCATCAGGGTCAGATTCTGGCTCAGTACACTGAGAGGGCAATGTTGTGATCTGAGTCAATGAAACAGCATAATAATCTCGCTGTGACTGTGCATCTGTGCACTCCATGTCCGATTTATCTTGTAATGGCCTGTTAACAATTTCCCTTTCTAACCCAGGTACGGTATGTGTAAAGAGCTCCATGGAGTAACCTGTTGTGTCGCCTGACGCATCCTTCACTGTTGTTCTGGGTGAAGGACACAAGGAATCGACTTGTTCCTGCCCGGGAGCATCCACTGACGACTCGCTTTTTTTAAATTTTGAACTTTCCAAAGAGGAGGCGAGAGACCTAGAGGCTGAGTCAGCAAGGAAAGCCAAAACTTTTTCCTGCTGCTCCGGCTTTAAAAGCGGTTTTCCTACTCCCAGAAAAGGGAGCGTTCGAGGCCTTGTGTAGCCAGACGATGACGCTGGCTCAACAACTCGAGCCTTAGGTGCTATTTTGCTTTTCCCACTACCACCAGATGCTCCACCACCGCTGCAAAATTCAGGCCCACTGTATTACACTACATGGTAGAAGTGGCAGAAAGTGGCTGGCAGATATACACCAAACAGAACTGATGCAGATGCACTTAGTGGCAATATTAATCTCCCTTATTATGTGTGGGACACTGCTGCAAAATTCAGGCCCACTGCATTACACTACACGGTATAATTGGCAGAAAGTGGCTGGCAGATATACGCCAAACAGAACTGATGCAGATGCACTTAGTGGCAATATTAATCTCCCTTTTTATGTGTGGGACACTGCAGCAAAAAAAAAAAAAACAGGCCCACTGTATTACACTACACGGTATAAGTGGCAGAAAGTGGCTGGCAGATATACGCCAAACAGAACTGATGCCGATAGACTTAGTGGCAATATTAATCTCCCTTTTTATGTGTGGGACACTGTAGCAAAAAAAAAACAGGCCCACTGTATTACACTACACGGTATAAGTGGCAGAAAGTGGCTGGCAGATCTACGCCAAACAGAACTGACGCAGATGCACTTAGTGGCAATATTAATCTCCCTTTTTATGTGTGGGACACTGCAGCAAAAAAAAAACAGGCCCACTGTATTACACTACACAGTATAATTGGCAGAAAGTGGCTGGCAGTTATATGCCAAACAGAACGGACGCAGATGCACTTAGTGGCAATATAAATCTCCCTTTTTATGTGTGGGACACTGCTGCAAAATTCAGGCCCACTGTATTACACTACTCGGTATAAGTGGCAGAAAGTGGCTGGCAGATATACGCCAAACAGAACTGACGCAGATGCACTTAGTGGAAATATGAATCTCCCTTTTTATGTGTGGGAGACTGCTGAAAAATTCAGGCCCACTGTATTACACTACACAGTATAAGAGGCAGAAAGTGGCTGGAAATATATAAAAAAAAAGGGACTGTACTACAATAACAATCTCCCTACAATGATCCCAGGACAGGTATGGCAGCCAGCAATAAAAAGGACTGCTGCACACAAAAGTGTGGACAAATAAACAATAGAACTGTGCAGAAAGGAGCAACAGGACTTTTGCTTTTAAAAAAGCAGTTGGTTTGCACAGCGGCGTACAAACAGCAATGCAGCT
Source organism: Ranitomeya variabilis (assembly GCF_051348905.1). Lineage (NCBI taxonomy): Eukaryota > Metazoa > Chordata > Amphibia > Anura > Dendrobatidae > Ranitomeya > Ranitomeya variabilis. The sequence continues at coordinate 556,227,532 of NC_135232.1, read as the reverse complement.
ATCAGGGAGCCTTATAAGCTACAGAGCTGATGCACAGAAATCTAGCCTCCACTGTCCCTGCAAAGAAAAGGTGGTGTTGGACAGTGGAAATCGCTAGAGCACATGTGGTTTGGGGGTTAATATTTCCTCCCTAACAATATCCCTGCTTCTGACGAAGCTGCAGCAACCTCTCCCTATGCTCAGATCGGCAGAAGTAAGATGGCGGTCGGCGTGCACGCCCCTTTATAGCCCCTGTGACGCCGCAGAAAGCAAGTCAATCACTGTCATGCCCTTCTCTAAGATGGTAGGGACCGAGACCTATGTCATCACGCTGCCCACACTCTGTGTCCACCTTCATTGGCTGAGAAATGGGGCTGAAAGCGTCATACGAAACGCGACTTTGGTGCGAAGATCGCCGACAGCATGGCCGATCTCACGCTGGGATCAGGTCGGGTTTCACGAAACCCGACGATTTTTGAAAATGTCTGATCCGTTTCGCTCAACCCTACCGGTAACCATTCTAGAGTAATAATATGTGAAGCTGATCGCCCTCATTTTCTTCTTCTTAAGGGTGCAATAATCATGGAGATTTTGTACCTTCTACAATTTTATAGGCAACACATTCAGATACAGTTCATGACAACTGAGTGAAATATCTCTGATAGTTAGCTCTCGTGCCATATTTACACAGGACAGTGATTGGGAGCGATCATTCGTACAAAGAATCATTTCGGCGATCATCTCCCCGAGTTCAAGGCCTTTAAAAGTACTCTGTCAGCAGAACTTCTCACCACAAACTATTTATATGCACATGTAGCTATTTCAAAGACAAGTCCAGCAATAACTTTACATGGCCAGTCTGCTCCTCATTTGGTGAGAAATCAAGGTTTGAATTGATATACAATTGATATGGTAGATCTGAAGTCTCGGTCCCTCCAGTTCTATTGCTCTCCCAGCACCACCTCCCCCTATTTCAGTGAAAGCGTCAACGTTGTGTGACTTCAGGCAGAGGAGCCGTCTTTCGAGAAAGACAAGTAGTCACTGAGCGAGGAATAGAGTTAGAGTGACAGAGGCTTCAGATCTACCATATTTATTTGCATATCAATTTGAACACTGATTTCTCAGGAAAAAAGGAATGTGTTACACACCTCTTTGAGATCCATGCCTAGCTTCCCTCACTCCAGTCCGCTCACTGAGACACATATCTGTGTCTTAGTATTAAGACTTCGGGGTTGTTATGACTCAGTCCATCTATGCACCTTGACCTGCTCTGCTTCCTGTCTGCAGTCTCCTGGATGTTTCCCATCTGCCTGCAATTTCCAGTATCTGCCAGTCTGCTGACCCTAGGACGTTTCCCACCTGTCTGCGGTTTCTAGCATCCCAACTGCTTGTCTGCAGTCTCCTGGACATCTCTTGGCTGGCTGCGGTTTCCAGCATCCCAGTTGCCTGTCTGCGGTCTTCTGGACGTCTCCTGCCTGCATGCAGTTTCCAGCATCCTGTTATGCAAGCGTGGTAGTAAACAAGGGGGAAAAGGATCTAACTATGAAAAAGCTTCACAAACCCCACCCTGTTCCTTTACAGCCTATAGTATCCAGTAACTTGGGCCCTAGCAGCTTCCGCACAACCTTGATAAACCTTCAAACTCCTGATCCACCTCTAAATCCATCTCAATAGTGTTGCGAGGACTAGGCATCCCCTCAAACCATTTAAGCAGAGAGGAATTAAAGGAATTATTGATCCTCCACATCTCCACAAGCTACAGTTTGACGTCACAGGATTAAGGATTTTAATTATCGGTTCCTTAAACGGACCAACAAACTTGAGGGCAAATTTTCTAGATGGTACTTTGGAACATACATTTTTTGAGGATAACCACACAAATTCTCCTACCCTAAAAATAGAATCCCTCCTAAGTTTATGTTTAGCAGTTCTCTTCACCTGGTCACAAGTCACTAGAAGACACTTTTCAACCTCCTTCCTGGTACAGAGGACTGCAACCTAAAGGATTCCAAACAGGTTGAAAACCTCAGCAACAAAGAATAAATGAGGTATCGGCAGCTGTATAAGTGCGATTATTAAGTGCAAACTCAGCAAGAGGTAGAAATTCAACCCAATCCAGATCAGATGAAGCAAAACATCTTAAGTATTGTTCAACCTCTTGATTTTTTCCCTTTGCCGGACCAGTAGTCTTGGGGTGGTAACCTGAGGAGAATGTAAGCTTAATACCTAATCTGGAGCAAAAACTACACCAAAAGCTGGCGAAACACTGAACCCCTCTGTCAGAAATGTTGTTCTTAGGTGTCATGATCCTGACCGGGTTTTGAGTCCTGTCTGATCATGTCAGGAATTAACTTTTCTCAGCCTCAGTCTGGTCTCAGGTGTGCTATTTATCTCCGCTGCATTCTGCAGGCGGTGTCAGTAATGGCTCCTGCCTACGGCGTGAGTAGCTGACTCTGATTTGTACTGCTGTGATTCCTGACTGTTCCTGTGTCTGTTCATTCTACTCCCCACGTTCCAACTCAGTTTTTCCCTACGTGTTTGGACTCTCTGGTACTTGACTCGGCTTTGACTCTGACCTGACTCTGTCTTTTGCTCCTGGTATTTCTGCTTCTGTCTGGTTTTGACCCTCTGGCGTGTCTCTGACTCTCAGTTTATTTCCCCCTTTGTACTACATTACTCTCCTGGTTTTGATGCGGCTTGTTTGACTACCCTGTTGCCACCTGGTGGTGGCCTGGCTGCAGCGCTGCAGGTTTGCTATGGCAAGTGTTGTAGTCTTCTCTCTACTCTACTGCCATCTAGTGGAGCATGCATCAACCTGCATAGCTGCGGCATGACATTAGGAACACCACGTAATTTAACTATGTGCAAGATGACCAAAGCAGCTATTCCTCTAATGCTCTCTTAGCTGCCATGAGTTCATGGTCCCCAGTATCATAGATAGACTTCAGTTGTGCAAATTTCTGAGAAATTTAGAACAAGGATGTTTCAGTCTCCAATCCAACTCTCTTTTGCGAGAGAACGGAACCCATCCCCAAAGAAGAGGTGCCTACCTCCACAATATAAGACAAGTCAACTTCGCATTGACTGAGGACAGGGCCTTTGAGAAGGCTGTCTTCAGAGCAGCAAAAGCATTCACAGTCACATTAGACCAGTAGAAGAAGTCAGTACCCTTTTTGGTCATATCGGTAAGAGCTTTAACTAAGACTGATAAATTCTTAATGAATTTTTGGTAACAGTTAGAAAATCCTAAAAACCTCTGCAATGCTTTTAGATTAGTTGCACCCAATCTAGAGGAGCCTGAAATCCTGATGCCAATACCAAATAGCTCAAAAAATTATTTTGTTGCACCTCAAACCGGCATTTTTCCAGTTTGTCAAATAAATGACTGCCACAAAGAATTTGCAGAACCAGTTGAACATGCTCCTGATGCTCTTCATGAGAACGCAAGTAAATCAATATGTCATCCAAGTAAATAACTACAAATCTACCAGCTAGAGGGAAAAAATGGCATTCATGAAGTTCTGAAAAATCCCTGGGGCATTCGTCAACCCGAACGGCATCACTAAATTCAAAAGTGACTCAATGGTGTATTGACGGCTGTTTTCCACTCATTATAATGCTGAACGCATATGAGGTTAGATGCTTCCCTCATATCAAGCTTAGAAAACCGTTTAGCCCCCTTCTAATTGACTAAAAAGGTCAGTTATAGGAAGAAAAGGATAAGGAGTACGTATTGTGATCTTATTAATCTACCTAAATTCCAGGCAAGGATGTATACGTCCATCTTTTTTTGGACAAATAAAAAATGTCACAGCGACTGGAGAGTTGGATGGATGAATATGACACTTGGCCAGACTCTTTTAAATATACTCTTTAATGCATCGTTTTTGAGAAGACTGAGGTTAAACAGGCGAGACTTAGGCATTTTGGCACCTGGTATTAATTCAATCAAGAAATCACACGGTCTATGCGAAGGAAGAACTTCACACTCGGTCTCAGAAGACACATCTTCAAAATCACGAACGACTCTGGAAGTTGAAATCTCACAAATGCCAAGGACTTCAATAGACAAGCATACAAGCAAAAACTTCCCCAAGACTTAATCTTATGAGTCACCCAATCAATGGAAGGATTGAGTTTATCAATCAGGGCAAAACTAAAACTAGTTTAGTTGGTAATGAAGTAGACCATTAATGAAATTAATTCTTTGTGTAGTACTCCCATTTTCATACAAATTTTCTCGACATTATATGTAACATGACTTTGAGCGAGGGGACAGTTGTCAATTGCTGATACTTGAATGGAATAACCAAGTATAGAAATAGAGTAAGCACATTCAATAGCGAAATCAAAGTCAATGAGATCTGTGACAACACAGTATTTAATCTTATTTATCCAGAAATCTATTTCCAGTAGGCCAAGAGACATAGCCACTATTATATGAGCCTTTAACGTTGACTCTTGAGTTGACGTTTGTTGCAGCATATTATGCTATTATCTTGGAATACAGGGTAATTGAACAAATAATGCTTGTTAATATGTTGATTACACATTGTCCGGGCCAGTTAGATTATTGACCTACAAAACAGAGAAGGATGAACTACGCAGATTGATTAAATACTCAAAAGAAGAGTTAAATTCATTGCATGTCCACGCTGATTTGTGGATGATGATCTGAGACACAAATGTGGGTATATAAAAGGATTTCTCTAATTATGCAAGAGTATCAGAAAGACTTGAAAGAACTACAGCCTGGACACCATGACTCCATAAAGGAACATTCTACAAGCACAACATGGCTCCATCAAGAGGGACACAGGTTTGACATTCTACAGGAGGCCAGCTTAGGGGACCACGGCCCCAGCTGGAAGAATACATATCTCATCCATTGAACCTTCAAAAACGTTTGGAAATCCATGTTGGAAAAATCAGGTCACCTGGCAATGTACCTCAGTAGACTGTCAGCTCTCTAAGCTTGTAATTACCTCCTCTCTGTGGAAGCCCGACAAAATTTGGGTGCTACTGGTGGGGGTAGTCGGCCCTGGAAGCCCCGAAGTCACAGCTTCCCTAATCTCGATGAGCCAGTGGAAGGGTGAGACTCTGCAATTTGCATCATCTTGGGTATTTGCTGTTCTATATGATATTGTCTGTTTGGTGGCTCAATAAAGTATTGTCACACTAGTTTACCCACACCCTGTTTTGTCTGAGTAGTATTATGCCCATGAGAAAATGAGAGCATGCATTCAGTGGGCAGAGCCCTGGTCCATGCTGTCTCAGGCCAGCAGACGAAAACACCCAATGACCCCAGTGTCTCCCCATTTGGTGACAGCAGTGGGATACTAGAAAAAAAGAAATTGGCTGACAGCACTCGCTTCTTGGGGCGCCCGTGTTCAGTCCGGGGAACCTTCCAGGACAAGCAGATACTTGAAAGGAAAAAACACAGCGCTCCATCCGGGTGTAATGGTAGAAAAATAAGTAGCTTTATTACGCCATAAAACCGCAACGTTTCGACCTAAGTAGGTCTTTATCAAGCATATACAAGGTAAAAAGGGCTGGCCTTAAATAGTGTGGATACCACGCAGGGCACCAATCACCATTCAGTCGCCGCCCACAGTCTATAAATATAACATCAAATTACAAAAACATACATCAGACACCCACAAATTAAAAACAGGTACCAACTAGTATATATAAGTGTGCTTAAACAACAAAATACAACAGGCTTATCCACACTCAATAAATGTAAACAAGATACTGTGCAATCCCCTCGATGCATAATGGTTGTCATGGAGAGCTCCACCAATCCACGCTATGTCCAGGTATACTTCTAAGCCAATCGGATCTCTCCCGGTTTGTAGCCGACTCCAGTTCAATCACCTATCACAAGCCACAAGACAATCGGACATACCCATATCCCACTTATGGAGGCCCCCACAGGCTCATAATACGTATCACAACCTTACGTCATCCGATGGCGTCCTATCAGATCATCAGAGCGCGGCGAGATGTGCGCCCATGTGCGTCATATACCGGAAGTGTCCACATAGTGATCCGGCAGACTGTTCCGGTCCCGACAAAGCGGCAGTGCGCGTGCGCGCCGGCGCACCGCAACCAGGGAAACCCACAAACAGTGGATCCACCCGTCAGCGAAGCCGCCCGCCCACACCACACCCACCGCATCATATGACCCGGAGCAGCGTCGGTCACCTAGGAAACAAGCATAACATTCAACAATACAGCAAAGCTTAACTAGCGGAGTAGTCATTCCCCAACTGATCCCCAATAATATTAGGCATCTACCACCTGTATAAAATGTAAGCGACAGTCGGGGGGCATACAACATGCCATCAAAGGCGAATGTCCCCAATTACACAGATATCAATCTTGTTGTATTAATTCAAGTGAATTGTGCCACCTGCCAACCGACTGTGGCAATCCCACCTGGAAAACACACAAAAAAAACAATTACATATCTAGCTCTAATGAATATCAATTAAAAACAAATACCGATGAGTGATCCATAACATATCTCCCCTAGCTCAGGACATAACCGCATGTAGATTGAAATCAATGTTAAGGCCCCTTGGTTGTAGTGACCCTAGTGTATATATCCAACGTAGTTCCTTCCTCTTTAGAATTTTAACTCTATCACCACCCCTCCTCAGAACCGGAACACTATCAATTACCCTGAACCTAAGTTGGTTCACCGAATGTCTATGCTCAATAAAATGCTTAGGAACAGGTAATTCAGTGAGACCCGTTCTCACAGTGCTCTTATGCTTACTAATTCTGGCCCTCACCTCCATGGTCGTTTCGCCCACATAGGTGAGTCCACATGGACATACAATCATGTATACCACGAAACTAGAAGAGCAGGTATACCTCTCCTTCAAGAAAATCTTTTTACCGGTGTGCGGGTGGTGAAAAAACTCCCCTTTTAGCATGTTGTTACAACAAGCACAGCCTAAACAAGGAAAATTCCCATGCCTGGCTGTGCCCAAGGTTCTCTGTATCAAAGTTTTTGAAGGACCAAAGTCAGATTTTACAACCCTATCCCTCAAATTACGTCCCCGTCTAAAAGACATCATAGGGTGTACCGCAAATCCCGGGACCGATGGTAGGCCACGTTGTAAAAGGGCCCAATGCTTCCTAAGAACATTGCCAATCTCATTACTAGCCCCACTAAATGTAGATACAAAAGGGATCCGTTCACATGACCGCCTGTCCTGAGTCCTATGTCGAGTGCTCTCCCGGGAACAACTAATGGCTTTCTGTTTATACTTGGCCACTTCCCTCACGGGGTATCCCCTTGCGATAAATTTCGAGCACATCTCATCCAATCGTTTATCAACCCTGTCTACATCTGAGACTATTCTTCTAACTCTCAAAAGTTGGCTCCATGGTAAGGAACCAACCATTTTCCTTGGATGATTGCTATCAAATAATAATAGCCCATTCCTATCGGTCTCTTTGACAAACAGATCAGTACACAATCTATTCTTATCTTTATATACAAGTGTATCCAAGAATTGCACCTGTGTGAATGAGGAAGTCAAAGTGAACTGTAATTCAGGGTATATTTGATTAAGCTCCAAATGAAACTTATCCAAGTCATTAGAGCTACCCTCCCAAATCACAAAAATATCATCTATATAGCGCCACCAGGCTCTGACGTGGCGCCAGAGGCTGGATTTGTACACGAACTTGTCCTCAAGTACCGCCATGTAGATGTTAGCATACGTGGGGGCCACGTGTGTTTTCCAGGTGGGATTGCCACAGTCGGTTGGCAGGTGGCACAATTCACTTGAATTAATACAACAAGATTGATATCTGTGTAATTGGGGACATTCGCCTTTGATGGCATGTTGTATGCCCCCCGACTGTCGCTTACATTTTATACAGGTGGTAGATGCCTAATATTATTGGGGATCAGTTGGGGAATGACTACTCCGCTAGTTAAGCTTTGCTGTATTGTTGAATGTTATGCTTGTTTCCTAGGTGACCGACGCTGCTCCGGGTCATATGATGCGGTGGGTGTGGTGTGGGCGGGCGGCTTCGCTGACGGGTGGATCCACTGTTTGTGGGTTTCCCTGGTTGCGGTGCGCCGGCGCGCACGCGCACTGCCGCTTTGTCGGGACCGGAACAGTCTGCCGGATCACTATGTGGACACTTCCGGTATATGACGCACATGGGCGCACATCTCGCCGCGCTCTGATGATCTGATAGGACGCCATCGGATGACGTAAGGTTGTGATACGTATTATGAGCCTGTGGGGGCCTCCATAAGTGGGATATGGGTATGTCCGATTGTCTTGTGGCTTGTGATAGGTGATTGAACTGGAGTCGGCTACAAACCGGGAGAGATCCGATTGGCTTAGAAGTATACCTGGACATAGCGTGGATTGGTGGAGCTCTCCATGACAACCATTATGCATCGAGGGGATTGCACAGTATCTTGTTTACATTTATTGAGTGTGGATAAGCCTGTTGTATTTTGTTGTTTAAGCACACTTATATATATACTAGTTGGTACCTGTTTTTAATTTGTGGGTGTCTGATGTATGTTTTTGTAATTTGATGTTATATTTATAGACTGTGGGCGGCGACTGAATGGTGATTGGTGCCCTGCGTGGTATCCACACTATTTAAGGCCAGCCCTTTTTACCTTGTATATGCTTGATAAAGACCTACTTAGGTCGAAACGTTGCGGTTTTATGGCGTAATAAAGCTACTTATTTTTCTACCATTACACCCGGATGGAGCGCTGTGTTTTTTCCTTTCAAGCAGTGGGATACTAATCATCCCGGCCAATCTGTGGGAGCTGCAGTGAACTGGTGTTCATAGACACCATCCAGGGCTCCACAACCAGGGAGACATATAGACAGACCCAGCAGACTATAAGTGAGGCATACCCAGCAGATTTCTGATGCCACATGTCCAAACACATCAGCTCGGCCTTGAGAGGAGGACCAGAGGGGACATATAGCTGCAACTAGAAATGGCGACTACAGGAGTCGCACCAGCTTGGACAGAATGAATACAGTGCGACCGACACTTGGTTGTATTTGATACAGGAATTGGTCCGTTGTGATACCCTGAACATTGTGGATCACGATGAAAACACTGCTGAAGTGGACCAAGAGGATTTAAACTACTTGCCAAGTCTAGGATCCAGTGGTATTCAGGAATCAAATATTCAGTATCAAGTAGCCTGAATCCAGGAATTGTTGATCACATTGGAACCCAGAGCCTCAAACAAGAAGAGGGCTTGTGTTACTGAATCAGTTTTGGGAGTTCAAATACCCCTAACTCCAACAACACTGCAACTGCTGGCTCTGTGGTCCGGCACACTCTACTAATGCCCTCCGGGATGTGATCATACTCAAGCAACTTATGGAGTAAAAGGCCCCAGAAATTCGAGAGTGGGTAGCTGACTGGAAGCCCGAAACCCCAAAGCACGCAGCTGAATTGGATGATGAGTTTACAGCCAATCAACCCCACTGGAGACCCGATATGTACACTGATCCCAGGATACCCCTCAGACAAAGATTTGAGTGGCCAACAGCCATTCGAGCAGGACTATACTGCTACCTAGCAGAAACCCCACCAGGACAAAGGTTTCCAAACAGGATTCATGATTTGCCCAACCCATGGTGCTCTTACATGTGTGGCTACCTTGGACACCTGGCCAAAGATTGCCTACAGGGCCGGGGCCCCATGCCTGGAGCCTGTCTGCTGGCCTATTCATTCAACCTCTGCCAATATGAGCCATCAGGGTCTGAGGGACGCTACCCCCTGGCCCCCTGGATACACCATATGAAAATAATAGATCAGAGGACATTTATAAATCATACATTCACTGACTGCTAAAATGTGTCAGTATAATCATCAACTCCAGAGGCTATATATATAAAATTAGAACAATTGGAGTCAGGCAACTATATTGGGTAAACAAACAAACAATTTATTTATAATAGAACAACATGGACAAAATATTTGTATTATCAGTACAGATACACTGGTCATTAAACCAGATATCAAAACAACTGAAGGACACAGGTAAAAAAAAAGTCCCTAAAAAGATGCTAATAGCATCAGTCTGACCAGAGAATCCAAATTCGTTGATCAATAAAATCATAAAGTAAACACATTTATGCGTTTTAAATACAGCCAGTGAAATAGCTAATCAAAAATTAATTCTCACCCATAATATCCGATATCCTGAGACACAAAAATACACAAAGAAAATGGGAGACGTTTATTAGCATCCTGGATAGGACCTGTGCACAGTATATACCGTATGGGAATAAACATACTAGAAATAGGAGGAAACCAATATGGCTAAATAGAGCTGTAAGGGGCGCAATAAGGGACAAAAAGAAAGCATTTAGAGAATTAAAGGAAGTGGGTAGTGAGGAGGCATTAAATAAATACAGAAAATTAAATAAATTCTGTAAAAAGCAAATCAAGGCAGCAAAGATTGAGACAGAGAGACTCATTGCCAGATAGAGTAAAAATAATCCCAAAATATTCTTTAACTATATAAATAGTAAGAAACTAAAAAATAACAGTGTTGGCCCCCTTAAAAATAATCTGGGGGAAATGGTGGATGAGGATGAGGAAAAAGCCAATATGCTAAATGACTTTTTTTCATCAGTATTTACAAAAGAAAATCCCATGGCAGACAAAATGACTAGTGATAAAAATTCCCCATTAAATGTCACCTGCTTAACCCAGCAGGAAGTACGGCGGCGTCTAAAAATAACTAAAATTGACAAATCTCCAGGCCCGGATGGGACACACCCCCGAGTACTGCAGGAACTAAGTACAGTCATTGATAGACCATTATTTTTAATCTTTAAAGAGTCCATAATAACAGGGTCTGTACCACAGGACTGGCGTATAGCAAATGTGGTGCCAATATTCAAAAAAGGGGCAAAAACTGAACTCGGTAATTATAGGCCAGTAAGCTTAACCTCTACTGTGGGTAAAATCCTGGAGGGCTTTCTAAGGGATGCTATACTGGAGTATCTGAAGAGGAATAACCTTATGACCCAGTATCAGCACGGGTTTACTAGGGACCGTTCATGTCAGACTAATTTGATCAGCTTCTATGAAGAGGTAAGTTCCGGACTGGACCAAGGGAACCCAGTGGACGTAGTGTATATGGACTTTTCCAAAGCTTTTGATACGGTGCCACACAAAAGGTTGTTACATAAAATGAGAGTAATGGGGATAGGGGAAAATATGTGTAAGTGGGTTGAGAGCTGGCTCAGGGATAGGAAACAAAGGGTGGTTATTAATGGAGTACACTCGGACTGGGTTGCGGTTAGCAGTGGGGTACCACAGGGGTCAGTATTGGGCCCTCTTCTTTTTAACATATTTATTAATGACCTTGTAGGGGGCATTCAGAGTAGAATTTCAATATTTGCAGATGACACTAAACTCTGCAGGGTAATCAATACAGGGGAGGACAATTTTATATTACAGGATGATTTATGTAAACTAGAAGCTTGGGCTGATAAATGGCAAATGAGCTTTAATGGGGATAAATGTCAGGTCATGCGCTTGGGTAGAAGTAATAAGATGTATAACTATGTGCTTAATTCTAAAACTCTGGGCAAAACCGTCAATGAAAAAGACCTGGGTATATGGGTGGATGACAAACTCATATTCAGTGGCCAGTGTCAGGCAGCTGCTACAAAGGCAAATAAAATAATGGGATGTATTAAAAGAGGCATAGATGCTCATGAGGAGAACATAATTTTACCTCTATACAAGTCACTAGTTCGACCACACTTAGAATACTGTGTACAGTTCTGGTCTCCAGTGTATAAGAAAGACATAGCTGAACTGGAGCGGGTGCAGAGAAGAGCGACCAAGGTTATTAGAGGACTGGGGGGTCTGCAATACCAAGATAGATTATTACACTTGGGGCTATTTAGTTTGGAAAAACGAAGACTAAGGGGTGATCTTATTTTAATGTATAAATATATGAGGGGACAGTACAAAGACCTTTCTGATGATCTTTTTAATCATAGACCTGAGACAGGGACAAGGGGGCATCCTCTACGCCTGGAGGAAAGAAGGTTTAAGCATAATAACAGACATGGATTCTTTACTGTAAGAGCAGTGAGACTATGGAACTCTCTGCCGTATGATGTTGTAATGAGTGATTCATTAATTAAATTTAAGAGGGGACTGGATACCTTTCTGGAAAAGTATAATGTTACAGGGTATATACACTAGATTCCTTGATAAGGCTTGATCCAGGGAACTAGTCTGATTGCCGTATGTGGAGTCGGGAAGGAATTTTTTTCCCCATGGTGGAGTTACTCTTTGCCACATGGGTTTTTTTTTGCCTTCCTCTGGATCAACATGTTAGGGCATGTTAGGTTAGGCTATGGGTTGAACTAGATGGACTTACAATATTATTAATTTTTGGAGGACAAAGAGTCAAAATTGGCCCAAAAGGTAATATTAAACCATGTTTATTAATAGTTCAATTTTGCATATAAGCACATACATAGTACATGTGGAAAAACTTCATATAATAAAATAACACATTGTGACTATATCCTTAAGTGCAACCAATACATCAGGATCACAGATCAGGGCGCAATAATAATAGTAATATAATTTATATGTTGCAGCAAAGAATGGCAGTAAACTCCATATAAATAGGAAGATGCATGGCAGCCAAAACAAGTATTAACAGCTAACAATAGTGCTGACCGTATAACCATGCATGCATATATACCTTGCAACATATAGAGTGTAGGGGAGTGAAGATTAGTTACCCATAAATATTCTGGTGAGCCCGTCTGGATCCTGGATGAGTACCCCAACGCGCGTTTCGCGTCTATGTATAACCGCTTCCTCAGGGGGCGCCATATGTTGCAAGGTATATATGCATGCATGGTTATACGGTCAGCACTATTGTTAGCTGTTAATACTTGTTTTGGCTGCCATGCATCTTCCTATTTATATGGAGTTTACTGCCATTCTTTGCTGCAACATATAAATTATATTACTATTATTATTGCGCCCTGATCTGTGATCCTGATGTATTGGTTGCACTTAAGGATATAGTCACAATGTGTTATTTTATTATATGAAGTTTTTCCACATGTACTATGTATGTGCTTATATGCAAAATTGAACTATTAATAAACATGGTTTAATATTACCTTTTGGGCCAATTTTGACTCTTTGTCCTCCAAAAATTAATAATATGATTTTGAGTCGCCGTATGTGTATATATTTACTGACGATTGTGTTAATAGATGGACTTACAGTCTTCCTTCAACCTTAATAACTATGTAACTATGTAACTATAATGGTCGTAGCGTATTAAGGGACAGGCAGCCCCTACGCGCGTTTCACGTAGGCTTCTTCGGGGGGCCGTACTAACGTGTGTCAGCTAGATTTATTTATATAGCAGTAAC